>NC_053025.1:495646785-496331606 GCF_003073215.2 Triticum urartu | reverse complement strand
ATACGAACTACACGATCTTGTGTAGTTCGTCTGCTAATGCTTTTCTAATGTCAAGTATCATTTCCTTAGACCATGAGATTGTGCAACTCCCGGATACCGTAGGAATACTTTGGGTGTGCCAAATGTCACAACGTAACTGGGTGGCTATAAAGGCACACTACGGGTATCTCTGACAGTGTCTGTTGAGTTGGCACGAATCGAGACTAGGATTTGTCACTCCGTGTGACGGAGAGGTGTCTCTGGGCCCACTCGGTAAGACATCATCATAATGAGCTCAATGTGAGCAAGGAGTTGATCACTGGATGATGTGTTGCGGAATGAGTAAAGAGACTTGTCGGTAACGAGATTGAACAAGGTATAGGGATACCAATGATCGAATCTCGGGCAAGTATCATACCGGTAGACAAAGGGAATTGTATACGGGATTGATTGAATCCCCGACATCGTGGTTCATCCGATGAGATCATTGTGGAACATGTGGGAACCAAGATGGGTATGCAGATCCCGCTGTTGGTTATTGGCCGGAGAGATGTCTCGGTCATGTCAGCATGATTCCCGAACCCGTAGGGTCTACACACTTAAGGTTCGGTGACGCTAGAATTGTTATGGGAAATAGTATGCAGTTACCGAATGTTGTTCGGAGCCCCATATGAGATCCCGGACGTCACGAGGAGTTCTGGAATGGTCCGGAGGTGAAGATTTATATATGGGAAGTCATCATACGGTCACCGGAAGTGTTCGGGGGTTTATCGGTATTGTACCGGGATCATCGAAGGGGTTTCGGGGGTCCACCGGGAGGGTCCACCTGCCCCGGAGGGCCCTATGGTTTGTATGTGTAAGGGAACCAGCCCCTAAGTGGGTTGGGCGCCATCCCCCCCTAGGGCCCATGCGCCTAGGGTTGGGGGGAACCCTAAAGGGGTCGCCCCTTGGCTTGGGGGACAAGCCCCCTCCCCTTGGCCGCCGCCCCCTCTAGATATCATCTAGAGGTGCCGGCCCCCTTCCCCCTTCGCCCTATAAATAGAGGGGTGGAGGGAGGGCAGTAGCACCACATCCAAGGCGCAGCCCTCCCCCTCTCCAACATCCCCTCCTCATCCGTTGAGCTTGGCGAAGCCCTACCGGAGAACTGCAAGCTCCACCACCACGCCGTCGTGATGCCGGAGCTCTTCCCAAACTTCTCCCCCCCTTGCTAGATCAAGAAGGAGGAGACGTCCCTGGGCTGTACGTGTGTTGAACGCGGAGGCCGTTGTTTGGCACTTAGATCGGAATCAACTGCGATCTGAATCGTTGCGAGTATGACTCCATCCGCATTCTTGTAACGCTTCCGCATCACGATCTTCAAGGGTATGACAATGCACTCCCCTCTCTCTCATTGCTAGTCTCTCCATAGATTGATCTTGTAGATGCGTAGAATTTTTTTAATTTCTGCAATGATCCCCAACATCCTTCCGTCACACGTTTATAGTTTATAACACACAGAAGTTAACATATGCATGATTCCTTAGACCATGAGAGTACCGAGTCACTTCATACTGGACAATGCCCTTTGGGGTTCATTAAACATCAACCATAACAGGGTGATCATAATGACAACTTACAACGTATGATAAGGGACCAGATAGCTCGAGACTGAGATTTGCTCCTCCGACGATGGAGCGATATTCTTAGGTTCCTCTCAGTGTGACGATATCCATTATCTTCTGGGAAGACACATTGTGACTTGCTCGCGGGGATGCCGAAACACATGAATGAGCAAAGAGAACAAAACTAGTAACGAGGAAACTAGCACAGTGATTGATACATCTCAAAACATATCTATAATTTTTGATCCATTGTTTCATGCTATCATATATAACTTTCTATATGTTTTTATGGCATTATAATTATTTTTATAGACTAACTTACTAATTTAGTGTGTAGTGTCAGTTCCTGTTTTCTGCTATTTTATTTCACTGGAAATCAATATTAAGGAAGGTCTAAATACTATGCCAATTTTTGACGGTTTTTTCTAGACCAAGGATGACCGTAGAAGCTTCGAGAGACTTCCAAACAAGCTACTAGGGCACCACATGGACATGTGGCGCAACCTGGGGGGTAGGTCGTGATACGACCATTTTGCATCATGTTTTGTATTGATATTTGTTGCATTATGGGTTGTTATTACCTATTTTGGTACAATACTTATGCCTTTTCTCTCTTATTTTACAATGTTTACACGAAGAGGGAGAATGCCGACAGCTGGAATTCTGGACTGGAAAGCAAATCTGAGAGACCTAATCTGCACAACTCCAACAGTCCTGAAAATTTACAGAGAATTATTTTGGAATATATAAAAAATATTGGGCGAAGAAAATACCATAGGGGACAGATACGTCTCCAACGTATCTATAATTTTTGATTGTTCCATGCTATTATATTATCTGTTTTGGATGTTTATGGGCTTTATTATGCACTTTTATATTACTTTTGGGACTAACCTATTAACCGAAGGCCCAGTGCAAATTGCTGTTTTTTTCCTTTTTCTGTGTTTCATAGAAAAGGAATATCAAACGGAATCCAAACGAAATGAAACCTTCGCGAGGATTTTCTTGGAACAAACGCAATCCAGGAGACTAGGAGTGGACGTCAAGGAAGCAGCGAGGCGGACACGAGGTAGGGTGGCATGCCCCCCACCCTTGTGGGCCCCTCGCAGCTCCACCAACCTACTCCTTTCGCCTATATATACTCTCATACCCTGAAAACATCCATGGGAGCCATGAGACCACTTTTCCACCGCCGCAACCTTCTGTACCCGTGAGATCCCATTTGGGGATCTTTTCCGACGATCTGCCGGAGGGGGATTCGATCACGGAGGGCATCTACATCAACACCATAGCCTCTCCGATGATGTGTGAGTAGTTTACCACAGACCTTCGGGTCCATAGTTATTAGCTAGATGGTTTCTTCTCTCTCTTTGGCTCTCAATTCAAAGTTCTCCTTGATGTTCTTGGAGATCTATTCGATGTAATTCTTTTTGCGGTGTGTTTGCTGAGATCCGATGAATTGTGGGTTTATGATTAAGATTATCTATGAACAATATTTGATTCTTCTCTGAATTCTTATATGCATGATTTGATATCTTTGCAAGTCTCTTCGCATTATCAGTTTGGTTTGTCCTACTAGATTGATCTTTCTTGCAATGGGAGAAGTGCTTAGCTCTGGGTTCAATCTTGCGGTGTCCTTTTCTACTGATAGCAGGGGCAGCAAGGCACGTATTGTATTGTTGCCATCGAGGATAAAAGATGGGGTTTATATCGTATTGCGTGAGTTTATCCCTCTACATCATGTCATCTTGCCTAATGCGTTACTTTGTTCTTTTGAACTTAATACTCTAGATGCATGCTGGATAGCAGTCGATGTGTGGAGTAATAGTAGTAGATGCAGAATCGTTTCGGTCGACTTGACACAGACGTGATGCCTATGTTCATGATCATGCCTAGATATCATCATAAATATGCACTTTTCAATCAATTGCTCGGTAGTAATTTGTTCACCCACCTTAATATATGCTATCTTGAGAGAAGCCTCTAGTGAAACATATGGCCCCCGGGTCTATTTTACATCATATAAGTTTCTGATCTACAATTTTAGTTTACTATTTATTTTGCAATCTTTACTTTTCAATCTATACAACAAAAATACCAAAAATATTTATCTTATTATCTCTATCAGATCTCACTTTCGTAAGTGACTGTGAAGGGATTGACAACCCATTTATCGCGTTGGTTGCGAGGTTCTTGTTTGTTTGCGCAGGTACTAGGTGACTTGTGTGTAGTCTCCTACTGGATTGATACCTTGGTTCTCAAAAACTGAGGGAAATACTTACACTACTTTGCTGCATCACCCTTTCCTCTTCAAGGGAAAACCAACGCATGCTCAAGAGGTAGCAAGAAGGATTTTTGGCGCCGTTGCCGGGGAGATCTACGCCAAGTGAAGACATACCAAGTACCCATCACAAAATCTTATCCCTCGCATTACATTATTTTCCATTTGCCTCTCATTTTCCTCTCCCCCACTTCACCCTCGCTGTTTTATTCGCCTCTTTTCTGCTCGCCCTTTTTCCGTCTGTCTATTTTTGTTTTCCTCTTGTGCGATTGTTTGTTGGATTGGTTGTTTGTCACGATGGCTAAAGATAATACTAAATTATGTGACTTTTCCTATACCAACAATAATGATTTTATTAGCACTCCGATTGCTCCTCTTACCGATGCTGAATCTTGTGGAATTAATACCGCTTTGCTAAATCTTGTCATGAAAGATCAAATTGCTGGCCTTCCTAGTGAAGATGCTGCTACCCATCTAAACAGCTTTGTTGATTTATGTGATATGCAAAAGAAGAAAGATGTGGATAATGATATTAGTAAATTGAAGCTATTTCCGTTTTCGCTTAGATATCGTGCTAAAACTTGGTTCTCTTCTTTGCCTGAAAATAGTATCGATTCATGGAATAAGTGCAAAGATGCTTTTATCTCTAAGTATTTTCCTCTCTCTAAGATCATCTCTCTTAGAAATGATATTGTGAACTTTAAGCAACTTGATCATGAGCATGTTGCACAAGATTGGGAGAGGATGAAATTAATGATACATAATTGCCCTACACATGGTTTGAATTTATGGATGATTATACAAAAAAATTATGTTGGATTGAATTTTGCTTCTAGAAATCTTTTAGATTCGGCCTCAGGAGACACTTTTATGGAAATCACTTTAGGAGAATCCACTAAACTCCTAGATAATATTATGATTAATTATTCTCAATGGCACACCGAAAGATCTACTAATAAAAATGTTCATGCGATACAAGAGATTAATGTTTTGAGTGGAAAGATGGATGAACTTATGAATTTTTTTGATAATAAGAGTGCTTCTTCTGATCCTAATGATATGCCTTTGTCCACTTTGATTGAGAATAATAATTAATCTATGGATGTGAATTTTGTTGGTAGGAACAATTTTGGTAACAACGCGTATAAAGGAAATTTTAATTCTAGGCCGTTTCCTAGTAATTCCTCTAATAATTATGGTAATTCCTACAACAATTCTTATGGAAATTTTAATAAGATGCCCTCTGATTTTGAGACTAGTGTTAAAGAATTTATGAATTCGCAAAAGAATTTCAATGCTTTGCTTGAAGAAAAATTGCTTAAGATTGATGAGTTGGCTAGGAACGTGGATATAATTTCTCTTAATGTTGATTCTTTGAAACTTAGATCTATTCCACCTAAGCATGATATCAATGGGTCCCTCAAAGCCATGATAATTTCCATTGATGAGTGCAAAGAAAGAACCGCTAGGATGCATGCTAAAAAGGATTGCTTTGTGAAGGCGTGTTCTTCTAGTTTTCATGATAATAATGATGAAGATGTAAAAGTGATTAGTGTGTCTCCTATTAAATCATTGTTTGCCAATATGAATCTTAATAAAGATGGGACTGGAGATGAGTCAACTTTAGTTAGAAGGCGTCCCAATGATTCAGAGTTTTTAGATCTTGATGCAAAAATTGGTAGAAGTGGGATTGAAGAGGTCAAAACTTTACATAGCAATGAACCCACTATTTTGGATTTCAAGGAATTTAATTATGATAATTGCTCTTTGATAGATTGTATTTCCTTGTTGCAATATGTGCTAAATTCTCCTCATGCTTATGATCAAAACAAAGCTTTTACTAAACACATCGTTGATGCTTTGATGCAATCCCATCAACAAAAGCTTGAACTAGAAGTTTTTATTCCTAGGAAACTTTATGATGAGTGGGAACCTACTATTAAAATTATGATTAAAGATTATGAAAGCTATGCTTTATGTGATTTGGGTGCTAGTGTTTCCACGATTCCAAAAACTTTGTTTGATGTGTTAGGTTTCCATGAATTTGATGATTGTTCTTTAAATTTGCATCTCACGGATTCCACTATTAAGAAACCTATGGGAAGGATCAATGATGTTCTTATTGTTTCAAATAGGAATTATGTGCCCGTAGATTTCATTGTTCTTGATATATATTGCAATCCAACATGTCCTATTATTCTTGGTAGACCTTTCCTTAGAATGATTGGTGCAATTATTGACATGAAAGAAGGAAATGTTAGATTCCAATTTTCGTTAAGGAAAGGCATGGAACACTTTCCTAGAAAGAAAATTAAATTACCTTATGAATCTATTACGAGAGCCACATAAGGATTGCATACCAAAGATGATAATACCTAGATCTATTCTTGCTTTTATGCCTAGCTAGGGGCGTTAAACGATAGCGCTTGTTGGGAGGCAACCCAATTTTATTTTTGTTCCTTGTTTTTTGTTCCTCTTTAGTAATAAATAAATCATCTATCCTATGTCATGATTGTGTTTTTTATGTTTTAATTAGTGTTTGTGCCAAGTAAAGCCCTTATGATCTTCTTGGATGACTGTTATTTGATCTTGCTGAAACAAATAGAAAGTATGCGCTCACGAGAATAATTTTCATTTTTAACCAGAGAGCAATAAAATACTGATTCCAACTGCGGTAGATCAATATAAAAATTATTTAAGATGTCCTAATTTCTCAGGATTTTTGGAGTTATAGAAGTATTCGAAATCTACATATTACTACAGAATGTTCTGTTTTTGACAGATTCTGTTTTTCGTGTGTTATTTGCTTATTTTGATGAATCTATGGCTAGTATCGGGGGGTATGAACCATAGATAAGTTGGAATACAGTATGTTTAACACCAATATAAATAAATAATGAATTTGTTACAGTACCTTAAAGTGGTGGTTTGTTTTCTTATACGAACGGAGCTCATGAGATTTTCTGTTGAGTTTTGTGTTGTGAAGTTTTCAAGTTTTTGGGTAAAGATTTGATGGATTTTGGAACAAGGAGTGGCAAGAGCCTAAGCTTGGGGATGCCCAAGGCACCCCAAGGTAAAATTCAAGGACAACCAAAAGCCTAAGCTTGGGGATGCCCCGGAAGGCATCCCCTCTTTCGTCTTCATCTATCGATAACTTTACTTGAGGCTATATTTTTATTCACCGCATTATATGTGTTTTGCTTGGAGCGTCTTGTATGATTTGAGTCTTTGATTTTTAGTTTATCACAATCATCCTTTCTGGACACACCTTTTGGGGGAGACACACATGAATCGGAATTTATTAGAATACTCTATGTGCTTCACTTATATCTTTTGAGCTAGATAATTTTTCTCTAGTGCTTCACTTATATCTTTTTAGAGCACGGTGCTGGTTTTATTCTATAGAAATTGTTGATCTCTCATGCTTCACTTAAATTATTTTGAGATCCTTTTAGAACATCATGGTAATTTGCTTTGGTTATGAAATTAGTCCTAATATGATAGGCACCCAAGATGGGTATAATAATAACTTTCATATAGAGTGCATTTAATGCTATGAGAAGTTTGATCCTCGATAGTTCTTTTGAGATATAAAGGTGGTAATATTAGAGTTGTGCTAGCTGAGTGATTATGGAATTGAGAAATACTTGTGTAGAAGTTGGCAAGTCCCGTAGCATGCACGTATGGTAAAAGTTGTGTGACAAATTTGAAGCATGGGGTGTTCTTTGATTGCTTTCCTTATGAGTGGCGGTCAGGGACGAGCGATGGTATTTTCCTACCAATCTATCCCCCTAGGAGCATGCACATAGTGCTTGGTTTTAATGACTTGTAGATTTTTGCAATAAGTATATGAGTTCTTTATGACTAATGTTGAGTCCATGGATTATACATACTCTCACCCTTCCATCAGTGCTAGCCTCTTCGGTACTGTGCATTGCCCTTTTTCACCTTGAGAGTTGGTGCAAACTTCGCCGGTGCATCCAAACCCCGTGATATGATACACTCTATCACACATAAGCCTCCTTATATCTTCCTCAAGACAGCCACCATACCTACCTATTATGGCATTTCCATAGCAATTCCGAGATATATTGCCATGCAACTTTCCACCGTTTCGTCTATTATGACACGCTTCATCATTGTCATATTGCCTTGCATGATCATGTAGTTGACATCGTATTTGTGGCAAAGCCACCTTCATAATTTTTTCATACATGTCACTCTTGATTCATTGCATATCCCGGTACACCGCCGGAGGCATTCACATAGTCCTATTTTGTTCTAAGTATCGAGTTGTAATTCTTTAGTTGTAAAGTAAATAAAAGTGTGATGATTTTCATTATTAGAGCATTGTCCCATGTGAGGAAAGTTCTTCAAAAACAAGAAGAGAAATGCCATAAAAAAGAGTCCCAAAAAATGAGAGAAAAAGAGAGAAGGGGCAATGTTACTATCCTTTTTCCACACATGTGCTTCAAAGTAGCAGCATGATCTTCATGATAGAGAGTCTCTTATGTTGTCACTTTCATATACTAGTGGGAATTTTTCATTATAGAACTTGGCTTGTATGTTCCAACAATGGGCTTCCTCAAAATGCCCTAGGTCTTCGTGAGCAAGCAAGTTGGATGCACACCCACTTAGTTTCTTTTGTTGAGCATTCATATATTTATAGCTCTAGTGCATCCATTGCATGGCAATCCCTACTCCTTGCATTGACATCAATTGATGGGCATATCCATAGCCCGTTGATTAGCCACGTCAATGTGAGACTTTCTCCCTTTTGTCTTATCACACAACCTCCATCATCATATTCTATTCCACTCATAGTGCTATATCCATGGCTCGCGCTCATATATTGCGTGAAAGTTGAAAAAGTTTAAAAAGACTAAAGTATGAAACAATTGCTTGGCTTGTCATCGGGGTTGTGCATTATGGGAGCATTTTGTGTGACGAAAATGAAGCATGGCCAAACTATATGATTTTGTAGGGATAAGCTTTCTTTGGCTATGTTATTTTGATAAGACATGATTGCTTGGTTAGCATTGCTTGAAGTATTATTATTTTTATGTCAATATTAAACTTCTGTCTAGAATATTTCAGATCTAAACATTCATGTCGCAATAAAGATAAATACATTGAAAATTATGTTAGGTAGCATTCCACATCAAAAAATTCTGTTTTTATCATTTACCTACTCGAGGACGAGCAGGAATTAAGCTTGGGGATGCTTGATACGTCTCCAACGTATCTATAATTTTTGATAGTTCCATGCTATTATATTATCTGTTTTGGATGTTTATGGGCTTTATTATGCACTTTTATATTATTTTTGGGACTAACCTATTAACCGAAGGCCCAGTGCAAATTGTTGTTTTTTTGCCTATTTTAGTGTTTCGGAGAAAAGGAATATCAAATGGAATCCAAACGGAATGATACCTTCGCGAGGATTTTTTTTGGAACGAACGCAATCCAGGAGACTTGGAGTGGACATCAAGGAAGCAGCAAGGCGTACACGAGGTAGGACGGCACACCCAGGGGGGCCAGGCGCGCCCCCACCCTCGTGGGCCCCTCGTAGCTCCACCGACCTACTTCTTTCGCCTATATATACTCTCGTACCCTGAAAACATCTAAGGAAGCCACGAAACCACTTCTCCACCGCCGCAACCTTTTGTACCGGTGAGATCCCATCTTGGGACCTTTTCCAACGATCTGCCGGAGGGGGATTCGATCACGGAGGGCTTCTACATCAACACCATAGCCTCTCCGATGATGTGTGAGTAGTTTACCACAGACCTTCGGGTCCATAGTTATTAGCTAGATGGCTTATTCTCTCTCTTTGGATCTCAATACAAAGTTCTCCTTGATGTTCTTGGAGATCTATTCGATGTAATTCTTTTTGCAGTGTGTTTGCCGAGATCCGATGAATTGTGGGTTTACGATTAAGATTATCTATGAACAATATTTGATTCTTCTCTGAATTCTTATATGTGTGATTTGATATCTTTGCAAGTCTCTTCGAATTATTAGTTTGGTTTGGCCTACTAGATTGATCTTTCTTGCAATGGGAGAAGTGCTTAGCTTTGGGTTCAATCTTGCGGTGTCCTTTCCCAGTGACAGCAGGGGCAGCAGGGCACGTATTGTATTGTTCCCATCGAGGATAAAAAGATGGGGTTTATATCATATTGCTTGAGTTTATCCCTCTACATCATGTCATCTTGCCTAATGCGTTACTCTGTTCTTTTGAACTTAATACTCTAGATGCATGCTGGACAGCGGTCGATGTGTGGAGTAATAGTAGTGGATGCAGAATCGTTTCGGTCTACTTGACACGGACGTGACGCGTTCATGGTCATGCCTAGATATCATCATAACTATGCGCTTTTCTATCAATTGCTCGACAGTAATTTGTTCACCCACCTTAATATATGCTATCTTCAGAGAAGCCACTAGTGAAACCTATGGCCCCCGGGTCTACTTTACATCATATAAGTTTCCGATCTACAATTTTAGTTTACTATTTATTTTGCAATCTTTAATTTTCAATCAATAGAACAAAAATACCAAAAATATTTATCTTATTATCTCTATTAGATCTCACTTTCGTAAGTGACCGTGAAGGGATTGACAACCCCTTTATCACGTTGGTTGCGAGGTTCTTGTTTGTTTGTGCAGGTACTAGGTGACTTGCGTGTAGTCTCCTACTGGATTGATGCCTTGGTTCTCAAAAACTGAGGGAAATACTTACACTACTTTGCTACATCACCCTTTCCTCCTCAAGGGAAAACCAACGCGTGCTCAAGAGGTAGCAGGGACCCACCACAAGGCCACAAGCCTGGGGCGCCCTACCCCCTTGGGCGCGCCCGTGTGGCTTGTGGGCCCCCTGGCAGGCCTCCGTTACCCATCTTCTGCTATATGATGTCTTTTGACCTGGAAAAAATCAGAAGGATGCTTTTGGGACGAAGCACCTCCGTCTCGAGCCGGAACCTGGGAAGAAGCAATCTAGGGCTCCGACGAAGCTACCCTGGCAGGGAAACTTCCTTCTCGGAGGGGGAAATCATCATCATCGTCATCACCAACGATCCTCTCATTGAGAGGGGGTCAATATCCATTAATATATTCACCAGCACCATCTCCTCTCAAACCCTAGTTCATCTCTTGTATCCAATCTTTGTCTCAAAACCTCAGATTGGTACATGTGGGTTGCTAGTAGTGTTGATTACTCCTCGTAGTTGATGCTAGTTGGTTTATTCTGTGGAAGATCATATGTTCAGATCCTTAATGATATTCAGTACCCCTATGATTATGAACATGAATATTCTTTGTGAGTAGTTACGTTTATTCCTGAGGACATGGGAGAAGTCTTATTATAAGTAATCATGTGAATTTGGTATTCGTTTGATATTTTGATGAGATGTATGTTGTTTTTCCTCAACTGGTGTTATGTAAACATCGACTACATGACACTTCACCATGGTTTGTGCCTAGGGGGAGGCATTGGGAAGTAATAAGTAGATGATGGGTTGCTAGAGTGACAGAAGCTTAAAACCCTAGCTTATGCGTTGCTTTGTAAGGGACTGATTGAGATCCACATGTTTCATGCTATGGTTAGATTTATCTTAATTCTTCTTTCGTAGTTGCGGATTCTTGCGAGAGTGGTTAATCATAAGTGGGAGGCTTGTCCAAGTAAGGACAGCATCCAAGCACCGGTCCACCCACATATCAGATTATCAAAGTAACGAACGCGAATCATATGAGCATGATGAAAACTAGCTTGATAGTAATTCCCATGTGTCCTCCGGAGCGCTTTGCTTTTTCTTCCAGGCTTGTCCTTTGCTACAAAAAGGATTGGGCCACCTTGTTGCACCATAGTTACACTTGTTACTTGTTACCCGTTACGAATTATCTTGTCACACAACTATCTGTTACCGATAATTTCAGTGCTTGCAGAGAACACCTTACTGAAAACCGCTTGTCATTTCCTTCTGGTACTCGTTGGGTTCGACACTCTTACTTATCAAAAGGACAATGATAGATCCCCTATATGTGTGGGTCATCAGGTCGCGCCCTTTTCAATGTGGGACCCCCTAAAACAGCCTTTTGATGTAATTCCAATGGCACAAATTCCTGTAAATACCAAAACCCTTCGCCATACCCTTAGAACAATTTTTCTGCCGCTGCAAATTCTTGTTTCACGACGATCCCATTTGGAGGCCTTTGCCGGCACTCTACCGGAGGGGGAGCCCATCCAGGGATGCCTCTTCATCAACCTTGCTGCTGATGACCCACAACTATAAGGGGTCAATCGTAGTCCTTTTGATAAGTAAGAGTGTCAAACCCAACGAGGAGCAGAAGGAAATGACAAGTGGTTTTCATCAAGGTAATCTCTGCAAGCACTGAAATTGTCGGTAACGAGTAGTTTGATAGCAAGATAATTTTATAACAAGCAAGTAACGGTAACAGTAAATAAAGTGCAGCAAGGTAGCCCAATCCTTTTGTTGGAAAGGACATGCAAAAATGGTCTGTTATAATAAGCAAACCATTCTTGAGGGTACACGGGAATTTCATGTAGTCACTTTCATCATGCTGGTTTGATTTGTGTTTGCTACTTTGATAATTTGATATGTGGGTGGACCAGTGCTTAGGTGTTGTTCTTACTTGAACAAACCTCCTACTTATGATTAACCCCCTCGCAAGCATCCGCAACTACGAGAAAATTATTAAGATAAACTCAAACCATAGCATTAAACTTTTGGATCCAAATCGGCCCCTTACAAAGTAGCGCATGAACTAGGGTTTAAGCTTCTGTCACTCTAGCAACCCCTCCATGATGCATTCCCTTAGTCCCAAGTATGGTGAAGTGCCATGTAGTCGACGTTCACGTTACACCACTAAGGGAATCACAACATACATATCATCAAAATATCGAACACATATCAAGTTCACATAATTACTTGCAACATGACTTCTCTCACGGCCTCAAGAATAGAAGTAACTACTCACAAATGATATTCATGCTCAAGATCAGAGGGGTATTAAATAGCATAATGGATCTGAACATATAATCTTCCACCAAATAAATCATATAGTAATCAACTACAAGATGTAATCAACACTACTAGTCACCCACAGGTACCTATCTGAGGTTCCGGTACAAAGATTGAACATAAGAGAGGAACTAGGGTTTGAGAGGAGATGGTGCTATTGAAGATGTTGATGAAGATTGGCCTCCCAAAGATGAGAGGGTTGTTGGTGATGATGATGACAATGATTTCCCCCCGTGGGAGGGAAGTTCCCCTGGCGGAATCGCTCCACCGGAGGGCCAAAGTGCTCTTGCCCAAGTTCCACCTCGAGACGGCGGCACTCCATCCCGAAAAGTCCTCTCCTTATTTTTTCTACGTCAAAATGACTTACCATAAGATGGGCACCGGAGGTGGGCCGAGGAGGGCACAACCCACCAGGGCACGCCTAGGCTGCCTGGCGCGCCCAGGTGGGTTGTGCCCACCTGGTAGGCCCTCTGGTAGTTATTTGCTCCAGTATTTTTCATATATTCCAAAACAATTATCCGTAAATTTTTAGCTCATTTGGAGATGTGCAGAATGGGTGACTCTCACATAGCTTTTTCAGGTCCGGAATTCCAGCTGCCGACATTCTCCTTCTTTGTGTAAACCGTGCATATCATGATAGAAAAGGCTTAGAATTACTCCATAAAGCATTATTATGCATGAAAACATTGTAAATATCAGTAGGAAAACATGATGCAAAATGGACGTATCAACTGCCTCCATGGCGATGTGTGAGGAGTTCATCCTCAGGGCTGAGCGTTTGTACTAGTAGGTGATACGTCTCCAACGTATCAATAATTTTTGATTGTTCCATGTTGTTACATTATCGCTCTTGGATGTTTTACAATCATTTTATATCATTTTTTGGGACTAACCTATTGACATAGTGCCAAGTGCTAGTTGTTGTTTTTTGCTTTTTTTTACATCGCAGAAAATCAATATCAAACGGAGTCCAAATGCAGTGAAACTTTTTGTGGAATTCTGATGGACCAGAAGACACCAAATGGACCAGAGAAGCACCTGGGGGTGCCCCGAGGGGGGCACAACCCACTAGGGCGCGCCTAGGCCCCCAGTCACGCCCAGGTGGGTTGCGCCCACCTTGGTGTCCTCCTGCACTGCCTCTTTACTCTATAAATACCCCTATATTCCAGAAACCCTAAGGGAGTCGACGAAAATCAATTCCAGCCGTCGCAAGTTCCAGAAACACCAGATCCAATCTAGACACCATCATGAAGGGGTTCATCATCCACATTGGTGCCTCTTCGATGATGCATGAGTAGTCTTTTGTAGACCTTCGGGTCCGTAGTTAGTAGCTAGATGGCTTCCTCTATCTCTCTCTCTCTCTCTTGATTCTCAATACAATGGTCTCTTGGAGATCTATTTGATGTAACTCTTTTTGCGGTGTGTTTGTTGGGATCTGATGAACTTTGAATTTATGATCAGATCTTTGTTTTTATCTATGAAAGTTCTTTGAGTCTTTTGATCTCTTATATGCATGATTACTTATAGCCTTGTATTTCTTCTTCGAATCTTTGGTTTTGTTAGGCAAACTAGATCGATTTTTCTTGCCATGGGAAGAGGTGCTTTGTGATGGGTTTGATCTTACGGTGCTTGATCCCAGTCACAGAAGAGGAACCGACACGTATGTATCGTTTCTATTAAGGATAACAAGATGGGGTCTATTTCTACATAAATAGATTTTTTCTACATCATGTCATTGTTCTTATTGCATTACTCCGTTTCTCCATGAACTTAATAAACTAGATGCATGTTGGATAGCGGTCGATGTGTGGAGTAATAGTAGTAGATGCATGCAGGAGTCGGTCTACTAATCTTGGACGTGATGCCTATATAATGATCATTGCCTGGATATCGTCATGATTATTTGAAGTTCTATCAATTGCCCAACAGTAATTTGTTTACCCACCGTTGCTATTTTTCTCGAGAGAAGCCACTAGTGAAACCTACGCCCCCGGGTCTCTTCTTTATTATATTTGCCTTCGCATTCTATTTTTATTTGCTTTTATTTTCAGATCTATTAATCCAAAAACTCAAAAATACCTTGCTGAAATTTTTATTTATTTATTTTATCTCGCGTTCCTGCGCGATCTATTTATCCAATCTACTACAATTTTACCTATCTTTTTACCCGTGAGGGATTGACAACCCCTCTCTTACGTCGGGTTGCAAGTATTTGTCCTTTGTGTGCAGAGCTGTTTACGTGGTGTTGCGTGGTTCTCCTACTAGTTCGATAACCTTGGTCTAATCACTGAGGGAAATACCTACCGTAGCTGTGCTGCATCATCCCTACCTCTTTGGGGAAATACCGACGTAGTTCAAGCTGCATCAAAAGGAATTTCTAGCGTCGTTGCTGGGGAGACACCATCAACATATACCAGGTTCCTAATCACAAATCTCATCTCCTTGCAATTTACATTATTTGCCATTTGCCCCTCGTTTTCACCCACTTCACAAAAATTTATCATTTTATTCGCCCTCTTTTTCGTTCATCGTTTTCTCGTCAGTTCTGTTTTTGTGTGCACCCTTGTTTGCATAGTCATGATGCCTCAAAGAAAATATTATGCTGTTCCTTATCCCAATATTTTGCTTGAAATTGAGAAAAGTACTAAGGAATATATTACTACACAGTTTGAGCACAATAAATATTTTATCGAAGAACTTAAGGAACACTCTGTTGTGCTGGAAGCTATAACTAAGCAACTTGATGACATTAGTAGATAAGTTTGCAATCTCCAATCTAAGTATGCCTTTGCTGAAAGTTTGCTAGGTAAAATATCCGATGCACAAGCTACCCTAGTAAATCAAATGGCTACTAAACCAATCTCGTTAGAAGATAAAAGAGATGAAGATCTTAAAATGATTGGTGTTTCCTCTATTGATTCCTAGTTTAGTAAAATTAAGATTGATAATAAAGGGACCGAAGAAGAGTCAACTTTAGCTAGAAGGCCTCCCGTTGATTCGGAGGGTGAAAATCTGGTTGAGAAAATTGATAAAAGTGGGTTTAAAGAGGTCAAAACCTCAACTAGTGATGTGCCCACTCTTTTGGATTACAAAGACTTTAATTATGATAGTTGCTCTTTGATTGATTTTATTTCTTTGTTGCAATCCATGATAAATTCACCCCATGCTTATGAACAAAATAAAGCTTTTCCTAAACATATTGTTGATGCTATGATGAAAGCTTTGGAAGAAAAGTTGGAATTAGAGATTTCAATTCCTAGAAAATTGCATGATGGATGGGAACCTACTATCAAAGTCAAGATTGAAAATTATGAGTGTTTTTCTTTATGTGACTTGGGTGCTAGTGTTTCTACAATTCTGAAATTTTTATGTGATGTGCTTGGTCTTACTGATATTGGAGAGTGTTCTCTAAATTTGCACATGGAGGATTCTACTATTAAAAAACATATGGGAAGAATTAATGATGTTATTATTCTTGCAAATAGGAATTATGTGTTCATAGATTTTATTGTTCTTGATATTGATTGCAATCCGTCTTGTCCAATTATTCTTGGTAGACCTTTTTACGTACTATTGGTGTTGTGATTGATATGAAAGAAGGCAATATTAAATTTCAATTTCCACTAAGGAAGGGTATGGAACACTTCCCTAAAACTATAATTAAGCCACCTTATGAATCAATCATGAGTGCATCATATGGATCTATAAACAAAGATGACAATACTTGATCCTTTGCATTATTCCTAGCTAGGGGCGTAAAACAATAGCGCTTGTCGGGAGGCAACCCAATGAATAAAAATTATTTTTGTCTTTTTCTTTCTGTCCTTCAGTGTTTGAACAATTATGCTACTGTTATGATTGTGTTTTTTGTGTTTTAATTAGTGTTTGTGCCAAGTAAAGCCTTTGGGATCATGTTGGGTGATAGTTGATTTGATCTTGCTGAAAAACAGAAACTTTTGTGCCCAGAAAAATAATTTTCATTTTTAACAGAAGCGTGATAAAATACTGATTGTTTTTGCAGAAGATTGATATACAAATTTCTCACGTTTTCCTATTTTTCAGAATTTTTCGAGTAATAGAAGTACTTGAAATCAGGAGATTACTACAGACTATTCAGTTTTTGACAGATTCTGTTTTCTTTACGTTGTGTGCTTGTTTTGATGATTCTATGGTTTTCTTTGGAGAGTTTTTGCCATTGAAAAGTTGGAACATAGTAGACATAATGCAAAAATAAAATATGAATGGGTTTGTGATGTCTGCTAGACTACATCAGTATTTTCCAAAGAGGAAGGAATGATGCAGCATAGTGCTACCTCTAGAGCATGTGTTGGTTTTCCCTTGAAGAGGAAAGGGTGATGCAGCAAAGTAGCGTATATATTTCCCTAAGTTTTTTAGAACCAATGTATCAATCCAGTAGGAGACTACACGCAAATCGCCTAGTACATGCACAAACAATCAAGAACCTTGCAACCAACATGATAAATGGGTTGTTAATCCCTTCACGACCACTTGCAAAAGTGAGATCTGGTAAAGATAATAAGATAAATATTTTTGGTATTTTTTTGTATAGGTTGAAAATTAAAGATTGCAAAATAAATAGTAAACTAGAATTATAGATCGGAAACTTATATGATGTAAAGTAGACCCGGCCATTGTGAATAATTTGCCATAATATTATCAAGCAATTTGGTGGCTTCACCCAAAGTAATTTCCATAATAGTACCACTCGCGGTGGAATCTAAAAGATTACGAGAAACAAAATTCAACCCCGCATAAAAAATTTGTATGATCATCCAAATATTTAACCCATGAGTTGGGCAATTCCTTAGCATCATTTTCATCCTTTCCCAAGATTGTGCAACATGCTCATGTTCAAGTTGCTTGAAATTCATGATTTGGGTTGTAAGGGAAATAATTTTTGCGGGCGAAAAATACTTAGTGATAAAAGCATCTTTGCACTTATTCCAAGAATCGATACTATTGCGAGGCAAAGAAGAAAACCAAATATTTTGCATGATCTCGCAAAGAAAACGGAAATAATTTCATCTTCACAACATCATTGTCGACATATTTTTTATTTCACATATCACATACTTCCACGAATGTGTTAAGATGGGACGCGGCATCCTCATTAGGAGTACCAGAAAATTGATCTTTCATAACAAGATTCAGCAAAGCAGTATTAATATCACAAGATTCCGCACTAGTGGCGGGAGCAATCGGAGTGCTAATAAAATCATTGTTGTTGGTATTCGAGAATTCACACAACTTGGTGTTCTCTTGAGTCATTGTGACTACGCAATAAGATTGCACTGAAAAATAGATCCGACAAGAAAACGGCAAACGAAAAAGAGGGCGAATAAAACGGCAATTTTTTGTGAAATGGGGGAGAGGCAAACTAGAGGCAAATGGCAAATAATGTAAATTGCGAGGAGATGAGATTTGTGATTGGGAACCTGGTAGATGTTGATGATGTCTCCCCGGCAACGATGCCAGAAATTCCTTTTGATGTCTGCTAGACTACGTCGGTATTTCCCCAAAGAGGAAGGGATGATGCAGCACAATGACGGTAGGTATTTCCCTCAATGATGAGATCAAGGTTATCGAACCAGTAGGAGAACCAAGCAACACTACGTAAACAACACCTGCACGCAAATAACAAATACTCGCAACCCGACATGTAAAAGGGGTTGTCAATCCCTTTCGGGTAATAGCGCCAAAAATTGGCAAACAGATGTGAGAAAGTAGTAATAGATTGATAGATCGACCACCAAATAAAATAAAGTGCATCAAGGTATTTTTTTATTTTTGGTTTAATTGATTTGAAAATAAAAGCCAATAAAATAGATCGCAAAGGCAAATATAATATAGAAGAGACCCATGGGTCGTAGATTTCACTAGTGGCTTCTCTCGAGAAAAATAGCAAATGGTGGGTGAACAAATTACTATTGGGCAATTGATAGAACTTCAAATAATCATGACAATATTCAGGCAATGATCATTATATAGGCATCACGTCCAAGATTAGTAGACCGGTGCCTGCCTGCATCTACTACTATTACTCCACACATCAACCGCTATCCAGCATGCATCTAGTGTATTAAGTTCATGGAGAAACGGAGTGATGCAATAAGAACGATGACATGAGGTAGACAAGATCTATTTATGTAGAAATAGACACCATCTTGTTAACCTTAATAGCAACGATACATACGTGTCGGTTCCCCTTCTGTCACTAGGATCAAGCACCATAAGATCGAACCCATCACAAAGCACCTCTTCCCATTCCAAGATAAATAGATCAAGTTGGCCAAACAAAACCCAAATATCGGACAAGAAATACGAGGCTATAAGCAATCATGCATATAAGAGATCAAAGAAGACTCAAACAACTTCATGGATAAAAAGATAGATCTGATCATAAACTCAAAGTTCATCGGATCCCAACAAACACACTGCAAAAAGACTTACATCATATGGATCTCCAAGAGACCATTGTATTGAGAATCAAACGAGAGAGAGGAAGCCATCTAGCTACTAACTACAGACCCGTAGGTCTACAAAGAACTACTCACGCATCATCGGAGAGGCACCAATGGACATGATGCACCCCTCCGTGATGGTGTCTAGATTGGATCTGTGATTTCTGGAACTTGCGGCGGCTGGAATTGATTTTCATTGACTCCTCTAGGGTTTCTGGAATATTGGGGTATTTATAGAGTAAAGAGGCAGTCCGGTGGGCACCCGAGGTCGGCACAACCCACCAGGGCGCGCCTTGGCCTCCAGGCATGCCCTGGTGGGTTGTGCTCCCCTCAGAGCATCCCCAGGTGCTTCTTTGGCCTATTGGGTGTCTTCTGGTCCAAAAAAATCCACAAAAAGTTTCGCTGTGTTTGGACTTCGTTTGGTATTGATTTCCTGCGATGCAAAAAACAACAACTGACACTTGGCACTATGTCAATAGGTTAGTACCAAAAAAGATATAAAATGATTATAATACATCCAAGAATGATAATATAACAGCATGGAACAATAAAAAATTATAGATACATTGGAGACGTATCATTTTGCAACAGTACTTATAGTAGTGATTTTCTTTCTTATACTAATGGATCTCACGAAGATTTTGTTGAGTTTTGTGTGATTGAAGTTCTAAAGTTTTGGGTGTCTTTACGATGGATGAAGGAATAAGTATTAGCAAAAAGCTAAGCTTGGGGATGCCCGAGGCACCCCAAGATAATATTCAAGAAGTATCAAGCAACTAAGCTTGGGCATGCCCCGAGTGGCATCCCCTATTTCTTCTAACAACCATCAGTATTTTACTCGAAACTATATTTTTATTTGTCACATATTATGAGTTTTGCTTGGAGCCTCTTGTATGATTTGAGTCTTTGCTTGTTTTTATTTGTATTCTTAGTCATGAATCCTTGCTGGACACACCTATTTGAGAGAGCCAAAATTTTGCCATGACTTGTTAGAATTGCTCTCTATGCTTCACTTAAATCTTTATGAGCTATGGAATTGCTCTAGTGCTTCACTTATATCTTTTTGAGCATGGTGTGCTTTAGTATTTTCAAAAAAATGCTCTCATGCTTCACTTAGAATTATTTCAGAGTTAGTGAATTTTTTAAGAAATTCTCTCTTGCTTCACTTAAAATATTTTGAGACAAGATTTTTTTTATGCTCACTTATATTTGTTTGAGCCTATCAAAAGCAACATATGAAACTAGTCTCAAAGTGATAGATATCCAAGGAGGATATAGTAAAAAACATTCATGAAGATCATTGGACAAAATAAACTTGATTCCTTGAAATAGTTTTGAGATATGTTGATGTAATATGTGAGCCATGTTGATGAGTAATTATGCTTTAGTAAGAATATTGGTGTTAAGGTTTGTGATTCCCAATGCAAGCATGAAACTCAATAGTTATGCAATGAAATTACATCCTACTTGTGGTGCATTATTTGGTGTTAGTTATGCTTAATGCTCGCTCATGAGATTTTTCGTTTCTTGGTTGGTTGCTTCTCAATCTTTTGCTAGCCTTAATTTTGCACTAAGTATGATCACAACTTGTGCATCCAAAATCCTTTAAACCAGTTTTGCCACATGAGTCCACTATACCTACCTATATGCGGTATTCTTTTGCCGTTCTAAGCAAATTTTTATGTGCCATCTCTAATTCTCAAAATAAACTTCTCTTTTGTGTGCTCATACTGCTCATGAAACGGTAGGGGGTGGCTGATATATTTCCATGCTAGATGTGTTACTCTCAAGATGAGTGTTTATTCACTTGTCATTGCATGAGAGTACGACAAAGATTTTAGTGATGCCCAGTCCCGAAATGAAAAATGAATTTAATTTATGTTGTCAAATAATAAATTCCTTGGAAAGTGTTGGTATGGAAGCCACCCATGGATACGGTTAGCCATGGAAAGTGAAAGTATGGTGGAAAAAGGAATAAACTTTATTTTCTGTTTGGGAACCGCCTATGATATATATAGCATGGAAAGTATTGGGAACTACTCAATCATTTCCGTTGACAGGAAAAGAATGCCACCCAAAATGTTTTATCTCCATCTTTTTGGCTCTGAGCTCTGGCACCTCTACAAATCCCTACTTCCCTCCGCGAAGGGCCTTTCTATTTACTTTATGCAATTTTTTATTTTTATTTGAGTCTCCATCTTCTCTTATAAAGCACCAACTAAGGGGCACTATGATCGTACTTGAGCATTGGGTGTAGCTAATATGCGAGTGTGCTTCATGAATGGATCAATGATTGAGAATAATGGGATAGGGATAACTTGCTTTAGCGTTGATATTTTGAAAGACATGGTTGCTTGTTGATATGCTTGAGTATTAAAGTCCTCATGTCAAAACTAGACTATTGCTTTGAACCATTGTTCGGGAATTAGGTAACTGGTAACTGCTCGGTCGACTACTGATTAGTGATTAATCGGTTAATCGGCCATTTAACTGAATTAATCGGTCGATCATTAATCTGTTGCACATGAAAATATATTGGCAACATGTAACTAGTTTTTCACGTATTGTACCACATAATCCAATGCTCACAGCTACGTATTATACATTTATACTAAAATATATTGTCGTAGGCATATAAAAAGCATGGAGAAGAGGTAGAATTGTTACCTGGACGGTTTGGTCATGATGCATCCAAACCGGAAGGCAGAAAACCTACATAATTGATGATAAATATGCATTTGTATATGCTCTAAACTTGTCAAGATAAATGAGTAAACGACAGCCATACATGTGACAACAAGCAGCCACACATGAGACATGATAAGATAAATTAAAATGACAGACACACAACTTGGCAATATGCAGCCACACATAACAAGATAAATATCAGCCACACATGTGAACATGGAATAATTCACTACAAGGTTCAAATCAAATTGCCGCTTCAGTTACCCCCCTTTTTATGGATGCCGCTTCAGTTACCTGACCCATCACCGATTAATCGGTTTGACAACCAGTTAATCATCTGACAACCGATTAAATGCTAGTTAATCGGCTTGACCATTTAATGAACCGAGTATGTGCTATTCGCCTCAGTTAGGCACCGAGTAGAGATTAAATGGGCATTTAAATGGTAACTCATCTGAGTTCTTGAACAATATAAAATTCCAATTGTCCATGCTATAAAAGAAAGAATATGTGATGAACATGTTAGGCAGCATTCCACATCAAAAATTCCATTTTTATCATTTACCTACTCAAGGACGAGCAGGAATTAAGCTTGGGGATGCTGATACGTCTCCAACGTATTTATAATTTTTGATTGTTCCATGCTGTTATATTATCATTCTTGGATGTTCTAGAATCATTTTATATCATTTTTTGGGACTAACCAATTGACATAGTGCCAAGTGCAAGTTTCTGTTTTTTGCTTGTTTTTTACATCGCAGAAAATCAATATCAAACGGAGTCCAAATGCAGCGAATTTTTTTGTGGAATTTTTATGGACCAGAAGACACCCAATGGGCCGGAGAAGAACCTTGGGGTGCCCCGAGGGGGGCACAACCCACTAGGGCACGCTTGGGCCCCCAGGCGCGCCCAGGTGGGTTGTGCCCACCTCAGTGGCCTCCCGCACCACCTCTTTGCTCTATAAATACCCCAATATTCCAGAAACCCTAGGGGAGTCGACGAAAATCAATTCCGGCCGCCGCAAGTTCCAGAAACACCAGATCCAATCTAGACACCATCACGGAGGGTTTTCATCATCCTCATTGGTGCCTCTTCGATGATGCATGAGTAGTCTTTTGTAGACCTTCGGGTCCGTAGTTAGTAGCTAGATGGCTTCCTCTCTCTCTCTCTCTCTTGATTCTCAATACAATGGTCTCTTGGAGATCTATTTGATGTAACTCTTTTTGCGGTGTGTTTATTAGGATCTGATGAACTTTGAGTTTATGATCAGATCTTTGTTTTTATCCGTGAAAGTTTTTGAGTCTTTTGATCTCTTATATGCATGATTACTTATAGCCTCGTATTTCTTCTCCGATATATTTGGGTTTTGTTTGGCCAACTTGATCTATTTATCTTGCAATGGTAAGAGGTGCTTTGTGATTGGTCCGTCTTACGGTGCTTGATCCCAGTGACAGAAGGGGAACCGACACGTATGTATCGTTGCTATTAAGAATAACAAGATCGGGTCTATTTCAACATAAATAGATCTTTTCTACATCATGTCATCGTTCTTATTGCATTACTCTGTTTGTCCATGAACTTAATACACTAGATGCATGCTGGATAGCGGGTCGATGTGTGGAGTAATAGTAGTAGATGCACGCAGGAGTTGGTCTACTAATCCTGGACGTGATGCCTATATAATGATCATTGCCTGGATATCGTCATGATTATTTGAAGTTCTATCAATCTCGCAACAGTAATTTGCTCACCCACCGTTTCTTATTTTTCTCGAGAGAAGCCACTAGTGAAACCTACGGCCCCCGGGTCCCTTCTTTATTATATTTGCCTTCACGACCTATTTTTATTTTCTTTTATTTTCAGATCTATTAATCCAAAAACCCAAAAATACTTTGCTGCAATTTTTATTTATTTATTTTATCTCGCGTTCCTGCGAGATCTATTTATCCAATCTACTACAATTTTACCTATCTTTTTACCCGTGAGGGATTGACAACCCCTCTCTTACGTCGGGTAATGCGGCTTGAACTACGTCGGTATTTCCCCAAAGAGGAAGGGATGATGCAGCACAGCTACGATAGGTATTTCCCTCAGAGACGAGACCAAGGTTATCGAAAGTAGGAGAACTATGCAACACCACATAAATAGCTCCTGCACACAAAGAACAGCTACTTGCAACCTGACGTAAGAGAGGGGTTGTCAATCCCTCACGGGTAAAAACATAGGTAAAATTGTAGTAGATTGGATGAATAGATCTCGCGGGAACATGAGATACAATAAATAAATAAATTTTGGCAAGGTATTTTTGGGTTTTTTGGATTAATAGATCTGAAAATAAAAGCAAATAAAATAGATCGCGAAGGCAAATATAATAAAGAAGAGACCCGGGGGCCGTAGGTTTCACTAGTGGCTTCTCTCGAGTGAAAAATAGCAACGGTAGGTAAACAAATTACTGTTGGGCAATTGATAGAACTTCAAATAATCGTGACAATATCCAGGCAATGATCATTATATAGGCATCACGTCCAAGATTAGTAGACCAACTCCTGCCTGCATCTACTACTATTACTCCACACATCGACCCGCTATCTAGCATGCATCTAGTGTATTAAGTTCATGGAGAAACGGAGTAATGCAATAAGAATGATGACATGATGTAGAAAAGATCTATTTATGTTTAAATAGACCCGATCTTGTTATCCTTAATAGCAATGATACATATGTGTCGGTTCCCCTTCTGTCACTGGGATCAAGCACCGTAAGATCGAACCCATCACAAAGCACCTCTTCCCATTGCATGATAAATAGATCAAGTTGGCCAAAAAACCAAATATATTGGAGACGAAATACGATGCTATAAGTATGCATATAAGAGATCAAAGAAGACTCAAAATTTCATGGACAAAAAACAAAGATCTGACCATAAACTCAAAGTTCATCGAATCCCAACGAACACACCGCAAAAAGAGTTACATCATATGGATCTCCAAGAGACCATTGTATTGAAAATAGAGAGAGAGAGAGAGAGGACGTCATCTAGCTACTAACTATGGACACGAAGGTCTACAAAAGACTACTCACGCATCATCGGAGAGGCACCAATGAAGATAATGTACCCCTCTATGATGGTGTCTAGATTGGATCTGGTGTTTCTGGAACTTGCAGTGACTGGAATTGATTTTCGTCGACTCCCCTAGGGTTTCTGGAATATTTGGGTATTTATAGAGCAAAGAGGCGGTGCGGGAGGCCACAGAGGTGGGCACAACCCACCTGGGCGCGCCTGGGGGCCCAGGCGCGCCCTGGTGGGTTGTGCCCCCCTCGGGGCACCCCCTAGGTGCTTCTCCGGCCCATTCAGTCTGTCTGGTCCATAAAAATTCCACAAAAAGTTTCGCTGCATTTAGACTCCATTTGATATTGATTTTCTGCGATGTAAAAAACAAGCAAAAAACAGCAACTGGCACTGGGCACTATGTCAATAGGTTAGTACCAAAAATTATATAAAATGATTATAAAACATCCAAGAAGGATAATATAATAGCATGGAACGATAAAAAATTATAGATACGTTGGAGATGTGTCAGGACCCTGATTCCAAGTCGCATCGATCTAGCCGGTAACACCTCATATCACTTTGTGGCCTCACGCACGGTATTCCCACGGGTGTCGCCTTACCATGGCCCGGGACCGTTTGCGCCTTTTGGCTCACGTATATGATAGTGTCGCTAGCATCCATATGATAGAGAACTCGAGCCGACATGACTAGTCGTGAACCCAAAGTGGCACTAACTTACGGGGACAGGCATACATGAATCAGCATCGAGCATGTCGGTCAGCAGCGTGCGAATCCGGGCTGTAGCACTGGGCTAACAGGACTCCGGTGAACCGGGCTGTAGCAGGCTAGGCAGGACTCCAGATGTCACCGCGTGAAATTTCCCCGAAGGGACAGACACAGGAACGAAGTGAATCACATGCCGGCCAGTCAAGTGTTCCGGAGCAGTAGTGCTGGGCTAGCAGGACTCCGGTGAACCAGGCTATAGCGGACTACTATGGCTCATGGAAGCACAAGACTACATTTCCCCATAAGAGAGGCTACTAAGGATAAACAACTAGGTTGTCGGATCCCACACATACCAAGCATTTCAATCATACACACAATATGCTCAATATGTGCAATACAACATGGCATCACAACAAGACTCTACGACTCAGAGTATTATTCATTAGGCTCCGAGGAGCGAGATATTACAAACATGGGTCTCATGACCCAACATACAGAGCATACAAGCAACAAGCACATGCGGAAGCTTAACTTGTCTGAGTACAGACAACTACAAATGAAGAAGGCTCAGAAGCCTGACTATCTACAAGACCCTCCCAAGGGTACAAGATCGTAGCTGAGGTAACAAGCTAAACGTCGAAGTCCACGCGGAACTACTAGCGAGACTGAAGTCTCTCTGCAAAACATAAAATAAGCAAACGTGAGTACAAATGTACCCAGCAAGACTTACATTAGAACTATCTACATATGCATCAGTATCAACAAAGGGGTGGTGGAGTTTAACTGCAGCAAGCCAGCTTTGACTCAGTGGCTAACCTGAACTACGACTGCAAGTAACTCTTTTGAGGTGGCGCACACGAGTCCACAAATTCACCATACCAATACTCCACTATGGATCCGCTCCCGTCTCCCTACGATAAGGCCATCCATAGCACTCACGCTTATCTTGTGCATTTTAGAGTATCCACTTCCACTTGTCTATGAACTATGCAAGGGGTCCAAGTTTCCATATCCGAGGAATCCGGCTATTCGAATAGATAATGATAACCCTGCATGGGTGTACTTCACACACGCTCTCGCCACTTATCGCCCTGTACATGTCATGTACCTCGGCAACCTTCAAGCGGAAGCCGGGCGAGGGAGTCGGGCACGACCTGACTAACCAACAAGTCTCTAGTCCAGGTTTATCGCCTATTTGGGTTCCATCCGCAAGGAGATCCGGCCGGGGTGTCGCTCACAGCCCCAAACGATGTGTGCAGGGTTCCCAAGCCCACCATACGGGTGCCACTTGGTACATCGTGCCTCTATGCCTAGTCTGTCCCAAGCCCACCTGTACCGGGTGCCACTTGGTAGACTACTAACACTGCCTACAAACACCAGAAACTAGTTGCAACTCCTGGACAGAGATCAGGTTGATTAATAAGTCAAGAGGGGCACTTAAGCATTCCAATGTGTGGTAGTAACTGTTCATGGATCACCAAACACAGAACTCAGTTGCTGAGGATGGCTGCAATGAGACAACCCACCATGTACTCCTACATGGCCTCTCACCGCTACCTTTACCAAATCGTGTTCACACACTTAGCTCTCAACGCTAGGACATGTTCACCACATTCCAATTCATCCCCGATGAATCAGACCTGACTCAACTCTAAGCAGTAGCAGGCATGACAAACAAACACGAATGAGTAGGCACATCAGGGCTCAAACAACTCCTACTCATGCTAGTGGGTTTCATCTATTTACTGTGGCAATGACAGGTCATGCAGAGGAAAGGGGTTCAGCTACCGCAGCATGTAACAGTTGAAACGTTGTTGTCCTAATGCAGTAAAAGAGAGCAGGAGCGAGAGAGTGGGATTGTATCGGGATGAACAAGGGGGTTTTGCTTGCCTGGCACTTCTGAAGATAGTATAGCTCTTCATCGGTGTCATCGATCTCATCACCGGAACAACATCTACCGAAGGGGGACAATTACCGGCAAATAGAGAAGGACACAATCAATGCAATGCAACAATATGATGCATGATCATGTCATGGTAATATGCTTGTGTTTTCTCCTATTGCAACTAGCAACACAATTAAATGAAGTTGATTTGAACCCAAAGTTCAAATTCAAACTCCACATGTGGTTATTTAAATGCCATTCATTTGATCTGTCCTAAACAGTGGCCTTAAGTTGTTCTAACATGCATTAAAATGGTACGGATGGATTCCTTGAATTTTTCTGATAATTTTTCATATATAATTTATTTCATTTGGAGTTACGGTTGAATTTCTATGATTTTTAGAAGTTTTGGGCATTTACTGAAAATAATAAATCATTTAAGATTTATTTAAATTACGGAAAGGAAATATTGTGTCAGCATGACCTCACAGTAATGTCAGCAGGTCAACGGCTCGGTGTAGGTCAAACCTGACGTGTGGGGCCCGTTGGTCAGTGTGACAAGGCAGGAACAGAGGCTGACCAGTGGGGCCAAGTCAATGCTGACAGGGCAGGTCAAACCTGACAGCCTGGGCCCACTGGACTTAAACTAATCCTAAACAGAAACTAATCCAGGTTAATTAAGGGTGTGGGTCCCGTGTCTCAGTAAGCATGGGGGTTAGTTAGTGGCGTCATTAGCCACTAATGACAGCGCCACGTCGACACGGCCGGAGTTAAGCCGCCGGCGACCTTCCAGCGTGGCGGAGTCCACATGGGCGGCGCTACAGGAGGCGGCTGGGCGAGAGAAAGGCACAGGGAGGAGGCCCTCGCTCGCGCGCATCCAACGGAGTAGGTGGGAGGCCGCGGGGTGAACGGAGCTCGCGGCGGCGCCGGAGTTCGGGTGAGTGCGGGGTTGCAGCTGCAGCGCTCGAGCGAGCAAATGGAGTGGCTAGGCAGCCTCCTGGAGGCGCCAGGAGCATGTCAGTGCCCTTGGAGCGAGCAGGAGAGGCTCTGGAGCGCGGGCTCGCCGGCCATGGCGGACGGCGGCCTCGGTTTCACGTGCAATGAGGCTAGAGGAAGAAATCGAGCAGGGGAGTATGGGGGGAAATGACCAGTAGCTCACAGCGCGTCGTCTGAAGTACTCATCAGCTCGGGGGTGGCTCTGGAGACGACGGAGTGGCGACGGCAATCGCCGGCGCTGGAGCTTGAAGATGATGTCGATGGCGGCGATACGGCGTGTCTCCGGTTACTTGGCTTGTCGAGGAGGCATAGATGACGGAGGCGGAGCCCATGGGCACTTCAGAGGGGCGAGGGGGTGGCGGTGGCTGTTACTACGGCGAGCGGCGGCGACGGCGGTTCTCGATCTCGCTTGGGGCCGAGAGATAGAGGAGGGGAGGAGCTCCAGGGATAGAGGGGAAAGTGACAGCGGACCGAGGAGGGTCGCATGGCGATGCTAGAAGGGCCGAGGCGTCGCGGTGGAAGCAGGAGGTGGCCGGGCGTGCACCGGCGCGCGGTGGCCACGCGCCTCTGTCCTTCTGTCAAAGGAGGAAGAGGACTGGGGAGCCCCTGGTGGGCTGGGCCAGATCAGGAGCTGGGCCGGCTCTGCTGCAGGTGAGAAGCCCAGTTGAGTCCTTCTCTCTCTTTCTTTTATTAATTGTTTTGTTTTTCTATTTATTTGCTCTGTTTTGATTCAGTAAAAATACTAAATCATTTTATATATTCCTGTAATAAATTGTGGGAATTGTTAGAATTATTTCCAACAACCCTCAACCACTTCCAATTATTTGGGCATTTTAATATAGTTATAGCATTTAAATGCCCAAATTCAAATACTTTATGATTTAAATCAAAAATCCAAATTGATCTAGAAAAATGTGCACCATTTTTGTGAGAGGTGCTGGACCAATTCAAAAATGATGAACATTTCTAAAGGGCATTTTGGGATCATTGAAAAGATTTAAGTTTGAACCTAGTTGAATTTCATTTGCTGCTAGGGTTTATCATCCCCCCATTTCAAAGTTTCATAAAAACTTAGACATGATGCATGGAGGCTAAAGCAAGACAGGCAAGGCCAGAACTGGGGCTGTGACAAGATGTATCATCGGGTTGCGAGTATTTGTTCTTTATGTGCAGGAGCTGTGTAGGTGGTGTTGCGTGGTTCTCCTACCGGTTCGATAACCTTGGTCTCATCACTGAGGGAAATTCCAACCGTAGCTGTGCTGCATCATCCCTTCCTCTTTGGGGAAATACCGACGTAGTTCAAGCCGCATCGGTAGCTATCTGTTTGATATCTCCCTCCCATGTTCTTGATGAATTCTGATCTTAATTTTATCATGAGCTTTATTAATAAAGTTGGATCTTATGATGTTCATCTCCCTCTATTCTTTTTGTGGTGAATTGAGTCTTGCTCTTGCTACCAGTGAGCTACGTTGGGATTTCCCCCCGAAGAGGAAGGGTCAAGTAACATAGGAGCGATAGTATTTCCCTCAGTGAGAACCAAGGCTATCGAATCAATAGGAGAACGATGCAAATGACTAGTGAACACTAGCTACACACACAAGAGCAAATACTTGCACCCAACATGAGCAAGAGGGTTGTCAATCCCTTGAACTCGGAACTTGCAAGGATTAAATATGATAATGTTAGATAGATAAATTGAAAAGCAAAATAAAGGTAAATAAATTGCAGCAAGGTATTTTTGGTTTTTGTAATATGATAAAGGTAGACCCAGGGGCCATAGTTTTCACTAGAGGCTTCTCTCTCTTAAAGATATCATAAGGTGGGTAGAAAAATTATTGTTGTGAAATTGATAGAAAAGCGCATAGTAATGATGTTATTCATGGCAATGATCATGTATATAGGCATTACGTCTGTGAAAAGTAGACCGAAACGATTTTCTATCTACTACTATTACTCCACTTCGAGAGCGCTTCTATGCTTGCCTCTCTACGTATTAAGTTCATAACAAACAGAGTAATGCGTGAAGTATGATGACTGATACGTCTCCAACGTATCTATAATTTTTTATAGTTCCATGCTATTATATTATCTGTTTTGAATGTTTTATATGCATTAATATGTTATTTTATATGATTTTTGGGACTAACCTATTAACCTAGAGCCCAGTGCCACTTCCTGTCTTTTCCTTATTTTGAAATTTCGCAGAAAAGGAATACCAAACGGAATAAAACTTCCGCAATGATTTTTCTTGGACCAAAAGACACCCAGGAGACTTGGAGTGCAAGTCAGAAGAGCCACGAGGTGGCCACAAGGGTGGAGGGCGCACCCACGGGGGTAGAGCGTGCCCCCGACCTTGTGGGCCCCTCGGTGACCCCCTGACCTAGATCTTCCTCCTATATATGCTCAAATACCCTGAAAACTTCCAGGGGAGCCACGAAACCACTTTTCCACCGCCGCAACCTTCTGTACCCGTGAGATCCCATCTAAGGGCCTTTTCCGGCATCCTACTGGAGGGGGATTCGATCATTGGAGGGCTTCTACATCAACACCATTGCCTCTCTGATGAAGCGTTAGTAGTTTACCACAGACCTACGGGTCCATAGCTAGTAGTTAGATGGATTCTTCTCTCTCTTTGATTCTCAGTACCATGTTCTCCTCGGTGTTCTTGAATATCTATTCGATGTAATACTCTTTTCCGGTGTGTTTGTCGAGATCCGATGAATTGTGGATTTATGATCCGCTTATCTATGAATATTATTTGAATCTCCTCTGAATTCTTATATGCATGATTTGATATCTTTGCAAGTCTCTTCGAACTATCAATTTGCTTTGGCCAACTAGATTGGTTTTTCTTGTAATGGCAGAAGTGCTTAGCTTTGGGTTCAATCTTGCGGTGCTCGATCCTAGTGATAGAAGGGGAACCGACACGTATTGTATTGTTGCCATCGAGGATAACGAGATGGGGTTTTCATCATATTGCACTACTGCAGGATTCTGCTAACGCGACACTACGATTAGAGACCCTTCGAGAAACTGTGTGCGATGCAATGATCGCAATCGGTGGTGTAGGAAAACCGTCAGAAATGTATAAAACGTTTACGATGATGGATGCATCAAACACGGTTCAGGTTTTAGTTGCGTGTGCGATGAAGGGCATACGATTCATTTCAATTAACTGTTTGCGACGAGGAGGAACAAAAGAAACGGGCAGCCAGATGAAGGTGTGTGCGATGTATAGCATACGGTTCACTCGGATGAACTATTTGTGATTAGGCAACACAAAAGCAACAGACAGCCCGATCAAGGTGTGTGCAATGTACAGCATACGGTTCACTCGGATGAACTATTTGTGATTAGGCAAGAGAACAGAAACGGTTCAATATAACAGATGTGTGTGATACGCGACAAACAGGTCTGTAATTAGAAATGTGTGCGAAGACCGATAATAATGCAGATGATTCCTTCTAATAAGACGTATGTGATATGCTCTGTCTACACAACATCTATTGGCCATTGTGGGACGGGCGGTCATCTGGATATGCCATAAGGATGCGAAGAGGCATTCCTATCATCAAGGACTAGTTGTTCCACTAGTAGCTCATGTAAGAAAACTATCAAGTTAAGTGTGCTCAGGCTAGAGCATCCATGGGATGGGTGACTGGATGGGAAGTTGTGTCGATGTTAAATTAGGTGATGCGATGGGTCATTTCGGTCAAATGACCGAAATGCCCCATTCCCTCGGCTAATTTAACCTCGAGGTCCTTGTTTTTTATGTTTTTTATTTTTTAACACATGCTAAAGAAGGTCTACCGCATTACTTTTTGATAATATGCGATACGTGGAATACAGTTGATCCATCCGACCTATTTGTGATGGAATAGGCCGTGTGTGTTGTGGACAAACGCTTGCTAGTATTCAACCGTTTGGGATTGATGAATTCATCACCGACGGGATCCCTAGTGTGGTCCGTGTTCATCTGATCATCATCTACTTCTTGTGCTAGCTCGACGCTAAGTTTCCATTAATTGATGGCGTTTTATGAACACGCCACCGTTCCCCGCCATTTTCTCACCTGTTTCCCGCCACCCTGCTATATTGCGCATAGGGGTGCGCGATGCACGGAGGCGACAAGCACAGCCTGTAGCACATCCACCTTTTTCAAGCATGCCAACCCACCAAAGCGCCGCCTTTGCCATCAACCTCGTCGACGAGGAAAACAAGCAGGCGCCATGGCCCGTCGAGACCGAGGCGCTCCCCGGCAACGCGATGGACGACGCTGTGACGCGTGTCATCGCCAGGGTTGAGCAGACCTTTGCCGCATGGGGCTTGAGCACCACGGATCAAGATAGGCATGTCAAGCCGACAGGCTACAGCTCACCACACAACATGATCGATGACGCGCCGCAGAGCAAGCTAGGCGCGTCCGCGCCGATAGGTTGCGGCTCGCCGCACGGCGAGACCGTTGGGGCGCCACAGAGTGAGAGGCGCGGCGCGCCGCACAGCAAGAGCGGATCCATCGGCGCTTGCCTGCTGTTGACACGGCGTCACAGCTGGGTACATGTCCCGTCAGTACCCCCATTCCTCGCCAGGAGTGGGCAGAGGCCCTCAATGTCATACTTGCACCAGATGTCGGCCACGCCGTACTTGCACCAGACGCCCGCCGCGCCGTTCGCATGGGTGCCGCTGTTCGCCTTGTCCGCGGCCCGCTAGATGCCAACGCACTAGTCTGTAGGTCCATGACCCAGGTGTCCACCCGGGCGCAGTAGAGGAAAATGGCCGTCGCATCCTCGAGCTGGTGATCTCCGATGAAATAGCCAACTTGGAGCTCGATATTGCGATCCAGATGTACCGCGAGCGTGTCGACCGCTTGGACGAACGCCTGCACGAGTTCAGGTAGAGCCAAGAGCTACCCTAGGCAAGGGCTGCTGGTCATGGTCTCATGGACACGTTTTATTCTGAAAAGTTGTTTCGATGTGGATTGCTTTGTATTCATAGCAATCATAGTATTGCTCTGTTTATTGCTTTGTTTCAATGTGTGTACTCTATTTTCCATTCTTATATGTTCTGTTTCAATGTGTGTATATACACTTTCCATTCTGTATATGAGGATGATAACAGCTAGATTCAAATTAGTATACAAAAACAGATAGAAAATGGAATTCATAATATATATATATATATAAATTGTTCATTAGATCATCACAGAATATATATATATATAATATCACCACATATACATGATGATACTTAACTACTAGATACAATGCATAAAATTGAAAACGAACAATACTAAAACTAATAATCCCTCCTGGGGCGAGTATTCCAGCAGCCCCTCGCCAGCAGCTCCCTGGTGCACGGCGTCTTCCCAGTGCGGAGGCAGTACTCCGACTCCTCCGCCTCGTAGCGCTCGACGTACCGATCTGCCTCTTACTGGTGGACGTGCGTGGCCGATCTTGCCATTTCGTTGGGCGCCCACCAGAGCTCCTCGTCGGTGGCACGCTGGAGCTTATCGGCCCACCTCATGCAGCGACGAGATGCCGAGCGCCTAATACCTTCCTCACGAAGTACTCGTCTTCGTACACCTCGGCATGACGACGCGCCCGCCCCCAAAGCTCCGCCGCCTCCTTTTTCCAGGCGGCATAACGGGCTTCACAGGTCACCTGGTACCTGGCTTCCTCCTCCGCCATCTCCTTCTTGGACGCAACTTGCCTGGATTTCTCAGCCGGCGGGAGCGACTTCCACAGACAAAGATTGTACTAGCCCCAAAACCAATCCAAAATTGGGGGGTCCGGCGCAACCTCATCAGGCGGCGCGTAGGGGTCCTCGTCGCTGCTAATCGAGTGAGCGTCCTCGGGGGGCGGCGACTCCTCGTCGGCGCATGCGCAAACCGGCGGTGCCATGGCAGATATTTGAGAGAGAGAGGGGGGCGAGCGAGGGGAGGATGTAGATGAGAATGCAGGCGGGACGACATCAGCAAGGTAGTATTTATTGGCGGTCGGAATCTAGATCGACAGGGACAGTACACACGCCGGTCGCCAGAATTTACGAGTACTATAGTTTAAATTACACACAATTCCCGCAGCAAATCTGTGTGTGAACATAATAGCTGATAGTTTCCAGTACAGAACCGTGTCTGATTAATGATCCCCACCAATCACCTACCAAACCTCGAGCCGCGAGATAGAGTGCCAATCGTGTGGGGGGCAGTTGTCTTGCCAGATCTTTACATTTTCTTTTTTGAACACCAGATATTTACATCGTCTGATGATTTTCTAACTCGCACACAAGTACACAAAAATATGATTATTTTTTTCAAACCGTTTAGGTAAGGCATTGCATGTAGATGTAGTTTAAATTTGAATTACGGTCACTAAATGGTTAGAAAATCACTTAAATGTCTTTAAAAGGTCAAATGACCCCTGAAAATTACAAATTTTCACATGACAGTTGTATTAGTGCATGTTAAACGTAGGAAAAAACTTGAAGGACGCAAGAGGAAGCTATCTCTCGTCCGTCAGCAAACATATATTGTTCCCTCTCGGAACCACGAACCTTCTAGTGAGTTGCCCCGGTTTGGGAGGGTGTGTGTCCAAGCTTTCATCAAACAGGCCAATTTTTTTACCACATCGTCTTGGTGGCACGACATTAAATCAAGCAAGGTTTCATGTTTTTCTGATCAGTTTTTAAGTTTTTGAATTAAAATGCCATGTCTTCACTCCATGCATGTGCCCATGCCTTGACACCAATATGTTTGAAAATTCATTCGAATTTACTGCACATGGAATTAACTCGCACACAAGTACACAAAAAATATGATTTTTCAAACCGTTTTGGTTAGGCGTTGCATGTAGATATAGTTCAAATTTGAATTATGGTCATTAAATGGTTAGAAAAACACTTAAATGTCTTTAGAAGGTCAAATAACCCCTGAAATTTACCAATTTTTCACATGAGAATTGTATTAGTGCACGTTAAACGTAGGAATAAATTTGAAGGCCGTAAGAGGAAGCTATCTCCCGTTCGTCATCAAACATGCATTGTTCCCTCTCGGAACCACGAACCTTCTAGCGAGTTGCTCCGGTTTGTGAGGGGCGTGTGTCCAAACATTCGTCAAACATGCCAATTTATTTACCACATCATCTTGGTGGCATGACATTACATCAACCAAGGTTGCATGTGTTTCTGATCATTTTTCTATTTTTTGAATTAAAATGCGATATCACTCCATGCATATGTATGCATGTGTCCAAATCGTGAGACTGATATGTTTGAAAATTCCTTCTAATTTACTGCACATGGAATTAACTCGCACACAAGTACACAGATATGATTTTTCAAACCGTTTTTGTTAGGCGTTGCATGTAGATGTAGTTCAAATTTGAATTACGGTCATTAAATGGTTAGAAAATCACTTAAATGTCTTTGAAACGTCAAATGACCCCTAGAATTTTCCAAAATTTCACATTATAGTTGTAGTAGTGCACGTTAGATGTTGAAAATATTTCAAGGCCGTAAGAGGAAGCTATCCCCCGTTCGTCATCAAACATGCATTGTTCCCTCTCGGAACCACGAGCCTTCTAGCGAGTGGCTCCGGTTTGTGAGAGGTGTGTGTCCAAACTTTTGTCAAACATGCCAATTTCTTTACCACGTCATCTTGGTGACATGACATTAAATCAAGCAAGGTTTCATGTTTTTCTTATCATTTTTTAATTTATGGGAATTAAAATGCCATTGCATGCACTCCATGCATGTGCCCATGCCTTGACACCAATATGTTTGAAAGTTCCTTCGAATTTACTCCACATGGAATTAACTCGCACACAAGTACACAAAAATATAATTTTTCAAACCATTATGGTTAGGCGTTGCATGTAGATGTAGTTCAGATTTGAATTACGGTCGTTAAATGGTTAGAAAATCACTTAGATGTCTTTAAAAGGTCAAATGACAATTGTATTAGTGCACGTTAAACGTAGGAAAAAATTTGAAGGCCGTAAGAGGAAGCTATCTCTTGTTTGTCATCAAACATGCATTGTTCCCTTTCGGAACCACGAACCTTCTAGCGAGTTGCTCCAGTTTGTGAGGGGTGTGTGTCCAAACGTTCATCAAACATGCCAATTTATTTACCACATCATCTTGGTGGCATGACATTACATTAACCAAGGTTTCATGTGTTTCTCATCATTTTCCTATTTTTTGAATTAAAATGCCAAGTCACTCCATGCATACGTATGCATGTGTCCATGTCGTGAGACCAATATTTTTGAAAATATCTTCTAATTTGCTGCACATGGAATTAACTCGCACCCAAGTACACATATATGATTTTTCAAAACGTTTTGGTTAGGCGTTGCATGTAGATGTAGTTCAAATTTGAATTACCGTCATTAAATGGTTATAAAATCACTTAAATATCTTGAAAAGGTCAAATGGCCCCTAGAATTTTTCAAAATTTCACATTACAGTTGTAGTAGTGCACGTTAGATGTAGAAAAAAATTTGAAGGCCGTAAGAGGAAGCTATTGCATGTTCGTCATCAAACATGCATTGTTCCCTCTCGGAACCATGAACCTTCTAGCAAGTTGCTCCGGTTTGTGAGGGGTGTGTGTCTAAACTTTCATCAAACATGCCAATTTATTTACTACATCATCTTGGGGGCATTACATTACATCAACCATGGTTTCATGTGTTTCTGATTTTTTTGGAATTAAAATGCCATGCCACTCCATTCATACGTATTCATGCATATGTGTCCATGTTGTGATACAAATAAGTTTGAAAATTCCTTCTAGTTTACTGCACATAAAATTAACTCGAACACAAGTACACAAATATGATTTTTCAAACCGTTTTGGTTACGCGTTGCAAGTAGATGTAGTTCAAATTTGAATTGCGGTCATTAAATGGCTAGAAAATCACTTAAATGTCTTTAAAAGGTCAAATGACCCCTAGAATTTTCAAAAAAATCACATTACAGTTGTAGTAGTGCACGTTAGACGTAGAAGAAAATTTGAAGGCCGTAAGAGGAAGCTATCTCCCGTTCATCATTAAACATGCATTGTTCCCTCTCGGAACCATGAGCCTTCTAGTGAGTTGCTCCAGTTTGTGAGGGGTTGCTACCTCTTGAGCACTGTGTTGGTTTTCCCTTGAAGAGGAAAGGGTGATGCAGCAAGGTAGCGTAAGTATTTCCCTCAGTTTTTGAGAACCAAGGTATCAATCCAGTAGGAGGCCATGTGCGAGTCCCTCGCACCTACACAAATAAATAAATCCTCGTAACCAACGCAATAAAGCGGTTGTCAATCCATTGATGGTCACTTACGAAAGTGAGATCTGATAGATATGATAAGATAATATTTTTGGTATTTTTATGATAAAGATGCAAAGTAAAGAAAGCAAAATAAATGGAAAAGGAAATAGCCTGTAGATGGAAGATTAATATCATGGAAAATAGACCCGGGGGCCATAGGTTTCACTAGTGGATTCTCTCGAGAGCATAAGTATTACGGTGGGTAAACAAATTACTGTTGAGCAATTGACAGAATTGAGCATAGTTATGAGAATATCTAGGTATGATCATGTATATAGGCATCACGTCCGAGACAAGTAGACCGACTCCTGCCTGCATCTACTACTATTACTCCACACATCGACCGCTATCCAGCATGCATCTAGAGTATTAAGTTCAAGATAATAGAGTAACGCTTTAAGCAAGATGACATGATGTAGAGGGATAAACTCATGCAATATGATATAAACCCCATCTTGTTATCCTCGATGGCAACAATACAATACGTGCCTTGCTGCCCCTGCTTTCACTGGGAAAGGACACCGCAAGATCGAACCCAAAGCTAAGCACTTCTCCCATTGCCAGAAAGATCAATCTAGTAGGCCAAACCAAACTGATAATTCGAAGAGACTTGCAAAGATAACGAATCATACATAAAAGAATTCAGAGAAGATTCAAATATTGTTCATAGATAAACTTGATCGTAAACCCACAATTCATCGGTCTCAACAAACACACCGCAAAAGAAGATTACATCGAATAGATCTCCACAAGAGAGGGGGAGAACTTTGTATTGAGATCCAAAAAGAGAGAAGAAGCCATCTAGCTAATAACTATGGACTCGAAGGACTGAAGTAAACTACTCACACTTCATTGGAGAGGCTATGGTGTTGATGTAGAAGCCCTCCATGATCGATGCCCGCTCCGGCGGAGCTCCGGAAAAGGCCCCAAGATGGGATCTCGTGGATACAGAAAGTTACGGTGGTGGAATTAGGGTTTTGGCTCCGTATCTGGTAGTTTGTGGGTACGTAGGTATATATAGGAGGAAGAAGTATGTCAGTGGAGCAACATGGGCCCCACGAGGGTGGAGGGGGAGCCTAGGGGGTAGGCGCCCCCCTACCTCATGCCTTCCTGGTTGATTGCTTGACGTAGGGTCCAAGTCCTCTGGATCATGTTCGTTCCGAAAATCACGTTCCCGAAGGTTTCATTCCGTTTGGACTCCGTTGGATATTCTTTTTCTGCGAAACTCTGAAATAGGCAAAAGGCAACAATTCTAGATTGGGCCTCCGGTTAATAGGTTAGTCCCAAAAATAATATAAAAGTGTATAATAAAGCCTAATAATGTCAAAAACAGGATATAGTATAGCATGGAACAATCAAAAATTATAGATACGTTGGAGACGTATCAGGGGTGTGTGTCCAAACTTTGGTCAAACATGCCAATTTTTTACCACATCATCTTGGTGGCATGACATTACATCAACCAAGGTTTCATGTGTTTTTGATTTTTTTTTATTTTTTGGAATTAAAATGCCATGTCACTCCATGCTTAATTGTGTCATAGCCGTTAGATCAATATGTTTGAAAATTCCTTCCAATTTACTGCACATGGAATTAAATTGCACACAAGTACATGAAATATGAGTTTTCAAACCGTTATGGTTAGCTGTTGGATGCACATGTAGTTCAAATTTTAATTACATTCATTAAATGGCTAGAAAATCACTTAAATGTCTTAGAAGGTCAAATGACCCCTGAAATTTTCCAAAATTTGACATGACAGTTGTATTAGTACTACAAAATTTCTTGTTCATTTAAAACACCATCCGTTCGCACTTTATTCCAAATTCGTCTTTCATAGCTAATAAAAAATATCTACAACATGACACACAGTTGTTTTCTAGGAACCATTTGCGATGAAAATATCTGGGTCTATTTAAGTCTCCCTCCTTAAGCTTCGTTGGCTCGTCTGCTCTAGTGCCGGCAACCCCCGAATCCATGAATCCCGATCCCCATTCCCGCACCCCCTTCTTGCAAAGATGACGTCGTGGAAACGCTTTGTGAAGGCCCGTACGATAGCCGCCCCCCCCCCCCCGAGCGCGACCGCCTATTCCGAGAGTGCCGTCGCGTCCGCATTAAGCGCGGCCACTTCCGCCAAGAGGGCGACAACGGCTCCAAACGCCGAGAGCGCTCGAGCTGCCGTCCATGCCACTGATGTCGTCCTTGCCTGGGTCGAGGCCATCCATCCCAAGATCGAGGATGCACATGCCAAGATATTCCAGGCCACCTCGGACTCCATCATGCAACCCACGTCTGAAAAGGCAGCGGTGGCCATGGAGCACCTGCCTCCTCATGAGGTCGTCAAGCGGGAGCTGGAGATGCAGGAGGCGGCGGAGATCGAGGAGCGCCGGGAGGAGGAGTTGCGCGTGGCCGAGGACGAGGTAGAGAAGAGTCTGTCCTTCGAGGAATCGGCGGTGGAGTACCAACGCAAGCTCTGGCGCAGCCACTACTACGAGTACTACAACCTAGAGGGCGGTACCGAGGACGAGGACGAGGACGAGGACGCGATCGACTTCAGTAGGGGGGATGCGAAGTCCACCAACAGCGGCATGTCGCCAGGACAAGTCATCGACGTCTCATCTCACACCGGTGATGAATAGGCCGGCACGGTGGCAGATTTTTAATTATGCGTACTTAGGCTTTGTTTTTAATGCTGGTCTTTTGTTAGAGCAATGTTTAGGCCAACTGGCTCTGTGTAATTACTGAAATTGCTCGATTCAGTAAGTGTGGTATGTCTGTTGTACGCTCTTTTGTGTGGCCAAATTAGCAAGCGATGTTAAATTATGCAATGACGTAATCGGGGAAATTTCCACCAAAATTTGAATTATCAAACTCATCCCATGCGCGCAAAGTATAAGAATCATTTCCGATGCACACAATCGTTCAAAGTGAATGGTCCGGCGGCACCGCGCGCGTTCAAAGTGAATGTGCCTATGCCTTGAGACCAAAATTTGAATTATCAATCTCATCCCATGCGCGTAAAGCAGAAGAATCGTTTGCGATGCACACAATCATTCAAAGTGAATGGTCCGGCGGCACCGCGCGCAAAGTTTCCTTCCACATTTCCAAAATTTTGGCCTACCGCCAAAATATCTACCCCCGACCCCCTTCCCCCCCCCCTTTTCTCCCCGACCACAAGTCACATTTCTCCTGTTTCCTCCTTCCTTCCTTCCTTCCTTGCTAAGCTATGGCCACTTCCTCGCTCTCGCCGTCTCGCATCCTACCGCCGGGGTATCCATGGTCTTCTTCAAAGACACCTCCAACGGTTCCTCCTCCGGCGACTACTCCTTCACCACCCGGGTGTGCCTCTCTTCTCTCTCTCGGTCTATGACTTGGAATGAAGGATTTTTACCCGGAGGTCGATTTGAGTCGTTTCTTCCTCTTGTAGCTCCCTAAGACCATCAGTGGCAACGAATGGAGCAGGGTGGCTGAAGATCTATCTGCTCGTTGTCACCATCAATCTCCATGCGTGAAGCTACTTGCGTTTGATTCTATGGACACTGGGAGGAAGTTTCTGGCATGTGCAGAGAAGGTTAGACCCTCTTCCGTTGTAAAAAATCATTTGTTAGATTTGATTCAGACACTGTCACGGTCCCAACCCATTCATACCACACCTTCAACCAAACGCATCCTAAGACAGTGTCACAGTTTGTACCTAGTGCTGCCTCTTGAGCATTGCGTTGGTTTTCCCTTGAAGAGGAAATGGTGATGCAGCTGAGGGAGTCCTGGATTAGGGGGTCTTCGGACAGCCAGACTATATCCTTTGGCCGGACCGTTGGACTATGAAGATACAAGATTGAAGACTTCGTCCCGTGTCCGGATATGACTCTACTTGGCGTGGAAGGCAAGCTAGGCAATACGGATATGTATATCTCCTCCTTTGTAACCGACCTTGGGTAACCCTAGCCCCCTCCGGTGTCTATATAAACTGGAGGGTTTTAGTCCATAGGACAACATACAATCATACCATAGGCTAGCTTCTAGGGTTTAGCCTCTCCGATCTCGTGGTAGATCAACTCTTGTACTACTCATATTATCAAGAATAATCAAGCAGGACGTAGGGTTTTACCTCCATCAAGAGGGCCTGAACCTGGGTAAAACATCGTGTCCCCTGCCTCCTATTACCATCCGCCTTAGACGCACAGTTCGGGACCCCCTACCCGAGATCCGCCGGTTTTGACACCGACATTGGTGCTTTCATTGAGAGTTTCTCTGTGTCGTCGCCGTTAGGCTTGATGGCTCCTACGATCATCGATAGCGATGCAGTCCAGGGTGAGACTTTTCTCCCCGGACAGATCTTTGTATTCGGCGGCTTCGCACTGTGGGCCAACTCGCTTGGCCATCTGGAGCAGATCGGGAGTTACGCCCCTGGCCATCAGGTCAGGTTTGAAAGCTTAAACTACACTGCAGATATCTTCGACGGATTCGAGCCTTTGCCTAGTGCGCCACACGGTCACGATGAGCATGATTTAGCTCTGCCATCGAACAGTGTCCAGGAGATCGCGCCGGCAACCGCTCTGACCCTCAATTCGGAGCCAGCTGCGTCGTCCATGGGCGGGTGTATAGACCCCGCCATGGAGGCCGTATCCTCAACGGCGATAAAGCCGAATATCGACCTTACCCTTCACGAGAGCCGTGATGCCATACTGTCGGATCTTTCCCTGGCCACGGACTCCCAACCGCCTGCACCCGTGCCTATCAAATCTGATTGGGCGCCAATCATGGAGTTTACCTCCGCGGATATCTTTCAGCACTCGCCCTTCGGCGACATACTAAACTCATTAAGGTCTCTCTCCTTGTCAGGAGAGTCCTGGCCGAACTATGTACAGCGGGATTGGGATGCGGATGACAAAGAAATTCGCTACCGACCCACCACCCACTTAGTAGCCACTGTTGATGATTTAACCGACATGCTCGACTTTGACTCCGAAGACATCGACGGTATGGACGATGATGCGGGAGGCGAAGAGGAACCACTACCCACAGGGCACTGGACAGCCACCTCATCATATGATATATACATGGTGGACGCACCCAAAGAAGGCAATGGCGATGAGACAGCGGTGAATGACCCCTCCAAGAAGCAACCCAAGCGCCGGCGTCAGCGGCGCCGCTCTAAGTCTCGCCAAAGCAAAAGCGGTGACCCCGGCATAGGAGATAATAACACTCCGGATAGTGCCGAAGATGACAACAATCCCCTCCAGCAAGATTTAGGGCAGGAGGATGGAGAGGTCAGCCCTCCAGAGAGAGCGGTAGATGGAGAGGCGGAGGATCATAATTACATGCCTCCCTGTGAAGACGAGGCAAGCCTCGATGATGATGAATTTGTCGTGCCTGAGGATCCTGTCGAACAAGAGCGCTTCAAGCATTGGCTTATAGCCACGGCAAATAGCCTTAAGAAAAAGCAACAACAGCTTCAAGATGATCAAGATTTGCTAGCTGACAGATGGACTGAAGTCCTTGCGGCCGAGGAATATAAACTCGAACGCCCCTCCAAGAGTTACCCAAAGCGTAGGTTGCTACCCTGACTGGAGGAGGAAGCACTCGAACCTACATCTCCAGCATATGATGCGGCTGACCGGCCACCTCGTGGCCGCGACAGAGAGGCATTTCAGCCAAAAACTCAGCCCGCACCCCGACGCCACTCAAATAAAAATGACAAGGCATGGGGAACATGCTAGACCTGCGAGACGTATTGGAGGACAAAGTAAAACAGGCAAGATCGAGCTACGGATCGCGAGGGTGCGCCACTATGCAAGACGATAACCGTCACGCCGGATACAGTAAAAGTAAATCATGTCGGGCCGAGCACAGCGGGCAAGACTCATTTGAGTTGTGTCGCGATATAGCCCAGTACAGAGGCACCGCACACCCCCTATGCTTCACAGATGAAGTAATGGATCATCAAATCCCAGAGGGTTTCAAACCCCTAAATGTAGAATCATACGATGGCACAACAGATCCTGCGGTATGGATCGAGGACTTCCCCCTGCACATACACATGGCCAGCGGTGATGATCTACACGCCATCAAATACCTCCCACTTAAACTCAAAGGACCATCTCGGCATTGGCTCAACAGCCTGCCAGCAGAATCCATTGGTTGTTGGTTGGATCTGGAAGCCGCATTACTTGACAACTTCCAGGGCACTTATGTGCGACCACCAGATGCCGATGACTTGAGCCAAATAATTCAGCAACCAGAGGAATCGGCCAGGCAATTCTGGACACGGTTCCTAAAAAAGAAAAATCAAATCGTCGACTGTCCGGATGCAGAGGCCCTAGCAGCTTTTAAGCACAACATCCGCGACGAGTGGCTCACCCAGCACCTTGGCCAGCAAAAGCCGAAATCTATGGCAGCCCTCACGACACTCATGAAACGCTTTTGCGCGAGAGAAGACAGCTGGCTGGCTCGCAGCAATAACATATCAAAGAACCATGGTACTTCGGATACCAAGGATGGCAATGACAGGTCACGTCGCAACAAACACAAGCGCCACATTAACAGCGACAATACAGAGGATACGACAGTCAATGCCAGATTCAAAGGCTCTAAACCCGGTCAGCGGAAAAAGTCATTCAAAAGAAGCACTTTGGGCCCGTCCAGTTTGGACCGTATACTCGACCGCTCGTGTCAAATACACAGCACCCCCGACAAGCCAGCCAACCACACCAACAGGGATTGTTGGGTGTTCAAGCAGGCTGGCAAGTTAAATGCCGAAAACAAAGATAAGGGGTCACATAGCAATGACGAGGAGGAGCCCCGGCAGCCGAACACCGGAGGACAGAAGAGGTTCCCCCCACAAGTGCGGACGGTGAACATGATATACGCAACCCACATCCCCAAGAGGGAGCAGAAGCGTGCTCTAAGGGACGTATATGCGTTGGAGCTAGTCGCCCCAAAGTTCAACCCATGGTCCTCTTGTCCAATCACCTTCGATCGCAGGGACCACCCCACTAGTATCCATCATGGCGGATTCGCCGCACTGGTCCTAGACCCAATCATTGACGGATTTCACCTCACTCGAGTCCTTATGGATGGCGGCAGCAGCCTGAACCTGCTTTAGCAGGACACAGTGCGCAAAATGGGTATAGACCCCTCAAGGATCAAACCCACAAAAACGTCCTTCAAAGGCATCATACCAGGTGTAGAGGCCCATTGCACAGGCTCAGTCACACTGGAAGTGGTCTTCGGATCCCCGGATAACTTCCGAAGCAAAGAGTTAATCTTTGATATAGTCCCGTTCCGCAGTGGCTATCATGCAATGCTTGGGCGAACCGCATTTGCGAGATTCAATGCGGTACCGCACTATGCATACCTCAAGCTCAAGATGCCAGGACCTCGTGGGGTCATCACAGTTAATGGAAACACAGAGCGCTCTCTCCGCACGGAGGAACACACCGCGGCCCTCGCAGCAGAAGCGCAAAGCAGCCTCTTAAGGCAATCCACTAGTTCGGCGATTAAGGACCCGGACACCTTCAAGCGCGCCCGGAGTAATCGGCAACAAGACCGCCTGGCACATTCCGAGCTTGCATAGCAATGCGACCCCCACCCCGGTCCCAGCCAAACGGCGAAATCCATGCCGCGCGTACATAATTATGTATTGAAAATACCATGGGCATAGGTGGGGAGGGGGGCACGACTACGGCACGCCCCAAGACGCAGCTCAACCGCACTAGGGGCTTCCCGCTTTATTATTTTTCTCTCTTTCAGGACTTTAATCTCTGGAAACCCTGTCTGGCAGTATGATAGCCGAACACATGATGCAGCAACCAAGGAGGCAGAAAGCTACGTCGCACCACCGAACTCCCAGGTGGATTACGATAACGAATGAAATACTTGCTTTAATGTCATTCCTCAGCTTGCCCTTGGAGGGGACATGTCAAATAGTCCTACTTTTTGCTTATCGCACTACCTGTATCATTTTGCTTTAATGCACCTTTTTGAATAAACAATGCATAGCACTAGACTATTATCTCATTCTTTATTCTTCCTTTATATATATATATGTTCATTTCATGACATCCAGCACCCGTACACTCTGGTACGGCTAATACGCCAGGGGCTTAAGCATACCCCATAATACGGCGTGAGAAGTCCGAACACTTTAGACAAGTGCAGCACCCCGAACTTATAGCATTATATGCATCAGCTCCGAATCATGTCTTGGGTCAATAGTTGGGTTTGCCCGGCTCCCATGTTTTGGTACCTTATGTTCCGCTATATCGGCTAAGGTAGCACTGGGAGAACTACTGCGATTGTGCCCCGGTTCAGCTGGGCTAAGCACCTCAGTAGAGAAAGCTAAAACTGAATGTCATGATAAGGCGAGAGACTGGTCGCTGTTCGAGAGGTTTCGAGTCCCTAAAGACTTATGCTGCTTTGAGCGAGGAGTCGGCTTTGTCCGGCTTAAGGCGTGTATAGCGCCCCAAATTCGGCCTTCCGAATACTAGGGGCTTCGCCAAAATTTAAAATTATAGAATTCTATGGCTAAGTGAGAGTGATAAAGCATTATAGTCTGATTGCCTTGTTCGTTGCGCTGGGCACCTCCCTCGAAAGACCCAAAAACGGGAACAAGAGTGCTCAAGTTTATCCCGAACACCCCAGCACTCGTGGCATGGGGGAAGAAGCCGACGACTAACCATCTCTCAGATTTGATAAACAGCTGAACTGAAGGTAATATTTTAAATTCAAACAGGCATTGCATAGCGCATATGAACAAGTTTTCATACCACAGGATCACACAAGCAAGTTCATTCAAATATTACATCTTTCCCACACTCGTCCGCTACAAGATGGGCACCCTTCAGGATACCCTCATAGTACATCTCGGGGTGGCGATGCTCCTTGCCCTGCGGCGGCCCCTCCTTCACCAACTTCTCGGCGTCCATCTTGGCCCAGTGCACCTTTGCACGGGCAAAAGCCTGGCGTGCACCTTCGATGCAGACGGGCCGCTTGATGACCTCCAACCATGGGCAAACATCCACAAGCCGCCTCACTAGGCCGAAGTAGCTGTTGGGAAGGGCTTCGCCAGGCCACATCCGAACAATAAAACCCTTCATGGCCTATTTGGCCGCCTTGTGCAGCTCGACCAGTTGCTTCAGCTGGTCGCTCACAGGCATCGGGTGTTCGGTCCCAATATACTGAGACCAGAACAGCTTCTCCGTCGAGCCCTCCTCGGCCTGGTAAAACTTTGCGGCATCCGACACGCTGCAAGGCAAATCTGCGAATGCTCCTAGAGAGCTCCGGACTCGGGTAAGTAACAAGTAATTTACTTTCACATGCTTGCTTTGCATATTGAATGCCTTACCCACCGCTATCTTCCTTATCGCCTCAATTTCCTGGAAGGCCTTTTGGGCTTCAGCCTTGGCATTCTTCACGCTCTCAAGGGTTGCGGCAAGCTCGGACTCTCGCGTCTTCGAGTCAAGCTCCAAAGCCTCGTGCTTCGTCACGAGAGCCTTGAGCTCTTGCTGCACCTCGCCCACCCGTGCCCCTTGCTTCTCCCACTCAGTGCGCTCCTTGGCCACTTTGTCTTCGGCCTCGGACAATGCTTGCTTTACGGTCGCCACCTCAGTCGTGGCCCCTGGCACATTCATGATGATCCTGTCATTTCGCAACCACATTTTCTTTTTATATATATAGACAAGGTATTACTTACCTTTGTTCTCCTCGAGATGCCTCTTGGCAAGGTCGAGCTCTTTTTCGGACCCCTCGAGGTCCTGCTTCAGTGCGGCGACCTCCGCAGTCAGTGCGGCAGAGGCCAGTAGCGAAGCCTGCATACGCATACAGACATACTTATATTAGACTCCTGCGTATTTTATTTGATCCTCTATTCGGCTTTTCTTTGTGAACACCAAACAGAGCATCAGGGGCTACTATCTATGCGGTAATATTTTTCCTACATTTTCAATACTTACCTCAAAGCCTGTTAGAAGGCTGGCACAGGCTTCAGTCAGTCCGCTCTTGGCGGACTGAACCTTCTTGATCACCGCACTCATAATAGTACGGTGCTCTTCGTCGATGGAAGCGCCGCGAAGCGCTCCCAGCAGGTTGTCCGGTACCCCTGGATGGACAGAGATCACCGGCACGGGCGTCTTACCCCTTCTGGAAGGGGGCCGCCTGCCCGAGTCCGGAACCACTAGAGGTTCCGGCACGGTGTATGGCTGCGAGCCGAGCTTGGAGCCCCCGGGAGCCTTGCTCCCTTTGCTCCTGGAGTCCGGAAGGTCGCCTAGAGGCGCCTCCGAGACTGTCTCCCCCCGGCTCGGTGCCCCTTGAGACAACACCTCGGCATTGTCCGCAGGGCAAGGGGAGGAGGCGGTCGGAAGTGGATCGCTATCCATATCCGACGAATCCAAGGAGCCGTCCGACGAGGATACATCGATACGGGCTTGGGCGGTCTGCATAATCATATTCGGCGTTAGGAGAAGCAGTGCGACATAGGAATGCTATGAGTTACTCTGGTATCCGAATACTTACGACTTCGCCAGGGGCTTGGCCCTGAGCAGCCACTCGTCTTCGCCTTTGGCGGCGGTGGTGGAGCTGTCCGGAAGGAGAGTCCTTCCTTTCTTGGACCCTTCAGCCTCCCCGGTTGGGGCGGCCTTCCTTTTCTTGGCTCCCCCTGCTAGAGGGGGAGCATCTTCATCTTCCTCCTCCTCATCTTCATGGGAGGAGAGCGTCGCGGAGTTATCAGACGATGAGTTCGATACCACCTGGCGCCGGGAACTCTTTCGGGTTCCCTTGGCCTTCTTCTTGGTCTTCTCCGGCACCTTATAAGGAGCCGGAGTCAGCATCTCCGTCAGGAGAGCGCCCGCAGTGTCTTCGGGCAGAGGGGCCGGACAGTCGATCTACTCCGATGCCTCCACCCAGTCCTGTTAAAGGCATGAAATCTTAGACCCCGCACAGGGTTAAGCTATGGGAAATAAATATCCTGCAAAATGTATAGAACTTACCGGATTCGCAGGGCACTTCGCGCTTAGCCCGCGGTCCTCGGTGAGAGAGGGAGGGACCTCGGTGCCCTTGAACAGCACCCTCCAGACGTCTTTGTGCGTCGTGTCGAAGAGCTCGCTTAGAGTCTGGTGCCGGGCCGGGTCGAACTCCCATAAGTTGAAATCCCGTTGCTGACACAGGAGGATCCGGCGGAAGAGCATAACTTGGACTATGTTGACAAGCTTAAGTTTCTTGCTTGTCATGTTCCGGATACATTTCTCGAGTCCGTCCAGCTCCACTGATCAACCCCAGGACATGCCCTTCTCCTTCCAGGAAGTGAGCCGCGTGGGGATTCCGGATCGAAACTAGGGGGCCGCCGCCCAATTGGTGTCGCGCGGCTCGGTGATGTAGAACCACCCCGATTGCCACCCCTTTATGGTCTCCACGAAGGAGCCCTCGAGCCATGTAACGTTGGGCATCTTTCCCACCATGGCTCCACCGCATTCCGCCTATTGGCCACCCACCACCTTAGGCTTGATATTGAAGGTCTTCAGCCACAGACCGAAGTGGGGCCGGATGCGGAGGAAGGCCTCGCACACGACGATGAACACTGAGATGTTGAGGATGAAGTTCGGGGCCAGATCATGAAAGTCCAGCCCATAGTAGAACATGAGGCCGCAGACAAATGGATGGAGGGGAAACCCCAGTCCGCGGATGAAGTGGTGGAGGAAGACCACCCTCTCATGGGGTTCTGGGGTAGGGATGACCTGCCCCGCGGCTGGCAGCCGGTGCGCGATATCCGCGGCTAAGTATCCAGCTCCGCGTAACTTTTTGATGTGCCCCTCCGTGACAGAGGAGGCCATCCAGTTGCCTCCCACTCCGGACATGTTTGGAGAGAGTTGAGGAGGAGGATGCGGACTTGGGCGCTGGAGCTCGAGTGTGCGAGAATAGATGAGCAAGGAGGAAGAAGGCGTGGGTAGAAAAAGGTGAGATCTTATCCCTTTATAAGGGCGGACTAGACTATGCGCCCCCACTAGCCTGGTAAAACTCGCTTATCCCCCAAGCGCCGTAATTGATGGCGTGGTTGGGTTACCCACGTCCGTATTGATGAGAATCCCGTAATAAGGGGAACACGATCTCTGCTTTGACAAGACGTGTCAAGAAACCGCCTCGCGTTATGTGCGGGGCTGGTTGAGGAAAAATGGTTCGAATAATTGCCGGGCCATGGCATGATGTCATGCTGCCAAACGTGTCAGCAGATTGGATTTGTGGAAATATTATTCTCTCTACGGTGGTATGTGGAACTTATTTTGCAGGGTCGGACACTATCCTTGTATTCAAATTCTTCCATGGTGTATTCGGTGGAGGAACCCGCCTTGCAATGTCGAAGACAACACTGCGCGTCGGATTCATTGTCATTGAAGCCTGGTTCAGGGGCTACTGAGGGAATCCTGGATTAGGGGGTCTCCGGACAGCCGGACTATATCCTTTGGCCGGACTGTTGGACTATGAAGATATAAGATTGAAGACTTCGTCGCGTATCCGGATGGGACTCTACTTGGCGTGGAAGGCAAGCTAGGCAATACGGATATGTATATCTCCTCCTTTGTAACCGACCTTGGGTAACCCTAGCCCCCTCCGGTGTCTATATAAACTGGACGGTTTTAGTCCGTAGGACAACATACAATCATACCATAGGCTAGCTTCTAGGGTTTAGCCTCTCCGATCTCATGGTAGATCAACTCTTGTACTACTCATATTATCAAGAATAATCAAGCAGGACGTAGGGTTTTACCTCCATCAAGAGGGCCCGGACCTGGGTAAAACATCGTGTCCCCTGCCTCCTGTTACAATCCGCCTTAGACGCACAGTTCGGGACCCCCTACCCGAGATCCGCCGGTTTTCACACCGACAGTAGCAAAGTAGCGTAAGTATTTCCCTCAGTTTTTGAGAACCAAGGTATCAATCCAGTAGGAGGCCACACGCGAGTCCCTCGCACCTACACAAACAAATAAACTCCTCGCAACCAACGCAATAAAGGGGTTGTCAATCCCTTCACGATCACTTACAAAAGTGAGATCTGATAGATATGATAAGATAATATTTTTGGTATTTTTATGATAAAGATGCAAAGTAAAGAAAGAAAAATAAACGGAAAAGGAAATAGCTTCTTGACGGAAGATTAATATGATGGAAAAGAGACCCGGGGGCCATAGGTTTCACTAGTGGCTTCTCTCGAGAGCATAAGTATTACGGTGGGTAAACAAATTATTGTTGAGCAATTGACAGAATTGAGCATAGTTATGAGAATATCTAGGTATGATCATGTATATAGGCATCACGTCCGAGACAAGTAGAGCGACTCCTGCCTGCATCTACTACTATTACTCCACACATCGACCGCTATCCAGCATGCATCTAGAGTATTAAGTTCAAAAGAACAGAGTAACGCTTTAAGCAAGATGACATGATGTAGAGGGATAAACTCATGCAATATGATATAAACCCCATCTTGTTATCCTCGATGGCAACAATACAATACGTGCCTTGCTGCCCCTACTGTCACTGGGAAAGGACACCGCAAGATTGAACCCAAAGCTAAGCACTTCTCCCATTGCAAGAAAGATCAATATAGTTGGCCAAACCAAACTGATAATTCGAAGAGACTTGCAAAGATAACCAATCATACATAAAAGAATTCAGAGAAGATTCAAATATTGTTCATAGATAAACTTGATCATAAACCCACAATTAATCGGTCTCAACAAATACACCACAAAAGAAGATTACATCGAATAGATCTCCACAAGAGAGGGGGAGAACTTTGTATTGAGATCCAAAAAGAGAGAAGAAGCCATCTAGCTAATAACTATGGACCCGAAGGTCTGAAGTAAACTACTCACACTTCATCGGAGAGGCTATGGTGTTGATGTGGAAGCCCTCCGTGATCGATGCCCCCTCCAGCGGAGCTCCGGAAAAGGCCCCAAGATGGGATCTCGCGGATATAGAAATTTACGGCAGTGGAATTAGGGTTTTGGCTCCATATCTGGTAGTTTGGGGGTATGTAGGTATATATAGGAGGAAGAAGTACATCGGTGGAGCAACATGGGCCCCACGAGGGTGGAGGGCGCGCTTGGGGGGGTAGGCGTGCCCCCCTACCTCGTGCCTTCCTGGTTGATGTCTTGACGTAGGGTCCAAGTCTTCTGGATCATGTTCATTCCGAAAATCATGTTCCCGAAGGTTTCATTCCGTTTGGACTCCGTTTGATATTCTTTTTCTGCGAAACTCTGAAATAGGCAAAAAACAGTAATTCTGAGCTGGGCCTCCGGTTAATAGGTTAGTCCCAAAAATAATATATAAGTGTATAATAAAGCCCAATAATGTCCAAAACAGGATATAATATAGCATGTAACAATCAAAAATTATAGATACATTGGAGACTTATCAAGCATCCCCAAGCTTAATTCCTGCTCGTCCTCGAGTAGGTAAATGATAAAAACAGAATTTTTGATGTGGAATTCTACTTGGCATAATTTCAATGTAATTCTCTTAATTGTGGTATGAATATTCAGATCCGAAAGATTCAAGACAAAAGTTCAATATTGACATAGATATACTAATACTTCGATCATACTAACTAAGCAATTATGTCTCTTCAAAATAACATTGCCAAAGAAAGTTATCCCTACAAAATCATATAGTCTGGCTATGCTCCATCTTCACCACACAAAGTATTTAAATCATGCACAACCCCGATGACAAGCCAAGCAATTGTTTCATACTTTTGGTGTTCTCAAACTTTTTTAATCTTCACGCAATACATGAGCGTGAGCCATGGACATAGCACTATATGTGGAATAGAATGGTGGTTGTGGAGAAGACAAAAAGGGAGAAGATAGTCTCACATCAACTAGGCATATCAACGGGCTATGGAGATGCCCATTAATAGATATCAATGTGAGTGAGTAGGGATTGCCATGCAATGGATGCACTAGAGCTATAAGTATATGAAAGCTCAACAAAAAGAACTAAGTGGGTGTGCATCCAACTCGCTTGCTCACGAAGACCTAGGGCATTTTGAGGAAGCCCGTCATTGGAATATACAAGCCAAGTTCTATAATGAAAAATTCCCACTAGTATATGAAAGTGATAACATAGGAGACTCTCTATCATGAAGATCATGGTGCTACTTTGAAGCACAAGTGTGGTAAAAGGATAGTAGCATTGTCCCTTCTCTCTTTTTCTCTCGTTTTTTTAATTTGGGCCTTTTCTCTTCTTCTTTTTATGGCCTCTTTTTTTAGTCCATAGTCTCATCCCGACTTGTGGGGGAATCATAGTCTCCATCATCCTTTCCTCACTTGGGACAATGCTCTAAAAATGATGATCATCACACTTTTTAATTTACTTACAACTCAACAATTAAAACTCAGTACTTAGAACAAAATATGACTCTATGTGAATGCCTCCGGTGGTGTACCGGGATATGCAATGAATCAAGAGTGACATGTATGAAAGAATTATGAACGGTGGCTTTGCCACAAATACAATGTCAACTACATGATCATGCAAAGCAATATGACAATGATGGATCGTGTCATAATAAACGAAACGGTGGTAAGTTGCATGGCAATACATCTCGGAATGGCTATGGAAATGCCATGATAGGTAGGTATGGTGGCTGTTTTTAGGAAGGTATATGGATGATACCGGCGAAAAGTGCGCGGCATTAGAGAGGCTGGCAATGGTGGAAGGAAGAAAGTTCGTATGATCCGTGGACTCAATATTAGTCATAAAGAACTTGTATACTTATTGCAAAATCTATTAGTTATCGAAACAAAGTATTATGCGCATGCTCCTAGGGGATAGATTGGTAGGAAAATACCATCGCTCGTCCCCGACCGCCACTCATAAGGAAGACAATCAATAAATAAATTATGCTCTGACTTCATCACATAACGGTTCACCATACGTGCATGCTACGGGAATCACAAACTTCAACACAAGTATTTCTCAAATTCACAACTACTCAACTAGCATGACTCTAATATCACCATCTCCATATCTCAAAACAATTATCAAGTATCAAACTTCTCATAGTATTCAACACACTCATAAGATTTTTTTTATTAATCTTGAATGCCTAACATCATTAAAGAAAATTACCATGCTGTTTTGTAGGACTCTCAAAATAATCTAAGTGAAGCATGACAGAACAATAGTTTCTATAAAACAAATCCACCACCGTGCCCTAAAAGATATAAGTGAAGTACTAGAGCAAAAAACTATATAACTCAAAAGATATAAGTGAAGCACATAGAGTATTCTAACAATTTCCGAATCATGTGTGTCTCTCTCAAAAGGTGTGTACAGCAAAGATGATTGTGGCAAACTAAAAAATAAAGACTCAAATAATACAAGACGCTCCAAGCAAAACACATATCATGTGGTAAATAAAAATATAGCTCCAAGTAAAGTTACCGATGGAAGTAGACGAAAGAGGGGATGCCTTCCGGGGCATCCCCAAGCTTGGGCTTTTAGGTGTACATAGATTATCTTAGGGTGCCATGGGCATCCCCAAGCTTAGGCTCTTGCCACTCCTTGTTCCATAATCCATCAAATCTTTTACCCAAAACTTGAAAACTTCACAACATAAAACTTAAAGTAGAAAATCTCGTGAGCTCCGTTAGCGAAAGAAAACAAAACACCACTTCAAGGTACTGTAATTAACTCATTATTTATTTATATTGGTGTTAAACCTACTGTATTCCAACTTCTCTATGGTTTATAAACTATTTTACTAGCCATAGATTCATCAAAATAAGCAAACAACACACGAAAACCAGAATCTATCAAAAATCGAACAGTCTATAGTAATCTGTAGCTAACGCAAGTTCTGGAACCCCAAAATTTCAAAAATAAATTGATGGACGTGAGGAATTTATCTATTAATCATCTTCAGTAATAATTAACTAAATATCACTTTCCAAATAAAAATGGCGGCAATTCTCGTGAGCTCTAAAGTTTCTGTTTTTTACAGCAAGATTAAAAAGACTTTCCCCAAGTCTTCCCAACGGTTCTACTTGGCACAAACACTAATTAAACACAAAAAACACAACCGAAACAGAGGCTAGATAAATTATTTATTACTAAGCAGGAGCAAAAATCAAGGAATAAAAATAAAATTGGGTTGCCTCCCAACAAGCGCTATCGTTTAACGCCCCTAGCTAGGCATAAAAGCAAGGATAGATCTAGGTATTGCCATAATAATAGGATAGATCATTAAAACTCATTTCATATTCTCTACGTTCGGCAGCAAGTTTTCTTTGAGGCAAGCAAAAGTAATCAAAAGGGCTAAATTTAATGGGACCAAAGTCCCCAAGATCAACTTTAGGAGGTATATGTTCCTCCTTCGGCCCTTCGTATTGCACAACCAATTCATCATTATAAGCATTCTTTTGACAGAACTTTGTGAGCCTATACTCGAGAGAATATCCTAGCTCATTATTCCAAATAGACAAATCATTATTAAGTTCAGAAATTCTATCAACTAGAACATTGGTAGGAACCCTTTTTCTAAGATTTTCATTGAAAGCAACAAAGTCTAGAGATTGAAAACGCATTATTTCTTCTTGATCAAAACGGATAGCCTCTATGGGAGGACGGCCAGCATCCACCCTATATGCGCAAAGATTTATTTGGCCTCTTTTATTATAAATCTAAACTCATGAGCCAAAAAGATAGTAGCGGCACGCTTAATAGAAGTATACTCAATATTAGAAAATTCTAGGAAAATCCTTTGTATGCAAGGATGCATGTGCATAAATTGTCTTTCAAGTTAAACTACAAGCATGGTGATAGCGTCCGCAAGACTACTAGTTCTATGAAGAATAGAACTACCCATAGAAGGCAAAGCACCGGCACAAGTAAACAAATCTTGGATAACTCCTTTTCCAATAATATTACCACTACCAATTCGGAATTTTTTTTGTATGTAAGATAGGGGGTTCTTAAGCAGGAGCATCAGAATTTTCCATGATATTATTATTGTTCATATCAACAATAATTTCCCCAATTTCAGACATAACGGCATAAAGTTCAAGGGGCAAAAAGAAGGAGGAAGGCGAACGGAAAGAGGGGGTGAATAAAACGGCAAGGGTGAAGTGGGGGAGAGGAAAACGAGAGGCAAATGGCAAATAATATAATGCGGGAGATAAGGGTTTGTGATGGGTACTTGGTATGTTGACTTTTGTGTAGACTCCCCGGCAACGGCGCCAGAAATCCTTCTTCCTACCTCTTGAGCACTGTGTTGGTTTTCCCTTGAAGAGGAAAGGGTGATGCAGCAACGTAGCGTAAGTATTTCCCTCAGTTTTTGAGAACCAAGGTATCAATCCAGTAGGAGGCCACACGCGAGTCCCTCGCACCTACACAAACAAATAAAATCCTCGCAACCAACGCAATAAAGGGGTTGTCAATCCCTTCACGGTCACTTACGAAAGTGAGATCTGATAGATATGATAAGATAATATTTTTGGTATTTTTATGATAAAGATGCAAAGTAAAGAAAGCAAAATAAACAGAAAAGGAAATAGCTTGTTTATGGAAGATTAATATGATGGAAAATAGACCCGGGGGCCATAGGTTTCACTAGTGGATTCTCTTGAGAGCATAAGTATCACGGTGGGTAAACAAATTACTGTTGAGCAATTGACAGAATTGAGCATAGTTATGAGAATATCTAGGTATGATCATGTATATAGGCATCACGTCCGAGACAAGTAGACAGACTCCTGCCTGCATCTACTACTATTACTCCACACATCGACCGCTATCCAGCATGCATCTAGAGTATTAAGTTCAAAAGAACAGAGTAACGCTTTAAGCAAGATGACATGATGTAGAGGGATAAACTCATGCAATATGATATAAACCCCATCTTGTTATCCTCGATGGCAACAATACAATATGTGCCTTCCTGCCCCTACTGTCACTGGGAAAGGACACCGCAAGATTTAACCCAAAGCTAAGCAGTTCTCCCATTGCAAGAAAGATCAATCTAGTAGGCCAAACCAAACTGATAATTCGAAGAGACTTGCAAAGATAACCAATCATACATAAAAGAATTCAGAGAAGATTCAAATATTGTTCATAGATAAACTTGATCATAAACCCACAATTCATCAGTCTCAACAAACAAACCGCAAAAGAAGATTACATCGAATAGATCTCCACAAGAGAGGGGGAGAACTTTGTATTGAGATCGAAAAAGAGAGAATAAGACATCTAGCTAATAACTATGGACCCAAAGGTCTGAAGTAAACTACTCACACTTCATCGGAGAGGCTGTGGTGTTGATGTAGAAGCCCTCCGTGATCGATGCCCCCTCCGACGAAGCTCCGGAAAAGGCCCCAAGATGGGATCTCGCGGATACAGAAAGTTACGGCGGTGGAATTAGGGTTTTGGCTCTGTATGTGGTAGTTTGGAGGTACGTAGGTATATATAGGAGGAAGAAGTACGTCGGTGGAGCAACGTGGGCCCCACGAGGGTGGAGGGCCCGCTTGGGGGGGTAGGCGTGCCCTCCTACCTCGTGCCTTCCTGGTTGATGTCTTGACATAGGGTCCAAGTCTTCTGGATCATGTTCATTCCGAAAATCATGTTCCCGAAGGTTTCATTCCGTTTGGACTCCGTTTGATATTCTTTTTCTGTGAAACTCTGAAATAGGCAAAAAAAAGAGCAATTCTGGGCTGGGCCTCCGGTTAATAGGTTAGTCCCAAAAATAATATAAAAGTGTATAATAAAGCCCAATAATGTCCAAAATAGGATATAATATAGCATGGAACAATCAAAAATTATAGATACGTTGGAGACGTATCACCTAGTATCTTAAATTTTCGCTATCTCATCAGTGGTGCCATTAGAAAATTATTTGGCACCGCTTCAGCAGTTTGTGCAGCCAACTTTGGTCCACACATCCGAGCAGCCAAGCAGTAAAATACTAAATCTTTATGGCACGAAGGAACTAGGCATCGGAGCAACTACGTGCTCCGGAGTCCGGGTCCCTGATTTTTTTCCGCTACATCGGCTCGCCAGTTCAGGGCACCGGTGCGAGATGTAGCAACAGTTGTCTTTACACCAGTTTTGGCATACATAGTGGACGGCCTTAGTGCTATTAGTTCTATGTTACTAAATTTGTGCATGTACACACCTGTTAGTATCAATTTGTTGTCATCCAAATGCTGTCGCTATGCTGTTGTAGTTATATTTACCTTCCTCATAAAATGTTCAATTTGTTATTTATTGTACATGAGTAAGAACTTGTAGCGTCGTTGTAGTTAATTGTAGCTTCTGATGTTCCAGAATTTGGTTGTTGTCTCAGTACCAATTATTTCATTTGCACATTGATCTTTTTGAGAAGATATGTCATAATTAACATGTTTCTTCAGTTTTTCAAAACAAGCATTGGTGATTTTCTATGTTGCTATAAACCCATTTCCCCTACAATTGTTACTGATCTAGTTTTAAATATTATAGGATGAACGGAAGTGTTCTTACTTGGAGTGGGTTGATCAAGAGTGGTCACAGTCTTTGAAGATGTGCCTAACGAAGCTCTGGAGCATGTATGAGGAAGTGAACACAGCTAGGCTTAGAGAAAGTCTTGTCAATGCTGAAGCATATTTCAAGATGTGGGACAAAAAGTTGTAGGTGGAGAATGAGCTCAGATTTTTTTTAAAGACTTTGCTAAGATGGTGTTGGCGAAGGAGGAGGCACTTTCCCAGTTGGCCCGTGCAAAACGGGTTCTTACCAAACTGAAAGCAGAGGTGGATAAGACGAGCCTGGATGATCTCGATTAGGAAAATGAATATATTGTTCTTACGAAGTTGAACTAGCTATATGTTGTACTGTGATGTTTTCATGTAGCTACCGTACTGTGATGTTATAATATATTTACGTGCCTGATATGAAATTGGCAAACAGATGTTCGATATGAAATGTGAATTTGCGTAATACTGGAATTATTAATTGTAAACTAATAAACCTGCTAAATGTGTTATGGACCTTTGCAAACGGTTCTAATAGTAAAAGCGGTTGCGATGGATATCCCAATGCCACACAGTTTTCTTCATCAAATCGTGTGTGATATAGTTGATAAAAGCAAATAGTTAACCTAGGAAGACCGTGTGTGATAGTTACACCTTTCACACACGAGCCTACACATAAAACTATGTGGGATTTACGTCTGAACGGAAACATTTTCCCTGGATTGACTGTGTGGGATGTACATAAGAACGGAAACGTATTCCTTGGATTGACTATGTGTGATATACATACCAACGGAAATGTTTTTCTGGGATTCACCGTGTGGGATGTACATACCTACGGAAATGATTTCCTCGGTTTACCGTGTGGGATGTACATACCTACGGAAATGATTTCTGGGATTCACCGTGTGGGATGTACATACCTACGGAAATGATTTCTGGGATCACCGTGTGGGATGTACATACCTACGGAAATGTTTGGGCTTCGATGCCTCGCCCGATCGAACACGGCCCCAGCCTGGGTCCTAGGAGGGCCTATCCCCGACGATTTCTGGGTCGTGTGGGAAGGACACCCTATCGCACACACTCGCTTGGCGACGGTTCCAAATGCCATCGCGGAAAGGGGTAAAAACCGTTTGTTTAGGACCGACGCGCACCAGTGTTGCTTGAGTTAATCCCGCTACATCATGTCATCTTACTTAATGCATTACACTGTTCTTATGAACTTAATACTCTAGATGCAGGCAGGAGTCGGTCGATATGTGGAGTAATAGTAGTGGATGCAGAATCATTTCGGTCTACTTGACATGGACGTGATGCCTATATTCATGATCATTGCCTTAGATATTGTCATATCTTTGCGCTTTTATATCAATTGCTCGGCAGTAATTTGCTCACCCGCCGTAATAATTTCTATCTTGAGAGAAGACACTAGTGAAACCTATGCCCCTGGGTCTATTTTCCATCATATAAGTTTCTGATCTACAGTTTTAGTTTCCAATTTATTTTCTTTTGCAATCTTTTACTTTTCGTTCCATAAACCAAAAATACCAAAAATATTACTTTACCGTTTATCCATCTATATCAGATCTCACTTCAAATAACCGTGAAGGGTTTGACAACCCCTTTGTCGCGTTGGATGCAAGTTGGTGTTTGTTTGTGCAGGCATTTGGTGGCTTGTTGCGTTGTCTCCTACTGGATTGATACCATGGTTCTCAAATCTGAGGGAAATACTTACTCTACTTTGCTGCATCACCCTTTCCTCTTCAAGGGAAAACCAACGCAAGCTCAAGAGGTAGCAATGACATAATGTGGACAGAATAAAACCAAGCGATATGATTAAACCCCGTCGTTTACCCTTAGTGGCAACAATACAATACGTGCCTCGCTACCCCTTCTATCACGAGGTGAGGATGCCACAAGATTGAACCCACAACAAAACACCTCTCCCATTGTACATAAATCAACCTAGTTGGCCAAACCAAACGGATAGATCGGAGAGAAATATAAAGCTATAATAATCATGCGTAATAAAGTTTAGCAAATACTAAGTCACTTTCAATGAAAAATCTGATCATAAACACACAATTTATCGGATCCCAACAAACACACCGCAAAATAAGATTGCATTGAATAGAACTCCGAGGAGAACATTGCATTGAAGATCGGAGAGAGAGAGAAGAAGAAGCCATCTAGCTAATCACTATGGTCCCGTAGGTTTGAGGTAAACTACTCACACATGATCGATTCCCCCTTCGGCAGAGTACCGAAAAAGGCCTCCAGATGGGATTGTGGAAGAACAGAAGCTTGCGGAGGCAAAAAAAAATTGTTTCGGGGGGCTCTCTGTTGATTTGGGGATTTATGGGAATTTGTAGAAGTGGAATTAGGTCAAACAGAGTTGCATGGGACCCACAAGCTCAGGTGGTTCCCCCTAGGTGCGCGCCGTGTGAGCTCGTGACTCCTGTGTAAGTCTTCTGGACTCCTCCTGAACCTTCTAGGGCCCCTTTTGGTCCAGAAAAAAATACTATAAATTTTCATCGTGTTTCGACTTTGTTTGGTACTGATTTTCTAAAAATTGAAAGACAAGCAAAAAATAGCAACTAGCACTGGGCTTTAGGTTAATAGGTTAGTCCCAAAAAATAATATAAAATTGCATATAAAGCATCTAAGATTGGTAATATAATAGCATGAAACAATAAAAAATTATAGATACGTTGGAGACGTATCAGCATCCTCAAGCTTAATTCCTGCTCGTCCTTGAGTAGGTAAATGATAAAAATAGAAATTTTGATCTTGAATGCTACCTAACATGTGTATCATGTAATCTCTTTATGGTATAAATATTGAGAAACGATGAAGTAACTGATATCAACGTAATAATATCCATGGATATAAGAACATAATCATTACTTTTCAAAATATACGATGCTCAATGAATGTTTTCCCTACTCATTGAATTATGTAAGCATGGCATGACTCATCCTTCACTACATAAATATAAATCATGAGCACCCTGATGTCAAACCAAGTAATTAGATCATATTTTTTGATGTGCTTCAGCATTTCAACTCCATTGAAACTCAATACATGAGCGTGAGCCATGGACATTAGCACTACTGGTGGAATTGAATGTGATGATAGAGGTATATAAGGGAAGTCAAAAAGGAAGAAAGCATGCATCAACTCGGCGGATCATTAGACAGTGGAGAGGCCTTTCAATCGATATCAATGCGAGGAGTAGGGATTGCCATGCAATGGATGCACTAGAGCTATAAGTGCATGAAAGTTCAATGTGAAACTAAGTGGGTGTGCATCCAACTTGCTTTCTCATGAAGACCTCAGGCATTTGAGGAAGCCCATCATCAGAATATACAATCCAAGTTCTATAATGAAAAATTCCCACTAGAATATGAAAGTGATAACTTACATGACTCTCTATACGAAGAACATGGTGCTACTTTGAAGCAAAAGTGTGGTAAAAGGATAGTAACATCGCCCCTTCTCTCCTTTTCTCTTTTTTTGTTGGGCTCTTTTTGGCCTCTTTTTTAAAAGTCTGGAACTTCATCCTCATTCTTTGGAGGACTCATTAGTTTCCATCATCCTTTTCCTCACTGGGAAAATGCTCTAATAATGATGATCATCACGCTTTTATTTACTTACAACTCGATATAGTGAAACAATATGACTCTATATGAATACCACTGGCAGTATACCAGGATGTGCAATGATCTAGTGTAACTAGTACTGCAATAATGAATGGTGGCTTTGCCACAAATTTCATGTGAGATCTATATGATCATGCAAAGCAATATGATGATGAATGCACATGTCATAAGACGAAACGGTGGAAGCTGCATGGCAATATATCTCGGAATGGCTATGGAAATGCAATTATAGGTAGTATGGTGGCTGTTTTGAGGAAGATATAAGGAGGCTTATGTGTGATAGAGTATCATATCACGGGGTTTGGATGCACTCGCGAAGTTTGCACCAACTATCGAGATGAGAAAGGGCAATGCATGATACCGAAGAGGCTAGCAATATGTGGAAAGGTGGGAGTGCCTAATTGTCCATGAACTCACATTAGTCATATTGAACTCATCAACTTATCATGGAAATTTTATTAGCCCTCGAAGCAAAGTACTACTAGCATATGCCCCTAGGAAGGAGGTTGGTAGGTGTAACGCCTTGAGACCGATGTGCCAGGTGTCTTCCAGTTATTCGTTGTTGTTGCCTTGTCATTTGTTTGCGTGTCATGCATTTCATATCATGTCATCATATGCATCGCATTTGCATACATGTTCATCTCATGCATCCGAGCATTTTCCCCGTTGTCCGTTTTGCATTCCGGCGCTCCTATGTCCTCCGGTGTCCCCTTTTGCCTCTTTTCGTGTGCGGGTATTAAACGTTCTCAGATTGGACCGAGACTTGCCAAGCGGCCTTGGTTTACTACCGGTAGACCGCCTGTCATGTTTCGTACCATTTGGACTTCGTTTGATACTCCAACGGTTAACCGAGGGACCGTAAAGGCCTCGTGTGTGTTGCAGCCCAACACCCCTCCAAAGTGGCCCAAAACCCACCAAAACCCACTCCATCATCTCGGTTGTTCGATCACGATCACGTGGCCGAAAACCGCACCTCATTTGGACTCTCCTAGCTCCCTCTACCTATAAATATGTGCTCTCCTCCGAAATTTCCACGCACATGAAACCCTAACTTCGTCCTCCTCGCGTCGCCGGACACTTCTCCACCGCCCGGACATGTCCACGCCACCGTCCACGTCCAACCAGAAGGCGACACGTGTCCACCGTGCCTCCTCCCACCTCCGAAGCCGCCGCCGGCCCATGGAGCCCACGGCCGGCCCGCGCCGGGCCACGCCGGGCCCGACCGCGCCCCGCGCCGACACCGAAGCCACGCCGCCTTGGCTCCGCTGCCGCTCGCCGTCGCCATGCGCCTCTCCGCGCCGCCATCGGATGCCGCGCCTCGCCGCTCGATCTCGCCTCCGCCACAGCGCCGCGGGCCTCCTCCACCGCGCCCCGGCGACCGCGCCTCCACTCTGGCCACCTCTCCGGCGCGAGATCCGGTGAGCCCCGGCCGCGCCAACCGTCTCCTTCCACTCCGGCGACGAACTCCGGCGAGCTCCCCGGTCGTCCTCATCATCCGCGCCAATCGGGATGAGATCCACCCATCCCTCCAACCAAACGACGCCCTCCGTCTCGGATCTCGTCGTCCCACACCGCTCCATCCCGTTGACTTTTCGCGAGGGTATATTTCCACTAAGTCCCATATATGCATAATTTTTAGCATATTTCATCGCATCATAACTCATCATCCGTAGCTCCGTTTTGGGCATGTAGCATATCAAATTGTTCGTCTCGACGAGTACTTCATTTCATTCCATTGCACCATGTTCATTTGAGTTCATCTTGTTGCCCTAAATGCTGTTGCAAGAGTGCTATGTAATGTTAGTTTTAGATTCTTATCAGTAATTGCACATTTGTCATTTTTGCCATGTTTAATGAGTGCCTCCTATGAACTTGAGCCCTACATGTGTTTTGAAGTATGCCATGCCATGCCATCTTTACAGGATCAATGTGGTGACTAGCACAAGCATGCAAAGTAGCTCTCGTAATGTTGCTGATTTCAGGGACTTAGAAATCTTCTAAGTCATTTCCCTGATAATATTTTTATGCCATGTATTCTTGTTGCTACAGAGTGATCCATGCCTCTTTGGAGCATGCTCAGTAAGGATGTTTTGGAGATATTGTTATGCTCTATCCATCTATGTCTTTGTTTGCATTTATGGAGCACCCTAGCTTGACTCAATCGAGCTCTACTTTTGCTATAAAATGTTCCTGGCAGATTGTTTACATCTTAAGCAATTTTGCCGAGGTTGTTGTAGTTGATCCGTGCATGCTATGAGGTTGTTCTTTCCATGTTTAGCTTCTATGCCATGAATACTTGCTGGATGTATGCTTAGTTTGTCATGCAATGCCTTGTGGTGAGTGCATCGAGCTCCTAAACATGCCTACGTGAATCTGCTTTGCCATGTTCCAGTTTTTCCACTAAGTCTGGATCTGTTAACAAAAGTAGCTATGTTCACATGGTTGCCATTGTATTTTCTGATCCCTTTTGGCTTATGGTCAGTAAGGAACTTTTGTTGTATGCTTTGAGTAGCTTCATGCCATGCCTTGCTATGCCATGATATGTTCCTGTAGCATGTTGTTATCTTGCTCTAAACTTTGCTTCCTGATGTTAAATCCTGACATGTTGCTATTTTCCTAAGTCTGTAACCTGATATCTTTTGCACTTTTTCCATGCTGGTTTGAACCTGGTATTGAGTGAATTAGCCGTAGCTCAGTGTTAATCTTTTGTCAAGCATCTTAAGTGGATCACTGCCATGTGCTTTGTTGCTATGTTAGAGTGCAGTAGCTTGTTGTTCTTGATGCATTTAGATGGCCTCGTGCTGTTAATCGCAGATCGGCGCCATATTTGTTTTGCTTGCCATTTGCAAACCGTGCATTCGATTCCGGTGATCTTTATATCGATTTCGACCGAAATCAACTCCTATTTCCAGTGGCACTCTTGGTTTTCCAAGTTGAGGCCAGGTTCAATCTTTCCTTTCTGAAGCATGCATATGCATCGCATATCACATCCCGCATATCATGCCATGTTTTGCATCATGTTGCTTGTGCATTGCACGTGGTTGGTTGTGTCTCCCTTTGCTTGTGTTCTTGCTTTGGGTAGAGCCGGGAGATGAGTACGTGATCGAGGAACCTGTTGAGTACACTTAAGAGGATCAAGCTAACGTCAACTCGGAGAACTTTGCAGGCAAGATGACCATACCCTCGAAATCACTTCTATCTTTGCTTGCTAGATGCTCGCTCTTTTTCTATGCCTATATTGCGATAGCTACCACTTGCTATATCATGCCTCCCATATTTCCATGTCAAGCCTCTAACCCACCTTGTCCTAGCAAACCGTTGTTTAGCTATGTCACCGCTTTGCTCAGCCCCTCTTATAGCGTTGTTAGTTGCAGGTGAAGATTGGAGTTTGTTCCTTGTTGGAACATGTTTATTGTTGGGATATCACTATTATATATCTTGTCTATTTTAATGCATCTATATACTTGGTAAAGGGTGGAAGGCTCGGCCTTGTGCCTGGTGTTTTGTTCCACTCTTGCCGCCCTAGTTTCCGTCATACCGGTGTTATGTTCCTTGATTTTACGTTCCTTACACGGTTGGGTTATAATGGGAACCCCTTGATAGTTCGCGTTGAATAAAACTCCTCCAGCAAGGCCCAACCTTGGTTTTACCATTTGCCACCTAAGCCTTTTTCCCTTGGGTTCTGCAGACTCAAGGGTCATCTTTATTTTAAACCCCCCTGGGCCAGTGCTCCTCTGAGTGTTGGTCCGAACCGAGTAGACTGCGGGGCCACCTCGGGGAAACTAGAGTGTTGGTTTTACTCGTGGATGTCTCATCTGAGTGTGCCCTGAGAACGAGATATGTGCAGCTCCTATCGGGATTTGTCGGCACATTCGGGTGGCTTTGCTGGTTTAGTCTTACCATTGTCGAGATGTCTTGTAACCGGGATTCCGAGTCTGATCGGGTTGTCTTGGGAGAAGGAATATCCTTCATTGACCGTGAGAGCTTGTGATGGGCTAAGTGAAGGAAATATTCCCTAGAGGCAATAATAAAGTTATTATTTATTTCCTTATATCATGATAAATGTTTATTATTCATGCTAGAATTGTATTAACCGGAAACATAATACTTGTGTGAATACATAGACAAACTAAACGTCACTAGTATGCCGCTACTTGACTAGCTCATTGATCGAAGATGGTTATGTTTCCTAACCATAGACATGTGTTGTCATTTGATTAACGAGATCACATCATTAGGAGAATGATGTGATTGACATGACCCCTTCCATTAGCTTAGCACCTGATCGTTTAGTATGTTGCTATTGCTTTCTTCATGACTTATACATGTTCCTCTGACTATGAGATTATGCAGCTCCAATTTGCCGGAGGAACACTTTGTGTGCTACAAAACGTCACAACATAACTGGGTGATTATAAAGGTGCTCTATAGGTGTCTCCAGAGGTACATGTTGGGTTGGCGTATTTCGAGATTAGGATTTGTCACTCCGATTGTCGGAGAGGTATCTCTAGGCCCTCTCGGTAATGCACATCACCTAAGCCTTGCAAGCATTGCAACTAATGAGTTAGTTGCGAGGTGATGTATTACGGAATGAGTAAAGAAACTTCTCGGTAACGAGATTGAACTAGGTATTGAGATACCGATGATCGAATCTCGGGCAAGTAACATACCGATGACAAAGGGAACAAACGTATGTTGTTATGCGGTCTGACCGATAAAGATCTTCGTAGAATATGTAGGAGCCAATATGAGCATCCAGGTTCCGCTATTGGTTATTGACCGAAGACGTATCTCGGTCATGTCTACATTGTTCTCGAACCCGTAGGGTCCGCACGCTTAACGTTACGATGACAGTTTCATTATGAGTTTATATATTTTGATGTACCGAAGGTTGTTTGGAGTCCCGGATGTGATCACGGACTTGACGAGGAGCCTCGAAATGGTCGATACATAAAGATTGATATATTGGACGACTATATTTGGACACCGTAAAGGTTCCGGGTGAGATTGGGACAATACCGGATCACCGGGAGGTTATCGGAACCCCCCGGGAGGTATATGGGCCTTATTGGGCCTTAGTGGAAAGGAGGGGAAAGGAGCAAGGGAGGGGCGCCCCCCCCCCCCAAGCCCAATCCGAATTGGGAGGGGGGGGCCCTTTCCTTCCTCCCTCCTTCCTCTTCCTTCCCTCTCCAACTCCTAATAGGAAAAAGGGGAGTCCTACTCCCGGTGGGAGTTGGACTCCCCCTAGGGCACGCCACCCTCCTTGGCCGGCCCCCTCCTCCACTCGTTTATATGCGGGGGAAGGGGGCACCCCATAGACACAACAGTTGATCATTGATCTCTTAGCCGTGTGCGGTGCCCCCTCCACCATAGTCCTCGATAATATTGTAGCGGTGCTTAGGCGAAGCCCTGCGACGGTAAAACATCAAGATCGTCACAACGCCGTCGTGCTGACTGAACTCATCCCCGACACTTTGCTGGATCGGAGTCCGGGGATCATCATCGAGCTGAACGTGTGCTAGAACTCGGAGGTGCCGTAGTTTCGGTGCTTGATCGGTCGGGCCGTGAAGACGTACGACTACATCAACCGCGTTGTGCTAACGCTTCCACTTCCGGTCTACGAGGGTACGTAGACAACACTCTCCCCTCTCGTTGCTATGCATCACCATGATCTTCCGTGTGCGCAGGAATTTTTTTTGACATTACTACGTTCCCCAACAGTGGCATCCGAGCCTAGGTTTTATGCGTTGATGTTGTGCACAAGTAGAACACAAGTCAGTTGTGGGCGATGTAAGTCATACTGCTTACCAGCATGTCATACTTTGGTTCGGCGGTATTGTTGGATGAAGCAGCCCGGACCGACATTACGCGTACGCTTACGCGAGACTGGTTCTACCGACGTGCTTTGCACACAGGTGGCTGGCGGGTGTCAGTTTCTCCAACTTTAGTTGAACCGAGTGTGGCTACGCCCGGTCCTTGCGAAGGTTAAAACAGCACCAACTTGACAAACTATTGTTGTGGTTTTGATGCGTAGGTAAGAACGGTTCTTGCTAAAGCCCGTAGCAGCCACGTAAAACTTGCAACAACAAAGTAGAGGACGTCTAACTTGTTTTTGTAGGGCATGTTGTGATGTGATATGGTCAAGACATGATGCTAAATTTTATTGTATGAGATGATCATGTTTTGTAACCGAGTTATCGGCAACTGGCAGGAGCCATATGGTTGTCACTTTATTGTATGCAATGCAATCGCGCTGTAATGCTTTACTTTATCACTAAGCGGTAGCGATAGTCGTGGAAGCATAAGATTGGCGAGACGACAACGATGCTACGATGGAGATCAAGGTGTCGCGCCGGTGACGATGGTGATCATGACGATGCTTCGGAGATGGAGATCACAAGCACAAGATGATGATGGCCATATCATATCGCTTATATTGATTGCATGTGATGTTTATCTTTTATGCATCTTATCTTGCTTTGATTGACGGTAGCATTATAAGATGATCTCTCACTAAATTTCAAGATAAAAGTGTTCTCCCTGAGTATGCACCGTTGCCAAAGTTCGTCGTGCCCAGACACCACGTGATGATCGGGTCTGATAAGCTCTACGTCCATCTACAACGGGTGCAAGCCAGTTTTTGCACACGCAGAATACTCAGGTTAAACTTGACGAGCCTAGCATATGCAGATATGGCCTCGGAACACTGAGACCGAAAGGTCGAGCGTGAATCATATAGTAGATATGATCAACATATTGATGTTCACCATTGAAAGCTACTCCATTTCACGTGATGATCGGTTATGGTTTAGTTGATTTGGATCACGTGATCACTTAGAAGATTAGTTGATATGAGATGTTCCAGGAGTTGAAGTTAATATTTCAAGCAAATACCCGAGTTGAGAGATATGAAGTCTCCAACAAGTTCTATAGCTAAAAGATGGAGGAGAATTGCTCAACTAGTGAGCATGTGCTCAGATTGTCAGGGTACTACAATCGCTTGAATCAAGTGGGAGTTAATCTTCCAGATAAAATAGTGATTGATAGAATTCTCTAGTCACCATCACCAAGTTAGTAGAACTTCGTGATAAACTATGATATGCAAGGGATAACGGAAACGATTCCCAAGCTCTTCGTAATGCTGAAATTGACGAAGGTAGAAATCGAGAAAAACATCAAGTGTTGATGGTAGACAAGACCACTAGTTTCAAGAAAAGGGCAAAGGGAAAAGGGGAACTTCAAGAAGAACAGCAAGCAAGTTGTTACTCAAGTGAAGAAGCCCAAGTCTGGTCCTAAGCCTGAGACTAAGTGCTTCTACTGCAAAGGGACTGGTCACTGGAAGCGGAACTACCCCAAGTGATTGGCGGATAAGAAGGATGGCAAAGTGAACATAAGTATATTTGATATACATGTTATTGATGTGTACTTTACTAGTGTTTATAGCAACCCCTCAGTATTTGATACTAGTTCAGTTGCTAAGAGTAGTAACTCGAAACGAGAGTTGCAGAATGAATAGAGACTAGTTAAGGGTGAAGTGACGATGTGTGTTGGAAGTACTTCCAAGATTGATATGATCATCATCGCAAACTCCCTATACTTCGGGATTAGTGTTGAACCTAAATAAGTGTTATTTGGTGTTTGCGTTGAGCATGAATATGATTTGATCATGTTTATTGCAATACGGTTATTCATTTAAGTAAGAGAATAAATTGTTGTTCTGTTTACATGAATAAAACCTTATATGGTTACACACCCAATGAAAATGGTTCGTTGGATCTCGATCGTAGTGATACACATATTCATAATATTAAAACCAAAAGATGCAAAGTTAATAATGATAGTGCAACTTATTTGTGGCACTGCCGTTTAGGTCATATTGGTGTAAAGCGCATGAAGAAACTCCATGCTGATGGGCTTTTGGAATCACTTGATTATGAATCACTTGATGCTTGCAAACCATGCCTCATGGGCAAGATGACTAAGACTCCGTTCTCCGGAACAATGGAGCGAGCAACTAACTTATTGGAAATAATACATACGGATGTATGCGATCCGATGAGTGTTAAGGCTCGTGGCGGGTATCGTTATTTTCTGACCTTCACAGATGATTTTAGCAGATATGGGTATATCTACTTGATGAAACATAAGTCTGAAAAGTTCAAAGAATTTCAGAATGAAGTGGAAAATCATCGTGACAAGAAAATAAAGTTTCCACGATCTCATCGCGGAGACGAATATTTGAGTTACGAGTTTGGTCTTCAATTAAAACAATGTGAAATAGTTTCACTACTCACGCCACCTAGAACACCACAGCATAATGGTGTGTCCAAACGTCATAACCGTACTTTATTGGATATAGTGCAATCTATGATGTTTCTTACCGATTTACCACTATCATTTTTTGGGGTTATGCATTAAAGACAGCTGCATTCACGTTAAAAAGGGCACCATCTAAGTCCGTTGAGATGACACAATCTGAACTGTGGTTTGGCAAGAAACCAAAGTTGTCATTTCTTAAAGTTTGGGGTTGTGATGCTTATATGAAAAAGTTTCATCCTGATAAGCTCAAACCCAGATCGGAGAAATATGTCTTCATAGGATACCCAAAGGAGACTGTTGGGTACACCTTCTATCACAGATCCGAAGGCAAGACATTCATTGCTAAGAATGGATCCTTTCTAGAGAAGGAGTTTCTCTCGAAAGAAGTGAGTGGGAGGAAAGTAGAACTTGATGAGGTAACTGTACCTGCTCCTTTATTGGAAAGTAGTTCATCACAGAAATCTGTTCCTGTGACTACTACACCAACTAGTGAGGAAGCTAATGACGATGATCATGTAACTTCAGATCAAGTTACTACCGAATCTCGTAGGTAAACCAGAGTGAGATCCGCACCAGAGTGGTATGGTAATCCTGTTCTGGAAGTCATGTTGCTAGACCATGACAAACTTGCAAACTATGAGGAAGCGATGATGAGCCCAGATTCCACGAAATGGTTTGAGGCCATGAAATCTGAGATAGGATCCATGTATGTGAACAAAGTATGTACTTTGGTTGACTTGCTCGATGATCGGCAAGCCATTGAAATTAAATGGATCTTCAACAGGAAGACGGTCGCTGATAGTAGTGTTACTATCTACAAAGCTAGACTTGCTGAAAAAGGTTTTTGACAAAGTTCAAGGAGTTGACTACAATGAGACCTTCTCACTCATAGCGATGCTTAAGTCTGTCCAAATCATGTTAGCAAATTGCCACATTTTATGAAATCTGGCAAATGGATAACAAAACTGCAATCCTTAATGGATTTCTTAAAGAAGAGTTGTATATGATGCAACCAGAAGGTTTTGTCAATCCTAAAGGTGTTAACAAAATGTGCAAACTCTAGCGATCCATCTATGGACTGGTGCAAGCATCTCGGAGTTGGAATATACGCTTTGATGAACTGATCAAAGCATATAGTTTTATACAGGCTTGTGGTGAAGCCTGTATTTACAAGAAAGTGAGTGGGAGTACTACAGCATTTCTGATAAGTATATGTGAATGACATATTGTTGATCGGAAATAATGTAGAATTATTCTGCAAAGCATAAAGGAGTGTTTGAAAGAAGTTTTTCAAACAAATACCTCAGAGAAGCTGCTTACATATTGAGCATCAAGATCTATAGAGATAGATCAAGACGCTTGATAAGTTTTTCAATGAGTACATACCTTGACAAGATTTTGAAGTAGTTCAAAATGGAACAGTCAAAGAAAGAGTTCTTGCCTGTGTTATAAGGTGTAAAATTGAGTAAGACTCAAAGCCTGACCACGGCAGAAGATAGAAAAAGAATGATAGTCATTCGCTATGCCTTGGCCATAGGTTCTATAAAGTATGCCATGCTGTGTACCAGATCTATTGTATACCCTACATTGATTTTGGCAAGGGAGTACAATAGTGATCTAGGAGTAGATCACTGAACAGCGGTCAAAATTATCCTTAGTGGAATAAGGATATGTTTCTCAATTATGGAGGTGACAAAAGGTTCGTCGTAAAGGGTTACGTCGATGCAAGTTTTTGACACTGATCTAGATGACTTCTCAAACTGGATACATATTGAAAGTGGGAGCTATTAGCTAGAGTAGCTCCGTGCAGAGCATTGTAGACATAGAATTTGCAAAATACTTATGGATCTGAATGTGACAGACCCGTTGACTAAAATTATCTCACAAGCAAAACATGATCACACCTTGGTACTTTTTGGGTGTTAATCACATATCGATGTGAACTAGATTATTGACTCTAGTAAACCCTTTGGGTGTTGGTCACATGATGATGTGAACTATGGGTGTTAATCACATGGTGATGTGAATTATTGGTGTTAAATCACATGGCAATGTGAACTAGATTATTGACTCTAGTGCAAGTGGGAGACTGAAGGAAATATGCCCTAGAGGCAATAATAAAGTTATTATTTATTTCCTTATATCATGATAAATGTTTATTATTCATGCTAGAATTGTATTAACTGAAAACACAATACTTGTGTGAATACATAGACAAACTAAACGTCACTAGTATGCCTCTACTTGACTAGCTCATTGATCGAAGATGGTTATGTTTCCTAACCATAGACATGTGTTGTCAGTTGATTAATGAGATCACATCATTAGGAGAATGATGTGATTGACATGACCCATTCCATTAGCTTAGCACCCGATCGTTTAGTATGTTGCTATTGCTTTCTTCATGACTTATACATGTTCCTGTGACTATGAGATTATGCAACTCCCGTTTGCCGGAGGAACACTTTGTGTGCTACCAAATGTCACAACGTAACTGGGTGATTATAAAGGTGCTCTACAGGTGTCTCCAAAGGTACATGTTGGGTTGGCATATTTCGAGATTAGGATTTGTCACTCCGATTGTCAGAGAGGTATCTCTGGGCCCTCTCGGTAATGCACATCACCTAAGCCTTGCAAGCATTGCAACTAATGAGTTAGTTGCGAGATGATTTATTACAGAACGAGTAAAGAGACTTGCCGGTAACGAGATTAAACTAGGTATTGAGATACCGACGATCGAATCTCGGGCAAGTAACATACCGATGACAAAGGGAACAAATGTATGTTGTTATGCGGTCTGACCGATAAAGATCTTCGTAGAATATGTAGGAGCGAATATGAGCATCCAGGTTCCGCTATTGGTTATTGACCGGAGACGTGTCTCGGTCATGTCTACATTGTTCTCGAACCCGTAGGGTCCGCACGCTTAACGTTACGATGATAGTTTCATTATGAGTTTATATATTTTGATGTACCGAAGGTTTTTCGGAGTCCCGGATGTGATCACGGACTTGACGAGGAGTCTCGAAATGGTCGAGACATAAAGATCGATATATTGGACGACTATATTTGGACACTGGAAAGGTTCCGGGTGAGATTGGGACAATAGCGGATCACCGGGAGGTTATCGGAACCCCCCAGGAGGTATATGGGCCTTATTGGGCCTTAGTGGAAAGGAGGGGAAAGGAGCAAGGGAGGGGGCGCCCCCCCCAAGCCCAATCCGAATTGGGAGGGGGGCCGCCCCCCCCCCTTCCTTCCTCCCTCCTTCCTCTTCCTTCCCTCTCCAACTCCTAATAGGAAAAAGGGGAGTCCTACTCCCGGTGGGAGTTGGACTCCCCCCTAGGGCGCGCCACCCTCCTTGGCCGGCCCCCTCCTCCACTCCTTTATATACGGGGGTAGGGGGCACCCCATAGACACAACACTTGATCATTGATCTCTTAGCCGTGTGCGGTGCCCCCCTCCACCATAGTCCTCGATAATATTGTAGCGGTGCTTAGGCGAAAGCCTGCGACGGTAAAACATCAAGATCGTCACCACGCCGTCGTGTTGACTGAACTCATCCCCGACACTTTGCTGGATCGAAGTCCGGGGATCGTCATCGAGCTCAACGTGTGCTAGAACTTGGAGGTGCCGTAGTTTCGGTGCTTGATCGGTCGGGCCGTGAAGACGTATGACTACATCAACCGCGTTGTGCTAACGCTTCCGCTTCCGGTCTACGAGGGTACGTAGACAACACTCTCCCCTCTCGTTGCTATGCATCACCATGATCTTGCATGTGCGTAGGATTTTTTTTTGAAATTACTACGTTCCCCAACACTAAGTTGGGACACCCCTACAGGGTTTTGAACTTTCAAAAGCCGTGCCCGCGGTTATGGGAACATGGGAATTTGTTAATGTCCGGTTGTAGAGAACTTGATACGTAATTTAATTAAAATGCATCAACCGCGTGTGTAGACGTGATGGTCTCTTCTCGGCGGAGTGCGGGAAGTGAACACGGTTTCGTGTTATGCTTGAACGTAAGTAGTTTCAGGATCACTTCTTGATCACTCCTAGTTCACGACCGTGCTTTGCTTCTCTTCTCGCTCTCATTTGCGTAAGTTAGCCACCATATATGCTAGTGCTTGCTGCAGCTCCACCTCATACCTTTTACCTACCCATAAGCTTAAATAGTCTTGATCGTGAGGATGTGAGATTGCTGAGTCCCCGTGACTCACAGATTACTTCCAAAACCAGCTTGCAGGTGCCGATGATATCAGTGCAGACGACGCAGCTGAGCTCAAGTGGGAGCTCGATGAAGATCGTGTTCGTTGTGTTGTTTCGTTTCCAGTTGATCAGTAGTGGAGCCCATTCGGGGCGATTGGGGATCTTTGTTGCATTTGGGGTTATCTTTATTTTGGTTCCGTAGTCGGACCTTGATTGTATCTGAATGAATGTAATGTTATTTATGCATTGTGTGACATGGCGATTCTAAGCCAACTATGTATCTCTTTCCTTTATTCAGTACATGGGTTGTGTGAAGATTACCCCACTTGCGACATTTCTTACAATGCGGTTATGCCTCTAAGTCGTGCTTCGACACGTGGGAGATATAGCCGCATCGTGGGCGTTACAAGCTAGTAATCAGAGCCTTCCCCGACTTAGGAGCCCCCTGCTTGATCGAATCGCTGGCGTTGTTGAGTCTAGAAAAAATGTTTTGAGTCATTTAGGATTATATATATCGGAGAGTAGGATTCTTTTTACTCCTCAGTCCCTTCGTTGCTCTGGTGAGGCATCCTGACATAGAGTTTTGACTCTTCTCTTCTCAAATTTCACTAAAAAAATTTATGATCACGCGGGTATCTTGGAATCGTTCCGATGGTTTTGTGACGAGAACATTGTTCTTGGTGCCTCCTGACATTTAGGGGTTGTGGCAGTGTCCCGAGGAGTTGAGCTCCGAGGTGTTGTCGTCACAATTTTATCGCTACGGTTCTAGAATACCTGAGTTTCACCGACATCAAAAATCTCTTTTATGCACTTGTTGGTGAGATAACCTCGACGCCACCCAGTACTGGGGCGGGAGTTCGGGAGTATTGCCATAACTCGTATAACGGATGCTTTTCGAAGGTTGAGGTAAATGATTTCCGAAGATTTCTTGGTTATGTGTTGAAGGATGGATACAACTGGATGTAGGATTTGCTAGCTTTGGGTGAGATATTATGCTTCCCCCGTATCCCCAACACCTGATTGCATAACCGGAAAATTTCGAGAGTTGATAAGTGGGAATTCGAGTAGCTCTTAGGATATCTTTCCGACAAATGTATGATATGAAATTGGGGTTCGACGTCTAGTGGTCCGCCTATCCACGGTTGGTTTTACAGTGGTCTCGTTGTGTCTTAAAGAGTCCTTGGCTATGCTGACTCGGGGATGCTTTGTATATCATGTGCACTGCCTTGTACATGATGGTGATGTACGATCGAGCCGCACCACGAAAACTTCGGACGAAATCTCTATCATATGTTTGTTCCGGCTTATTTTGCAAGCCAATCCTTTGTTTTTGTTTTGAGTTGTGGTATTCGAGTTGCTTCAATGTCAAATGTGTTTCCATACCTTTTTTTTCTAAGTGGTGTTCTCATACTTCTATGTGAATACTAATCCTCCATGATAATCAAGATTGTCATGTCAATCCTTTTCAACCGGCGTGTTTCTCTTCAAGTGGATCCGATCTTTTCAACATCCACAAGTTCAACTCTAAGTTTTCTCAACGGTGTCTACTTCATCCGTGCCAAGTTGCCTTTGTTTTTCCCGCCCTCCCACCCTTTTCCTTCAAGGATTCGGATTTCTTAATCTAGTATCCATCTTATGGATGTGAGGTCTCTCCATTTATTTCCGTCAATATTTTTATCCGGTGATTCTCAGGAAGATTCTAATGGAGCTTCAAGTTCTTCTTTCTTCATTATTTTCTTCTCCGGTGGATTCAAGTCAAGCTTTGTTGATCATATCTTTTACCTCGTTCAAATGCTTTCTCATGCCGGTGCACCTCTTGATCATCCACTTCTCGCCATTCATTTGTTCCAGAGTGTCAAAGATACCACAGAAGGCTCATCTTGTCATTCAAGATCCATTTAACTTATTTCGAGGTTGTTATCTCTTTCAAGCCATTTAATTCAACCGGCGCAATCTCTCTCTTAAGTTGTTCTAAGCTGTTTTCTTTTGAGTGGGCCCTAACCCACAGGTCTTTTTTCCAGGATCTTACCTGACTCTTCTAATTTTCCCGGAGCTTCTCAAATTCTTTTTGAAGTTTGATGTAAGAATTGATGTCTACTACACAACCTTCTTCTTGTAGACGTTGTTGGGCCTCCAAGTGCAGAGGTTTGTAGGACAGTAGCAAATTTCCCTCAAGTGGATGACCTAAGGTTTATCAATCCGTAGGACGCGTAGGATGAAGATGGTCTCTCTCAAGCAACCCTGCAACCAAATAACAAAGAGTCTCTTGTGTCCCCAACACACCCAATACAATGGTAAATTGTATAGGTGCACTAGTTCGGCGAAGAGATGGTGATACAAGTGGTATATGGATAGTAGATATGGGTATTTATAATCTGAAATTATAAAAACAGCAAGTTAACTACTGATAAAAGTGAGTGTAAACGGTATTGCAATGCTAGGAAACAAGGCCTAGGGTTCATACTTTCACTAGTGCAAGTCCTCTCAACAATACTAACATAATTGGATCACAAAACTATCCCTCAACATGCAACAAAGAGTCACTCCAAAGTCACTAATAGCGAAGAACAAACAAAGAGATTATGGTAGGGTACGAAACCACCTCAAAGTTATTCTTTCCAATCAATCCGTTGGGCTATTCCTATAAGTGTCACAAACAGCCCTAGAGTTCGTACTAGAATAACACCTTAAGACACAAATCAACCAAAACCCTAATGTCACCTAGATACTCCAATGTCACGTCAAGTATCCGTGGGTATGATTATATGATATGCATCACACAATCTCAGATTCATCTATTCAACCAACACTTAGAACCTCAAAGAGTGCCCCAAAGTTTCTACCGGAGAATCACGATGAAAACGTGTGACAACCCCTATGCATAGGTTCATGGGCGGAACCCGCAAGTTGGTCACCAAAACATACATCAAGTGAATCACGTGATATCCCATTGTCACCACAGATATGCACGGCAAGACATACATCAAGTGTTCTCAAATCTTTAAAGACTCAATCCGATAAGATAACTTTAAAGGGTAAACTCAATTCATTACAAGAGAGTAGAGGGGGAGGAGAAACATAAGATCCAACTATAATAGCAAAGCTCGCGATACATCAAGATCGTGCCAAATCAAGAACACGAGAGAGAGAGAGAGAGATCAAACACATAGCTACTGGTATATACCCTCAGCCCCGAGGGAGAACTATTCCCTCCTCATCATGGAGAGCACCGGGATGATGAAGATGGCCACCGGAGAGGGATTGCCCCCTCCGGGAGGGTGCCGGAACGGGTCTAGATTGGTTTTCGGTGACTACGGAGGCTTCTGGCGGCGGAACTCCCGATCTAATCTCTGTTCTGGAGTTTACGATACGTAGGTATATATGGGTGCAGGGGGTACGTCGGAGGAGCTACAGGGGCCCCACGAGGCAGGGGGGCACGCCCCCCACCCTCGTGAGCACCTCCCGTATCTCCTGACGTGGAGTCCAAGTTTATCCGGTGGCTTTCGTTCCAAAAATAACTTCTCTAGTTGATTTCGTTCCGTTTCGACTCTGTTTGATATTCCTTTTTCTCGAAACACTGAAATAGGCATAAAATAGCAAATCTGGGCTGGGCCTCCGGTTAATAGGTTAGTCCCAAAAATAATATAAAAGTGGAAAATAAAGCCCAATATTGCCTAAAACAGTAGATAATATAGCATGGAGCAATCAAAAATTATAGATACGTTGGAGACGTATCAAGCATCCCCAAGCTTAATTCCTGCTCGTCCTCGAGTAGGTAAATGATAAAAAGATAATTTTTGATGTGGAATGCTAGTTGGCATAATTTCAATGTAATTCTTCTTACTTGTGATATGAATATTAAGATTCGAAAGATTCAAGACAAAAGTTCATATTGACATAAAAATAATAATACTTCAAGCATACTAACTAAGCAATCATGTCTTCTCAAAATAACATGACCAAAGAGAGCTATCCCTACAAAATCATATAGTCTGGCAATGCTCCATCTTTGCCACACAAAATATTTAAATCATGCACAATCCCGATGGCAAGCCAAGCAATTGTTTCATACTTTTGATGTTCTCAAACTTTTTCAATCTTCACGCAATACATGAGCGTGAGCCATGGATATAGCATTATAGGTGGAATAGAGTGGTGGTTGTGGAGAAGACAAAAAGGAGAAGATAGTCTCACATCAACTAGGCGTATCAACGGGCTATGGAGATGCCCATCAATAGATATCAATGTGAGTGAGTAGGGATTGCCATGCAACGGATGCACTAGAGCTATAAATGTATGAAAGCTCAAAAAGAAACTAAGTGGGTGTGCATCCAACTCGCTTGTTCACGAAGACCTAGGGCATTTTGAGGAAGCCCATCATTGGAATATACAAGCCAAGTTCTATAATGAAAGATTCCCACTAGTATATGAAAGTGACAACATAGGAGACTCTTTATCATGAATATCATGGTGCTACTTTGAAGCACAAGTGTGGTAAAAGGATAGTAGCATTGTCCCTTCTCTCTTTTTTCTCATTTTTTATATTTTTTTATTTGGGCCTTCTCTTTTTTTGCCTCTTTTTTTGGGCTTCTTTGGCCTCTTTTTTTCGTCCGAAGTCTCATCCTGACTTGTGGGGGAATCATAGTCTCCATCATCCTTTCCTCATTGGGACAATGCTCTAATAATGATGATCATCACACTTTTATTTACTTACAAGTCAAGAATTAGAACTCGATACTTAGAACAAGATATGACTCTATATGAATGCCTCTGGCGGTGTACCGGGATGTGCAATGATGCATGAGTGACATGTATGAAAGAATTATGAACGGTGGCTTTGCCACAAATACAATGTCAACTACATGATCATGGTAAGCAATATGACAATGATGAAGCATGTCATAATAAACGGAACGGTGGAAAGTTGCATGGCAATATATCTTGGAATGGCTATGGAAATGCCATAATAGGTAGGTATGGTGGCTATTTTGAGGAAGGTATATGGTGGGTGTATGATGCCGGCGAAAGGTGCGCGGTACTAGAGAGGCTAGCAAGGGTGGAAGGGTGAGAGTGTGTATAATCCATGGACTCAACATTAGTCATAAAGAACTCATATACTTATTGCAAAAATCTACAAGTTATCAAAGCAAAGTATTACGCGCATGCTCCTAGGGGGATAGATTGGTAGGAAAAGACCATCGCTCGTCCCCGACCACCACTCATAAGGAAGACAATCAATAAATAAATCATGCTCTGACTTCATCACATAACGGTTCACCATACGTGCATGCTACGGGAATCACAAACTTCAACACAAGTATTTCTCAAATTCATAACCACTCAAATAGCATGACTCTAATATCACCATCCTCATATCTCAAAACAATTATCAAGCATCAAACTTCTCATAGTATTCAACACACTCATAAGAAAGTTTTATTATTAATCTTGTATACCTAGCATATTAGGATTTTAAGCAAATTACCATGATATTTAAGACTCTCAAAATAATCTAAGTGAAGCATGAGAGTTCATCTATTTCTTCAAAATAAAACTACCACTGTCGGTGTCAAAACCGGCGGATCTCGGGTAGGGGGTCCCGAACTGTGCGTCTAGGCGGATGGTAACAGGAGACAAGGGACACGATGTTTTTACCCAGGTTCGGGCCCTCTCGATGGAGGTAAAACCCTACTCCTGCTTGATTAATATTGATGATATGGGTGAGTAGATCTACCACGAGATCAGAGAGGCTAAACCCTAGAAGCTAGCCTGTGGTATGATTGTTGTCCGTCCTATGGACTAAAACCCTCCGGTTTATATAGACACCGGAGAGGGCTAGGGTTACACAGAGTCGGTTACAATGGTAGGAGATCTACATATCCGTATCGCCAAGCTTGCCTTCCACGCCAAGGAAAGTCCCTTCCGGACACAGGACAAAGTCTTCAATCTTGTATCTTCATAGTCCAGGAGTCCGGTCGAAGGTATAGTCCGGCTATCCGGACACCCCCTAATCCAGGACTCCCTCAGTAGCCCCTGAACCAGGCTTCAACGATGACGAGTCCGACGCGCAGATTGTCTTCGGCATTGCAAGGCGGGTTCACCAAATTCCGTGTACCTGTTGAATAATGTCCGGTTTCTTGTAGCGCTCCTTGGCTTCTACGCCCAATAATGGCCGTCTTCCACGTGTCAAACGAATACGAAAAGTCAGGGTGTTTTATATTTACACCCCTAGCCGCGTGAATGAGCCGCCTATTTAAGGGGACGAGGATTTAGATCCAAACCACACCTTCTCCCCTCCGCGAGTATTCATCAGAGCGTATCCGACAGAGGTCCATTCTATCATGGCCGCCGCCGCAGCTCCTCCTCTCGCCCTTCCAGCCCTCAGCCTGGAGATTGGGAGAGATGCTCCATCCCGCACAGCGAGCTAGTGACGCTCCAGACCAAGGGATTTCTCCCCCCCCGATATGGTCCCGGTTCGAGCCGGACTTGCCACCTATAATGGCGGAGAGCAAGCGGAGAGCGCCCCCAATCCCTCCAAAGGAGAGCGGGTATGCCTTGTCCCTTACTTAATAAGAGGGCTCGGATTTCCAATTCATCCCTTTCTCCGGGGGCTCCTGGAGTTCTATGTCCTCCAGCTGCACAACCTCACGCCTGCCTCCATATTGCATATCGCGGGCTTCGTAGCCCTTTGCGAGCTGTTTTTGGGCTGCGAGGCTCATTTCGCGCTGTGGAAAAGGCTATTCTGCCTTGTGCCCCGTTCTCAGAAGGGGTCAATATATCAAGTGGGTGGAGCCGAAGTGTGGTGCATTGCCGGGACCGGATATCTATCCGGAACCCCAAAGAAGGCGTCCGAGGACTAGCCTTCGGAATGGTTTTATATAGAGGACGTCCCGCTGCCGGATCCTGTCCGGATCGGCCTCCCTGAGTTCGACAGTGCTCCCCTAAAGAAGCGCCTAAGCTGGCGTCCATGGAGCCCTCGGAGGGAAAGCGACAAGGACGTTCTTTACCTGATGGGCCGGATAAGATTGTTAGCTCATTCCGGACTGACCATGATCGGGGTCATGGCCGCATGCATCATGCGAGGGGTGCAGCCGATCCAGTATAGAGGCCACCCCATGTGGGACTTCAACGGGAAGGACGACGCCACCCGCCACGGCCGTAAGGGGCCGGATTCGGCTGCCGCTCTAATAAAGACCTTGTCCGCTTTGTACAAGGGAGAAGAGGAGGAATTTCTCCGCGTCAACCCACAGGGTGGATTTTCTATGTACAATCCCCCAAGTTGGGTAAGTGGACACTTTTACTTGCCCATCCGTTTTACATTCCCATCGTTAAATATTCAGTCTAACGACTTCAACGCAGGAACTGCGCCAGGCTGTTAAAGAAATAAACAGCCCTCCTCCACAACCCGAGGATCCGGGACGGTCCCTCGACCCGGCCTCTCAAGAGGATCCGGACTTATCTGTGGAGCTGATTGGTGGGGTGTTTCATCAATTGAGCAAGGACAATGCCTTGGTGGCCATTACGGCCGATTACCCGGGGCTACTCCCATCCTCACAGGTAACTGAGAGCGAAGTCCCAGCACTTTGAAAAGGGATCTATCCTCGCGTGTTTTCGATTGCCGTATGACAACCGTGTTTTGCAGGGGAGGTCCTTGAGACGGGAGGCCGAGCCTGCGGCGACTAGCCAATGAGGGGCGGCAAGGCCCCGCGGGATGAAAAGAAGTGCGGTCCGGACTGAGACGCCGGCGCAAAGGTATAGCGCGCCATCTTATTCCCAGGTGTCATTTCTTCAAGGCATATTAACGCTCGTGCTCTCTTCAGGACGAAGAGACCTCGCCAGACTATATCCGGAGAGGTTGCCAATAGCGCCTCCACTAGCCAGGCTCCAAAGCCTAGTCCGGAAGCGGAGGCAAACACAAGGCGCGCACCGGGCGCTCCTCCGACAGAGGATGCGGACAGGCTGTCTGCCACCAATTCTGAGGTGGAGAGTGCCATGAACCACAGGCGTCGCCGGACAGTTCTTCGCGACGCTTGTTTCTCCCAAGAGGCATTGGATGCCTTCAATTCGGGAGATGCATACCTCCGTGCCGCTCAAAATGGTCTAGCCAGAGCCATGGAGCAATATGTAAAAGACATACGGGTAAGAAAATTTTGGTAATTATATATATACCAGTAGCCCCCGAGACTTGAAACAGTTAGAATAACTGATTTAAGGATCATTTGTTATGCAGGTTCTTACAGAAAAGAACACCCTACTGTCCCAGGAGCTGGAAGAGTGCAAAGCCCAACTTGAGGCCGCACTAGCCGCGGCAGGGGAGCCCAAGGAGACCCCCTCTGGTAATATACGCTTCAAAAGATAAGTATTTTGCGAAGTGCGGCGTGGGTGGAAATCTGACAAATGAAATTGCAGATGGCGCCGGATTAAATCCGGAAAAGCAACAACTCCTGCGCCAGCTGAAGGCTGGTGAGAGTGTGCTGACAAAGGTGAGGCGGGAGAAGAACGATCTCCAAGATGCCAACACCAAGCTGGGCATTGAACTGAAGGATGTTCGTGCCCAGCTGTTGGACTCCGTTAAGGAGAATCAGCGGCTTCGACGCGGCATATTTAGTAAGTGTTTAAACGAACTTTGAAAAAAGAGTTCGGCGAGGAAGTCGACTAACAGAGTAATGTCTGTAGGTATGCTAACAGGTCGTCCTGCAGAGGAAATGCCTGGTTCTACGGTTGACCTTCTTCCTGAGCTCTCACAACTGCACGAGCGAGTTCGGCAGGTGATGCAAGGCGTCGCCCAGGCCTTGTGGCCATCCGTCTCCATGCCCGAAGGCCTTGGAGAGCTTGTAGAGAAGCTGAAGGGAGCGCGGCGGTGCTTCGGATTGTGGAAGATGTCAGCCTGCCGTCAAGGCGCCAGGGAGGCCTGGGCCATGGTGAAGACGCGGTACATGAAGGCTGACCCAAACCACATGGCCGAGGTCGGACCCGTGGGGCCCGATGGGAAGGAGATCCCTGTGAGATTAGTATACGGCCAAGTAGAATTGGCCGCAAAGTATTCCCAACAGGACTGTAAGCTAGACAACCTGTTAGATGGTATCGAAGAGGAATATAATCAGTCAGATTGACTATGTAATTTTAATTGACATGTGTAATGCCTTCTAGCCGGATTGTAGATCGTTTGTCATGGCCGACCTTTTCGCTTCAACCTCGGGACCTGACGGTCCGGAGTGTGTCCGAATACCCTCGCGGTTATATAAGAACCGGGGTATGCATGGAGACCAGACGTAGGGGTCATTAGTGCTTGAACAGACAAGTGCCCAACTAGTTATGTTATATTACATGGTTAGTAAGAAACATCTTCCAGGGAGAATAATTCCGTTAGGGGTTCCTTTCCCTGGGAGGCATGCCCTAAAGTGCATGTCCATTCTGCGAAAAGAGACGCAGGAAAAACATCTGGGGGCGTATAGATAAATAAGTGAAAAAAAGATCATCTTTAGTTCACCGACTGAATATTCCCTTAAGAATGCTAGCTTTCAGCTTCACCCAGTCTGAGGTACACATCCGGCTGACCCGGCAGTAACAATCGCAGAGGTGCTCCCTTTACCACCTAGCCGAACAATCGGGAACGTAGGGGTAAGCACAGGAGCCAGGCAACCCAGCTTGGCCAAAACTTAAGTCATATCGATGCATATAATGGTGAATAAAAGGTACATGCGGAAGTGTGACACATGTGTTGGGCATGAAGCCCGTATAAATAAGCTTCTGTTTAAAGAAGCCCCCAGGTTTAATGAGCGCGGATAGCGCGTCACTTTATGAGCCTTTAAAGGCTATAAGAGAGAGAGAGGGGGGGGAGAAGGAGAGAAATGTAGGACAGAAAGTATATAAAAAAATGGACAGAGGAAGGAGACGAACACAGAGTCCGGCGCTAGGCATAGAATCTTCGGAGACGGGCTGCGTTCCATGGGTTCGGCTCGAGTCGGTTATCCGATGCATCTCGCAGGCGGTATGCTCCACCAGTCAGGACTTGGTCAATTATGAAGGGACCTTCCCACTTGGGCTTGAGTTTGTCCTTTTTCTTGTCCGGCAGGCGTACAACTAATTCGTCAACGTTGTAATTTTTGGCCCGTACTTCTCTGCTTTGGTATCTTCAAGCCTACTGTTGATAGAATGCGAAACGGGCTTTTGCCACGTCACGCTCTTCCTCAAAGGCGTCCAAACTGTCCTGCCGATCGAGCTTGGCTTCTCTTTCTTCGTACATGCGCACTCGACGTGAGTCATGAATTATGTCGCAGGGCAAAACTGCCTCTGCGTCGTACACCATGAAGAATGGTGTGTATCCGGTGGTGCGATTCGGCGTGGTCCGCAGCCCCCAGAGTACGGAGTCGAGCTCCTCTACCCAGTGCGTATTAGATTCCTTAAGGGACCGCACTAATCTGGGTTTGATGCCGCTCATGATAAGACCATTTGCACGTTCGACCTGGCCGTTAGTTTGTGGGTGATAGACGGAAGCATAATCCAGCTTGATGCCCATGTTTTTGCACCAGAGTTTTACCTCGTCGGCCGTAAAGTTCGTGCTCTTATCAGTGATGATGCTGTGGGGGACGCCATAACGGTGTACAACCCCGGATATAAAGTCTATCACCGGTCCGGATTCGGCTGTCTTAACAGGCTTGGCTTCTATCCATTTGGTGAACTTATCCACCATGACCAGTAAGTATTTTTTCTTGTGGGTTCCGCCTTTAAGGGGTCCAACCATGTCAAGCCCCCAGACCGCGAAGGGCCAAGTGATGGGGATAGTTTGGAGGGCGGTGGGTGGCATATGGCTTTGGTTTGCAAAAAGCTGGCAACCGACGCATCGTTGGACTAAGTCCTGGGCGTCTGCCCGGGCCGTCGGCCAATAAAAGCCTGTACGGAAGGCCTTGCTTACAAGGGACCGAGCTGCAGCGTGATGACCGCCGAGTCTGGCATGAATTTCAGCCAGGAGGTTCCGCCCTTCCTCTTCAGAGATGCACCTTTGAAGGACTTCGGTAGCGCTTTTATTATAAAGCTCTCCCTCATGGACTTTATAGGCTTTAGATCGCCGCACTATGCAACGTGCCTCATTTTGGTCCTCGGGGAGTTCCTGCCTAGTAAGGTAGGCGAGGAATGGTTCTGTCCACGGGGCGATGACGGCCATTATTACATGGGCTGAAGGTGTTATTTCATTGGCAGAGCCTCCAATTATGTCAGAGTGTTCAGTGTCGGGCAGTGCGGTTGGGTCCGGGCTGTTATTGCCGGGTTCCCCTTCCCATACTACGGATGGCTTGAACAGCCTTTCCAAGAAGATGTTGGGGGGGACTACATCGCGTTTTGCGCCGATGCGTGCCAGGACATCTGCCGCCTGATTATTTTCCCGGGCTATATGGTGAAATTCGAGCCCTTCGAACCGAGCTGACATTTTTAGGACGGCGTTGCGATAAGCTGCCATTTTTGGATCCTTGGCATCAAAGTCTCCATTTATTTGGGATATTGCGAGGTTCGAGTCCCCGCGCACCTCTAGGCGTTGAATGCCCATGGATATTGCCATCCGGAGACCATGTAAAAGGGCCTCATATTCGGCTGCATTGTTGGAGTCTGTGTACATTATCTGGAGTACGTATTGAACTGTGTCTCCTGTGGGGGACGTCAAAACGACGCCAGCCCCTAGACCGGACAACATTTTGGATCCGTCGAAGTGCATGACCCAGTTTGAATATGTGTTGTACTGTTTAGGGAGTTCGGCCTCCGTCCATTCTGCGACGAAGTCGGCCAAAACTTGCGACTTGATAGCTCGCCGTGGCTTGTAAGTTATGTCGAACGGGAGGAGCTCAATGGCCCATTTTGCAATCCGGACCATCGCGTCGCGGTTGTTTATAATATCGTTAAGTGGCACTTCCGAGGCTATTGTTATTGAACACTCTTGAAAGTAGTGTCGCAGCTTCCGGGATGCCATAAATACCGCGTACGCAATCTTTTGATAATGCGGGTACCGTGACTTGCACGGAGTAAGGACAATGGACACATAGTAGGCCGGCTTTTGAAGGGGGAATTTGTGTCCGTCCGTTTCTCGTTCGACAATGAGCACTGCGCTTACGACCTGATGGGTTGCTGCAATGTATAATAGCATTGGTTCGCCATTGTTTGGCGCGGCCAGGACTGGGTTTGTTGCCAAGATGGCTTTTATTTCGTCGAGTCCGGCCGTGGCTACATCCGTCCACTTGAAGTGTTCGGTGCGCCGAAGGAGGCGGTAAAGGGGTAGGGCCTTTTCTCCCAAGCGGGAGATAAAGCGGCTTAGAGCCGCCACGCATCCGGTTAATTTTTGTATTTGTTTGAGGTCCTTCGGGATATCCAATTGTGACAGAGCTCGGATCTTAGCTGGATTTGCTTCAATTCCTCTACCGGATACAATGAAGCCCAAGAGCTTTCCGGCTGGAACGCCGAAAACGCATTTTTCCGGGTTGAGCTTGATGCCGTATGTTCGGAGGTTATTGAATGTTAGCCTCAAGTCGTCTACTAGAGATTCGACATGTCTTGTTTTAACGACCACGTCATCTACGTATGCCTCCACTGTTTTGCCGATCTGGTTTGCCAGACATGTCTGAATCATGCGCTGATATGTTGCGCCGGCGTTTTTGAGCCCGAAGGGCATTGTGTTGAACCAGAATGGGCCGTATGATGTGATGAATGTCGTTGCGGCTTGGTCTGACTCTGCCATCTTTATTTGATGGTAGCCGGAGTATGAGTCGAGGAAACACAATGAATCGTGTCTTGCGGTAGCATCGATAATTTGATCGATGCGGGGGAGAGGGAAGGGATCCTTTGGGCAAGCCTTGTTAAGGTCTTTAAAATCAACGCACAGGCGCCAGGATTGTCCTTCTTTGGTACCATCACCAGGTTTGCTAGCCAGTCTGGGTGTTTTATATCTTTGATGAATCCGGCCTCCAATAGCTTGGCTAGTTCCTCTCCCATGGCCTATCTCTTAGGTTCGGAAAAACGCCGAAGAGCCTATTTGACTGGCTTGAATCCTTTTAGGATATTTAAGCTATGTTCGGCCAGCCTGCGTGGGATTCCTGGCATGTCTAAAGGGTGCCAGGCGAAAATGTTCCAGTTCTCTTGTAGGAACTCTCGCAGTGCGGCGTCTACATCAGGGTTTAACTGTGCCCCGATGGAAGTTGTTTTATTGGGGTCCGTTGGATGGACCTGGAATTTGACTATTTCGTCCGCCGGTTTAAAGGAGGTGGACTTGGATCTTTTGTCAAGTATCACATCGTCCCTATTCACCATGGAGCGCAGCACAGTCAGTTCCTTAGCCGTTAGGGCTTCGGATAGCGCCTCGAGGGCCAGTGCTGCTGTCTTGTTTTCGGCGCGTAGTGCTATGTCCGGATCACTAGCGAGAGTGCTGATTCCGTTAGGCCCGGGCATCTTGAGCTTCATGTACCCGTAATGGGGTATTGCTTGGAAGATTGTAAACGCTTCCCGCCCTAGCAGAGCGTGATATCCGCTACTGAACGGGGCCACTTGGAACGTGACCTCTTCGGACCTGTAATTATCCGGCGTGCCGAACACCACATCTAGTGTGATTTTTCCTGTACAGCGCACTTCCCGACTGGGGATTATTCCTCTAAAGGTTGTGCTGCTTCGCTCAATGCGGTTCCAATCTATTTCCATTTTTGAAGGGTTTCCTCATAAATGAGGTTCAATCCGCTGCCGCCATCCATGAGTACCTTGGTAAGACGAAAGACGTCCACTATTGGACTGAGGACCAATGCGGCTGGTGCTCGGGCTGTTCGGAATTTAGGTTCATCACTGGCGTTAAAAGTAATAGCCATGTCACTCCATGGGTTTATTGTTGCTACTTGGTAGACTTTGGCAAGGCTGCGGAGTGTTCTTTTTCGCATATTATTTGATGCGAAAGTCTCGAAGACTGTTAATACCGTACTGGTGTCTCTGGGGTGGCTTTCTGTGGCTTCTGGAATTAGAAGATCTTCGCCAATTTTTGCCACCTGCCGGAGTATCCAACATGCTCTAAGGCTGTGAGTTGGTGTGGCGCCCTCTGCACTGTGAATTTTACAGGGTCCATTAAGCCATCCTTCTAGTACGGTTCCGTGCCCTGTAGAGGGCTTTTGCTTTTTGGTATTGAACCCGGGTGTCTGGCGATGATGCACCCTTTTATTTCGGACTGGTTTTGTATTTAGGGCCGGATTGTCCCAAAATTTTATTTCGGTTTTCCAGGTACTTTCCATCGCACAGTACTTTTGTACTATGGACGCCAAGTCAGCGAAGCGTGTAATATCATGGCGACTTATGGCGTTGAGGATTCCCTTGTCCGTGCAATTATTGCAGAAGAATGAAATTGCATCTTCTTCGCGGCAGTCCTTTATCCTATTCATAACCAGGAGGAATTTGGCCCAGTAATGATGTACTGTTTCTTCGGGCTCTTGCCTAATTTGGGATAGATCGCTTATGTACGGGTGGGTGGGTGGAATCAAATCCGAAACCTCACCCAATCTGAGACCCAGGGGCCAAGGAGTTTCCGAACTCGGAAGTTTGGATTCTTGGATGCTTTCCAATGAATCTAGCCTGTCGCCTGACTTTAAGTTCAGGTCTTGAGTGATGTCCTCCCCTCCGCAGGTATCCGGCTTGGAGGGATCGGGAATCCGGACATAGCTAGTCCTTAAGATAGATGAAGGGTCGCCGCACTGTCCCTCTACCACGGCAACGTGATGGGTGACCTGGGGAGAGTTAATCTCTCTCAGATCGGGTTTAGGCCCAATCTGGTCATAATCCGTAGCGACTCCCAGGGCGTCGATGCGATCCAAGAGCTCGTTTAGGGAAGAGAGCTCCATTGGATCTAGCTGCTCGGCGAATTCCGAGCTGACGTGAAGTTTGCTTTCGATGACCCGAGAGGTCATCGTCGGCGCAGCAGCCGAACAGGCGGTCATAAGGAAACCACCTAGCCAGAGAGTTTGGCCGACAGCCAAAGCTCCCTTAGCAACGGTGCCGTCTTTAAAGACGGGATGAGGCATCCTTCCTGATGGCGACGGCACATAGGAACTCTCAATGAAAGCACCAATGTCGGTGTCAAAACCGGGGGGTCCCGAACTGTGCGTCTAGGCGGATGGTAATAGGAGACAAGGGACACAATGTTTTTACCCAGGTTCGGGCCCTCTCGATGGAGGTAAAACCCTACTCCTGCTTGATTAATATTGATGATATGGGTAGTACAAGAGTAGATCTACCACGAGATCAAGGAGGCTAAACCCTAGAAGCTAGCCTATGGTATGATTGTTGTGGCTACGGACTAAAACCCTCCGGTTTATATAGACACCGGAGAGGGCTAGGGTTACACAGAGTCGGTTACAATGGTAGGAGATCTACATATCCGTACCGCCAAGCTTGCCTTCCACGCCAAGGAAAGTCCCTTCCAGACACGGGACGAAGTCTTCAATCGTGTATCTTCATAGTCCAGGAGTCCGGCCGAAGGTATAGTCCGGCTATCCGGACACCCCCTAATCCAGGACTCCCTCAACCACCATGCTCTAAAAGATATAAGTGAAGCACTAGAGCATCGACAAACTACTCCGAAAGATATAAGTGAAGATCAATGAGTAGTTGAATAATTATGCAACCATGTGAAGACTCTCTAACATTTAATAATTTCAGATCTTGGTATTTTATTCAAATAGCAATCAAAGCAAAGAAAAATGACATTCTAAGAATGGCAAACATCATGTGAAGAAGCAAAAAACTTAGGATCAACCAATACTAACCGATAGTTGTTGAAGAAGAAAGGTGGGATGCCAACCGGGGTATCCCCAAGCTTAGATGCTTGAAACTTCTTGAAATATTATATTGGGGTGCCTTGGGCATCCCCAAGATTGAGCTTTTGTGTCTCCTTAATTCCTCTCATATCACGGTCTCCCTAAATCTCAAAAGCTTCATCCACACAAAACTCAACAAGGACTCGTGAGATAGGTTAGTATAAACCATTGCAAAAACCTTATCATACTCTAATGTAGCAAATCACTAAAATTATTATTCAACATTGCATACTAAAATCCTCTGCATATTTAATAGTCCTATCCTCAAATAGAATCATTAAAGAAGCAACCATATGCAAACATAACAGCAATCTGCCTAAACAGGATAGTCTGTAAAGAATGCTGCAACATCCATACTTCCCTAGCTCCAAAAATTCTGAAAGAAAATTCCCTGTGTATTAAATTTATCAGAGCTTAATATGCAAAAGGTTTCAACATTTTATCACATTCTTACTTTTCTAGGGAATTATTGCAACAGCGGTAAACTTTCTGTTTTCAAACAGCAACATGTGGACTTCTAAAATACGCATAGTAAAGGCTATCAATGCCAACTTTATTGAAATAAAAGATGAAAAACATTTTTCTAAATAACATAAAGCAAATCCTAACAAAATAAATTGACGCTCCAAGCAAAACACATATCATGTGGTGAATAAAAATATAGCTCCAAGTAAAGTTACCGATGAACGAAGACGAAGGAGGGGATGCCTTCCGGGGCATCCCCAAGGTTAGGCTCTTGGCTATCCTTGAATATTACCTTGGGGTGCTTTGGGCATCCCCAAGATTAGGCTCTTTCCACTCCTTATTCCACAGTCCATCGAATCCTTACCCAAAACTTGAAAACTTCACAACACAAAACTTAACAGAAAACTCGTAAGCTCCGTTAGTATAAGAAAATAAATCACCACTTCAAGGTACTGTAATGAACTCATTATTTATTTATATTGGTGTTAAACCTACTGTATTCCAACTTCTCTATGGTTTATAAACTATTTTACTAGCCATAAATTCATCAAAATAAGCAAACAACACACGAAAAACAGAATCTGTCAAAAACAGAACAGTCTGTAGTAATCTGAATCAAACGTATACTTCTGGAACTCATAAAATTCTCAAATAAATTGCTGGACCTGAGGAATTTATCTATTAATCATATGCAAAAAGAATTAACTAAATATCACTCTCCAAATAAAAATGGCAGCAATTCTCGTGAGTGCTAAAGTTTCTGTTTTTGACAGCATGATCAACAAGACTTCCCCCAAGTCTTCCCAAAGGTTCTACTTGGCACAAACACTAATTAAGATCATAAAACAACATCTAAACATAGGCTAGATGGATTATTTATTACTAAATAGGAACAAAAATCAAGGAATAAAAATAAAGTTGGGTTGCCTCCCAACAAGCGCTATTGTTTAACGCCCCTAGCTAGGCATGATGATTTCAACGATGCTCACATAAAAGATAAGAATTGAAACATAAAGAGAGCATCATAAAGAATATGACTAGCACATTTAAGTCTAACATACTTCCTATGCATAGGGATTTTGTGAGCAAACAACTTATGGGAACAAGAATCAACTTGCATAGGAAGGTAAAACAAGCATAACTTCAAAACTTTAAGCACATAGAGAGGAAACTTGATATTATTGCAACTCCTACAAGCATATATTCCTCCCTCATAATAATTTTCAGTAGCATCATGAATGAATTCAACAATATAACCAGCACCTAAAGCATTATTTTCATGATCTACAAGCATAGAAAATTTACTACTCTCCACATAAGCAAGATTCTTCTCATGAATAATAGTGGGAGTATCATAAGAGACTCGAATACTATAAATTGCTTCCACATTAAAAGAGTAATGTTCAGAGAAGGGGTAATCATAATCATGACAAGTTTTATAAATATAATCACTACTTTTTATAGCATAAGTATCATCACAATAATCATTAAGTAGGAGGCATGCTATCATCATTATAAACTTGCATATCAAAACTTGGGAGACTAAAAATATCATCTTCATTAAGCGTAGCATCCCCAAGTTTGGGACAAACATTAATTGCAGCAAATATATTCTCAACATCATCATCTTCATCAAACATAGCATCTCCAAGCTTGGGCCTTTTCATATCATAAGCATAATCACTCTCATCATTAATTGTATGAATAGCACCAATAGTATAGCAATTATCATATTCTTCCAAGCAAGTGCCAAAAAGATTTTCAAGATAATAAGAAGTATCATTATCTTCCACAATTATATTTTCATGAGGCACAATAGTAATAGGAGCAGCATTATTTGGAAGAGATATTTTTTTACCTCTCTTCCTTTTTCTTTTCTTCTTCTTTACCACATCATGTGTGGGTTCAATCCTCTTTTTGGAGCTCCTTATTAATGAGATTGGTTGAATAGGAGGCTCCTCCTCATTACCTGATTCATCATAAGAAATAATAGAAGGATATTGGGAAGTCTCTTCCCTTTCATTAGTATTCTCTTCATCTTCTATTTGCTTTCTTTTCTTTATGTAATTGGCAATATAAGGATTTTCAATACAATTCACCGCACAATACATATAAAATTTCTCTAGATCAAAATCAAGAAATATATGAAGATTAAACTTTGGAATACCCTCAGTTATACGTTTCATTTCCTCATACCCCAGAAGAAGACTAAGCTTTTTATGATGCTCAAGGGTAATCAAATTATCACAATTTTTGGATACGGTTCGGTCATGAAACAATTTGCATTGGAGATTTAAATGACCATGTTCATTGCAAAATTCACAAGGGGCACGAAAAATATTGAATTTTTCAACACAGTCATCAAGACTTTCTTGCAACAATTTAGTTTCTAAGTACTTATGCCTCTTGCAATATCTATCTTCCCTATTTGGTGTGTACTTGCAAACCCATTCTACTCCACAAAAATTGACATGTTTATAGGAGGCATTTTCATCATAACTAGTGCAATCATCATTAGCATCGTGGATATTCAAAGAATTTGTTTGTTCCGGAGTGCCAAAGATACCACATAAGGCTCGTCATGTCATCCACTTCTCGCCATTCATTTGTTTCGGAGTGCCAAAGATACCACGGAAGGCTCATCTTGTCATTCAAGATCCGTTTAACTTATTTCGAGGTTGTTATCTCTTTCAATCCATTTAATTCAACCGACGCAATCTCTCTTTTAAGTTGTTCTAAGGTGTTTTCTTTTGAGTAGGGCCTAACCCACAGGTCTTTTTTCCAGGATCTTACCTGACTCTTCTAATTTTCCCGGAGCTTCTCAAATTCTTTTTGAAGTTTGACGTAAGAATTGATGTCTACTACACAACCTTCTTCTTGTAGACGTTGTTGGGCCTCCAAGTGCAGAGGTTTGTAGGACAATAGCAAATTTCCCTCAAGTGGATGACCTAAGGTTTATCAATCCGTAGGAGGCGTATGATGAAGATGGTCTCTCTCAAGCAACCCTGCAACCAAATAACAAAGAGTCTCTTGTGTCCCCAACACACCCAATACAATGGTAAATTGTATAGGTGCACTAGTTCGGCGAAGAGATGGTGATACAAGTGGTATATGGATAGTAGATATGGGTATTTGTAATCTGAAATTATAAAAACAGCAAGGTAACTAATGATAAAAGTGAGTGTAAACGGTATTGCAATGCTAGGAAACAAGGCCTAGGGTTCATACTTTCACTAGTGCAAGTCCTCTCAACAATACTAACATAATTGGATCACATAACTATCCCTCAACATGCAACAAAGAGTCACTCCAAAGTCACTAATAGCGGAGAACAAACGAAGAGATTATGGTAGGGTACGAAACCACCTCAAAGTTATTCTTTCCAATCAATCCGTTGGGCTATTCCTATAAGTGTCACAAACAGCCCTAGAGTTCGTACTAGAATAACACCTTAAGACACAAATCAACCAAAACCCTAATGTCACCTAGATACTCCAATGTCACCTCAAGTATCCGTGGGTATGATTATACGATATGCATCACACAATCTCAGATTCATCTATTCAACCAACACATAGAACCTCAAAGAGTGCCCCAAAGTTTCTACAGGAGAATCACGACGAAAACGTGTGCCAACCCCTATGCATAGGTTCATGGGCGGAACCCGCAAGTTGGTCACCAAAACATACATCAAGTGAATCACGTGATATCCCATTGTCACCTCAGATACGCACGTCAAGACATACATCAAGTGTTCTCAAATCTTTAAAGACTCAATCCGATAAGATAACTTCAAAGGGGAAACTCAATTCATTACAAGAGAGTAGAGGGGGAGGAGAAACATAATATCCAACTATAATAGCAAAGCTCGCGATACATCAAGATCGTGCCAAATCAAGAACACGAGAGAGAGAGATCAAACACATAGCTACTGGTACATACCCTCAGCCCCGAGGGAGAACTACTCCCTCCTAGTCATGGAGAGCACCGGGATGATGAAGATGGCCACCGGAGAGGGATTGCCCCCTCCGGCAGGGTGCCGGAACGGGTCTAGATTGGTTTTCGGTGGCTATGGAGGATTCTGGTGGTGGAACTCCCGATCTAATCTCTGTTCTGGAAGTTTTACGATACGTAGGTATATATGGGTGCAGGGGGTACGTCGGAGGAGCTACGGGGCCCCCACGAGGCAGGGGGCGTGCACTAGGGGGGCGCCCCCCACCCTCGTGAGCACCTCCCGTATCTCCTGACATGGAGTCCAAGTTTATCCGGTGGCATTCGTTCCAAAAATAAGTTCTCTAGTTGATTTCGTTTCGTTTCGACTCCGTTTGATATTCCTTTTTCTCGGAACACTGAAATAGGCATAAAACAGCAAATCTAGGCTGGGCCTCCGGTTAATAGGTTAGTCCCAAAATTAATATAAAAGTGGAAAATAAAGCCCAATATTGCCTAAAACAGTAGATAATATAGCATGGAGCAATCAAAAATTATAGATACGTTGGAGACGTATCAAGAATGAATTATCATCAGTCTTATGTCTTTCTCCAAGATCTTTCAAATTCTTTTCATGATTGGTTCAACCTTTCCATTCTTTATTCCGGAGCGTCTCAACAATTCATGGCGATGTTTCTCGTCGTCATTCTCAGATTTTAAAGACCGAAGAAGATTCTTCTCTGCAATCATATTCGTTCTTCAAAATTCATGGTTCTAGCTTGTTGCCTTCCTCTCATAATTGTTTTTGATTGTGAGAATTCTTTTCACCCATCCGGAGCAATTCAGGAGTCTTTTCAGTCTGATCATCCGGAGCCCATCATCTCAGATTTATTCATTCCAGCTTTCAGCTCTCGCTCTCCAAATCTTACCGGTGCATCATTCAAGTATTCTCTTGTCAGCTCGTGATCTCTTCGTTCTCATGTATCTAAATCCCCTAAAGTATATTCATTCGTTCTCTAATTCTTCCCGGTGTTTCTTTATCTTTTCTTCATTCATTTTCAATCCTACCGGTGGTTCTTCCAAGATTCTTCCTCCTTCGTTTATCATATCAATGCATTCCTGCTTTCCAATTCTACCGGTGGTTCGTTGAAGACCTTCCCAAGTTGTGCTATATCTCTCTTAATTCTTTCTACAAGAATAAGTAGTATGCCAAATCCGTTGCTTGTCATCAATTAAATTGGTGAAGCATACGCATAACATAATTCTTACTCTTGTTTCATCCAAGTGTTTAATTCCTTATTCCGGAGGTTCATCATATCACATTCTCGGTTCAAGAGGCTTTATCTTTTCTTTTCCAAGAGTTCCAAGCTCTCGCTATTATATCACCACGGAGATCCATCTAAATCATCGCAAGGCTTCACCTTGTGTTTTCAACTTCTCTTTCCTTTCGTGTGATCATCCTTTTGTTACCGGAGTTCTTCATGAAGATTCTACATGATGGTTCATAAAGGATTTAATTCCTTCTCGAAGTTTTCATCGAGATTCTTTTCTAAGGAGATCAAGTATTCTTCATCTTGCAATCTGGAGTGCAATTCTTTCTACCGTATCATTGGAGGTGGTATTATGTCATTCTTGATAATCTGAGTTCATGTTTCATGATTCACATGTTGCTAAGAATGAGGTATTTTAAATCCACCAATCTCTTCATTGGAATTATATTGGGTTATATTTCACCTAAAGCTTTCCTTAAGGATTGTTGCTTCTATGGTGCTTATAAGTGACCCAATTTCTTCATTTATCCTCCCGGTGAAATAAGTTTCTCGTCTCCTTGTTGATATCAATCAAATCTTTTGTTTCCGTTAGTGGCAGAATTTCACCTCATAATTTCGAGATGCTTTCTATAAGCCCACAACAAGTTTACTCTTTTCGTTGTTGGTTTTCCAACAACTCCGTTCGACCCTTCTCCTAAGGATGCCTTTTCAAGCTCAATTGTGGCAGAAGTTGGCATTTTCTTCTCAATTTTTTATTCCAATGATCTATCTTCTATTATTTCTTCCGGAGGCATTGTGATGTTTCTCCCTTCGACCCATCATCTTATTTTGTCAAGATTATGTTATTTTCCTTGCTTATCCATTTAACCGGAGTGTTGTGCCCTCTGCTCAAGTTCTTTCATCTTATCAAGTCTTGTATCACTTTTTAAACGGAGTGCTATCCGAATTTGATCTTCCTTGTTCCTCGTTCCTAACAGAGTGTTTTCACCTTCGTTCATCTCCGTTGTATTCTTTCTTTCCAGTTGTTCAACCTCTCAAGGTTCTTTGGTTTCACTCGTTTGTCAAAGAAGCAACTTAGTTTCACCTCTTCTCTTTCTCTTCCATTTTTCTCTCTGGTGCCATTCTAGATCTCGGGACGAGGTCCTCTCGTAGTGGTGGAGTGTTGTAACGCCCCGAGACCGATGTGCCAGGTGTCTTCTAGTTATACGCTGTTGTTGCCTTGTCATTTGTTTGTGTGTCATGCATTTCATATCATGTCATCATGTGCATCGCATATGCATACATGTTCGTCTCATGCATCCGAGCATTTTCCCCGTTGTCCGTTTTGCATTCCGGCGCTCCTATGTCCTCCGGTGTCCCCTTTTGCCTCTTTTCGTGTGCGGGTATTAAACGTTCTCAGATTAGACCGAGACTTGCCAAGCGGCCTTGGTTTACTACCGGTAGACCGCCTGTCAAGTTTCGTGCCATTTGGACTTCGTTTGATACTCCAACGGTTAACCGAGGGACCGTAAAGGCCTCATGTGTGTTGCAGCCCAACACCCCTCCAAAGTGGCCCAAATCCCACCTAAACCCCCTCCATCATCTCAGTCGTTCGATCACGATCGCGTGGCCGAAAACCGCACCTCATTTGGACTCTCCTAGCTCCCTCTACCTATAAATATGTGCTCTCCTCCGAAATTTCCGCGCAGATGAAACCCTAACTTCGTCCTCCTCGCGCCGCCGGACACTTCTCCACCACCCGAACATGTCTGCACTGCCGTCCGCGTCCAACCAAGAGGCGACACGTGTCCCCCGCACTTCCTCCCACCTCCGAAGCCGCCGCCGGCCCGCGGAGCCCACGGCCGGGCCGCGCCGGGCCCGACCGCGCCCCGCGCCGACACCGAAGTCGCACCGCCCTGGCTCCGCTGCCGCTCGCCGGCGCCGACCGCCTCCGCCGCCGTCGCCATGCGCCTCTCGGCACCGCCGTCGGATGCCGCGCCTCACCGCCCGATCTCGCCTCCGCCACAGCGCCGCGGGCCTCCTCCACCGCGCCCCGGTGACCGCGCGTCCACTCCGGCCACCTCTCCGGCGCCAGATCCGACGAGCCCCGGCCGCGCCAACCATCTCCTTCCACTCTGGCGACGAACTCCGGCGAGCTCCCAAGTCGTCCTCGTCATCCGCGCCAATCGGGATGAGATCCACCCATCCCTCCAACCAAACGGCGCCCTCCGTCCCGGATCTCGTCGTCCCGCACCGCTGCATCCCGTTGACTTTTCGCGAGGGTATATTTCCACCAAGTCCCAGATATGCATAATTTTTAGCATATTTCATCGCATCATAACTCATCATCCGTAACTCCGTTTTGGGCGTGTAGCATATCAAATTGTTCGTCTCGACGAGTACTTCATTTCATTCCATTGCACCATGTTCATTTGAGTTCATCTCGTTGCTCTAAATGTTGTTGCAAGAGTGCTATGTAATGTTAGTTTCAGATTCTTATCAGTAATTGCACATTTGTCATTTTTGCCATGTTTAATGAGTGCCTCCTATGAACTTGAGCCCTACATGTGTTTTGAAGTATGCCATGCCATCTTTACAGGGGTGTATGCCATGTATTTTTTTGTAATCAATGTGGTGACTAGCACAAGCATGCAAAGTAGCTCTCGTAATGTTGCTGATTTCAGGGACTTCAAAATATTCTAAGTCATTTCCCTGATAATATTTTTATGCCATATATTCTTGTTGCTACAGAGTGATCCATGCCTCTTTTGAGCATGCTCAGTAAGGATGTTTTGAAGATATTGTTATGCTCTATCCATACGTGTCTTTGTTTGCATTTATGGAGCACCCTAGCTTGACTCAATCGAGCTCTACTTTTGCTATAAAATGTTCCTGGCAGATTGTTTACATGTTAAGCAATTTTGTCGAGGTTGTTGTAGTTGATCCGTGCATGCTATGAGGTTGTTCTTGCCATGTTTAGCTTCTATGCCATGTCTACTTGTTGGGTGTATGCTTAGTTTGTCATGCAATGCCTTGTGGTGAGTGCATCGAGCTCGTAAACATGCCTACGTGAATCTGTTTTGCCATGTTCCAGTTTTTCCACTAAGTCTGAATCTGTTAACGAAAGATGCTATGTTCACATGGTTGCCATTGTATTTTCTGATCCCTTTTGGCTTATGGTCAGTAAGGGACTTTTGTTGTATGCTTTGAGTAGCTTCATGTCATGCTTTGCTTTGCCATGATATGTTCCTGTAGCATGTTGTTATCTTGCTCTAAACTTTGCTTCCTGATGTTAAATCCTGACATGTTGCTATTTTCCTAAGTCTGTAACCTGATATCTTTTGCACTTTTTCCATGCTTGTTTGAACCTGCTATTGAGTGAATTAGCCGTAGCTCAGTGTTCATCTTTTGTCAAGCATCTTGAGTGGATCACTGCCATGTACTTTGTTGCTATGTTAGAGTGCAGTAGCTTGTTGTTCTTGATGCATTTAGATGGCCTCGTGCTGTTAATCGCAGATCAGTGCCATATTTGTTTTGCTTGCCATTTGCAAACCGTGCATCCGATTCCGGTGATCTTTATATCGATTTCGACCGAAATCAACTCATCTTTCAGTGGCACTCTTGGTTTTCCAAGTTGAGGCCATGTTCAATCTTTCCTTTCCGAAGCATGCATATGCATCGCATATCACATCCCGCATATCATGCCATGTTTTGCATCATGTTGCTTGTGCATTGCACGTGGTTGATTGTATCTCCCTTTGCTTGTGTTCTTGCTTTGGGTAGAGCCGGGAGATGAGTACGTGATCGAGGAACCCGTTGAGTACGCTTACGAGGATCAAGCTAACGTCAACTCGAAGAACTTTGCAGGCAAGATGACCATACCCTCGAAATCACTTCTATCTTTGCTTGCTAGATGCTCGCTCTTTTTCTATGCCTATGCTGCGATACCTACCACTTGCTATATCATGCCTCCCATATTGCCATGTTAAGCCTCTAACCCACCTTGTCCTAGCAAACCGTTGTTTGGCTATGTTACCGCTTTGCTCAGCCCCTCTTATAGCGTTGTTAGTTGCAGGTGAAGATTGGAGTTTGTTCCTTGTTGGAACATGTTTATTGTTGGGATATCACTATTATATATCTTGTCTATTTTAATGCATCTATATACTTGGTAAAGGATGGAAGGCTCGGCTTTATGCCTGGTGTTTTGTTCCACTCTTGTCGCCCTAGTTTCCGTCATACCGGTGTTATGTTCCTTGATTTTGCGTTCCTTACACGGTTGGGTTATAATGGAAACTCCTTGACAGTTCGCGTTGAATAAAACTCCTCCAGCAAGGCCCAACCTTGGTTTTACCATTTGCCACCTAAGCCTTTTTCCCTTGGGTTCTGCAGACTCAAGGGTCATCTTTATTTTAAACCCCCCTGGGCGAGTGCTCCTCTGAGTGTTGGTCCGAACTGAGTAGACTACGGGGCCACCTCGGGGCAACTTGAGGGTTGGTTTTACTCGTAGGATGTCTCATCTGAGTGTGCCCTGAGAACGAGATATGTGCAGCTCTTATCAGGATTTGTCGGCACATTCGGGTGGCTTTGCTGGTTTAGTTTTACCATTGTCGAGATGTCTTGTAACCGGGATTCCGAGTCTGATCGGGTTGTCTTGGGAGAAGGAATATCCTTCGTTGACCATGAGAGCTTGTGATGGGCTAAGTTGGGACACCGCTGCAGGGTTTTGAACTTTCAAAAGTCATCCCGCGGTTATGGGAAGATGGGAATTTGTTAATGTCCGGTTGTAGAGAACTTGACACATAATTTAATTAAAATGCATCAACCACGTGTGTAGCCGTGATGGTCTCTTCTCGGCTGAGTCCGGGAAGTGAACACGGTTTCGTGTTATGCTTGAACGTAAGTAGTTTCAGGATCACTTCTTGATCACTCCTAGTTCACGACCATGCTTTGCTTCTCTTCTCGCTCTCATTTGTGTAAGTTAGCCAGCATATATGCTAGTGCTTGCTGCAGCTCCACCTCATACCTTTTACCTACCCATAAGCTTAAATAGTCTTGATCGCGAGGGTGTGAGATTGCCGAGTCCCCGTGACTCACAGATTACTTCCAAAACCAGCTTGCAGGTGCCGATGATATCAGTGCAGACGACGCAGCTGAGCTCAAGTGGGAGCTCGATGAAGATCGTGTTCGTTGTGTTGTTTCGTTTCCAGTTGATCAGTAGTGGAGCCCAGTCGGGGCGATCGGGGATCTTTGTTGCATTTGGGGTTATCTTTATTTTGGTTCCGTAGTCGGACCTTGATTGTATCTAGATGAATGTAATGTTATTTATGCATTGTGTGACGTGGCGATTGTAAGCCAACTATGTATCTCTTTCCTTTATTCAGTACATGGGTTGTGTGAAGATTACCCCACTTGCGACATTGCTTACAATGCGGTTATGCCTCTAAGTCGTGCTTCGACATGTGGGAGATACAGCCGCATCGTGGGCGTTACAGTAGGAGTTAACCATCCCGCACCGTCGACTTAGACAACACTCAAGGATTTCAATTAGATACAAAAAAGCTCAAACCTCCCCACCATGCCATGTCAGACACTTAAATGCGTTGTTAATAACAAGCTTTAATATTGATATTTCTACTAACCAATGATCATGAACCAATACCCTTTCATATTACGACGTCAATATATTTAAAATATGTTTCATATTTAGTGATCTACATGAAAGTTTTTATCATACCACTCATAAATACCTATCTTTTTGGACTATTCTTATAACCCATGCTCATTACCACCTCCTATTTAGTAGACTCTCAAAAAGATTTAAGTGAATCATGAGAGTGCAATCATTTCTATAAAATATAACCACCATCGTGCTCTAACAAATATAAGAGAAGCAATAGAGCAACTGCATAGCTCAAAAGATATAAGTGAAGCTTAGAGAGTATTCTGATAAATTATGATGAATGTGTGTCTCTCTCAAAATGTGTGTCCAACAAACAATGGTCATGGCAAACTAACAATTAAGCAAAATAAAGAATTGGACAAGACGCTCCAAGTAAAACTCATATCATGTGATGAAAAAATATAGCTCCAACTAACATACCGATGAATTGTAGATGAAAGAGGGGATGCCATCCGGGGCATCCCCAAGCTTAGACACTTGGGTCTCCCTTGAATATTACCTTGGGGTGCCTTGGGAATCCCCAATCTTAGGGTCTTGCTGCTCCTTATTCCTTCATTCATCGTGATTGCCAGAGTACGACGATCTATGGGACCGGCGAGGATCCCTTTAGTTCTGCTTGGGAGATCGACGAGCACAGAGAGCAAATCCAAGAGTACATGCGCAAGGCTTTCTCAGGTTCGGGCCGCCGTGGGGGCGTAAAACCCTACTCCTGTCTTTGGGTGGTTTGACTTGGAGCACAAGTTACAAGCGCAGCTTGCCGGACAAATGTGTGCACAGATAAATATTTACATAAGCATGGAAGTATAAGGAGTTGTGGGCCATCCCTATAGGAAAGGCCTATAGGGTGGCCAACTGAATGGGCCTTTGGGGCCCGTGAGATGGGCGCCACCCCTAGCCTTGGCACCCAAGTCAAGGGGGTGTGGCTAGGGTTGGGGTAGGGCCCAGCCCTTGGTGCGCCGCTCCTAAGGGGAGGGAGATCCTCCTCCAAGTCTTCTCCCTCCCCCCTATATATAGAGGGGGCCAGCTCTTGCGCAAGGGCTGCCCCCTATCTCTCATTCTCCATGAAACTAGTTCCTATAGTCGCAAGGCTGCTCCACCCTCTATAGTTCTCTGATGACCATTAATTCTAGACGGCGAAGCATGCCGGATCGCTGACTCCGTACGCGTGCAACCAGGTGGAGAGATCGTGCTTTCAATCTTGGTTCAAGGGAGAAAAAACTCGCAGTTCAGAGGTTGTAAATCATAGCTACGAGAATCTGCATGAATGACTTCACCAACTTTTCTTGTGCTGCAAAATGCGAGTTGGTAATGATACAAATTAATCTCATTTGTATCTTCATAGTGACCCATGTAACTTGATATGTAGGGCATTTTTTGTTTTCTACTATGTTTCCCAACTCTAGGGACCCTCCACAGTGTTAAGTAAGAAACCCTAGGCAGACCCTCTTTGACGAACTTTACACTCTGTCGCCGGGAGGAGTGGGTTGTAATCTCCAGAATAGATCTCGCCGGTGATCCCATAGATCTTCGTCTACCTTCGCAATAAGGCAGGAGTAGGGCCTTACCTCCTCCCTGAAGAGCATGAATATTGGCAAACTCACTATGTCTTTGCCTCGACCCCTTGATCGGCCGGTGGTCGTCCCTACCGGACAAATAGTCGTCCTTCGACGACACTGTCACACGAAACGCCAACTATTTCCTCTTTCTTCAATTTTCCGTTTTTATGACCTCTTGTGTGCCCTAACAATGACCTCCCTCCCACATGCGAGATAAAATCCATAACATGCAAATCACTCAAGATGTTTGAAGAAGAAAAGCTAAAAAAGAGTTGTGCATTGTGGTGTGAAGGTTATGCACATACTTTTTGTGTAAAAACATGTCCATTTTCCCTGTGCACATAACTTAAGATGTTTACTTTTGTATTTGCACATTTTGTTAGTAGTCAAACATGTAACAAAATTGCTACAAAAGAAATATTGTAACCAAAATTAAAATGAGAACTACATTTTCGTGTGTGTGGGGGGGGGGGGGGGTACATAATTCAGGATCAAATAAGGCCAGAAAAAGTTGATAGAAAAATGAGCCAAACGAATAGGTTAGGGCATCTTCAAAGCGGACCTTCAAATCTCCACTATATGTTGGCACATTTTTGCCATCCAACAAAGACCTGTATATATCCGCTTAGCAGTTCAGACATACGGATTCGTATATCCTAGAAACAACTATGGGGGGCTTTGCCACAGTCCCGATATCCACTTGATCAACGAAAAGTTTTCGCGTTGTCCTCCTCTCTTTTCTCTCTCTCTTCGCATGCATGATCTCCATCTCATCTCTCTCCTCCCAACAAAACATCATACCACAAATCCCACTACATGCATGGTGCCCCTCTACTCTCTCCTCCCAACCAGACTAATTTGTGAATAGCTTTGGATGGCTCACTCCGGCATCATGTCCGCGGACCAGGTACGGACATAAAAACGGACATATACCGGAGACGTTTGCGAGTTAGCTTTAAAGAACCTTAGGCTGCAAAATAGCCTTTCTTCAGTCAAGCACAGACTCAGTTTTTATTTTATTTTTCAGGGGTTTTTCTTTTGCGGAGGAGCACGAACTCAGTTCAATCCTCTTAACATGATGCGCATATACGGTTATCAGTGGCCGGGAGGAAAAAGGCTAGAACTGTTTGCAGCATGTTGTAACAAAACAAAACATTACCTGATTCGGAAACTTAATTAAGAACCCATGCCCATATACTTGATTTAGTTCGCTTGGAGGAATCTTTATGCTCTTGGATGAAAAGCATGCCCCGGTCAGCATCAAGACAGTGATAGGACATACATACATCTACAGGGCTCTCTTTCGCTTCTTCAAGAAAGGGATCTCCGAGATGTCTGTTTCGATCAGTTATGCGTCGGCCTATCTGAAAATAATGCCACAACAGGCAGAAAAGCCACTACACTACATGCGCTTTAAGACGTGGACTCAACTATGAGATTAATAGACATGGACGGAATGCAGAAAACAGAAGTCTTTTTCTGATTGTAAAATGAGCGTTGAAATGGAACACACTTCATCCAGCTGACAAATATCGTTTGGTACTGAAAATTCGCAGGGCTGGCTTAGATGAACTCTGGAGGATTTATTTATGTTCGGAGGAGGCCCGTGCTTGCAGCACCGCAGCAGCTGTATCCACTGCATTTCAGCGGATCATATCGCAACTCAAACGCCCACTTCAGCCGGGGCATAATTCTGCATTCGGGGGCAGCTACATATATATCCTAATAAGTCGAAATGAAGCTAAGAATCTGGAGTATATCGCGGATGTTCCTTCCAATGTTTTCACCTTCGAATTTTCCCAATGGCAAATGCTTCAGGGAGCCATGCCATGCCATGCCACACTGACACTGCCACGTAAAAAGTGCAGCAGAATTTTCCGTCCAAAGAAAGCGAGGAGAGGCCTACAACATGTCGTCGACCCTTGCTCCACAGCACGGCGGTGCACGGCCACCAGCCAGCGCAGCTCAGCCCAGCGCCGGCGCCTGCTTGAACGCGACGGTGGGCGCGATCCGGGAGCCCCTGCCGCGGTGCTCGGCGACGAGCTCGGCGGCGAACCACTCCAGCTTCTCCGCGTTGGTCTGCTCCCCGATCCGCCTCCCCTCGAAGAGCACCGACTCCACGTTGCGCTGCTTCATCGCCTCGTCCGCCGCCGCGAGCAGCGCCTGCACGTTCGCCTGCGTCGGGTCGTACTCCCCGTCCGGCCCGCACGGCGGCATGCTCTCCCGCTTCGCCTGATCACGCCAGAGTTAATTAACATCCAAGGAAACGGCCGTGCAACATGCCATAAATGGCGGGCGGGCCGAGAATTTGCTATGCTTGCTCACCTGAATGCGCAGGTAATTGGACGAGTGGCATTGCCCGAAGGCGCGTGCAACGGCGTGGTCCACCAGGTCGGCGGCGCCATCGGCCGCGATGCGGGCGATGGGGCGGGCCCACTCCTTGGGGCCCCACCGGCGCATGCGCGTGATGTCGGCGTCCGCGGTGGCCCCGGAGCCGCCCGCGCCGGAGCAGCCGCCGATGGAGAGCACGAGGAGGTCCTCGACGCCGCGCACGAACGGGAACTCGTGCTTGTTGTGCAGCACGTGCGTGATGGCCGCGGCGGCCGGGCTGCCCATGGTCGGCCCGCCGTCCACCGCGGCGCAGGAGGTCACGCCGTCCACCGACGCCACCTCGGCCGGCTCGAAGCGGCCGGGCTCCGACCAGGCCGCGCGGCCGACGTCGGAGAGGCGGAAGTCGTAGCTCCCGCTCTCCAGGGCGTCGGCGCGCGAGAACAGCAGCGGCGCGGACGACCTGAGGTCATAGCAGGAGATGAGCACGGGCTTGATGGTGTCCCGCAGGGTGAGCTCCTCGCCGAACGCGGCCTTCATGGCGACGCTGAGCGCCGCCGTGGGCGCGGCGAGCGGGCGCTTCTTGGCGCGGCAGAAGAGGGAGGTGGAGCCAGCGGGCCTGCGGAAGAGCCTGGGCGCGTGGTCCGCCACAAGGCGCCAGGTGTCCTCGGCGCGGAACAGCGGGGCGCCGCGCGAGTGCGTGGAGAAGAGCATCGCGGCGAAGACGCCGCCCGCGCCCGTGCCGGCGGCGAGGTCGAAGAAGTCGGCGACGCGCGCGTCGGGGCTCCCGGAGGCGCGCTGGAGCGCGGCCTCGAGGTGCGCGAGCGCGCGGCCGGCGAGCAGCGCCCTGAGCCCGCCGCCGCCGCCATCAACGCAGAGCACGCACACCTTCCCGCGCTGCGCCGCCTTCCCCGTGGCCGCCATGGCCGCCTGCGACGCCTGCGCCGGCGGTGGCGGCGGCGGCTTGGGCAGCCAGAGCTGGTGCGGGTCGGTGTAGCCGAAGAGGAACTTGCTCTCGAGGATGGAGAAAATCTCGTAGTTGAGCTTGTCGGCGTCGGCGCCCCCGTGCTCCGCGTCCTCGTGCACCCGCTCCACCTGCATCTCCTCGGCCTCCTCCATGCCGGTCAACAAATTCCCGGCGGAATCCCTCCCCTACGCGGAAAGGCAAACAAAAACAGGATCTCGCGAGGATTCGCAAGGATTGCGCCAAAGACCAGCCCGGCTGCTGGCTTTAATTCTTGTCTCTCGCTCTCTCTCTCTCTCTTTCGGTGTCGCCGCGGTCGGTCTACGGCGCCACGCTCGCTCGCTGGTGGCGCCTTTTGATTCTTGCGCGCTGCAGAGCACGCGAAGAAAGGAAGGAGCCCAAAGAGAAAGGCACGCGAGTTATAGAGAGAGCCGAGAGAGACCAAGCTAACGGAGGCGAGAAGAGGAGGCGGAGGTCGTCGTCTTGTCTCTCTTCACCCTCGGCTGCACCGTAACCGATGGACACAACGCTCCTGCCGGGCCACTGGCTGGGCGCGCCTCACCTGGTCCACCGGCGTGGGGCTGCCTGCGCCGTCCATTCCACCTCAAGATTGGCGATGCTGGCTGGCGCATGTGGACCGGGTGCACTCATGCTGGTGCGGGGGCGCGGTCGTCAAACTGGCTGTGGCTGGGTTCCAGGGTTGAATAAACAAACGGACAAATGAGTACAGACGTGCTACTGCTTCTAGTCCTACTCATTAATTAAGCAGCGAACGAGGGGCGGAAAAAGCGAAGGAGGAAGCGATTATATTAATAAAACACTCATAAAAAATGGTTTCGAGGGCAGCGTAATGGGGGACTAATCATGATTGCGGGGCTGGGTTAACGCCTCAGGACGTGGTCGCCTAGACCCGGTCCATGGCTGCGTGGCATGCAGCGGGAGTGGAGGTGGAGCGCGACCAGACAGGGGCGCAGCACTCGACCGCGCCCGCACTTTGCTGTGTCGTGCAGGCAGCGGTACATCTACAACGTACGCATTTCTTTTCCCTTTCCCTTTTAATTTCTTTGCTGAGAGCCTGTCGGAGGCGGCAGCAGCAGCAGTACTAGCAGCATTCTGCAAAGACATGTCAGTCAGTCAGCGTGTATGCTTTGCTCCAGTGCAATACTCCTACTGCTAGCTGTGGTTTTTTTCTTTTATCCTTTTCTTTTTACTGCCTCCTGGAAAGGCTGCTGCGAGGTGGGAAATAGACCTACATGCCTGCATGCCGGGCAAGTTGAGGTGCTTACCGCAAGAAAACTGCGTGTGTCGCGTACGGTTCGTAGGAGGTGGGGAAAACGAACTGCATGCACGTGACGGTGCACAAGACTGGGTCTACCCGGCGCCGCGCAGTCCAGACAAATAAGAAAAGGCGGTAGGATGGTGTCGTCGAACTACAGGGCCGAGTTGAGTTGAGGGGCGCACGGCCCGTGAGCGCCCAAAACCTTTGATTAGGGCAGGCAACGGGCCTCTATCCTACGCGCCGGGCCCACCGGGCGGCGGTCAAAGGCAAGAGAGCACTAGTGGTAGGGGTACAAGCCTAGGCAGGAGGAGAATGGCGTGGCCTTTGGCCTCGACCGCACGGACATTCTAGCGCTAGCGCAGCAGGTGGATGAACAGAGCAGATCAGAACAGAGCATTTCCTACTCCGTTCGAGGACGAGAGATGGGTGGTGTGAGCCGTCTCGGCCACGCCTCTTTGGGTCGTCAGCCAGCGCTGTGCTGGTGGCGTGCGTGGCTCCTGAGTCCTGACTGCACCGGCTCGGCTCACGTGTGCCACGACCGACCATTGGGAACGGGAGAATCCACACGCTCCCAGTGCCGTTGGTCGTTGGTCATCTTCGTCGCCGCCGCCTCTTGGCTCCTGCCCGCCTGGTCAATGGGCTATGGACAGACAAAATCATCACCATTCTCTCTGGCTGGAAAACATCAGTTATTATTACTACCACTTGGCTGAGTTTAGGGGACGTGCCGGACGTCCGCGATAGTCACGATTAGTATATACGGATTTGTTGATTCCAGTTAGACCGAAAGACACCGGCGTTGGGAGACTGCTGTATTTTGCCATTTCAGATGATTTCCCTTTTTCCTCTACAGATTACTTTTCCATGCGCAATTACTGTATATACTTTTTTATATGCGCAATTACTAACTTGTTGTCAGACACAAAAAATGAACGCTAAAGATAACCGGTAATTCTTCCTTTTGCAAACTCCTAAACTCGTTGGGAAGCTTCCTGAAACAATCTCCTAACTTTAGCAGCCATAAATTCCGCGTTTGCTCCCTTCTGTATAATCCAACTATAGCTGCCTTCACACGCGCATCCTTTTCATGTCCGGGGACTTGAACTTACGTCCGACTGTTGTTTCATACCACAGACGAATTCTAAGTGCTGCATCGTAGAGTGATAGTACCTCGCTCGATAGATGATCATGTTCAACCGGTGCGCGCCGAGGCCCGGCAGAGGACGTCAGTGGCATGGAAGACGTATAATTTTTTGAATCCGGATCTCTTAGTGTTCTTCTTTGCTGAACGGAGCGGTACTAAAATGATGTGACTTCAGAACAATATTGACAAGCGATAGCCTCTTAGTATTATACTCGAAGGCACACTTATCTCTTATATTTCTTTTCAGTGACGAAACCATGATTAATATTTCTATTTTATTTTTGCGGGGAAATAAAGACTATCGTACCGCCGTTCTTATTCATGTACAAAATTATCTTTGCTAACCTTGGACGAATGCAGCCATTGGATATGTTTTCATATTTGTTGTACATACAAGAGCAGCATTAGAAAGGACGTGCTCCATGGAGCCCATTTTTTGAAAACTAATAATCGAAACACATTTAGAAGTTTTAATAAATAATTCTACCAATACATATGCATGTTCTTCAAGTTTGTATAAAGTTTGATCAACTAATTCTATCATTTGCATGCTACACAAAAAAGACAAATACCTGGCCCAAATACAGCAAAGGAAAAGCCCATTTTAATTTATGTATTTGCAAAAAAATTTATACATCACATGTGAGCATATGTGTTAAAAAAATGGGGCCGAGGTTCGTCAAGTTTTATGCATGTATATGACAAATATATGTCTATGTATACTTTTCTTTCAGGTTTTTTTGAAGTGTGGAAATAGTAAAAAAAATCGACCGAAAATAAATAAACAAATAGCTCCATGGAGTTCGGCCGCTGCGTGCACTTTTCGTTGTACATACTCCTTATAGACTGGTGGCAGTACAACGGTACACAACTCAACCAACGCCTTTTGCAACTACACTGTTCACGTGCCACATCGTTATGCTTGGAAACCAAGCCAAAAAAGTAAACAAATACGAACGCGTACAGGGATGAACAGTGATCGTATCTTTGTATAATGGTGTCAGGTCACCGTCGGTACGCGACATATCAGTCGAGTCGTCGATCGATCGGTAGGCCGTACATGTCAATCCTTGCATATACACAGGCGTGTCTCTATATAGTCCTGCTTCTTTCCAGGAGCGACCGACTAATTAACATGCCTGCACAGTGCATGTCGTGATTTTTCTATATTTCGGTGTATGGTAGATTGCCGAAACAGCGACACGCATGAGCGTGTACGTGTCGTGTCAATTCATCATGCGCTAGACGTTTAGATTAAGTTTTTTTTTGGCGAAAAAAAATGCAGATCTTAGATTAAGTGCTTGTGGCTTCGCTACCTGAGTGAAGTATGTGAAAGCAACTGGATGCCATAGCAATCTCTGAAGACTTTCCGTTGTCAAAATCACACAGCACCGCGGTCAGTGAGTGGGAGTAGCCGAAGTACGTTGAGCTAGAGAGACAATATATAGAGATCACACGATGTGTTCCCTTCTATGCTACATAGGTTTACCCTGTGATTCCGGGCTTTGAACAGTATTGCTCCCTAGCTAGCCTAGCTAGGACAAACCGTTACCGCGCACATACGTCCATCTGCACCGACGATATACATGGACAGGACACGACTCACAAGACAAAGGCATGGTCGATCAGCGGTCACGTCCGGACGTGGCGCTAGCTGCCTCTTCCCTGCCCCGCTCCCGCTCCACGACGAACGGGCCGGCGAGCGACGACGAAAACGTCAATGAGCTCGCTCGCTCGGCGGTCGGTCGGAGTACGTTGTTGTGTCGACCGTCGACGCACTCGAGTGCATGCGCGCGCGCGCGTACGTAGAGCGCGCGCCCGGTCTCGGCGGCGAACTGGCGGTGATGATGACGGCGCGGCACGGGGCCGCTCCCTGCGAGAAGTGGTGTTGGTCAGTAGGGGGCAGCGGAGGCTGTTCATCCCTGATTGCCGCTTTGCCAGGTGAGTGAGTGAGGCGCTATACATTATGGATACCCGCTCTTTCCCAGGAGTTGTTAGCGTGTACCGATCAGATCAGGTGGGTGACCGAAAGCAGGGGCTGGGAATAAGCGCGCGCTCCCGTCGCTGCGCTTGATCATTGCTTCTTTTTTTTCTTTTCCTTCTTTCCTCTCGGCGATCGTTCTGTTAACTGCGACAAACGTTTTTACCTGCGCTCTAGTCTCATGATAATCGATGGATGGCGATAGAACTGTGACTTCTTTTGCCGGAACACAACGTCCTCGGCCAGCAAAAGTACAATACTCCTACCATTGTTTGAGAACTCGACATCACTAATTAAAAGATACCCTTTGCAGACGTCATTGTCATCTTCTTCGGTGATGGCAAGTGATATACTGCATGTGCGACACTCATCATAAGTTGAGAGTTATATTTTGTTCTCGTGCATTCACCTTCTTGAAATGTTCTCTTGAACCTAACAATAAATAAATAAATAAATAAAAACCACAAACACCTAGCAAAAATCTTGCAACATCCAAAAGCTCAAAAAATAACCCAAACCGTGGAGTGATTTGGGCCTTGCTGGGTGAGGCGAAGAAAAATGCAAACTGGGCTTCGTGGAACTGTGCAAATACGTGCATTGGCATCCTAACCGTACATTACACACGTATGGATCCATCCGATGGATCTAGGTTTGCATATGGATTGCCGGCCCTCGTCTCTGTCTCCACTAATCGCGATTTGTAAAGTCGCCTGAGCCACCGAGCGCCAAGCGCTGGCCGCCGCCCGCCGCGCGCCAGCGGACGCAGCAAATGCCCACCACGCATAGGCTACCTCGGTCCTTGCCATACACATCATCGTTGATTTCAAATAAGGTTGATTATGTCTTTGGTCTTATCTTCCGCCCTAGAATTTTTCCATAAGACTTTGTGTTAAGTTTTTAATTAGTACTTGTCTCTTCTAAATTTCAGATCTACTATGTCCGGTGGTGAGAAAAAAGAGATGAGAAAATAATTTGATGAGTTGATAGTATCATAGAGATCGTTGTGGATGAGCAAACTAATGCTAATCAAGAGACGATGACCTTATAGAAGTCAATGTTGACATCATGGAATATTTGAAGAAAAATCTAAGGTAATCTATAAATGTTCTTCGTAACATTTCATGTATGAAGAAAATATTTGATATACTTATTATTTCATCTATCTCTATATATACTATCTTTTTAGGGTACTATATATACTATCTAAAAGAATGAGGTTCTGTATTACGATTGTCCTTTGTTTTTCTACGTCCTCGCACCTGTTTTTGTTTATCTCTCTCCCATCCTTTATTATTTTCCCACTAATTTTGCTGGAAAAAAAATCTCAATTGTCCCAATGTTTTATTAACTTATTACCATCTCTACTAATTATAAAGAACGCAGTGTTCCATCTTAAGTTTATCCTTAGTCCAACCTCCCTATGCCTCCTCCTTATTTTGATTTTTTTGTTTCATATTTGGTTTTTCCCACAAATTTTTCTCAAAACCGCCTCAACTAACCCATGTTTTATTGACTTACTGTTTGGTAAGCTAATAAGTGTCTTCCTTGCAATGCAATTTTTTTATCTAGTATGCTAATAAAAGGGCCCTGGATTTCAGTTTCGCCCCGGGACCCCGAAATCTCAGGACCGGCCCTGATGCGAGTATGCGACATGTGGTGGCGTTGGGGCACACCCACGAGCGTCCGCTTGAGTAGCCCGTGAAGTGGTATGCCCTGATCACTGACTCCATTGAGAACTACCAAATCCTGTCTCACACTCGTGCTGTCAAAATAACAAGCAAGCCCTGCATAGCAATTTGGGCTGGCACACTACACACAAAGTGATTATTGGTTCCTACGTGTGTTCCTTCAAGACCTCTATCTTATGTGTTTTGCGTTAAGTTGTTTTTTTAGATGAACAGGGAGGTTCTCCTCCCTGGTTCCATTACTCAGCATGAAACCAAAAAACGGGTTCTCCAGTTATATAGCAGCTCACTTAGAGGAGCAGTTCAGCCTTAAACGGCACTACGAGTAAAAGGGAAACCGAAATACATATCTTTGAATAGATCAGGCGGCACGCAGGCCCGAAACTAGAGCAACACAAATCAGACTAAAATCTCCAGGTTTGTGTTTGTTTCCATCTCCGCAGCCTTTCTGAACTTGAAAGGTGGCGCTGAAGCTGCTTCAGGAGACCAGCAGACAAGAGTTGAGACTGGGCTACTCAGCATGTTTTTGCCCTTCAGGACCCCCTGCTTCTTTGGGGAATGGAAACGCCAGTCATCTTCAGAGATCTTCAGCCTTCCCCGCTGATTCACACCCCCATCCTTCGCACAACCTCCCAGCATCAGCCACTCGTTATTCTCAGCGGCTGTAGCAAGAAAGCTGTTAGTGCTGTCAGGAAAATCTCCAGACGAGCCTTGCCATTTTCTGGTGCCAAGATCACCCAGAACTTGAGGGTTCTGAGGATCAGCCTCCAAAGTTGCAAAATCGAGGTCCAAATGGTGTTGTTAAAGATTCATATCCTATTCCTATTCGGACCTGAAAGTGGTCAGCCACAAACAACCAAATGTTTTTTGCTACGATGCATTCAAAAAACAAGTGAGCGTTAGTTTCTTAATCAGAGTAGAAGACACAATCAAGGAGTTTAATGATGTGCCTTTTCCTCAGGTTGTCTCTGGTCATCAGTTTGTTATAAGAGAAAAGCCACAAGAAAACGTGGATCTTCGGGGGCACATAAAGTTTCCACACCGCAGGGATGAAAACTGGTTGCACCCCACGAAAATTGATCACATGATACAAAGAGCTTGAGGAGTAAACCCCTTTGCTTTCAAGCTGCCATATCATTGCGTCAAGTTGTCACAGCACTAGATTAGTCTTGCCTGTCATTGCATAATCTCCATGCATCATGTTTACTTTCTCTCGAAAATTTGAAATGGGGATGACAGAACCCTCAGCACCCTCTTAATCCAACTAGGGTTTACCAAAATCTTTTTCAATGAACCTGAAATGCCCTTCTAAAATGTTCATCATCTTTGCCTTGATCTAGAACCTCTGACAAAAATGATTCACACTTTTCTAGGACATCATAAGATCACTGGATTAAATCATATGTTATTTGCATTTGGACATTTAAATGCTATAAAATATTTTAAATGTCCAAATAATCATAAACTAAAATGTTTACTGTTGGATATACTCTAAACAGTGGCCATGAGTAGTTTCATGATTTTTTAGAATGTCTAGATATTTTTAATAAAGCCCTGAAGCTATAGAAGAATTAGAAAACAGAAACAGAAATAGAAAAGGGTTAAAAACCACCTGGCTTACCTGGCAGCCCAGCTGGCCCAGCCCACCTCCTCCTCCTCCTCCTCGTCTACCTCTGCCAACTGGCAGAGGCGTGTCGCCCGCGGACGCCACCTCCTGCTTTCTCCCCCGTTTTCGACCGAGCGCCTGGAGACGCCCGAGCCCCCTGGTCCTTTCCCCTCACTCGCAGCCTCTCTCCCCTCTGCTCTGCTCTCTCTCTCTCTCTTTCTCTCTCTCTCTCTCTCTCTCTCTCTCTCTCCAGGGCAGCCCGAGCACTGCCGAAGTGCGCCGCCGCAAAGCACCGCACCCACCGCCGTCCCCTTGCCAAGTGGATGTGACCTCTAGCTCCGCCTTGATGTCGTGAAGCTCCAAGCCGAGGGACGCGCCCGCAGATGCCCTGCAGCGTCGTCACCGTCGCCATCTTCCTCGTCTACTCCGACGAATGACGTCGCTTGATTCGCCGACCTCCGAGCGTCCTCGAGCACGCTGAGCTACTCATTGACCTCCCCATGAGCTATCCTCTGTTTCCCCTCCTTCCTCGTGCTCGATTCCGCACCATAGCCATCGGACGCAAGTGCCCGTGAGCTCATCACCGGCGAGCATGGCACTACCGTCGTTTTAGCTCACATTAGTGGCGCCCGCGTACTGGGTCATGCTCGTGGTGATGCCAGGAGGCCGTAGAGCCCCTGAACTCGCCCGCGCTCTGTAGCGCCCGACGCCATCGCCACCATAGTAACCGCGCCGCCGCGAGCTCGTTTCCGGTGAGCTTAGGCCACCCCCGCCCCTCTCGTTTGCTCCTAACGACGTGGACGAGCCCCAGCTCCTCGCTCGTGGCCTCCTCCGTCCAAATGGTCACCGGAGGAGGAATTCCGACGACCTCCGCCGCGACTGGCCTCGCCGGCGGCCTTAACTCCGGCTAAACACCGGTTAGGCACTAACCAAATGACCCCCTGGGTCGCTGACAAGTGGGCCCTGGCCCCTGCTAATTTTGGTTAAGTTTATAATTTAACTAAATTAACCTATCGTGCCACTGATGTGTGGGCCCAGCCCTGCTAACACTTTAGTTAGGGTTAGCTTAATGCTAATTAACCCAGTTAACTAACTGTGCCACTGATGTGTGGACCCCACACGTCAGGTTTGACTCTGGGCGACCCTGTTGACCCTGCTGACATTACAGTGACGTAGTGCTGACGCAGTTAATCATTTTCTGGTTTTTAATAATTCAGGAAATTCCAAAAAATGCCCAAAACTCCTAAAAATAATAGAAATTAATTTGTAGCTCCAAATGCAAAGAGTTATATATGAAAAATGATCAGAAAAATCCAATCTATCCATGTGTATCGGTTTCATGCATGATAAAGCAACTTAACCTTGCTGTTTAGATCAAAGCATGATAATGCACTATTTGAATTCATAGTTTAAGTTTGGAGTTGAACCTTTGGTTCAAAATAACTCAAACTCATCTGGTTGTAGCTGCATTAGCCCAACACACTCACCATGTCATGATCATGCATCAGTGCATTGCATTGATTGTGTTTCCTTCTCTGTTGCCGGTGTTTGTCCCCTCTCAGTAGACGACCTACCGACGATGTGATCGATGACACCAATGAAGAACTATACTATCTTCAGAAGTGCCAGGCAAGCAAAAACCCCTTGTTCATTCCGATACAATCCCACTCTCTCGCTTCTCCTCTCTTTTTACTGCATTAGGACAACAACGATTCAACTATTACATGCTGCGGTAGTTGAACCCCTTTCCTCTGCATGACCTGTCATTGCCACAGTAAATAGATGAAACCCACTAGTAGGAGTAGGAGTTGTTTGAGCCCTGATGTGCCTACTCATTCATGCTTGTTTGTCATGCTTGCGACTGCTTAGAGTTGTGTCAGGTCTGATTCATCAGGGATGAATTGGAAAGTTGTGAACATGTCCTACTGTTGAGAGTTAAGTGTGTGAACACGATTTGGTAAAGGTACCGGTGAGAGGCCATGTAGGAGTACATGGCGGGTTGTCTCATTGAAACCGTCATTAGGAACTAAGTTCTGTGTTTGTGATCCATGAACAGCTACTACCACGCGTTGGGCCCGAAACCAATGGACCCTCTCGACTTATTAACCGCCTCAATCTCTGTCCAGGAGTTGCAACTTGTTTCTGGTGTTTGTAGGATATGTGTTGGAGGCCGTGCGTAGCGCTGACCCTAGGGGTGGGCTATGATGCGGTAGATACACCGTGGCACGGTGTACCGGGCGCCCGTTTGGTGTCTCGGGAACCCTGCACACATAGTTTGGGGCTGTGAGTGAAACCCCAGCCGGATCTCCTCGTGGATGGAACCCGAATAGGCGATAAACCTGGACTAGAGACTTGTGTGGTTAGTCAGGTCGTGGCCGACTCCCTCGCGAGGCTTCCGCTTGAAGATTGCCGAGATACACGATGTGTACATGGTGGTAAGTGGCGAGAGCGTGTGTGAAGAAGTACACCTCTGCAGGGTTATAAATGATCTATTCGAATAGCCGCATTCGCGGTAAAGGACCTCTGGGTTGCCTGTATAGTTCATAGACAAGTGAAAGTGGATACCCTAAAATGCGCAAGATAAGCATGAGTTCTATGGATGACGTTCTCGTAGGGAGACCGGAGCAGATCCATAGTGGTGTATTGAATGGGAATATGTGGACTTGTGTGCGCCACCTCAAAAGAGTTATCCGCAGTTGTAGTTCAAGATAGCCACTGAGTCAAAGCTGGCTTGCTGTAGTTAAACCCCACCATCCCTTTGTTGATACTAATGCATATGTAGTTAGTTCTGATGTAAGTCTTGCTGGGTACATTTGTACTCACGTTTTCTTAATTTATGTTTTTGAAGAGAGACTTCAGTCTCACTAGTAGTTCCGCGTGGACTTTGACGTTTAGCATGTTACCTAACCTACGATCTTGTGCCCTCGGCAGGATCTTCTAGATAGTCAGGCTTCTCAGCCTTTTTCATTTGTAGTTGGGTGCACTCAGACAAGTTAAGTTTTTGCATGTGCTTGTTGCTTGTATGCTCCGTATGTGGGGTCATGAGACCCATGTTTGTAATACTTGGCTCCTCGAAGCCTAATGAATAAATACTTTGAGTTGTAGAGTTTTGTTGTGATGCCATGTTGTATTTGCACATATCGAGCATATTGTGTGTATGATTTGAAATGCTTGGTATGTGTGGGATCCGACAACCTAGTTGTCTATCCTTGGTAGCCTCTCTTATGGGGAAATGTAGTCTAGTGTTTCCATTGAGCCATGATAGTCTGCTATAGCCCGGTTTACCGAAGTCCTGTTAACCCAGTTGCTACTGTGTAACGCCCTCGATGCGGCTATATCTCCCACGTGTCGAAGCACGACTTAGAGGCATAACCGCATTGAAAGCAATGTCGCAAGTGAGGTAATCTTCACACAACCCATGTAATACATAAGGGAAAGAGATACATAGTTGGCTTACAATCGCCACTTCACACAATTACATGAATAAAGCATTACATCATCCAGATACAATCAAGGTCCGACTACAGAACCAAAATAAAAGAAGACTACCCCAAATGCTACACAGATCCCCGATCGACCCCAACTGGGCTCCACTACTAATCAACTAGAATGAAACAACACAAAGGACAAGATCTTCATCAAGCTCCTCCTTGAGCTTGGTTGCGTCATCCGCATGGTTCAACGGCACCTGCAAGCTGGTTTTGGAAGTATCTGTGAGTCACGGGGACTCAGCAATCTCACACCCTCGCGATCAAGACTATTTAAGCTTATGGGTAAAGTAAAGGTATGAGGTGGAGCTGCAGCAAGCGACTAGCATATATGGTAGCTAACATACGCAAATGAGAGCGAGAAGAGAAGGCAAGGCACGGTCGATAAACTATGATCAAGAAGTGATCCTAGAACAACCTACGTCAAGCATAACTCCAACACCGTGTTCACTTCCCGGACTCCGCCGAGAAGAGACCATCACGGTACCACACGCGGTTGGTGCATTTTAATTAAGGTCAACTTCAGGTTTTCTACAACCGGACATTAACAAATTCCCATCTGCCCATAACCGCGGGCACGGCTTTCGAAAGTTCAAAACCCTGCAGAGGTGTCCCAACTTAGCCCATCACAAGCTCTCACGGTCAACGAAGGATATTCCTTCTAGCGGGAAGACCCGATCAGGCTCGGAATCCCGGTTACAAGACATTTCGACAATGGTAAAACAAGACCAGCAAAGCCACCCAGATGTGCCGACAAATCCCGATAGGAGCTGCACATATCTCGTTCTCAGGGCACACCGGATGAGCAGACGTCGGGTAAGCCATCCTAGAGTTGCCCCTGGTAGCCTCGGACATCGCTCAGTTTGGACCAACACTTAGAGAAGCACTGGCCCGGGGGGGGGGTTAAAATAAGATGACCCTTGAGCCGGCCGACTCAAGGGAAAGAAAAAGGCTAGGTGGCAAATGGTAAAACCAATGTTGGGCCTTGCTGGAGGAGTTTTATTCAAGGCGAACTATCAAGGGGTTCCCATTATAACCCAACCGCGTAAGGAACGCAAAATCCAAGAACATAACACCGATATGACGGAAACTAGGGCGGCAAGAGTGGAACAAAACACCAGGCATAAGGCCGAGCCTTCCACCCTTTACCAAGTATATAGATGCATTAATTAAATAAGAGATAATGTGATATCCCAACAAATATCCATGTTCCAAACATGGAACAAGCTCCAATCTTCACCTGCAACTAACAACGCTATAAAAGGGGCTGAGCAAAGCGGTAACATAGCCAAACAACGGTTTGCTAGGACAAGGTGGGTTAGAGGCTTGGCTCAACAATATGGGAGGCATGATAAGCAAGTGGTAGGTATCGCAGCATAGGCATAGGAAAAGAGTGAGCAACTAGCAAGCAAAGATAGAAGTGATTTCGAGGGTATGGTCATCTTGCCTGAAATCCCGCAAGGAAGAAGAACGAGTCCATGAAGAAGAAAAACGGACGTAGTCGAACGGGTCCTCACAAATGCGACGTTATCGGAACCAACCCTAAGAAGCAAACACCGGAAAGAAGCACACAACATAGTAAACAAACCACACGTGAACATGGTATGATATGCGGGATGCGGTATGCGGTGCATATGCATGATTTGCAAAGGGATGATTGAATCTAGCCTCAACTTGGAAATCCAAGAGTGCCACTGGAAAGGTGAGGTGATTTCGGTTGAAATCGATATAAAGATCACCGGAATTGGATGCACGGTTTGGAAATGGCAAGCAAAACAAATATGGCACCGGTCTGCGATAAACAGCAAGTAACCATCTAAATGCAACAAGATAAATATGCTACAACACTCACACATGACAACAAAATACATGGCAGGGATCCACTCATGATGCTTGACAAAAGATGAACGCTGAGCTACGGCTAAATCATCCATTAACTGGTTCAAACAAGCATGACAAAAGTGCAAATGATAACAGGTTTCAGACTTAGTGAAATTAACACAAGTCTGGAATTTTTCATCAGGAAGCACACTTCAGAGCATGAAAACTACATGCTACAGGAACTTAACATGGCAAAGTAAGGCATGGCATGAAGCTACTCAAAGCACTTAACAAAAGTCCCTTAGTGACCTTGAGCCAAAAGGGATCATAAAATACAATTGCAAGCATGTGAACATGACAAAAACATAAACAGATCTCAGACTTGGTGAAAAAACTGGAGCATGCAAAACAGTTAACGAGTAGGCATGTTTACAAGCTCGATGCACTCAGTACAGAGCATGTCATGACAAACTAAGCATACACCCATCAAGAATACATGGCATAGAAGCTAGACATGGCAAGAACAACAACATAGCATGCACGGATCAATAGCAACATCCTCTGCAAAATCGCTAACAAGTCAACAATCTGCCAGGATTCACGATATAGCAAAAGTAGAGCTCGATTGACTCAAGATAGGGTGCTCCATAAATGCAAACAAAGACATGGATGGATAGAGCACCACAATGTTAACAAATCATCCTTACTTATCATCCTTAAAAGAGGCACAGATCACTAGGAAACAACATGAACATATGGCATAACGACAAAATCAGGACAAAGACTTGGTGAAATTCTAAGTCCCTGAAATCAGCATTACCGATTACACTACTCTGCAAGCTTGTGCTAGTTACCACACATATCACAAAAATACATGGTAAGCATCACTGTAAAGATGGCATGGCATATAACAAAACTCATGTAGAGCTCAGGAGCATATCATGCACACATTAATCATGGAAAAAATGACAAATATCTATTTGCTGAAACAGATCTGACAATTTCATCACATAGCCCTCTTCCAACAGCATTTCGGGCATCAAGATGAGCTCAAATAAAAATGATGCAATGAGATGAAATGATGTACTCGTCGAGACAAACATTTTGATATGCTACACGCACGAATCGGAGCCACGGGTGCAGAGTTACGATGCGATGAAAAATGCATAAAATACTGAAATCCTTGGGACTTAGCAGAAAAATAGGTGAGCGTAGAATAGTTAAAACTTGCATCGGGCGAAGATCGAGGGTTTGCTCACCCATGGGCTCGGCCCATCTGAGGAGGTAGGTGGGCCGGAGGGAACGGGCCGGCGGGGACGGAGCTGGGCCGTGGGGCCCATGAAGGCGAAGTCAACGAGGTGAACGGAGGGTCGGCTGGATCGACTCCTCCTGATCCATGGCGACGGCGGCGTCACTGGACTCCGGCGAGGGGCATTCCGGCGTGGCCGCGGACTGCGGGCGGCAACCGGAGTAGGCAGGAGGCGCGGGTGTCGTGGAGGCGGCGGGCGGCGCTTGCGCCGGCGATGAGGAGCGTGACGGCCTCCGGCGAGGTGCGGAGATGATGGGGCGGCGAGGTGCGGTGGTCCGACGAGCTGCTACGTCGGCGACCAGACGGGCGAAGGGCGGCGGAGCTCTGCGGTGAGGAGGCGCGGGATCTGGGCGGCGGTGTTGGCGCGATGGGCTTCGGGGGCCGGTTGCGGGCTCCCGGGCCGACGAAGTGGGCACGGGCGGCGGCCAATGGGAGGCGGACACGTGGCGGCGGCGGAGGTAAGTCGGACGTGTCCATCGGCGAGGTTTGTGTCCGGCGCGCGAGGAGAGGGAGGGATCTAGGGTTTGCCCGAAAATTTCGGGGGTGCCCTATTTATAGAGGTAGAGGGAGCTAGGAAGCTCCAAATGAGGTGCGGTTTTCGGCCACGCGATCGTGATCGAACAACCAAGATGATGGAGGGGGTTTTGGTGGGTTTTGGGCCACTTTGGAAGGGTGTTGGGCTGCAACACACACGAGGCCTTTTCGGTCCCTCAGTTAACCGTTGGAGTATCAAACGAAGTCCAAATGGCACGAAACTTGACAGGCGGTCTACCGGTAGTAAACCAAGGCCGCATGACAAGTATCGGTCCAATCCGAAAACGTTTAACACCCGCACATGAGAAGAGGTAAAAGGGGGCACCGGGTGACATAGGAGCGCCGGATTGCAAAACGGTCAACGGGGAAAATGCTCGGATGCATGAGACGAACATGTATGCAAATTAAATGCGCATGATGACATGATATGCAATGCATGACACGCAAGCAAAGACAAGGCAATGACAGCGAATAAGTGAAGGACACCCGGCACATCGGTCTCGGGGCGTTACATACTGCTCCGGAACACTTAGACTGGTCGGCATGTATCCTTCTTTGATCCTGTGTCTGTCCCTTTGGGGAAATGTCACGCGGTGTCTTTCGGAGTCCTGTTAGCCTGCTACAGCCCGGAATCCCGGAGTCCTGCTAGCCCAGTTACTACAGCCCGAATTCACTCGCTGATGAGCGACACTTTCGTTGCTGGGTCATGTATGCCTGTCCCTAAAGTTAGTGCCACTTTGAGTTCATGACTAGTCATGTCGGCCCGGGTTCTCTGTCATATGGATGCTAGCGACACTATCATATACGTGAGCCAAAAGGCGCAAACGGTCTCGGGCCAGGTAAGGTGGCACCCATGGGAATACCATGCGTGAGGCCGCAAAGCGATATGATGTGTTACATGCTAGATCGATGTGTCTTAGGATCGGGGTCCTGACACAAATAAACTCACGACACACAGGAGATCCCTCCGACTGGGCTGGCCCAGTGAAGCCGCAAATGGCGGAGTGGGAACTGTACCGAAGAGGCTACTGTACCAGTCCATCAAAAGTAGCTATCGGAGCCATTTTTTCGAGACGGTTTACTATAGTCATCCAGTTTACTTTAGCAAACTGGTTTTCTCGTTGTTTTCTAATTTTGATACTTTTAAAATAACATGGACACATTTTTAAGTACGAACAAATTTCTTGAACTCTAACATTTTTGGTATTAGGAAAGAAAAGAGAAAATTTCTTTTCTATGGCATTTATCTTTCTATTTTGAGATAGCACGTGGCCATTGATAGTGGAAGAAAGATTAGGTACGTTATGGAAATTGGCATCTAAGCTAGCCCTCATTTCTTTGATAATTTCATTTTGGTAAAAGCACAAAAGAGAGGTAGATTCAACCTTCTCACTCATGGGGTGCCCAAATATAGTTTTCATCCTTTCATAAGTATCAATGGGATCCCCCTCAAGAAAACCTTCTTCAAAGATAGGATCTAGAACTTGCTTGAATGAAGAGGGTAAACCAATATAAAAGCTTTTCAGGTAACCTCAATTTGACATTGGGGCACATAGCTAGCTCAGATCCTTAATAGCCTATCCCAAGCGTCTTACAAATATTCATCAAGTAAATAACAAAAAATTTTGGGATCATCTTCATCGAAATTATTCAAACTCTCATTGATAACCCCAGCAGGTCTCTCCATAACATCATTAGTTATGAGCTTAGAGAGGATAGAGGGACTATCCAAGGTAAAACCAGGGAGAGAACCCTTAGCCCTTTTTGAATCGGCCATGGTACAAGAAAAAAACCGGGAAAGAGGCGAATAAAAAGGCAAGGGTGAAGTGAGGGAGAGGAAAACGAGAGGCAAATGGAAAATAATGTAATGCGAGGGATAAGAGTTTGTGATGGGTACTTGGTATGTCTTGACTTGTGCGAAGACTCCCCGACAACGGCGCCAGAAATTCTTCTTGCTACCTCTTGAGTACTGCGTTGGTTTTCCCTTGAAGAGGAAAGGGTGATGCAGCAAAGTAGCATAAGTATTTCCCTCAGTTTTTGAGAACCAAGGTATCAATCTAGTAGGAGACTACACGCAAGTCCCTCGTACCTACACAAACAAATAAGAACCTCGCAACCAACGCGATAAAGGGGTTGTCAATCCCTTCACGGTCACTTACGAGAGTGAGATCTGATAGATATGATAATGATAAGATAAATATTTTTGGTATTTTTATGATATAGATTGAAAGTAATAATTGCAAAGTAAAATAGATTGGAAACTTATATGATGGAGAATAGAACCGGGGACCATAGGTTTCACTAGTGGCTTCTCTCAAGATAGCATAAGTATTACGGTGGGTGAACGAATTACTGTCGAGCAATTGATAGAATTTAGCATAGTTATGAGAATATCTAGGCATGATCATGAATATAGGCATCACGTCCGTGACAAGTAGACCGACTCCTGCCTGCGTCTACTACTATTACTCCACACATCGACCGCTATCCAGCATGCATCTAGAGTATTAAGTTCATAAGAACAGAGTAACGCATTAGGTAAGCTGACATGATGTGGAGGGATAAACTCAAGCAATATGATATAAAACCCATCTTTTTATTCTCGATGGCAACAATACAATACATGTCGTTTCCCTTTCTGTCACTGGTATCGAGCACCGCAAGATTGAACCCAAAGCAATAATACAATACAATACAATACATGTCGTTTCCCTTTCTGTCACTGATAATTCGTAGAGACTTGCAAAGATAACCAATCATGCATAAAAGAATTCAGAGAAGATTCAAATATTGTTCATAGATAGACTTGATCATAAACCCACAATTCATCGGATCTCGACAAACACACCGCAAAAAGAGTTACATCGAATAGATCTCCAAGAAGATCGAGGAGAACATTGTATTGAGATCCAAAGAGAGAGAAGAAGCCATCTAGCTACTAGCTATGGACCCGAAGGTCTGAAGTAAACTACTCACACATCACCGGAGAGGCCATGGAGTTGATGTAGAGGCCCTCCGTGACCGATGCCCCCTCCGGCGGAGCTCCGGAAAAGGCCCGAAGATGAGATCTCTTGGGTACAGAAGGTTGCAGCGGTGGAAATAGGGTTTCGTGGTGCTCCTGGATGTTTTCGGGGTATATGAATATATATAGGAGGAAGAAGTAGGTCGATGGAGCAACGAGGGGCCCACAGGGGTGGAGGGCGCGCCCAGGGGGTAGGCACGCCCCTGCCTCCTAGCCTCCTCGATTGTTTCTTGACGTCCACTCCAAGTCCCCTGGATCACGTTTGTTCCAAAAATAACTCTCCCGAAGGTTTCATTCCGTTTGGATTCTTTTTGATATTCCTTCTCTGTGAAACACTGAAATAGGCAAAAAAATAGCAATTTGCACTGGGCCTTGGGTTAATAGGTTAGTCCCAAAAATAATATAAACGTGTAAAATAAGGCCCATTAACATCCAAAACAGAATATATAATAGCATGGAACAATAAAAAATTATAGATACATTGGAGACGTATCAGCATCCCCAAGCTTAATTCCTGCTCGTCCTCGAGTAGGTAAATGATAAAAACAGAATTTTTGATGTGGAATGCTTTCTAGCATATTCTCAATGTAAATCTCTTTATTGTGGCGTGAATATTCAGATCCGAAAGATTCAAGATAAAAATTTAATATTGACATAAAAATAGTAATACTTCAAGCATACTAACTAAGCAATCATGTCTTCTCAGAATGACATGGCCAAAGAAAGTTATCCCTACAAAATCATATAGTCTGGCTATGCTCTATCTTCACCACACAAAATATTTAAATCATGCACAACCCCGATGACAAGCCAAGCAATTGTTTCATACTTTGATGTTCTCAAACTTTTTCAATCTTCACGCAATATATGAGTGTGAGCCATGGATATAACACTATAGGTGGAATAGAATGGTGGTTGTGGAGAAGACAAAAAAAGAAGAAGATAGTCTCACATCAACTAGGCGTATCAACGGGCTACGGAGATGCCCATTAATAGATATCAATGTGAGTGAGTAGGGATTGCCATGCAACGGATGCACTAGAGCTATAAGTGTATGAAAGCTCAACAAAAGAAACTAAGTGGGTGTGCATCCAACTTGCTTGCTCATGAAGACCTAGGGCATTTTGAGGAAGCCCATCACTGGAATATACAAGCCAAGTTCTATAATGTGAAATTCCCACTAGTATATGAAGGTGACAACATAGGAGACTCTCTATCATGAAGATCTTGGTGCTACTTTTAAGCACAAGTGTGGTAAAGGGATAGTAACATTGTCCCTTCTCTCTTTTTCTCTCATTTTTTATTTGGGCCTTTTCTCTTTTTATGGCCTCTTTTTCTTTTTTTTCGTCCGGAGTCTCATCCCGACTTGTGGGGGAATCATAGTCTCCATCATCCTTTCCTCACTTGGGACAATGCTCTAATAATGATGATCATCACACTTTATTTACTTACAACTCAAGAATTACAACTCAATACTTAGAACAAAATATGACTCTATGTGAATGCCTCCGGCGGAGTACCGGGATATGCAATGAATCAAGAGTGACATGTATGAAAGAATTATGAACGGTGGCTTTGCCACAAATACGATGTCAACTACATGATCATACAAAGCAATATGACAATGATGAAGCGTGTCATAATAACGGAACGGTGGAAAGTTGCATGGGAATATATCTCGGAATGGCTATGGAAATGCCATAATAGGTAGGTATGGTGGCTGTTTTGAGGAAGGTATATGGTGGGTGTGATACCGGCGAAAGGTGCGCGGTATTAGAGAGGCTAGCAATGGTGGAAGGGTGAGAGTGCGTATAATCCATGGACTCAACATTAGTCATAAAGAACTCACATACTTATTGCAAAAACCTATTAGTTATCAAAACAAAGTACTACACGCATGCTCCTAGGGGATAGATTGGTAGGAAAAGACCATCGCTCGTCCCCGACCGCCACTCATAAGGAAGACAGTCAATAAATAATTCATGCTCCGACTTCATCACATAACGGTTCACCCTACGTGCATGCTACGGGAATCACAAACTTTAACACAAGTATTTCTCAAATCCACAACTACTCAACTAGCATGACTCTAATATCACCATCTTCATCTCTCAAAACAATTATCAAGTATCAAACTTCTCATAATATCCAATGCACTTTTTATACGATAGTTTTTATTATACCAATCTTGGATGCCTATTATATTAGGACTAAATTCATACCCAAAACAAATTACCATGATGTTCTAAAGGACTCTCAAAATAATATAAGTGAAGCATGAGATATCAATTATTTCTATAAAATAGAACCACCACCATGCTCTAAAAAGATATAAGTGAAGCACTAGAGCAAAATTATCTAACTCAAAAAATATAAGTGAAGCACATAGAGTATTCTAACAAATTCCAATTTATGTGTGTCTCTCCCAAAAGGTGTGTACAGCAAGTATGATTGTGGTAAACTAAAAAGCAAAGACTCAAATCATACAAGATGCTCCAAGCAAAACACATATCATGTGGTGAATAAAAATATAGCTCCAAGTAAAGTTAACGATGGATGAAGACAACAGAGGGGATGCCTTCCGGGGCATCCCCAAACTTAGGATTTTGGTTGTCCTTGGATTTTACCTTGGGGTGCCTTGGGCATCCCCAAGATTAGGCTCTTGCCACTCCTTGTTCCATAATCCATCAAATCCTTACCCAAAACTTGAAAACTTCACAACACAAAACTCAAATAGAAAATCTCATGAGCTCCGTTAGTAAAAGAAAACAAACCACCACTTCAAGGTACTGTAATGAACTCATTGTTTATTTATATTGATGTTAAAACTACTGTATTACAACTTCTCTATGGTTCATGAACTCTATTAATAGCCATAGATTCATCAAAATAAGCAAACAACACACAAAAAACAGAATCTGTCAAAAACAGAACAGTCTGTAGTAATCTGTAGGTTTCGATGACTTATGGAACCCGAAAATTTCTAAAATAAATTGCTGGACGTGAGAAATTTATCTATTAATCGTCTGCAAAAATAATTAACTAAATATCTCTCTTCAATAAAAAATGGCAGCAATTCTCGTGAGCGCTAAAGTTTCTGTTTTTTACAGCAAGATCACAAAGACTTTCCCCAAGTCTTCCCAAAGGTTCTACTTGGCACAAACACTAATTAAAATCATAAAACAACATATAAACAGAGGCTAGATGAATTATTTATTACTAAACATAAGAAAAAAATCAAGGAACAAAAATAAAATTGGGTTGCCTTCCAACAAGCGCTATCGTTTAACGCCCCTAGCTAGGCATAAAAGCAAGGGTAGATCTAGGTATTGCAATCTTTGGTATTAGGAAAGAAAAGAGAAAATTTCTTTTCTATAGCATTTATCTTTCTATTTTGAGATAGCACGTGGCCATTGATAGTGGAAGAAAGATTAAGTACGTTACAGAAATTGGCATCTAATCTTGCCCTCATTTCTTTGATAATTTCATTTTGGTAAAAGCACAAAAGAGAGGTAGATTCAACCTTCTCACTCATGGAGTGCCCAAATATAGTTTTCATCCTTTCATAAGTATCAATGGGATCCCCCTCAAGAAAACCTTCTTCAAAGATAGAATCTAGAAATCGCTTGAATGAAGAGGGTAAACCAATATAAAAGCTTTTCAGGTAAACCTCAATTTGATATTGGGGAAAATAGCTAGCTCAGATCCTTAATAGCCTATCCCAAGCGTCTTTCAAAGATTCATCAAGTAAATAACGAAAAATTCTGGGATCATCTTCATTGAAATTATTCAAACTCTCATTGATAACCCCAGTAGGTCTCTCCATAGCATCATTATTTATGAGCTTAGAGAGGACAGAGGGACTATCCAAGGTAAAACCAGGGAGAGAACCCTTAGCCCTTTTTGAATCGGCCATGGTACAAGAAAACAAACGGGAAAGAGGCGAATAAAAAGGCAAGGGTGAAGTGGGGGAGAGGAAAACGAGAGGCAAATGGCAATAATGTAATGTGAGGGATAAGAGTTTGTGATGGGTACTTGGTATGTCTTGACTTGTGCGTAGACTCCCCGGCAACGGCGCCAGAAATCCTTCTTGCTACCTCTTGAGCACTGCGTTGGTTTTCCCTTGAAGAGGAAAGGGTGATGCAGCAAAGTAGCATAAGTATTTCCCTCAGTTTTTGAGAACCAAGGTATCAATCCAGTAGGAGACTACACGCAAGTCCCTCGTACCTACACAAACAAATAAGAACCTTGCAACCAACGCGATAAAGGGGTTGTCAATCCCTTCACGGTCACTTACGAGAGTGAGATCTGATAGATATGATAATGATAAGATAAATATTTTTGGTATTTTTATGATATAGATTGAAAGTAAAAATTGCAAAGTAAAATAGATTGGAAACTTATATGATGGAGAATAGACCCGGGGGCCATTGGTTTCACTAGTGGCTTCTTTCAAGATAGCATAAGTATTACGGTGGGTGAACGAATTACTGTCGAGCAATTGATAGAATTTAGCATAGTTATGAGAATATCTAGGCATGATCATGAATATAGGCATCACATCCATGACAAGTAGACCGACTCCTGCCTGCGTCTACTACTATTACTCCACACATCGACCGCTATCCAGCATGCATCTAGAGTATTAAGTTCATAAGAACAGAGTAACGCATTAGGTAAGCTGGTATGATGTAGAGGGATAAACTCAATCAATATGATATAAAACCCATCTTTTTATCCTTGATGGCAACAATACAATACATGTCGTTTCCCTTTCTGTCACTGGGATCGAGCACCGCAAGATTGAACCCAAGGCAACAATACAATACAATACATGTCGTTTCCCTTTCTGTCACTGATAATTCATAGAGACTTTCAAAGATAACCAATCATGCATAAAAAAATTCAGAGAAGATTCAAATATTGTTCATAGATAGACTTGCTCATAAACCCACAATTCATCGGATCTCGACAAACACACCGCAAAAAGAGTTACATTGAATAGATCTCCAAGAAGATCGAGGAGAACATTGTATTGAGATCCAAAGAGAGAGAAGAAGCCATCTAGCGACTGGCTATGGACCCGAAGGTCTGAAGTAAACTACTCACACATCACCGGAGAGGCCATGGAGTTGATGTAGAGACCCTCCGTGATCGATGCCCCCTCCGGCGGAGCTCTGAAAAAGGCCCCAAGATGGGATCTCTTGGGTACAGAAGGTTGCGGTGGTGGAAATAGGGTTTCGTGGTGCTCCTGGATGTTTTCGGGGTATATGAATATATATAGGAGGAAGAAGTAGGTCGATGGAGCAACGAGGGGCCCACAGGGGTGGAGGGTGCGCCCAGGGGGTAGGCGCGCCCCCTGCCTCCTGGCCTCCTCGATTGTTTCTTGACGTCCACTCCAAGTCCCGTGGATCACGTTTGTTCCAAAAATAACTCTCCCGAAGGTTTCATTCCATTAGGATTCCGTTTGATATTCCTTTTCTGTGAAACACTGAAATAGGCAAAAAACAGCAATTTGCAGTGGGCCTTGGGTTAATAGGTTAGTCCCAAAAATAATATAAAAGTGTAAAATAAAGCCCATTAACATCCAAAACAGAATATATAATAGCATGGAACAATCAAAAATTACAGATACGTTGGAGACGTATCAATTCCGCGTGGACTTCGACGTTTAGCAGGTTACCTAAGCTACGATCTTGTGCCCCCGGCAGGATCTTCTAGATAGTCAGGCTTCTCAGCCTTTTTCATTTGTAGTTGGGTGCACTCAGACAAGTTAAGTTTTTGCATGTGCTTGTTGCTTGTATGCTCTGTATGTGGGGTCATGAGACCCATGTTTGTAATACTTGGCTCCTCGGAGCCTAATGAATAAATACTTTGAGTTGTAGAGTTTTGTTGTGATGCCATGTTGTATTTGCACATATCGAGCATATTGTGTGTATGATTTGAAATGCTTGGTATGTGTGGGATCCGACAACCTAGTTGTCTATCCTTGGTAGCCTCTCTTATGGGGAAATGTAGTCTAGTGCTTCCACTGAGCCATGGTAGTCTGCTACGTCCTGGTTTATCGGAGTCCTGTTAGCCCAGTTGCTACTGCTCCAAAACACTTAGACTGGCCGGCATGTGTCCTTTGATCCCGTGTCTGTCCCTTTGGGGAAATGTCACGCGGTGTCTTTCAGAGTCCTGTTAGCCTGCTACAGCCCGGAATCCTGGAGTCCTGCTAGCCCAGTTGCTATAGCTCGAATTCACTCGCTGATGACTGGCACATTCGTTGCTGGGTCATGTATGCTTGTCCCTATAAGTTAGTGCCACTTTGGGTTCACAACTAGTCATGTCTTCCCGGGTTCTATGTCATATGGATGCTAGCGACACTATCATATACGTGAGCCAAAAGGCGCAAATGGTCCCGGGCTAGGTAAGGTGGCACCCGTGGGAATACCGTGCGTGAGGCCGTAAAGCGATACGATGTGTTACATGCTAGATTGATGTGGCTGAGGATTGGGGTGCTGACAGCTTTGGTATCATAGCATGTCTGCCTGTAGGATTACCAAGCCAAACTGGTCGAAGTCGTGTCTAGAAATGCTTTAGTTATGTAAGGGAATTGATTGTGGAAGGGAACGTAAGGCTCTTTTTAGTCCTTTACCTTATGCCTTCTGATCTGAGTCAACCTCTTCTCTTCTACGGGGATTAAGAACTAGGCTTCTCATCTTTCTATCAAGATCACGTGTTACTAATCCGTAGACTCTTAGGATTGTTGGTCTCAACCCTCAGTTCCGTTCCTACTACTTCCGTGTGTTGACAGTTGATCTCGGAACCTTGAGTTTGTGGTGTTGAGTGGTTATGCCACCATTTTGTAGGATGTCTCAAACCTTTTGAGCATTTGCAGCCGTTATGATGTCCGAGTCATCCCAGGTTTCTAAATAGTCTGATGCATTTGCAAATCGCTTCTTTCCATTCCCAATGTTTTTTGGGGCCAGATTAAGTGCACTAAACGGTCTGTTGAGGTACTCTATTGCCTCGACATATATGTTGGAGCTATTATTATGAACCTAGGTGTTTTAGGGAGTCACCTAGTAATCTAGCCATGTTTTGTGTTTCAAGTGTGATGATTCTGGCCACCATTCTCAAAAGCATCCCGTGATGCCATTTAGTTAGTAGGCATTCCATTCATGGGTTCTTGAACCCGAGATTCACTCTACTCATTCATGTTGGTAGTGTTTGCTAGTTCCTTTGGGATATTAGTAACCTTTGCGATAGTCCTCAAGGTTCGTGGTATATCGTTCTTCCAAAACCACGAACCGATATGGCAGAAGTTCTTTTCAACCAAAAGATCACAATAAGAGTGCTCTTGATGAGTTCTCTTGATGAGTTCTCCATTCTACATTGTGACTCTGCCAATCCTACCTGTCTGCATGGGTTATCTAGAAGAAATATGTTGAATTTGTTCGACATACTAATCCATGCATCCACAACTCAGAAAAACACATGTTCCTTTGAGTTGTCCCTCTTTAGTTGTATTCTGACCCCCATCTATCAATTGATAGTCAGGAGTAGTCCCGTATTCGTGTTCATCAATGCCTATTATTTCTGTGGTCCATCAAGCCATTTTATTCCGGAATGACTAGGAAAACGAACTCCAGTACCTTATCCATATATAGGATTGGGTCAAAGCAGTCGTACTCCATAGATCAAATGCTAATCCAGCTTTTGTTCTGTTCCACCTTGGAGTGTTACCCTCTTTACGTTGGGATTGTCATGAGAATTGCACCACCTCTTATGAATTCTTGATGCAGTGATACTTCTCGCCATCATTATTCATTCCTCGGTTCCGTGTTGTCGCAACCGCAATGCTGACAAGTGAATCGTGATGTGTGAAATCAATACTCCTAGCAACTGTGTTGCTTGGTAGTTAATGGACATTAATATCATTCTTAGCGTGTTGGTTATTGGATCACTATTCTAAGATTGATTTTGTTACCTAGTCCAATTTCTTGGTGCACCCTTCGACCAATGAGTTTGGACTATGTTAATTCCTTGCTCTTTTGATCATATTGTCTTGCCCCGAAAAGCAAGATTGTTCTCGAGCTTAGTAACGTATCGGTGGTTCGTGATTTTCCGAATATCTTCTCGGAAGTATCACCAGGTTGTTTCCTGGCTGTTATGTTGAGCTCGTGATCAAGTTGGTTTTCCTCTAAACCACCCTTTCTCCAAGGATCTGTGTTGGATGCCCTTGGGCTAGTTGGTTAAGCTAAACAACAACTTGGAGAGTTGGAAGATGAAAGCTTTATCGGACTCAGTTCATTCAAAGGGATATCTTTTGTTTGTGTTTGTGTGTTGAAGAAAGATGATATCTTCATTAATTGATCCTCGTGATCAATTGTCGGCACCATTGTCTTATCCAATCCTTGATTGAGTATGGGATATCGTCAAATCAAATCAGAACCAACGATGTTCGTAATGTTGTCTTACTCGTGGTTGTCTCCTCGAGCATACACCATTACATCCTTTGGTCTGACCAAGGCTATCACCGTGTTCACTTAATTATGGAATTCCATCTATATGGAAGCCTGGATGGTTTGTTGTTGAGCCCATTGACAACAATTTCATCTTGTCCATGATTCATGCTGAACATCTAAGTTAGTGTTGGAAACTTTGTAAGCAATGCCTTCGTGTTCCATTCATGAAGCTTATGCTTGGATGGAAGAAGTGACTTCCTCGAATTCATGCGCATTCTATGCAAGTTGCTGCCGTGAATATGAGAATGATTGTTTTTGCTTCCTCTGGAATCATCCCAAGTTAGCCATGCACGTGCGAAGTGCTCTCTGGCTTGATAGGTTGGCCGCCTCCACTCCATATGTGTTCCTAGCACACCAAGCCACTAATTGATTTGTTCAAGGAAAAGAAGTTCTTAAGTGCTAATCCTTAAGGACCCAAAGGTACATGAGCAGGACTTCGCTCTCCGCAATGATGGTTCCCAATCAGAACTCGGTAGTGTTCCGTTGTAAGACTACTATGTGGTCATGCATGTCTTGGACAACGTGTTCACATGTATGTAGCAGAACCAGCTCATGTTTTGGAGCTTGCTATCGTAGCTCACTCCCCGAGAATCTCGCAACGCCATCTCATCGACTTGTGTTGCAAACTTTCTTTCTAGACAAGCTGTCTGAAATACCCCGTTCCCAACCAGATCTGAATCTCAGGCAGATATGATGGTTGGAACATTCCCAACATCGCATTTTGTTCCCAGCTTGCAACCGCCTTTGTGCCATCCTACCATGGGTCCCATCCATTTCCGATGATAAGCAAAATCATCCATCGCATTGTCTTCAACAAGGTAGTACACATCACCCATTCGAATCCGGATATGCCATTCCTTTAAACTCCGCCAAACGATCGATTATGATTGCCTTAGGCTGGTATAAAGACTCTCCATGATCTCTATATCAAAAGTAATTCTTTTTGCCACTTAAGTCTTTAATTCTACGAGCCACCTTCCCTAAGGTGCCCCGCTATGGAATCATAGCAATTAACTCCTCGCTACTCTCACTTCGTCCACCATCTTCTTAGGTGTGGAATTGTTGCCTACCTAGTGAACCTTTGTCAGATGTTTCACTCCATCCCTTTGGATGTATGCTTCGTGTCTCAGCTCGAGAGATGTTGCTATGTCTCATTCCGTGAGTTGATCCTGAGTTGTTCGATCTTCGAGAAGATCGATCCATCTAGAGTTTCCTTTTCCTCTCGTTGCCATGTTGACTGGAGTTCTCAGAGCAAGATGATGAAACAAAGATGGTGATTGAATCAATGCCTTTATGAAGTGCAACCTGGATCGTGAAGATTATGTTAGTTTGTGTTCCCCCTTCATCTTACCCTACTCTTGAATCTCGGGACGAGATTCTTGTTTAGTGGGGGTGATTTGTCACAACCCTAGCTTAGTCTTGCCTGTCATTGCATAATCTCCATGCATCATGTTTACTTTCCCTCGGAAACTTGAAATGGGCATGACAGAACCCCCAGCACCCTCTTAATCTAACTAGGGTTTACCAAAATCTTTTTCAATGAACCTGAAATGCCCTTCTAAAATGTTCATCATCTTTGCCTTGGTCTAGAACCTCTGACAAAAATGGTGCACACTTTTATAGGACATCATAAGGTCACTGGATTAAATCATATGTTATTTGCATTTGGACATTTAAATGATATAAAATATTTTAAATGTCCAAATAATCATAAACTAAAATGTTTACTGTCGGATATACTCTAAACAGTAGCCATGAGTAGTTTCATGATTTTTGAGAATGTCTAGATATTTTTAATAAAGCCCTGAAGCTACAGAAGAATTAGAAAACAAAAACAGAAATAGAAAAGGGCTAGAAACCACCTGGCTTACCTGGCAGCCCAGCTGGCCCAGCCCACCTCCTCCTCCTCTTCGTCTACCTCTGCCTACTGGCAGAGGCGTGTCGCCCGCACGCGTAGCGGACGCCACCTCCTGCTTCCTCCCCCGTCCTCGACCGAGCGCCTGGAGACACCCGAGCCCCCCTGGTCCTTTCCCCTTGATGACCCACAAGTATAGGGGATCTATCGTAGTCCTTTCGATAAGTAAGAGTTTCGAACCCAACAAGGAGCAGAAGGAAATGATAAGCGGTTTCCAGCAAGGTATTCTCTGCAAGTACTAAAATAAGTGGCAACAGATGTTTTTGTGATAAGATAATTTGTAACGAGCAACAAGTAACAAAAGTAAATAAAGTGCAGCAGGGTGGCCCAATCCTTTTTGTAGCAAAGGACAAGCCTGGACAAACTCTTATATGATGTAAAGCGCTCCCGAGGACACATGGGAATATCGTCAAGCTAGTTTTCATCATGTTCATATGATTCGCGTTCCGTACTTTGATAATTTGGTATGTGGGTGGACCGGTGCTTGGGTACTGTCCTTACTTGGACAAGCATCCCACTTATGATTAACCTCTATTGCAAGCATCCGCAACTACAACAAAAGTATTAAGGTAAACCTAACCATAGCATGGAACATATGGATCCAAATCAGCCCCTTACGAAGCAACGCATAAACTAGGGTTTAAGCTTCTGTCACTCTAGCAACCCATCATCTACTTATTACTTCCCAATGCCTTCCTCTAGGCCCAAATAATGGTGAAGTGTCATGTAGTCGACGTTCACATAACACCACTAGAGGAGAGACAACATACATCTCATCAAAATATCGAACGAATACCAAATTCACATGACTACTAATAGCAAGACTTCTCCCATGTCCTCAGGAACAAAAGTAACTACTCACAAAGCATAAACATGTTCATAATCAGAGGGGTATTAATATGCATATAGGATCTGAACATATGATCTTCCACCAATTAAACCAACTAGCATCAACTGCAAGGAGTAATTAACACCACTAGCAACCTTCTACCACCAATCCCGGACTTGGAGACAAGAATTGGATACAAGAGATGAACTAGGGTTTTGAGATGAGATGGTGCTGATGAAGATGTTGATGGAGATTGCCCTCTCCCGATGAGAGGAGGGTCGGTGATGATGATGGCGATGATTTCCCCCTCCGGGAGGGAAGTTTCCCCGGCAGAACAGCTCCGCCAGAGCCCTAGATTGGTTTCGCCAAGGTTCCGCCATGTGGCGGCGGAGTTCCGCCCGAGAAGATGGCTTATGATTTTTTCCCATCGAAAGACTCCATATAGCAGAAGATGGCCACCAGAGGGCCACCAGGGGGCCCATAAGGTAGGGGGGCGCACCCAGGGGGGTAGGGCGCGCCCCCACCCTCGTGGGCAGGGTGTGGCCCCCCTGGTGAAGTTCTTGCTCTCAATATTTTTTATATATTTGGAAAACATCTTCTGTGAAGCTTCAGGACTTTTGGAGCTGTGCAGAATAGGTCTCTAATATTTGTTCCTTTTCCAGCCCAGAATCTCAGCTGCCGGCATTCTCCCTCTTTATGTAAACCTTGTAAAATAAGAGAGAATAGGCATAAGTATTGTGACATAATGTGTAATAACAGCCCATAATGCAATAAATATTGATATAAAAGCATGATGCAAAATGGACGTATCAACTCCCCCAAGCTTAGACCTCACTTGTCCTCAAGCGAAAAGCCGAAATCGAAAAATATGTCCACATGTTTAGAGATAGAGGTGTCGATAAAAATAAAATACGGACATGAGGGCATCATGATCATTCTTAGAACAACAACTCATATAATTCTTTGTTGTATAATATCTAATGGTAGAGTAATAATTCAATCACAATATCAAGTATGAATCTTAAACTTCATTGAAAACTAACAAACTACAATCTCAGTCATTGAAGCAATTGCAATTTATCATAACATAGGAAAGAGTCAACGTATAAGAGCTTTTCAGCAAGTCCACATACTCAACTATCATATAATCTTTCACAACTGCTGACACTCACGCAATACTTATGGGTATGGAGTTTTAATAGGACACAGAGAAAGATAGGAGCTTATAGTTTTGCCTCCCAACGTTTTACCTCAAGGGTAATGTCAACAGTAATAGTTCATGAAAACTCACATCCAATTAGCCATATATACCAGGATATTTCCAACATCCTGTGCTTGCCAAAGGATAAAGTGTAAAAAGGAATGGTGAAAATCACCATGACTCTTATGCAATGTAGGAGAAAAAAGTAAAAGATAGACCCTTCGCAGAGGGAAGCAGAGGTTGTCATGCGCTTTTATGGTTGGATGCACAAAATCTTAATGCGAAAGAACGTCACTTTATATTGCCACTTGTGATATGGACCTTTATTATGCAGTCTGTCGCTTTTATTACTTCCATATCACACGATCGTATAAAGCTTATTTCCTCCACACCAATCAATCATACATATTTAGAGAGCAATTTTTATTGCTTGCACCGATGACAACTTACTTGATGGATCTCACTCAATCCATAGGTAGATATGGTGGACTCTTATGGCAAGACTGGTTTAAGGGTATTTGGAAACACAAGTAGTATCTCTACTTGGTGCAATGAATTTGGCTAGCATGAGGGGTAAAGGCAAGCTCATCATGTTGGAAGATCCAAGACAATATAATTCATCTCAGATGTAAGAAAACATAACACATTACATTGTCTTCCTTGTCTAACATCAACTCTTTAGCATGTCATATTTTAATGAGTGCTCCCAATCATAAAAGATGTCCAAGATAGTATATTTATATGTGAAGACCTCTCTTTCTTTATTACTTCCTATTAATTGCAACGATGACCAAAACTATGCTTGTCAACTCTCAACAACTTTTATTCATCATACTTTTTCTATGTGAGCTCATTATTGTCCATAAGATTCACATGATCTCTTTGTTTCTTTTTATTTCTTTCTCTTTTCTTTTATTCCCTTAGGATCATGGCAAAATAATAAAGCCCTTGACTCAACACTAATCTTTATTATATAGCTCACGGACTCGATTACATAGAAGGATAATAAGCAAAACTCATGACTAGATCATACTAAGAACTTTTATTCTACTAGATCAAGATATTACCAAAAGGATCGAACTAAGAAAAACGGTAAAGATAAAAGTGATGGTGATACGATACCGGGGCACTCCCCCGAGCTTGGCAGTTGCCAAGTGGAGTGCCCATACCCATGTGATTATGTCTCCTTTGTTGGTGAAGAAGGTGGGGATGTTGATGATGGATAGTCGCACATTGAGCGTAGGAGGTCTTCTAACTTGCGGATAATGCCCTTGAGTGCGATGATATGCTCCTTCAACAAAATACTTCACGTGTGAGATACTTATTTTGTATATGAGCTAACTCAATCATCTTGAAAGCTTCGATTTCTGTTGGGGTAAGAAGATTGTGATCCAGTTGAAGGGTGTCTTCTATTGCCGGAACTTGGTCCTCCATGGCCTTCTTGATCCCTTCATCCTTGTTGATCTCCATGGGTTCTTCTCTCTTCAGCTCTATCTTCATTAGCCAAGCATCGTTGCCCTCATGGTTGGAGGAGGAGGGAGACGACATAGTGCCTGGCCTTGACAACCCTGACAGAAAACAACTCGAAACAAAGACATGAGATTTTTGCATGATACGGGAGTTAAAACCCCCGGGAGATTATATAATGAATTGTTACCGACCAAAATACGTGGCGTGTACGAAAACGGAGTCCGGAGAGCACACGAGGTGCCCACGAGGTAGGGGGGCGCCCAGTAGGGTAGGGTGCGCCCTCCACCCTCGTGGAGACCTCGTATCCTTCCCGGACTGCTTCTTATTTTTCTATTTTTCTAAATATTCCAAAACGGAGAAATATTGCCTTAAAAACTGTTTTGGAGTCGGTCTACTTACCGTACCACATACCTATTCCTTTTCGGAGTCTGAAACGTTCCGGAAAGTGTCCCTTATGTATTCCTTCGGGGTTACGGTTTCAATAACATTGGTTTTAACATTTATGGGATTACCTAAGATATAGTGTTTGATTCTTTGACGGTTCACCACCTTCGGATTTGTGCCTTCGAAGTTGTTGATTTTTATGGCACCGGAATGGTAGACCTCCTCGATAACGTAAGGACCTTCCCATTTAGAGAGAAGTTTTCCTGCAAAAAATCTTAAACGAGAGTTGTATAGCAATACATAATCACCCACATTAAACTCACGCTTTTGTATCCTTTTGTCATGCCATCTCTTAACTTTTTCTTTAAACAACTTGGCATTTTCGTAGGCTTGGGTTCTCCATTCATCAAGTGAGCTAATATCAAATAACCTCTTCTCACCGGTAAGTTTTAAATCATAGTTAAGTTCTTTAATAGCCCAATAAGCCTTGTGTTCTAGTTCGAGAGGTAAGTGACATGCTTTTCCATAGACCATTTTATACGGAGACATACCCATATGATTTTTATATGCAGTTCTATAGGCCCATAATGCATCATCAAGTTTCTTGGACCAATTCTTTCTAGACCTATTAACAGTCTTTTGCAAAATTAATTTGAGTTTTCTATTACTCAATTCTACTTGACCACTAGACAGAGGGTGATAAGGAGATGCAATTCTATGATTAACATCATATTTAGCAAGCATTTTACGGAAAGCACCATGAATAAAATGTGAACCACCATCAGTCATTAAATATCTAGGGACTCCACATCTTGGAAAAATAACTTCTTTAAGCATTTTAATAGAAGTGTTATGATCAGCACTACTAGTTGGAATAGCTTCTACCCACTTAGTAACGTAATCAACAACAACTAAAATATATGTGTAACCATTAGAGGAAGGAAAAGGTCCCATATAGTCAAAGCCCCAAACATCAAATGGTTCAATAACAAGTGAACAATTCATAGGCATTTCTTGACGTCTACTAATATTACCAATTCTTTGACATTCATCACAAGATACGATAAACTTACGGGCATCCTTGAAGAGAGTAGGCCAATAAAAACCAGATTGCAGTATATGTGCAATTCTATCTCCAGCATGGTGTCCTCCATAAGCTTCGGAGTGACACTTGTGTAGGATCTGTTCATGTTCGTGCTCAGGTACACAACGTCTAATAACACCATCTACTCCTTCTTTATAAAGATGTGGGTCATCCCAAAAGTAATGCCTCAAATCATAGAAGAACTTTTTCTTTTGCTGGTATGTGAAACTAGGTGGTATAAACTTAGCAACAATGTAATTAGCATAATTAGCATACCATGGAGCAGTATGAGAGGCATTTATGACATTTAATTTCTCATCAGGGAAGCTATCATCAATAGGTAGTGGGTCATCAAGCACATTTTCTAACCTAGACAAGTTGTGTGCAACGGGGTTTTCAGCTCCTTTTCTATTAACAATATGCAAATCAAATTCTTGTAGTAAGAGAACCCATCTAATAAGTCTAGGTTTAGCATATTTCTTTTACATAAGATATTTAATAGCAGCATGATCAGTGTGAATAGTTACTTTAGAATCAACAATATAAGGTCTAAACTTATCACAAGCAAATACAACCGCTAAGAATTCTTTTTCAGTAGTAGCATAATTTCTTTGAGCATTGTATAGAGTTTTACTAGCATACTGAATAACATTTAGTTTCTTATCAACTGTTTGCCCTAGAACAACACCTATAGCATAATCACTAGCATCACACATAATATCAAAGGGTAAATTCCAATCAGGTGGCTGAACAATAGGTGCAGAGATCAATGCTTTCTTAAGTATTTCAAATGCTTCTACACAATCATCATCAAAGACAAATGGTATATCTTTTTGTAATAAATTAGTCAGAGGCCGAGAAATTTTTGAGAAGTCCTTAATGAACCTCCTATAAAAACTGGCATGACCAAGGAAACTTCTTATACCTTTAATGTCCTTGGGACATGGCATCTTTTCAATAGCATCAACCTTGGCTTTATCAACTTCAATACCTCTTTCAGAAACTTTATGACCCAAGACAATACCATCATTAACCATAAAGTGGCACTTTTCCCAATTCAAGACAAGATTAGTTTCTTCACATCTCTGCAAAACTCGATCAAGGTTGCTTAAGCAATCATCAAAAGAAGACCCATAGACGGAAAAGCCGTCCATGAAAACCTCACAAATCTTTTCACAAAACTCAGAGAATATAGCCATCATGCATCTTTGAAAGGTAGCAGGTGCATTACATAAACCAAAAGGCATACGTCTATAAGCAAAAGTACCAAAAGGGCATGTAAAAGTAGTCTTTGATTGATCTTTGGCTGACACAGGTATTTGAGAGAAACCAGAATAACCATCTAGAAAGCAAAAATGTGTATGTTTGGACAATCTTTCTAGCATTTGATCGTTAAAAGGTAAGGGGTAATGATCCTTTTTAGTAGCCTTATTTAACTTGCGGAAATCAATTACCATCCTATAACCTATAATAATTCTTTGAGGAATCAATTCATCTTTATCATTAGGAACAACAGTAATACCTCCCTTCTTAGGGACACAATGGACAGGGCTTACCCACTGACTATCAGCAACGGGATAAATTATACCTGCCTCAAGGAGCTTTAGTATCTCCTTTCTTACCACTTCTTTCATTTTAGGATTCAGCCGGCATTGATGATCACGAACTGGTTTAGCATCTTCTTCCAAATTAATTTTATGTTGACATAGAGTGGGACTAATGCCCTTAATATCATCAAGAGTATACCCAATAGCAGCACGATGCTTCTTCAGAGTTTTCAATAATCTCTCTTCTTCATGCTCTGAAAGGTTAGCACTAACAATAACATGATATATCTTTTTCTCGTCAAGATAAGCATATTTAAGAGTATCAGGTAATGGTTTAAGCTCAAACACGGGATCACCCTTGGGTGGAGGAGGATCCCCTAGGATTTCAACAGGTAAATTGTTTTTCAGAATAGGTTCCTGTTTAAAGAATACTTCATCTAATTCCCTTCTTTCATTCATAAACATATCATTTTCATGGTCTAGCAAGTATTGTTCTAAAGGATCACTAGGAGGTACGGAAATAGAAGCAAGACCAATAATTTCATCCTTACTAGGTAATTCTTCTTCACAGTGTTGTCTACTAAATTTAGAAAAATTAAATTCATGAGTCATATCATCTAAACCGATAGTAACAACATTTCTTTTGCAATCTATGGTAGCATTAACAGTGTTTAAGAAGGGTCTACCAAATATAATGGGACAAAAGCTATCTTGTGGGGAACCAAGAACAAGAAAATCAGCATGATATTTAGTTTTCCCACACAAGACTTCAACATCTCTAACAATTCCCATTGGTGAAATAGTATCTCTATTGGCAAGTTTAATTGTGACATCAATATCTTCCATCTCAGCAGGTGCAATATCATGCATAACATCTTTGTATAAGGAATAAGGTATTGCACTAGCACTAGCACCCATATCACATAAGCCATGATAACAATGATCTCCTATTTTAACAGAAATAACAGGCATGCCTACCACAGGTCTAGGTTTATCTTTATCACGGGGTTTAGCAATTCTAGCAGTTTCATTACAGAAATAAATAACATGCCCATCTATATTATCAGACAAGAGATCTTTAACAATGGCAATATTAGGTTCAACTTTAACTTGCTCAGGAGGTGTATATGTTTTAATATTGCTCTTACGAACCACAGTTGAAGCTTTAGCATGATCATTTATCCTAACAGGGAAAGGTGGTTTCTCAACATAAGAAGTAGGAACAATAGGATCATTATAAGTAATAGTCTTTTCTTCAACTTTAATAGGTGCAGCTACTTTTACTTCTATGGGAGGATGATATTTAAACCACTTCTCCTTGGGGAGATCAACATAAGCAGCAAAAGATTCACAAAAAGAAGCTACTATCTCAGAGTCAAGTCCATATTTAGTGCTAAATTTATGAAAAATATCGGTATCCATAAAAGATTTAACACAATCAAAACTAGGTGTCATACCTGACTCCTTACCATTGTCGAGGTCCCAATCTTGAAAGTTGCATTTAATTCTTCCCAATAAATCCCATTTGAATTCAATAGTCTTCATCATAAAAGAGCTAGCACAAGAAGTATCAAGCATGGTGCGATTGTTACCAGAAAGCCGAGCATAAAAATTTTGAATAATCATTTCTCTTGAGAGCTCATGATTGGGGCATGAATATAACATTGATTTAAGCCTCCCCCAAGCTTGAGAGATGCTTTCTACTTCGCGAGGCCAAAAATTATATATATAATTGCGATCACGATGAACAAGGTGCATAGGATAAAAATTCTGATGAAAATTCCAATTTCAATCGTTTGTAATTCCAAGACCTCATATCATCACATAGCCTATACCATGTCGATGCATCTCCCCTCAAAGATAAAGGGAAGGCCTTCTTCTTAACAACATCTCCGGGTACACCTGCAAGCTTAAATAATCCACAAACTTCATCCACATATATCAAATGTTCATCAGGGTGTTTTGTTCCATCTCCTAAAAAAGGATTAGCTAGCAGTTTTTCTATCATACCCGAAGGAACTTCAAAGCAAGCATTTTCATTTTCAGTAGGTTCAGTAGGTTGAGGAGCAACTCTTTGCTCTACTAGTCAGGGTGAAGATACCTCGAACAAGCCCCTCAGAGGATTACCTTCCATGGTAACAAGTGACAGTAAATTTCAGCACACTATATAATTTTTTCCTTACCAAATTCCACCTACCAAAGGCGCTTCACTCCCCGGCAACGGTGCCAGAAAAGAGTCTTGATGACCCACAAGTATAGGGGATCTATCGTAGTCCTTTTGATAAGTAAGAGTGTCGAACCCAACGAGGAGCAGAAAGAAATGATAAGCGGTTTCCAGGAAGGTATTCTCTGCAAGTACTGAAATAAGTGGTAACAGATGGTTTTGTGATAAGATAATTTGTAATGAGCAACAAGTAACAAAAGTAAATAAAGTGCAGCAGGGTGGCCCAATACTTTTTGTAGCAAAGGACAAGCCTGGACAAACTCTTATATGATGTAAAGCGCTCCTGAGGACACATGGGAATATCGTCAAGCTAGTTTTCATCACGTTCATATGATTCACGTTCGGTACTTTGATAATTTGGTATGTGGGTGGGCCGGTGCTTGGGTACTGTCCTTACTTGGACAAGCATCCCACTTATGATTAACCTCTATTGCAAGCATCCACAACTACAACAAAAGTATTAAGGTAAACCTAACCATAGCATGAAACATATGGATCCAAATCAGCCCCTTATGAAGCAACGCATAAACTAGGGTTTAAGCTTCTGTCACTCTAGCAACCCATCATCTACTTATTACTTCCCAATGCCTTCCTCTAGGCCCAAATAATGGTGAAGTGTCATGTAGTCGACGTTCACATAACACCACTAGAGGAGAGACAACATACATCTCATCAAAATATCGAACGAATACCAAATTCACATGACTACTAATAGCAAGACTTCTCCCATGTCCTCAGGAACAAAAGTAACTACTCACAAAGCATAAACATGTTCATAATCAGAGGGGTATTAATATGCATATAGGATCTGAACATATGATCTTCCACCAATTAAACCAACTAGCATCAACTGCAAGGAGTAATTAACACCACTAGCAACCTTCTACCACCAATCCCGGACTTGGAGACAAGAATTGGATACAAGAGATGAACTAGGGTTTTGAGATGAGATGGTGCTGATGAAGATGTTGATGGAGATTGCCCTCTCCCGATGAGAGGAGGGTCGGTGATGATGATGGCGATGATTTCCCCCTCCGGGAGGGAAGTTTCCCCGGCAGAACAGCTCCGCCAGAGCCCTAGATTGGTTTCGCCAAGGTTCCGCCATGTGGCGGCGGAGTTCCGCCCGAGAAGATGGCTTATGATTTTTTTCCCATCGAAAGACTCCATATAGCAGAAGATGGCCACCGGAGGGCCACCAGGGGGCCCACGAGGTAGGGGGGTGTAACGCCCATGATGCGGCTATATCTCCCACGTGTCGAAGCACGACTTAGAGGCATAACCGCATTCTAAGCAATGTCGCAAGTGGGGTAATCTTCACACAACCCATGTAATGAATAAGGAAAAGAGGTACATAGCTGGCTTACACTCGCCACGTCACACAATAGCATAAATAACATTACATTCATCCAGATACAATCAAGGTCCGACTATGGAACCAAAATAAAGACAACCCCAAAATTCAACAAAGTCCCCGATCGCCCCAACTGGGCACCACTACTGAGCATCTAGAAAGGAAACGTAGTATCGTCCTGAGTCCTCATCGAACTCTCACTTGAGCTCAGTCGAATCTCCTAGAGCGGTATCATTGGTCCCTGCAACTGGTTTTGGAAGTAATCTGTGAGTAACGGGGACTCAACAATCTCACACCCTCGCGATCAAGACTATTTAAGCTTATAGGAAGGGTAAAAGGTATGAGGTGGAGCTGCAGCAAGCACTAGCATATATGGTGGCTAACATACGCAAATGAGAGCGAGAAGAGAAGGCAAAGGCACGATCGATAAACTATGATCAAGAAGTGATCCTAGAACAACCTATGTTCAAGCATAACACGAGACCGTGTTCTCTTCCCGGACTCCGCCGAAAAGAGACCATCACGGCCACAAACTCTGTTGATTCATTTTAATTAAATTAAGTTTTAGGTTATCTATGACTAGACATTAACAAATTCCCATCTGCCCATAACCACGGGCACGGCTTTCGAAAGTTCAAATCCCTGCAGGGGTGTCCCAACTTAGCCCATCACAAGCTCTCACGGTCAACGAAGGATATTCCTTCTCCCAAGACAATCCGATCAGACTCGGAATCCCGGTTACAAGACATCTCGACAATGGTAAAACAAGTCCAGCAAAGCCACCCGAATGTGCCGACAAATCCTGATAGGAGCTGCACATATCTCATTCTCAGGGCACACCAGATAAGCAATCCGTGCAACTAAAACCAGCCCTCGAGTTTCCCTGAGGTGGCACTGCAAGGGGCTCTAACTTGGACCAACACTCAGAGGAGCACTGGCCCCGGGGGGGGGTTTAAAATAAAGATGACCCTCGGGCTCTGGAAACCCAAGGGAAAAGAAGCTAGGTGGCAAATGGTAAAACCAATGTTGGGCATTGCTGGATGAATTTTATTCAAGGCGAACTGTCAAGGGGTTCCCATTATAACCCAACCGTGTAAGGAACGCAAAATCAAGGAACATAACACCGGTATGACGGAAACTAGGGCGGCAAGAGTGGAACAAAGCACCAGGCATAAGGCCGAGCCTTCCACCCTTTACCAAGTATATAGGTGCATTAAAGTAGACAAGATATAATATCCCAACAATAAACATGTTCCAACAAGGAACAAACCCCAATCTTCACCTGCAACTAGCAACACTATAAGAGGGCTGAGCAAAGCGGTAACATAGCCAAACAACGGTTTTCTAGGACAAGGTGGGTTAGAGGTTTGACATGGCAATATGGGAGGCATGATAAGCAAGTGGTAGGTATCGTAGCATAGGCATAGCAATAGAGCGAGCATCTAGCAAGCAAAGATAGAAGTGATTTCGAGGGTATGGTCATCTTGCCTGCAAAGTTCTCCGAGTTGATGTTAGCTTGATCCTCGTAAGCGTACTCAATGGGTTCCTCGATCACGTACTCGCCTCCCGCCTCTACCCAAAGCAAGAACACAAGCAAAGGTAGACACAATCAACCACGTGCAATGCACAAGCAACATGATGCAAAACATGGCATGATATGCGGGATGCAATATGCAATGCATATGCATGTTTTGGAAAGGAAAGATTGAACCCAGACTCAACTTGGAAAAACCAAGAGTGCCACTGGAAAGAGGAGTTGATTTCGGTCAAAATCGATATAAAGATCACCGGAATCGGATGCATGGTTTGCAAATGGCAAGCAAAACAAATATGGCACCGATCTGCGATTAACAGCACGAGGCCATCTAAATGCATCAAGAACAACAAGCTACTCAACTTTAACATAGCAAAAAAAATACATGGCAGGGATCCACCCAAGATGCTTGACAAAATATGAACACTGAGCTACGGGTAATTCACTCAATAGCAGGTTCAAACAAGCATGGCAAAAGTGGAAAAGATATCAGGTTACAGACTTGGTGAAATTAACATGTCAGGAATTTAACATCAGGAAACAATGTTTAGAGCATGATAACTACATGCTACAGGAACATATCATGGCAAAGCAAGGCATGGCATGAAGCTACTCAAAGCCTACAACAAAAGTCCCTTACTGACCATAAGCCAAAAGGGATCAGAAAATACAATGGCAACCATGTGAACATAGCAATTATCGTTAACAGATTCAGACCTAGTAGAAAACTGGAACATGGCAAAACAGATATTAAGTAGGCATGTTTACGAGCTCGATGCTCTCACCACAAGGCATTGCATGATAAACTAAGCATACACCCAGTAAGTAGACATGGCATAGAAGCTAAAAATGGCAAGAACAAGCTCATATCATGCAAGGATCAACTACAACAACCTCGACAAAAATGCTCAACACGTAAACAATCTGCCAGGAACATTTTATAGCAAAAGTAGAGCTCGATTGAGTCAAGCTAGGGTGCTCCATAATTGCAAACAAAGACATGGATGGATAGAGCACAACAATATCTACAAAACATCCTTACTGATCATGCTCAAAAGAGGATGGATCACTCTCTAGCAACAAGAATACATGGCATAAAAATAATGACAGGACAAAGACTTAGAAGATTTCTAAGTCCCTGAAATCAGCAACATTACGAGGGCTACTTTGCATGCTTGTGCTAGTCACCACAAAGATCACAAAAATACATGGCATACACCCCTGTAAAGATGGCATGGCATACTTCAAAACTCATGTAGGGCTCAAGATCATAGGAGGCACACATCAATCATGGCAAAAATGACAAATGCCCAATTACTGATAAGAATCTGAAACTAACATAAACTAGCACTCTTGCAACAACATTTAGGGCATCAAGATGAGCTCAAATGAACATGGTGCAATGGAATGAAATGAAGTACTCGTCGAGGCGAACAATTTGATATGCTACACGCCCAAAATGGAGCCACGGGTGTAGAGATATGACATGATGAAAAATGCCAAAAATTACGGGGATTAGGGCAAAAAGTCAACCGAATATCTCAGATCTGGATCCGGATCGGGTAGCGTGGAAAACGAGGATGGCCAGGGCTCGCCGGAATCACTGTAGACGGCGGCCGGAGTCGGGGAGGAGGGAGGAGAGGTCGCCGGCGCCGTCGGCGAGGTGGCAGCGGTGGGGCGGCGAGGAGGCGGGCCGGACGGCGAGGTGGGCGATGCCCGAGGCGGCGACGGACGCGGGGCTCGCCGCGGCGGAGCTCTGCTCCGGCCGGCGAGGGTCGTGGCGGCGGAGGAGGGGGCGAAGGAGGCAGGCGGCGGCGTCGGTGGGATGGGTCGCGGGGGTCGGTGCTGGGCCTGGCAGGCCCGCGCGGTCGGTGGCAAAGTGGGGCTCGCCCGCAGGACACATGGCGGCTGCTGATTCGTCCGGCGGAATGGGCGGACGTGTCCGGCCGGCCGGTTTTTATCCAGCGGCGCGAGGAGAGGGAGGGGTCTAGGGTTTGATCCGAGATTTGGTATGGGAGGACCTTTTTATAGGTAGGAGGAGCTAGGAGGCTCCAAATTGAGCATGGTTTTCTGCCACGCGATCGTGATCGAACGACCTAGATGATGGAGGAGGTTTAGGTGGGTTTTGGGCCACTTTGGAGGGGTGTTGGGCTGCAACACACACGAGGCCTTCTCGGTTCCTCGGTTAACCGTTGGAGTATCAAACGAAGTCCAAATGGCAGGAAACTTGATAGGTGGTGTACCGGTAGTAAACCAAGGCCGCTTGGCAAGTCTCGGTCCAATCCGAGAACGTTTCATACCCGCACACGGATAGAGGTAAAAGGGGACACCGGAGGACATAGGAGCGCCGGAATGCAAAACGGACAACGGGGAAAATGCTCGGATGCATGAGATAAACACGTATGCAAATGTGATGCACATGATGACATGATATGAGATGCATGACAAAGACGAAACAACACGAAGACAAAAACCCGACAACAAGGAAATATCATAACTTAGTGCCGGAAATGGCAAGAGTTGGAATACAAATATGACAAGTTACATACGGGGTGTTACAACACTCCACCACTACGAAAGGATCTCGTCCCGAGATCTAGGACTGGAAAAACTCCGGATACTCAGAACGGAGGTGGTCCTCACGTTCCCAGGTGGCTTCACGGTCGGAATGATGTGACCACTTGACTTTCAAGAATTTGATATACTTGTTGCGAGTCTTGCGCTCAGTTTCTTCAAGAATAGCAACGGGGTGCTCATGATAAGACAGGTCTTCCTGGAGATCAATCTCTTCAAAGTTGATGGTGCGGTCAGGAGTCTTGAAACACGTGCGGAGTTGAGACACGTGAAACACATCGTGCACATTTGCAAAGTTGGTTGGTAGCTCAAGTTGATAGGCGATATCGCCTCTTTTGCCAATGATCTTGAAAGGGCCCACGTATCTAGGGGCAAGCTTCCCGTTGATACCGAAGCGACGAGTACCTTTCATTGGAGAGACGCGGAGGTAGACATGGTCTCCGATCTCGAAAGCCAAGTCACGATGCTTGCTATCATAGTAACTCTTCTGGCGCGATTGCGCGACTTTGAGATTTTCGCAACTGACTTTGCACATTTCTTCTGCCTCTGTGATCAAGTCATTGCCAAGAAGTTGGCGCTCACCAGTCTCTGACCAGTTAAGAGGAGTACGACACTTCCTGCTGTAGAGAATCTCGAATGGGGCCTTGCTCGAACTCGCTTGGAAGCTGTTGTTGTAGGAGAACTCGGCATATGGAAGACAATCTTCCCACTTCATACCGAAAGAGATGACACATGCCCTGAGCATATCTTCAAGAATTTGATTGACTCGCTCGACTTGGCCACTGGTTTGAGGATGAAAGGCTGTGCTGAAGCGAATGTTGGTGCCCACGGCCTTCTGGAAAGAAACCCAGAACTTAGAGGTGAAGATACTGCCACGATCTGAAGATATCAACTGCGGAATGCCGTGCAGGGAGACTATCCTCGAGGTATATAGCTCTGCCATCTGAGCTGCTGTGATAGATTCTTTGATAGGAAGAAAATGAGCCACTTTAGTGAGCTTGTCGATGACAACGAAGATAGCATCATTGCCATGCTTGGACTTTGGAAATCCAGTCACGAAGTCCATCTCAATATGGTCAAACTTCCATTCTGGAATGGCAAGAGGTTGGAGGAGACCAGCTGGCCTTTGGTGTTCTGCCTTCACTCTTCTGCAGACATCACATTCATTCACGAACTGAGCAATCTCGCGCTTCATTCGAGTCCACCAATAAGCCTGCTTGAGGTCCTGATACATCTTCGTACTCCCAGGGTGGATGGAGAGGAGTGAATTGTGAGCCTCGTTCATGATCACTTTACGAAGGTCACCTTTGGGCACAACAATACGATCCTCGAAGAAGAGAGTATCCTTGTCATCAAGGCGGTAGCACTTGTACTTGGGTTGACTCTTGGCAATCCCAATCTTCACCTTCTTCACCATAGCATCAAGAAGTTGAGCCTCGCGAATATGATCTTCCAAAGTAGGAGAGACTTGAAGGTTTGCGAGGAAACCTTGAGGAACAACTTGCAGATTGAGTATGCGGAAAGCTTCACAAAGCTCGGGTTGGTAAGGCTTGAGAATCAGACTGTTGCAGTAAGCCTTCCTGCTCAAAGCGTCAGCAATCACATTGGCCTTGCCTGGAATATACTCGATACTCGGATTATACTCTTGAATCATTTTGACCCAACGAGTCTGCCTGAGGTTGAGATTAGGCTAAGTGAAGATGTACTTGAGACTCTTGTGGTCGGTGAAGATGTCCACTTTTCTTCCCAATAAGAGATGTCTCCATGTTAAAAGAGCATGGACAACTGCCGCCAACTCGAGGTCATGAGTGGGGTAGTTCTTTTCGTTGGGCTTCAACTGGCGAGAGGTATATGCCACAACTTTCTTCTCTTGCATCAACACTGCACCAAGACCTTGAAGGGAAGCATCACAGAAAACCTCGAACGGTTTGGATTCATCAGGAGGAGTCAGAACTGGAGCAGTGACTAACTTCTCTTTCAGGGTGTTGAAAGCGATGTCACATTCAGGCGACCAGACATACTTCACATGCTTCTGGAGAAGGTTGGAAAGAGGCTTCGCGATCTTTGAGAAGTTCTCAACGAACCTTCGACAATAGCTTACGAGCCCAAGGAAGCTGCGGAGTTGCTTCACATTCTGAGGTGGTTCCCAATTCACAATTGCAGACACCTTCTCAGGATTAACAGCTATGCCCTTGGTGGAGATGATATGCCCAAGGTAGAGAACCTCATCGAGCCAAAACTCGCACTTTGAAAACCTCGCATAGAACTGATGTTCTCTGAGTTTATCCAGCACCAATCTCAAGTTCTTGGCATGATCCTCCTTGTTCTTGGAAAAGACCAAAATATCATCGAGGTAGACCAAGACGAAGTCATTTGTGTAGGCGTTGAAGATGAAGTTCATCATGCGAGAGAATGTTGGAGGAGCGTTGACAAGGCCGAAAGACATGACAGTGTATTCATATGAACCATAACTTGTTCTGAATGCTGTCTTGGGGATATCTTCTTCACGAATGCGAATCTGATGATAGCCCATACGGAGATCAAGCTTGGAGAATACTTGAGCACCTTTGAGTTGTTCGAAAAGCTCATTGATGTTGGGAAGTGGGTACTTGTTCTTTATGGTCTTCTTGTGCAATGGCCGGTAGTTGACACAAAGTCGGTCCGTTCCATCCTTCTTCTTGACAAAAAGAACACCACAACCCCAAGGAGAAGAACTTGGTGGGATGAGACCCATACGTTCTTGAATATCGAGTTGTTTCTTCAGCTCCTTCAACTCTTCGGGTCCAAGCTTGTAAGGACGTTTGCAAATAGGTTTCGTGCCAGGCTCAAGATCGATGACGAATTCAACTGGCCGGTGAGGAGGCATTCCTGGAAGCTCTTCTAGAAATACGTCTTGATATTCACAAATGACTGGAATCTGAGAGATGGCATCCAACTCGCCCTTCTCATTAAGAGAAAACAGTCGAATGGTATCATCACGAGCGGCAAAGACGATTACATCCTCGAACGAATGTGTCAATTGAATCTGCCTGGCAGCACAATCTAGATGAGCCTTGTGCTTGGAAAGCCAGTCCATTCCGAGAATAATATCAATATCTGAGTCACCAAGAACATTAGGAGAAGACAGGAACTTATAGTCGCCCAACGTGATAGAAACATACGGAGCAACCAAACTAGAAGTCATAAGCTTTCCGAGAGAAACAACTTGCATGACTTTGGGCAAAACCTTTGTGTCAACATTGTTCTTTGATGCAAATGGAAATGACAAGAAAGAATGCGATGCACCAGTATCAAAAAGGACTTTTGCAAGAATATCGTTAACAGGAAGGTTACCCATGATGACATCTGACGAGTCCTCTACCTGAGCTGCATTCATCATGTTGACCTTTGCAAACTTGGGATTATGCTTGACCACTGCGGTACTGGAAGATCTCATAGGAGGAGGAGGAAGACGCCTCTGATTGAAGCATTTGTTGGCATAGTGACCCTTCTGCTGACACTTGTTGCACGTGACCTCCGAGAGCGGACGGTGATACGGAGCACTTGATCTTGGAGCATGAGACGAAGTCTTGTTCTGAAAGCCTGGGTTGGGTGGGTGGGAAGATCCATTGCCACCTTTGCTCTTCTGCTGATAAGGCTGACGGAACGGAGGAGGAGGAGGCAACCAATACTTTTGCTGCTTAGTTGCCACTTGAGTTGAGGAAGAAGGACTTGCATCTCTGACTCGCTTCTTGGAAGCATCACACTTGAGCTGAGCATTCTCTTGTTTCAGTGCCATGTTGTAAAACTCATCTTACTTCTGCGGCTCGAAAATCACAAGAGCTAGTTGGAGATCTTCTCTGAGGCCACCTCTGAACTGATAAATCATGCTCTTCTCGTCAGGGACGTCTTGCTTAGCGGAACGAGCGAGCTTCTGGAACATGATGTTATACTGGTAAACAGACAAGCTGCCTTGCTTCAGGTTGTGGAATTCCTCATGCTTGCTCTTAACAACACTCTGAGGAATGTGGTGAGCTTTGAAGTCTTGACGGAATTCATCCCAGGTAATCATATGACCTCCTCTGGAATCTTTGTATTGCTGATACCACTCTGCAGCTTGGTCTTTGAGTTGGAATGAAGCAAAACTTGACAAAGTCCTCAAGCCTGACGTTGCTGCACTTGAAATGCTTGCAGATATCCATGAGCCAATCATCAGCGTCTGTTACCTCGACACAGTTGCTGAAGGTCTTTGGCTGGTTAGCGAGGAACTGGTTGAGTGTAGCAAACTGATTCTGATTGTTGCCATGGCCTTGATTCCCTTGGTTGCGCTCTTGCAAGAGTTGCATGATCAGCTGCGTGTTGGCATTGGTAGCGGCCATCACAGCTTGCCATGCCTCCGGAGGCGGAGGTAGTGGCGGCGGTTCAGGATTCTGACGCGTTGGAGGAGCCATCCTGAAGAGGGTGACATCCGTTAGCATCTTGACAGACATATATTCAAGCTGAATCAAAAGGACCGAAATTGCAACATATAGTCTTAACATCCGATCAAAAATAACGAATGAATTCCAATTGAAATGGTCACACTTCCATAAATTGAGAAGCCACTTAGATAGAGGTAGAAGAATAAAACAACAAGGTACGGACAAGAACATATACTTGGTGAGGATTACCCAATCACAAACCAAATATCCGCGGAAGAAATACTAGAGCTACATGAATTCCCACCTATGAAACTCCCGAACCTTTCCGGTTATGCAATCAGGTGTTGGGGATACAAGGGAAGCATAATATCTCACCCAAAGCTAGCAAATTCTACATCCAGCTGTATCCATCCTTCAACACATAACCAAGAAACCTTCGGAAATCATTTACCTCAACCTTCGAAAAGCATCCGTTATACGAGTTATGGCAATACTCCCGAACTCCCGCCCCAGTACTGGATGGCGTCGAGGTTATCTCACCAACAACTGCATAAAAGAGATTTTCGATGTCGGCGAAACTCAGGTATTCCAGAACTGCAACGATAAAATTGTGACGACAACACCTCAGAGCTGAACTCCCCGGGACACTGCCACAACCCCTAAATGTCAGGAGGTACCAACAACAATGTTCTCGTCACAAAACCATCGGAACGATTCCAAGATACCCGCGTGATCCTAATATATTTTTAGTGAAATTTGAGAAGAGAAGAGTCAAAACTCTACGTCAAGATGCCTCACCAGAGTGACGAAGGGACTGAGGAGTAAAAAGAATCCTACTCTCCGATATATATATAATCCTAAATGACTCAAAACATTTTTCGAGACTCAACAACGCCAATGGTTTGATCAAGCAGGGGGCTCCTAAGTCGGGGAAGGCTCTGATTACCAACTTGTAATGCCCACGATGCGGCTATATCTCTCACATGTCGAAGCATGACTTAGAGGCATAACCGCATTGTAAGCAATGTCGCAAGTGGGGTAATCTTCACACAACCCATGTAATGAATAAGGAAAAGAGGTACATAGTTGGTGTTGGGGAACGTAGCATAAATTCAAAATTTTCCTACGTGTCACCAAGATCTATCTATGGAGTCATCTAGCAACGAGGGAGGAGTGGATCTACATACCCTTGTAGATCACGCGCGGAAGCGTTCAAGAGAACGGGGTTGATGGAGTCGTACTCGTCGTGATCCAAATCACCGATGATCCTAGCGCCGAACGGACGGCACCTCCGCGTTCAACACACGTACGGAGCAGCGACGTCTCCTCTTTCTTGATCCAGCAAGGGGGGGGGAGAGGTTGATGGAGATCCAGCAGCACGACGGCGTGGTGGTGGAAGTAGCGGGATTCCAACAGGGCTTCGCCAAGCACTGCGGGAGGAGGGAGATGTGTCATGGGAGGGAGAGGGAGGAGCCAGGGCTTAGGTATGGTTGCCCTCCCTTCCCCCCACTATATATAGGGCCAAGGGAGAGGGGGGAGGCGCAGCCTTGGCCCTTCCTCCAAGGAAGGGTGCGGCCAGGGGAGGAGTCCCTCCTCCCCAAGGCACCTCGGAGGTGCCATCCCCCTTTAGGACTCTTCCTTTCCCTCTTCTCTTGGCGCATGGGCCTCTTGGGGCTGGTGCCCTTGGCCCATATAGGCCAAGGCGCACCCCCTACAGCCCATGTGGCCCCCCGGGGCAGGTGGCCCCACCCGGTGGACCCCCGGGACCCTTCCGGTGGTCCCGGTACAATACCGGTGACCCCGAAACTTGTCCCGATGGCCGAAATAGCACTTCCTATATATAATTCTTTACCTCGGGACCATTCCGGAACTCCTCGTGATGTCCCGGATCTCATCTGGGACTCCGAAAAACTTTCGGGTTACCGCATACTAATATCTCTATAACCCTAGCGTCACCGAACCTTAAGTGTGTAGACCCTACGGGTTCAGGAGACATGCAGACATGACCGAGATGACTCTCCGGTCAATAACCAACAGCGGGATCTGGATACCCATGTTGGCTCCCACATGTTCCACGATGATCTCATCGGATGAACCACGATGTCAAGGACATAATCAATCCCGTATACAATTCCCTTTGTCTAGCGGTACGTTACTTGCCCGAGATTCGATCGTCGGTATCTCAATACCTAGTTCAATCTCGTTACCGGCAAGTCTCTTTACTCGTTCCGTAACACATCATCCCGTGATCAAATCCTTGATCACATTGTGCACATTATGATGATGTCCTACCGAGTGGGCCCAGAGATACCTCTCCGTTTACACGGAGTGACAAATCCCAGTCTCGATTCGTGCCAACCCAACAGACACTTTCGGAGATCCTGTAGTGTACCTTTATAGCCACCCAGTTACGTTGTGACGTTTGGCACACCCAAAGCACTCCTACGGTATTCGGGAGTTGCACAATCTCATGGTCTAAGGAAATGATACTTGACATTAGAAAAGCTTTAGCATACGAACTACATGATCTTGTGCTAGGCTTAGGATTGGGTCTTTGTCCATCACATCATTCTCCTAATGATGTGATCCCGTTATCAATGACATCCAATGTCCATGGTCAGGAAACCGTAACCATCTATTGATCAACGAGCTAGTCAACTAGAGGCTTACTAGGGACATGGTGTTGTCTATGTATCCACACATGTATTTGAGTTTCCTATCAATACAATTCTAGCATGGATAATAAACGATTATCATGAACAAGGAAATATAATAATAATCAATTTATTATTGCCTCTAGGGCATATTTCCAACAGTCTCCCACTTGCACTAGAGTCAATAATCCACTTCACATCGCTATGTGACTAACACTCAAGGTCACATCCCCATGTGACTAACACCCAAAGAGTTTACTAGAGTCAATAATCTAGTTCACATTACCATGTGATTAACACTCGATGAGTTCTGGGTTTGATCATGTTATGCTTGTGAGAGATGTTATAGTCAACGGGTCTGAATCTTTCAGATCCGTATGTACTTCGCAAATTTCTATGTCATCTTGTAGATGCAACTACTACGCTACATTTGGAGCTATTCCAAATAACTGTTCTACTATACGAATCCAGTTTACTACTCAGAATAATCTGGATTAGTGTCAAAGTTTGCATCGGCGTAACCCTTTACGACGAACTCTTTTACCACCTCCATAATCGAGAAAATTCCTTAGTCCACAAGTTACTAAGGATAAGTTTGACCGCTGTCCTGTGATCCATTCTTAGATCACTCTTGTACCCCTTGACTGACTCATGGCAAGGCACATTTCAGGTGCGGTACACAGCATAGCATACTGTAGAGCCTATGTCTTAAGCATAGGGGACGACCTTCGTCCTTTCTCTCTATTCTGCCGTGGTCGAGCTTTAAGTCTTAACTTCATACCTTACAACTCAGGCAAGAACTCCTTCTTTGACTGATCCATCTTGAACACCTTCAAGATCATGTCAAGGTATGTGCTCATTTGAAAGTACCATTAAGCGTTTTGATCTATTCTTATAGATCTTGATGCTCAATGTTCAAGTAGCTTAATCCAGGCTTTCCATTGAAAAACACTTTCCAAATAACCCTATATGCTTTCCAGAAATTCTACGTCATTTCTGATTAACAACATGTCAACAACATATATTCATCAGAAATTCTATAGTGCTCCCACTCACTTCTTTGGAAATACAAGTTTCTCATAAACTTTGTATAAACCCAAAATCTTTGATCATCATCAAAGCATACATTCCAACTCCGAGATGCTTACTCCAGTCCTCAGAAGGATTGCTGGAGCTTTTGCATACTTATTAGCATTTTTTAGGATTGACAAAACCTTCCGGTTGTATCACATACAACCTTTCCTCAAAAATCGTCGAGGAAACAATGTTTTGATATCCTATCTGCAAGATTTCATAAATAATGCAGTAATCGCTAATATAATTCCAACAGACTCTTAGCATCGCTACGAGTGAGAAAGCCTCATCGTAGTCAACTCCTTGAACTTTTCGAAAAACATCTTAACGACAAGTCGAGCCTTTTAATGGTGACATTTACCATCATTGTCCGTCTTCCTTTTAAAATCCATCTGTACTCAATAGCCTCACGACCATCGAGCTGTTCTGTCAAAGTCTACACTTTGTTTCCATACATGGATCCTCTCTCGGATTTTATGGCCTCGAGCCATTTATCGGAATCCGGGCCCACCATCGCTTCTCCATAGCTCGTAGGTTCATTGTTGTCTAGCAACATGACTTCCAAGACAGGATTACGTACCACTCTGAAGTAGTACGCATCCTTGTCATCCTACGAGGTTTGGTAGTGACTTGATCTGAAGTTTCATGATCACTATCATAAGCTTCCACTTCAATTGGTGTAGGTGCCACAGGAACAACTTCCTGTGCCCTGCCACACAATAGTTGAAGAGACGGTTCAATAACCTCATCAAGTCTCCACCATCCTCCCACTTAATTCTTTCGAGAGAAACTTTTCCTCGAGAAAGGACCCGATTCCAGAAACAATCCCTTATTGCTTTCGGATCTGAGACAGGAAGTATACCCAACTGTTTTGGGTGTCCTATGAAGATGCATTTATCCGCTTTGGGTTCGAGCTTATCAGCCTGAAACTTTTTCACATAAGCGTCGCAACCCCAAACTTTTAAGAAATGACAGCTTAGGTTTCTCTAAACCATAGTTCATACGGTGTCATCTCATCGGAATTACGTGGTGCCCCTTTTAAAGTGAATGTGGTTGTCTCTAATGCCTAACCCATAAACTATTGTGGTAATTCGATAAGAGACATCATGGTATGCATCATATCCAATAGGGTGCAGTTATGATGTTCGGACACACCATCACGCTATGGTGTTCCAGGCTGTATTAGTTGTGAAACAATGTCTTAATTCTATGCCAAACTCGTAATTCAGATATTCATCTCTATGATCATATCATAGATATTTTATCCTCTTGTCACGACGATCTTTCAACTTCACCCTGAAATTACTTGAACCTTTCAATAATTCAGACTCATGATTCATCAAGTAAATATACTCAACATCTACTCAAATCATCTGTGAAGTAAGAACATAACGATATCCGCTACATGCCTCAGCACTCATTGGACTGCACACATCAAAATGTATTACTTCCAACAAGTTGCTTTCTAGTTCCATTTTACTGAAAACGAGGCTTTCAGTCATCTTGCCCATGTGGTATGATTTGCATGTCTCAAGTGATTCAAAATCAAGTGAGTCCAAACGATCCATCTGTATAGAGTTTCTTCATGCATATCTACAAAAAAACATGGTTCGCATGTCTCAATCCTTTCAAAAATGAGTGAGTCCAAAGATCCATCAACATGGAGCTTCTTCATGCATTTTATACCGATATGACTTAAGTGGCAGTGCCACAAGTAGGTGGTACTATCATTACTATCCTATATCTTTTGGCATGAACATGTGTATCACTACGATCGAGATTCAATGAACCATTCATTTTAGGTGCAAGACCATTGAAGGTATTATTCAAATAAACAGAGTAACCGTTATTCTCCTTAAATGAATGACCGTATTGCGATAGACATAATCCAATCATGTCTATGCTCAACGCAAACACCAATCTCGATGGTAGAGGGAGCGTGCGATGCTTGATCATATCAACATTGGAAACACTTCCAACACATATCGTCAGCTCACCTTTAGCTAGTCTCCGTTTATTCTGTAGCCTTTTGTTTCGAGTTTACTAACATTTAGCAACCGAACCGGTATCTAATACCATGGTGCTACTAGGAGTACTAGTAAAGTACACATTAACACAATGTATATCCAATATACTTCTATAGACCTTGCCAGCCTTCTCATCTACCAAGTATCTAGGGTAATTTTGCTCCAGTGGCTGTTCCCCTTATTACAGAAGCACTTAGTCTCGGGTTTGGGTGATCGATAAACTATGATCAAGAAGTGATCCTAGAACAACTTACATTCAAGCATAACACGAGACCGTGTTCTCTTCCCGGACTCCGCCGAAAAGAGACCATCACGGCCACAAACTCTGTTGATTCATTTTAATTAAGTTAAGTTTCAGGTTGCCTACAACCGGACATTAACAAATTCCCATCTGCCCATAACCGCAGGCACGGCTTTCAAAAGTTCAAATCCCTGCAGGGGTGTCCCAACTTAGCCCATCACAAGCTCTCACAGTCAACGAAGGATATTCCTTCTCCCAAAACAATCCGATCAGACTCGGAATCCCGGTTACAAGACATCTCGACAATGGTAAAACAAGTCCAGCAAAGCCACCCGAATGTGCCGACAAATCCCGATAGGAGCTACACATATCTCGTTCTCAGGGCACACCGGATAAGTAATCCGTACAACTAAAACCAGCCCTTGAGTTTCCCCGAGGTGGCGCTGCAAGGGGCTCTAGTTTGGACCAACACTCAGAGGAGCACTGGCCCCGGGGGGGGGTTTAAAATAAAGATGACCCTCGGGCTCCGGAAACCCAAGGGAAAAGAGGCTAGGTGGCAAATGGTAAAAACAATGTTGGGCATTACTGCAGGAGTTTTATTCAAGGCGAACTGTCAAGGGGTTCCCATTATAACCCAACCGTGTAAGGAACGCAAAATCAAGGAACATAACACTGGTATGACGGAAACTAGGGCGGCAAGAGTGGAACAAAACACCAGGCATAAGGCCGAGCCTTCCACCCTTTACCTAGTATATAGGTGCATTAAAGTAGACAAGATATAATATCCCAACAATAAACATGTTCCAACAAGGAACAAACCCTAATCTTCACCTGCAACTAGCAACGCTATAAGAGGGGCTGAGCAAAGCGGTAACATAGCCAAACAACGGTTTGCTAGGACAAGGTGGGTTAGAGGTTTGACATGGCAATATGGGAGGCATGATAAGCAAGTGGTAGGTATTGTAGCATAGGCATAGCAATAGAGTGAGCATGTAGCAAGCAAAGATAGAAGTGATTTCAAGGGTATGGTCATCTTGCCTGCAAAGTTCTCCGAGTTGACGTTAGCTTGATCCTCGTAAGCGTACTCAACAGGTTCCTCGATCACGTACTCGTCTCCCGGCTCTACCCAAAGCAATAACACAAGCAAAGGGCGACACAATCAACCACGTGCAATGCACAAGCAACATGATGCAAAACATGGCATGATATGCGGGATGCGATATGCAATGCATATGCATGTTTTGGAAAGGAAAGATTGAACTTGGCCGCAACTTGGAAAAACCAAGAGTGCCACTGGAAAGAGGAGTTGATTTCGGTCGAAATCGATATAAAGATCACCGGAATCGGATGCACGGTTTGCAAATGGCAAGCAAAACAAATATGGCACCGATCTGCGATTAACAGCACGAGGCCATCTAAATGCATCAAGAACAACAAGCTACTGCACTCTAACATAGCAACAAAATACATGGCAGGGATCCACTCAAGATGCTTGACAAAAGATGAACACTGAGCTACGGGTAATTCACTCAATAGCAGGTTCAAACAAGTATGGCAAAAGTGCAAAAGATATCAGGTTACAGACTTGGTGAAATTAACATCTCAGGAATTTAACATCAGGAAGCAATGTTTAGAGCAAGATAACTACATGCTACAGGAACATATCATGGTAAACCAAGGCATGGCATGAAGCTACTCAAAGCCTACAACAAAAGTCCCTTACTGACCATAAGCCAAAAGGGATCAGAAAATACAATGACAACCATGTGAACATAGCAATTACCGTTAACATATTCAGACTTAGTAGAAAACTGGAACATGGCAAAACAGATATTAAGTAGGCATGTTTACGAGCTCGATGCACTCACCACAAGGCATTGCATGATAAACTAAGCATACACCCAGCAAGTAGACATGACATAGAAGCTAAACATGGCAAGAACAACCTCATAGCATGCAAGGATCGACTACAACAACCTCGACAAAAATGCTTAACATGTAAACAATCTGCCAGGGACATTTTATAGCAAAAGTAGAGCTCGATTGAGTCAAGCTAGGGTGCTCCATAATGCAAACAAAGACATGGATGGATAGAGCACAACAATATCTACAAAACATCCTTACTGATCATGCTCAAAAGAGGCATGGATCACTCTCTAGCAACAAGAATACATGGCATAAAAATAATGACAGGACAAAGACTTAGAAGATTTCTAAGTCCCTGAAATCAACAACATTACGAGGGCTACTTTGCATGCTTGTGCTAGTCACCACAAAGATCACAAAAATACATGGCATACACCCCTGTAAAGATGGCATGGCATACTTCAAAACTCGTGTAGGGCTCAGAATCATAGGAGGCACACATCAATCATGGCAAAAATGACAAATGCCCAATTACTGATAAGAATCTGAAACTAACATAAACTAGCACTCTTGCAACAGCATTTAGGGCATCAAGATGAGCTCAAATGAACATGGTGCAATGGAATTAAATGAAGTACTCGTCAAGACGAACAATTTGATATGCTACACGCCCAAAACGGAGCCACGGGTGCAGAGATATGACATGATGAAAAATGCCAAAAATTACGGGGATTAGGGCAAAAAGTCAACCGAATGTCTCAGATCTGGATCCGGATCGGGCGGCGCGGAAAATGAGGATGGCCGAGGCTCGCCGGAATCACTGTAGACGGTGGCTGGAGTCGAGGAGGAGGGAGGAGAGGTCGTCGGGGCGGTCACCGGCGCCGGCGGCGAGGTGGCCGCGGTGGGGCAGCGAGGAGGCAGGCCGGACGGCGAGGAGGGTGGCGCCCGAGGCGGCGGCGGACGCGGGGCTCGCCGCGGCGGAGCGCTGCTCCGGTCGGCGAGGGTCGCGGCGGGCGGAGGCGGGGGTGAAGGAGGCATGCGGCGGCGTCGGTGGGATGGGCCGCGAGGGCCTGGCGGGCCCGCGTGGTCGGCGGCGAAGTGGGGCTCGCCCGTGGGACACGTGGCGGCTGCTGATTCGTCCGGCGAAGCGGGCGGACGTGTCCGGCCTGCCGGTTTTACCGGAGTCCTGTTAGCCCAGTTGCTACTACTCCGGAACAGTTAGACTGGCCGACATGTGTCCTTTTTCGATCCTATGTCTGTCCCTTCGGAGAAATGTCACACAGTGTCTTTCGGAGTCCTGTTAGCCTGCTACAGCCCGAAATCCCGGAGTCCTGCTAGCCCAGTTGCTACAGCCCGAATTCACTCGCTGATGACCAACACGTTCGTTGCTGGGTCATGTATACCTGTCCCTATAAGTTAGTGCCACTTTGGGTTTACGACTAGTCATGCCGGCCCGGATTCTCTGTCATATGAATGCTAGCGACACTATCATATACGTGAGCCAAAAAACGCAAACTGTCCCGGGCCAGGTAAGGTGGCACCCATGGGAATACCATGCATGAGGCCGCAAAACGATATGATGTGTTACATGCTAGATCGATATAGCTTAGGATCGGGGTCCTGACACAAATAAACTCACGACACACAGAAAATCCCTCCGACTGGGCTGGCCCAGTGAAGCCACAAATGGCGGAGCGGGAACTGTACCGAAGAGGCTACTATAGCAGTGAGTCAAAAGTAGCTACTGGAGCCATTCTTCGAGACGGTTTACTATAGTCAGCCAGTTTACTGTAGCAAACTGGTTTTCTCGTCGTTTTCTAATTTTGATACTTTTAAAATAACATGAACACCTTTTTAAGTACGAACAAATTTCTTGAACTCTAACATTTTTTGAAAAGCACAAACAATTTTTGAACATGTTTTGATAATACAAACATTTTTTTGAAAATGTGAACATCTTTTTTATTTTGAACATTTTGTGAACTTCTAAACTTTTGTGAAAAGCGCAAAGATTCTTTTTTCCAGCATTCTGTAAAAAGTGATTTTTATTTTTAAAAATTATGACAAATTATCAATAATTTTAAAAAATGCAAACAAAATTTGAACATTTTTAAAAACGAGTTTTTTTAATTTTCTGAAAAATTTGTTTTGAGAAAGACAAAAGGAAGAAACAGAAAAAAATCAAAAATAAAAAAAAGAATACTAAAACTAGAAAGCAAATATTTAAGAAAAAACTTGTTCAAAAATATTCTAGAAGGTTTGCCAAAACATGTAGAAAATGGTGCACTATGCTTCGCAAATAGGAGTCGGTCCACCCAGAGCGCTCGCCTGGCTCGCAGTGTGGGTGGGGGGGGGTCGACAATCGGATATAGCCTTTGGAGGCCGAGCTCGATGGAGCTCGGTTTAAAAAAAATCAAAGTTCATCAAATTTTATATTTTCTATGTTTCAAAAAATTCTGAAAAAAATACAGATATACATGGAGGCATAACACATGTGTGTAAATTTTTGGCAAAATACGTTGAAATGAGCATTGTGCAAAAAAGACAAATCTAGGGCTTTTTAACACATGATACTATTCATCCTCAGAGGTCGTGAATTTATCTTTTTTGTACATGTCGCATTTCAACGTATTTCATCCTAATTACATACATACACAGAACATCCTTGTTTACTTGCATATTTTTTTTAGAATTTTCTAAAACCAAAAAGTTTGAATTTTGATTTTTTTTAAAGGCCTACATGGAGACCGAGAGCCAAACGTCCGTTATCGTCGACTATCTGTTACATTTAGCGGCATATGGTATCTTGTAGTTTCTTCGGGATTCCCTATTAGACGCTCACTCCGTCTAGTTGTTGGCGCATCACACATGTGATCGAACCCGAGCGACCGGAGATGGCCAGACTCACTTTGAGCGTATTGCATAGTGGTAGGCAACCGTTTTTGGAACCTTCTAGAAGGATCGTGAACATGTTTTCTCCTTTTCAATTGTTTTCTTTACTTTTTTTATTTTTCTCTCTTACTTTTCTGTTTCCTTATTCTTTTCCAAAAAATAATTTATAAAATGTTCATAAATTCTTTGGAAATTCAAACGAAAATCAGTTTTTTTAAAAAAAATTAATGTAAAAATGTTCCTTTTTCAAATTTTTTCAAAAGTGTTCCAATTCCATAAATGAAACCGTACTTTTTAGAATGTTTACTATTTAAAAATTATTCAGAATTTCTAAAAATGTTCCCATTTTCATTATTTTTCTGGAAATAAATAAAAAATTTGTGTTTCAAAAAGTGTTCTGGAATTTTCAAAAAGTGTTCAAAGTTTCGGAAAAAAATCGTGTTTGAAATAAGTATTCGCTTTGATAAAAAATACTCCTTCCGTTCCTAAATACTTGTGTTTGTAGGGATTTCAACAAGTGGCTACATACGGAGCAAAATGAGTGAATCTACACTTTAAAATATGTCTAGATACATCCGTATGTGGTAGTCCATTTGAAATCTCTAAAAAGATAAATATTTAGGAACGAAGAGAGTTTATTGTATTTTCACAAAATTTATTGGAAATTAAAAAATAAACAAAACCAGGGCACCACAGTGGGGGTGCTATAGTATGCGGTTCACTGGAGCAACTGGTCGGTAGAGTGGTTAGTTTCCCAAAGTACATCGGCTGCTATAGTATGCATTAAATCTAAATGGACTGCGTCTGTGTTCTATTTGATGCAGGATGCGTCATATAGGAGCTCCCGTTTTCTTCTTGTTTTGTGGTTTTTGCGAAGGTCTACTGGTTCTATGCGGGTTCCTTTTCTGTTTGTCTGTATTTTTTTTTATTTTTTCATATGTTTTTTGTGGTTTCAATATGTCTTTTCAATTTTATTATATTTTTTTTAATCCAATAACATTCTTTAAAATACAAATTTTAAAGTAATGAGCGGCAAAATTCAAGAACATTTGATACATTGAAGAATATTTAAATTCAGTACACATTGAATATTTTCCCTATACATATGAAACAATTTTATACACGATTAAATTTTTTGAAATACATGATTAGCATTTTATGAGAACTTATAGTTTTTTATGTCTACTTTCTCACATACACACTGTAATTTTGTTAGATATATCTAATATTTTTAATAGATCTTTAACATTATGCAAATAAAAGTTTAACGTGTTTTGAATGCGTGGAAAATATTTTTGTACATACATTTAATATCTTTTCAAATGATTGATTAACATTTTGAAATATAACATTTACATTTATAAAATAGAAGATTAACATTTTTCAAATATAAGATCAACATTTTTGAATACATGGTCAAAATTTTGACTATGATCATTTTTTTCAAATGTTTTGATTATCATTTTTGAAATACAAGATTACCTACATTGTCAAAATTTCTTCTATACATATTTAGTATTTTCCAAATGCTTATTAACATTTTTCAAATAATTGGTTAATTTTTTTTCAAATGTTTAATTAACATTTTTTAAATACATAATCAACTTTTTCACACACTTGTACATTTTTTCATATAAATGAGAAACATTTTCGGTATACACATTTAATATTTTTCAAATTCTTGCTTAATTTTTTTTCAAATGTTTTATGTAATAAATTTTATTTAGAATATTTGGAAGTATAAGCAAAAGTTAAAAAGAAAGAAAAAATAAACAAAAAAAGAGGCCGTGGCTTCCAGCGCACCTGGGCCGGCTCATCTCGCGCTGTCCCTTGACGCGAGGGTTCCCTACGTCTCGCTATAAGCGAGACATAGGGGCGCCCGTGACTTTCCTCTGCTACCTCCTCCGTCCCTTTTCTCAGCGGCGGACAGGGTTTCCCTCCCCTCTCTCGGCGCGCGCGCTATCCCCTCGTGGCCTCGACGGGGGCGGGGCGGGGCGGCTACAGGATTCCTTCTTCTTTGGTTGGCGGTTGGCGTGGTGTTGTAGGTGAGTCTTGAACTGATCTCCGACGAAAACCTAACTGTCGGTTGCATAGATCTGTGACTGTCTGCTATCTGCAAGTCTATCTAAATAGTAGCTGTGGTAAATGAAGCCCCTGTGATGTGCTTGAGGTAGCTCCGTAGCTGCTTGCTTAGTAATTCACCTAGCCATCAATCATTGTTATGCCTCTAATGTTCCCTTGGTCGGAAAATTGGAAACCTTGTTTGCAGCTATTGGCTCTGTTTGGTTCAGCTTTTATCGCCGGATTCCGCTGCCGCGTAGCAGAATCTGAACCAAAGGGCGAACCCAGCAGAATCCGATTTTAGAAATCCGCTGCCAAAATCTGAACCAAAAACGGAAGCAGCCCAGGACGTGCTTTCCAAAATCTGATTCCGTTGCGGGCCAAATCTGAAAAGGTTGTATCAGCTGGTTTGTTAAATGACCTACATCTTTTTCAAATCAGATTTTCCACAACAGTTTTTTCACAGCAGATTTTTCACAGCTGCTTTTAGAAATCCATAGCCGAACCAAACAGGGCCATTAGCAGCGCATAGATAGATAGCTGATTTTGAGTTCTCAAATGAATGCATAGGAAATTTGTAATTTTATCTGGCTGTTTGTCTGATTTTGAAGAACATTTGGATCACATGTCTAATCTGTCTCACTCATTTTTGTAGGTCACAACCCTTCCTTCACTGCACTATGGATACACATGCATATACTTCTGCGCCGGAGGTACTTGCTCTTCTTACATGCATGTGACTATGTGAGATACTACTAAGAAGGGCAATAATTTACTAGTAGTACTTGTTATCATGCGTATTAACGACTGTCTAGCTTAGTTTTTTCCACAATGATTCCGTTACTTACTGCTTCTTTTATAGACTTATTTACGCTGCTACTTGATTCTTTCCGTATGCATACAATTGATGGTCCCATCCTCACATTATAAGCAGTGCAGTTATTTCTGTCTAATATTCTTATTAATGTTCGTGCATCCTATTATGGGCCAAAATATTGGTGCGAGTCCAATTTACAAAATATCACATTCTTCTCTGTTTAATGATGGCTGTGTAACAACAAAGACGTTTTTTTATTGAGCCTTGTTTGGAAATTCTGCATGTAACAGCAGTTGATTTCTTTAATATCAGTTATACGCAAAAAATGTTGTATGCAGAAAATAATGTCATTCGGTCTTAAATGGCTTGCTCCTATTCACATATGCGCAACGGACCGTTGGAATGGTTGTGAACATTTGTTTACCATGAACCTGTTCAGTATTGTCAATTCTGGCTACCCACAAACTATATGGCATGCCAAACTATATCACCCAATCACCAGCCCTTGTAAGTGGAAACTTGTTGGCAGGACTAGTGTCGATAGGTCAGCAGTTTTCAGCATAACGTTATTTATAGTGGAACAGACTTGTCGTGCACTTGGTGCTTTGTTGTTCCGGAGTAAATGCCACCTTTCTGCAGCACGGTAGCCTTATTTTCATTCATATATTGGTTCAATTTCTGCTGCAAGGCTTTGGTAGTCTTTTAGTTTCTTAACTGCTCCATGTGATCATTGGAAGATTTTGATTTACTGTACAACATGCAGTTGCTAAATGATAACTGATATTTGCAATTGTTGTGTTACAGGAAGAACAGGAGGCTTCTCGGAAGTTAAGGTTGCATGTCAGTGAGATAGAAGCAGTGCAAAAACAAAATCAAACTGTATGTTACCCATCCGTTCCACCTCTCTTTTTTCCCTATCTGCTTTAAAAGTAATGGAACCGTGTTATTTGCAATCCAATGCGCAGTGAAGAATGAGAGAACAGCCAAAATATCCCTAGTGAAAACGAAAAGTTCCAAAATACCACTAGCAGTTTTTTCATGGCAAACTACCACTAGTTACTAATTGAAACTATCATGCTCAAAGAAAGACATATATGCCCTTGCACAATGTTTTGTTCATGAATACAAAGTATCCATCTCATACCAAGTACATAGGCGCTGCTGATTTTAATTTATCTAGCTGCCATGATGGAGTTCAAAGAATGAGTATCTGCATACACGTATGCAGCTTCTATCATGGCAACCTCCAATTCCACTTCATTTTCTGTCAGGCTTGAGTTTTGTCAGCTTCGTGGTCATGGCAGGCGTCGTAGTTGTGATCTGCTTGTTGCTCCTCTTGTCCCCGATAACTCTGGGCTACCACTGTCCACACCCAGTCCGATAGGGGCGTTGCAGCGGCGTCTCGGACGGCCAGGCCTTGGGCGAGGCGGTGCGTGGATGCGGCGGCGGCTGCGTAGCGAAGGTGGCGGGTGGGCCAATGCGGCATGATGGCGGGGTGGCTGGTGCCGGTTCCGTCAGATCTGGCGCTTGGAGTCGCAGGCTGTGAGCAGCGAGGACCGCTGTCCTCCGTCGTGGCGGCGATGGTGTCGGCATGATTGAGGCAGCGGTGTGGTGGCGGTCCTTGTACTCTTGTCGCATGACAACAACGATCTGCATGATCGGTCCTCCTCGATCTGGCCGTCGACGTGTTTCGGAACTACTGATGGAGATCTTGCCCAAGGATGTCTGGATCGGATAGTATCCGGTCGTGCGCGTCCATATTAGCCTACGTGGCTCCAGGAGGGCGCGTCGTGAAGCTCTATTGTTTGTTGACACCATGGGACATGTCGGCATCTCGATTTCCATGGCACAGACAGCGGCGGAGAAAGTCTTGATGGCTAAGATCGGAGGATCAGTAAGGCGGAGGCGGCCTTGTTGGCAATGGAGTCAGCCAGATGTTTGATAACTAACAGTAGCAGCAGTGTCAAGTGGGGGCGGCAGCACAGGAGGATTTCATTTTTGGTGGTGCTCCTCAGGCGCCGAGTCATGACTTTCAGGGTGAAAATCTAAGGTTTGGCCTTCATTGCTTGTGCCTGGCAATTGCCTTGTTGAAGGTATTGTTTTGAGAGCTCGGTCTTTCTCCAGGTTGAAAACCTATGTTCTTGGATCGGGCGACGACAGCTCTTATGCACTGTTTTCTTCTTGAAGGCGTCGCTTTTGGAGGCCTTTTATCTTTTCCTGGTGCTGTCTTTGCTGGTGATTGTATGTTGATGCTGAGAGGAGTTGATCACTTCGGCAAGGCCATTTTTTCCCTTGCTTTCTTTTTCTTTTCGGGCTGTGTGCATCCTAGATGTCTTTGTGACTTGTTGGTGCAGAAGCCGGGTGTAATTGGTATCTTCATGATATTAATATATTTCCCTTTAAAAAAAAGTAACTTGCTCAGAGGCAGAACCTTCCGTGCATTAGTGTAGTATCTCTTGGCTCTTGCTCGTGTGGAGAAGCGATGATAGGCCCTACCCGTGGCCCTTACATTCCTCGCGGCTCCTCTTCTCACCACGTAACTGCTATGGCAAATGCTTGGCGTCAATGTTGTTGGTCTTGTTGTCCTCCTGCATAGTATGATATTGGTACTTTAGTAGTGGTGCATCTGTGGAAGGTGATGTCGGGACGATGCATCATCGATGGGATATTGAACCCGTAGAAAGCCCACTTTGTGTAACAGGGGAAGAACACCATGAGCCTGTAGGCTCTCGGGGTCATCTGCTCGATCCGCGCCGCAATGTCAATGTGTGGCACGACCTGCATGGGGGTCCTTGGCGAAGCTCCAGGTCACGTCCATGCTGCGTTCATCCTCTTTGTATCATGGCGCGGGGGTGGGAAGAGGTTGGGGTCTAGCGCTGGGGCGTTGTGGCGAGCAGACGGTGAGAGGCGGAGTGGGGACGAGCAACGGAGTGGGCGGGGCGACCAATTGCTTGACAATGGCCTCCCAAGTCAAAGATAAGGCGTGTTCCTCTTGAAGACCTCGTGGTGGCGTGTGGGAGCTATCGGGCTAGGGTGGCTCTGATGCGTTCTCTGTCTCTGGCAGTGGAGGGCCCCGATCTGGATCTAGGGTTCCGATCTCGTCGTGTTCCTCTTGAAGACCTCGTGGTGGCACGCGGGAGCTACCGGACGAAAGCTTTGTGCTCTGGCGCCGGCGATGGCGCCGCTCTCTTCTTGAAGACGTCGTCGTGGTGCTCCCCTTCGTGTCCGGGTTTCGAGTGAAAACCTTTTATCCATTGTGGACTCGGCAGCGGCGGCGCGTTGTCGTGGAACTTAGCTGTACTAGGGTGTGGCATGGCGTTGTACTCAGTTCCTCCGGTGTTATATTTCGGTAGCATAGTCGCTTGCGGTGTGCGTGTTTCGATTATTCTAGGATTGGCTTTGCAAGAGAGCTACCTCTCCACCTTGTATCGTTCGGCCATGTACTTTGTGCGGTTGTTGCTTTATATATAAAGCGGGGCGAAAGCCTATTTTTAAAAAAAATCAAAGATAAAGCACGTGCCGGTTATCTCTATGCTTGGATGGATCCAAGGGGGGGCGAGACCCCCCTGACGAATTTGTTCTCCTGTAATAGCGATTAGGCTGAACCGTAATTAGGCATCATCTGGACGATCCCCCCCTATCCCGTGTAAGCAATGTGAAGCCCAGAAGAGCATAGACCCCAGCCCATGTGCAGCCAAAAACCCAGCAAAATAAAAGGCCCACTCTGGAATACAAAGGGGCCAGGGACTTGCCAGCAGCATCACGCCTCGCAGTCGATTCGTTCGCTAGCTGCAGCCATCAACACGATATTAGGCTCCAACTAAAACAAAAACACGAGTTCAGATTTAGTTTTTTTTTTGCATATTGCAAACCTTTTATGGTTCTGTCGGTGCTCATCACTCATAAGAGCTCATGTGTGGTGCTCGCCTCCCCTATACTGAATTTCCTGGCGTCCCTTTGTCTACGTTCATTGTATTCGTATTTTCAAGAGGCCACTGTGGTATCCCCAAAGCTATATAAGGGGAGGATCACGGCCATGAAAAAGGACAAGTTTTTTAGACAAGTGATAACCCGAGCAGTAGAGGAGAGGAGGAAGAAGTGCTCGGGCCAATACACTTTAGTCACTTAGCCATCCCCGAGCACTCCCCATGCAAGGCGAGCACCTGTAATCTTCAGTATATCCTCCACATAAACCATACAAGGCATGAGTAGGGTATTATGCATCATTACGGCCTGAACCTGGTTAAAAAAGAGTCATGTCTTAAGGTGGTGATTTAGCTAGTCGTTTGTCTTGAGTGTTTTAGCCCCTGGTCGAATCGTAAAAGGGGTCCCCTGATCCCTGATATCGTGAGATCACACTCCGACAGTTCCCGATCGGAGATCCATTCTGTCACTTTTTTGGCAACTTCATTCTCAAACTTACTCAAGCGTGCATGGTGATGAGTTAAAGGAGAAGTGTATATTTGGTAACTTAGAAAAACTGACAACTGAGTGCTATGTTGACCAGGGATTTTGATTGCCATTGATGGTAGTGGTATTTTGGCATGAAAAACTGAAGTTAAATGCTATTTCAGCACTTTGGTTTTTACTAGTGGTATTTTGGTACATTTGGTTTCACTAGTGGTAGTTTTGCTATTCTCTCATTAAGAATTTCTTATTTAAATTTGAAATACTACCTCCACTCTGCTATATCTTGCCATGTCCATGGGAACGGAACAAGAAATCTTAAATCACTCGATATAAAAAAAATGTGCCGAAAAGTAACCATGCATACTCTCTATTAAACAACCCACTAGAAGTATAAAACTTTAAATCCTCTTCCAAAACATTTAAATAGGGATAGAATCGAAACATCATAAAAGCCATAGTATGTGTCGGATTTCGGGTTCCGACAAAACCCTTAAGGTTCGAACATTGGGGTGCGCTCAAAGATCTCTCCCCCTCTCTGGCTCGCACACTCCACGATCTCACGGCCTAGCTGATGCGACCCAGTCTTCGGAGAAGAGGGAGTTCAAGGGGAGGTCCGATCTTCATGGCGTAGGATCGATAAACGGATGGGGATAACTAGCTGCAAGCAGCCAGAAAATGAAAAATAAGAGATTATGACCCGACGAGGAGGAGGCTCATCGAAGTTTGCAATCCGAACATTCGCCTATCCACAACCCACAATACTACCCCACACAACCACGCTCAAGTCGTGGAGCACGGGATAGGTGCAATCCGCAAGGGAAACCACAAACTCTAATCCACACAACATGATCTAGTCGTGGAGCACGAATTAGGAGCAATTTCTCAAGGAATCATGAGAATAAGGATAACAAGAGCTCTCCAATCTCAGGAAGAGTCTATGTCTTTGGTCTTTGATAGAAATGGCAAAAGTCTCCAACGAAGGGAAGAGCTAGCCTATTTATAATCGGGACAACCCCCTGGATAGGTGTGAAAGAGAACTAGCTTCTGGAACCATCTCTGTTTGACTAAATGGCTTCAAAACTTAATGAGGTAGCTTCTGGAATACTCTCGTTGGAGGTGGTTGGCAGTTCCCGACCAAACATTGTTCACTGGAGTCAAACAATGTTTCCTTCAGCAGCAAACTCGAGTTCTGGAAACCTTTCGCAAGTTGGAATATGCAAACTCGTACGAAACATTGTTTCGTCAGAATTGGAACAATGTTTCTTTAGCAGACAACTCATTCTTCATGAATTCCTAACTTTGTTCCTTCGCCATAAAACATTGTTTTGCACGGACTGAAATGTGTTTAGCCTTCTTCGATATTGCACCTGAGTTCAACCAACAACAAAGGAGGTGAAGGCACAACCATGATCTCATGGTCAAATGATAAATTTAAGTTAGCGTTCACGTGATCATGTATTTGCATTGCGCGACTTCTTGTGATTGGACCGTTGATGATTGTTGGTGTGGTATCCATGGCTGGGATGTCCTCATCATCCTCCCCCTCTTAAAAGGAGTCGTCCTCGACTCTAAGGGTTGAATGGTTTTCATGTCCTTATCATCCTCCCTCTCTTGAAAATGAGTCGTCCTCGACTCTAGCTGGTCATCACACAAAAGAAAATTGGCCAGTACAAAGAAACAATGCCAAGATTTTGTTCTACTCAGCTTTCACCTTTACGAACTTCAAATGTTTTGTTCGACTCAGCAATTCTTTCCAGCTAACATTTCCATGGAGTACAAACTTGTAATCAGGCACATCCATGTTTGTATCATCCTCCCTCTCTTGAAGAAAAGTCGCCCTCGACTTCCTTCGGTCTACAAAATAATAGCACAAGGACAATACAAAATATCTTGGCCAAGTAAAAGTCGAATAAGCAGATTCAGTTTTTAGTTTTATTGGCTCCTTAATGCTTTCATTATGATTAACAAAAGGATATTGTTTGATGGATGACATAGCAATCATCTTTTCTCTAATTTCATCGCGCCAATGCTTCAAGAATTCATAAGTGCATACCTTTGGGTGCTTTAAGATGAATGATCTCTTTTCTTTTACCTCACTAAGTACCTCCATGCCTTTTGGAAGATCACTTGCCCCACATGATGTTTCTTTGATGGTACTCCAAGTGCGCCATAATTGTTCATGGATCTCATCCTCCCAGCACTGTAGCAGAGCAGCTAAGTATGATTTTTGCATCTGCACATACTTCAAATGAAGAGAACTTTGTGAATGGTTAGTACTTGAATATTCTTCTCTCACTTCATTTGGTGGATCACTCAGCTCTTTGATATTGTGTGTAAACACTGCAAGCTCAGATTTGGTGGACTCACACAAGTCACTAATCCTCTCACATTGATGGTGTGGTATAACACTCATCTCTCTAATCTCATGTTGGACGTCCTCTACCTCACATTTGGTGGACTCACTCACCTCACTTCTCTTATCACTCTCATTATGTGGAATGTTGGGAAGTGAACACTCTTCCTCACATATGATGGAGTCACTCAACTCACCTCTCTTATCATTCTCAATATGTGGATTTTTTGGAAATAGACATTCTTCCTCACATTTGGTGGAGTCACTCAACTCACCCCTCGTAGCACTCTCAATATATGGAATTTTTGGAAGCAGGGCGCCCAGAACCAAGTTGATTTGGTGGTCAATGCCTCGCTTCAGCGGCAATCTGTGTGGCACCTCCTTGTGAAGCACATCCCCATACTCCTGCAAAAAATCCAATACAACAATAGGAAGAGTTGAGGGTAAGTCGTTAGCAGCCAATAAAGTTTCCTTATACATGGGTACAAAGAATGGAGTATTAGGTTCTCTCAATGCCTGCATATCCCTTTTCCTAGCCATCATAACTAATCCCTGTTTTTTTCAGGGCTTGGTCATATTTGGCTGTTGAGCTTTTGGATGTGGAAACACTCCCTCACTATGTTGGTGGCTCACTCGTTGTGTATGATCACTCTCTCCCATTTTCTTTCCCTTTCTTTTCATCTCATCAAGATAGACTTCCGCGGATGTCATGGGCAGCCAAGTGAACTTTTTTTCTTTATGGAAAAAACATAAGCGATTCACATGCTCGCTGATTTGCACATCACGGTCATGTAACCACGGTCGCCTAAGAAGCAAGTGACAAACGTGCATCGGCACCACATCACACTCAACATCATCATGATATGTCCCAACTGAAATTGGTATTTGCATGCTGCTAATCACCTTAATTGCGCCACAATCATTCAGCCATTGCATGTGGTATGGGTGTGGGTGACGTTTTGTTTGCAATTGAAGCTTCTCGACCATCTCCGTGCTTGCAATATTGTTGCAGCTGCCACTATCAACAATCACTCGACATATCTTTGAGTTGATAAGGCAACGGGTGTGAAAAAGATTATGCCGTTGCCCCTTTTCCTCCTCCACAACCTGGGCGTTAAGTGAACGACATACAACCAAAGCTTCTCCATCAAATTCCCCATGAGATAAAATAGTTCCTCCTACTTCCCAACCTTGCTCCTCTTCCACTTTATCATTGCCACCTTCATGGTCACTGTCAGACTCCCATTCACCTCGTTCATTGAGGATCATAATTCTTTTACTGGGATATTTCGAACAAATATGACCTCTTCCTTTGCATTTGTGGCATTGAATGTTGCTACTGCGTGTAGAACTCTTTTCTGGAGGTGGAGCAGAGGATACTCCTGCTGTAGCTAATGGCCTCTTATCTTGATTGCGAATAGCAGGTGAGGAAGCCGTCGAGGCATGTGGGTGCCTAGGTGGTGCACCCTCAAACTGAGAACCATATGGCTGTTGTGTTCGCTGCCATGAGCGTGTGGTGGTGCGGCCTTGAAAAGCACGAGTATGACCATTACGCATATTTTCTTCTCAACTCTTATAGCTTGATGTACCACATCTTGTATTGTATTGAAGAAGCATGTTGGCCGTTGGATGGACATCCAACACTAACTGCTGCTAGAATCGTGTGTTCACTGACAAAGCCTTGCGTAAACAAGTCAGCCTCGAAATCTGTGACTTGTACAACCCATTTGCTATTATTTTTATAATTTTTACTCAGTTTCTAATTTATATGGAATTTTTTGCAGCCCGTTTTTCATTTTTAGAATTGCTGACCATTTTCTGGTCAGTACCAGGGTCAAAAAATTAACTAAATATGTGGGAAATTTTGAAAATTCGCAAATTTTTGCTGGGGAACGAAATATTCTTAATCCAAAAATTAATAGCCATACTAAAACAAATTTTGAAATAAATTAGTACTATGTCATGTTAAATCTAATGAAATACGTATAAGATATCAGTGAAGAACAAAAACAAAAAAGAAACTTATATCCCATTTGCTATAAATTTTTTGGAATTTTCAACCCCTTTTGATATTACTTTTAACAGACATTGACCATACTCTTAAGCCAGGCCAGAATGCATCCCTCCTCGTCTTGAAAGATTTGTAGCCCAGTAATTCGGAGAAAACAAATAGGCCTAGCTTGGGTATTCTTCAAAAAGAAATACTAGGCTACCTATTTTCCCAAAGAATTGGTGTATGAGCATTTAGTTTTATTTATTTATTTACTTATTTATGTTTAGGGGACCATGAGCATGTACCTGGGCCGGATTCATGTGAGAGCCTCCCTTCCAGTTAATTATGGGCTTCTCTATTGGGCCTTCATCAGTGGGCTGCATGTTATCAACAAGTGGAAAATGTGTTCCGAGTTTCAAAAAAAATGTGTTCCATACGATAAATAGTATGCGCTACGTACGGTACGGGGCACTAAAAGATCGAACCGTGCAACAACTTCCAAAACATTGTGTTTGTCGTTCTAACAACACATTTATTCAACCAACAGACGAAATATACTACTGATTGTATATTGAAAACAGCAGCAACGGCAACCAGGACTGGGGGTGCAACAGAAGCAGTAAGCAGGCCAGAAGAGTGAAGACACAGCTCTATCTTCCAAACCAAACATCAGCCATCATTACAAAAGGGCTACCAAAAAAGGACAAGTGTATGCATCAAACTAAATAAAGATCCTACTACACCAAGTGTACACATCTAACTAATTGGCTCAGTTAGATGTTATTATTTTTTTTGAAACGGAGGCAAAAGAATTGCCTCGTCGATTAATTAAGAAGAAGAGAATTGCCTGGTTAATCTACGGAAAACCAGGCTAAAACCAAAGACGTTACTATTTATTAAGCTGCAGTGGAGTCGCAGATGGAGAGGAGTGGGAAACTTCACTGGTTCGGGTGCGCGGCAGCACAGCCGCGGTGCCGTCCACGGGAGACAGGAGCAAGAACAGAGGTTGAAGAAGGAGCACGGCTGTTGGATTAACATCCAACGATCCAGCTGCTAGAATCATTTGTTGATTAAGTTGACAAAGCCGTGCGTACACGTCCGCTTAGTAGGTCCACAAGTCAGTCACCAAATCTGACGGATCCCAGCTGTCAACGGGATGAATAATTTTTTAAGCAAAACAAGGAGGCACTTCGTTTTGTGCGAAGATACAACCGTTGGGTCCCAGCTGTCAGGTGGAGGAAACATTTTTTTCATCTTAATAAGGAGGAACTTTCCTTGCGTGCGACCATGGACCTCGTGGGTCCCAGCCATCAGGCTCTCCACGTAAAGTCCTCTTCCGGTGACTCGTTTGTTGACCACGCCGCACCGAACGCAGCGAGGCGGTGGACGACGGCGAGGCCCCGGACGGGAACGACTCGGAGATGGGAAAACACGGTAGTGGAGTCGCAGATTGAAAGGAGGAGAAGGGTTATAACTGGTTCTGTTGCGGCGTGGGGCTGTAGTCTGTGGAGAATAACAAGAGGTGTCGAGGTGTGGAGGGATAGCCTGGCCGGCGGTGGGGTAGCGCTTCGCAGCGATGCGTGCTAAGCAGGGCCGCTAGCCGCCGGAGGCCGGACCAAGCGGTCCTGGTGACGCTGGAGGAAGAAGACGAGAGATTGAAGGTGCATGCCGACCGTTGGATATAAATCCAATGGCTGTGGATGACACAATCATTTGTTGACCAAGTTGACAACGCACTGCGTAGGCTTCGACCTATTTGCCCACATGTTATCCTGCAAAAATGTGGCATATATAATGCCCATGTTTTCTAGAATGTACAGTCCATTTGCTGGGCTGGGTCAATAAATAATTTTGCGTCAATCAGGCCCATTTATATTTTCTAAGAAATCCCAGCCCATTTGCACTTCCTTGAAATACACGTATTAGGTGGGCTCGTTATATATACTCCCTTCGTTCGGAAATACTTGTCATCAAAATGGATAAAAGGCATGTATCTAGATGTATTTTAGTTTTAGATACATCCCTTTTTGTCCATTTTGATGACAAGTATTTTCGGACGGAGGGAGTATAATATTATGTTAGAAGGAGCAATTAATATTAAAGAATAAATCGAAGAGGCACATTTTATATATATATAATTAAGAAATTAGTGAGTTATTGCTCAAAATAAAAATGAGCGCGTTATTATTAAATTGGTCCTTAAAATCTTCTCAAGCTTTTGTACGCAATCACCAGGATTTTCCTTGCCTGTGAGTCAAAAACAACCAGGATTTTCCTTGCCAACTTTCGTTAAACATTTACTTTTATAAGTTGGGATGTTTTTATAATGTATATATAAGTCTCTATAAAATATACGATAATAGTAATAATATAAATATATATATATAATGTGGTTAGAAGGGAAAACATAAATTGGACACAACATTACTTTTATAAGAGACCTGCGTTTTATACCCCACAGTAGGCATACTAACAAGTTCGCACACAAATACAACAGAAAAGGTAAACATTCATATCAAACTCAGGTTCACAGGACATGTTCATATCCATAGCCAACATTCACAATCAACAACTCAAAAGATTCATATATACACAAGCTCAGCATATCTATGCATCCAAATGATTGATAGATCACACGACAATATTCATACATAATTTACAAAAAGATTCAGATATACACATGTTCAGTATGTTTATGCATCCAAATGATTGAGATCACAGCCAATATGATCCATGGACGAACTTTAATTACCTAGGGTACAGACTGGTAAATGGTGTTCAGTCGGAGGTACTTCTTGCTAAAATTAGTTCTTGTACGAGTAAATTTTCAAGTACATAAGAGGCAACACAGACAATCTGAACTTTGCTTGTAGGTTTATCCTCAAATAGTGGCCTCGTGTCGAGGGAGGTTTGAGCAACTGGGCCACTACTTTCATCCAACCAGTTTACTGGGTCATCTTGGTCCTGTATCTCGCCAAAATTCTACATTGAAGACGAGAAAGGAGGCGGTTGAGAAAATGAACCACCCAAATTTTTTGTGCAGTTCAACTGAAATGGAGCATCCTTGGCGTGCAGACTGATTAAGTGCCAGATGAATATGCGCGTCAACCAACTTGTCTGGAATCTTTAGACTCCATGCCATATAGTTCGCTACCATATGTGCCGATAACCAAAAGGCACAAGTTGGGACCAAAGACTGGACTGCGTTTTTTTGGGCTATGCACCAAGCAATATTTTTGGCGTTCACTCTCCTAACACTTGGAGTTTGACAATTGGTTGATGCCGCTTGATACTCGAATGAATATAGGCACTTCTTGTCAACATCGATGCTTGTCTGAGTGAACTTTGGAGTACATAGCAGCAGCATAAGTACCTGTCCATCTGATCATTTTGTGCAGTTCTACTGAAATCACCCGATGTATTGATTTGCCTGCGAGTTTAAGCTCCAAATTACTCCTTTATGAAATCGGCAAACAGTAGCACAATACCAAATTACCAATACATATGACAGGCACAATAATCAGGATAAAGACCAATACCAATTTGTGTGAGGTAGCATATCAATTACTATTTCCTTTGACTGGAAGCCGAGATAAGCCAAGCGACTGACAGCAAAGGAAGAAAGCATGCGGAGTTTAGCGACTGACAGGAAAGGACGGAAGCTGTCGAGGCAATGAAGCACCCAAAGTTTTTTGTGCAGTTCCACCAAAATCGAGCATCCCTATTGGCACATATATTGAGAGAGTGAGATTACCGTAGTAGTGGGACTAGTTTATGAAACATACACTAACACATAGAAGCACCCTCATTATTTTAATGGGTAAAGTTAGCAACATATTAGTCTTGCTTAAAGAGAGGTATTAGTTTATTTAATCAGTGCCAATTAGCTCAACTCAACACTCAAAGCATTGCCATTTATCATAGGTTGCAAAACTTTAACATGCAAAGATAAAGGAGTTTCTCATGACAGTAGGACGATACAAATAGAGATGACAACAAACTAATATGGATGAAGGCCTTAGGCCTGTACCAACCTGAGAAAAAAAAGCTGATTCATGTAGTCCCATAAGAGATGATAAAGCACTCACTGGAATCACACAATAGTATATATTTTTGTGCACTTCAAATGTATGGTTGAAATCACTCTTGTTTACCAGTGCTGAGATTATATCGAAAGATTATCAAGAACTTCCAGCAGAGTTAAAGCACTGGCTGGGATACAGTTCATTGTATTGTCTTGTGTAGTTCCATTTAATGTATGATTGACACAACATGATCCCTGTTTGCACAAGTAGGAACAAGGTGAAACCTTCATTAGCTTAGTGAGAAAGGATAGGAAGACATTAGCATATTACTTAACCACTAGCATCAAATTCATGATGGACAATACACAAACATTGCCTCATTGAACCAATGGCAATAAATTGACATGCAAAACAATAGCACTATTATGTCATGACACTAATAATATTCCCTCCCTGCTCCACCACATGATTCACCTCCATACACAAACATACACACGTACATGAGTCATCATAGGGTCCTACTAAAGATTTGTTTAACTCCAACAGGAAAATTAGGCAGTAATAAATTAGTGGTACTTAAGTACTCCTAATTAATTAAGTGAGACAACAGAAGTGGAAGGGTGTCACGCCCTCGATGCGGCTATATCTCCCATGTGTCGAAGCACGCCTTAGAGGCATAACCGCATTGAAAGCAATGTCGCAAGTGAGGTAATCTTCACACAACCCATGTAATACATAAGGGAAAGAGGTACATAGTTGGCTTACAATCGCCACTTCACACAATTACATGAATAAAGCATTACATCATCCAAATACACTCAAGGTCCGACTACGGAACCAAAATAAAAGAAGAACCCCAAATGCGACAAGGTCCCCGATCGACCCCAACTGGGCTCCACTACTAATCAACTAGAACGAAACAACACAAAGGACAAGATCTTCATCGGGCTCCTCCTTGAGCTTGGTTGCATCATCTGCACAGTTCAACGGCACCTGCAAGCTGGTTTTGGAAGTATCTGTGAGCCACGGGGACTCAGCAATCTCGCACCCTCGCGATCAAGACTATTTAAGCTTATGGGAAAGGTAAAGGTATGAGGTGGAGCTGCAGCAAGCGACTAGCATATATGGTGGCTAACATACGCAAAAGAGAGCGAGAAGAGAAGGCAAAAGCACGGTCGATGAACTATGATCAAGAAGTGATCCTAGAACAACCTACGTCAAGCATAACTCCAACACCGTGTTCACTTCCCGGACCCCTCCGAGAAGAGACCATCACGGTAACACACACGGTTGATGTATTTTAATTATGGTCAACTTTAGGTTTTCTACAACCGGACGTTAACAAATTCCCACCTGCCCATAACCGCGGGCACGGATTTCGAAAGTTCAAATCCCTGCAGGGGTGTCCCAACTTAGCCCATCACAAGCTCTCACGGTCAACGAAGGATATTCCTTCTCCCAAGACATTCCGATCAGACTCGGCATCCAGGTTACAAGACATTTCGACAATGGTTACATATCCAGCAACACCGCCCGAATGTGCCGACAAATCCCGATAGGAGCTGCACATATCTCGTTCTCAGGGCACACTCAGATGAGACATCCTACGAGTAAAACCAAACCTCAAGTTGCCCCCAGGTGGCCCCGCAGTCTGCTCGGTCGGACCAACACTCAGAGGAGCACTGGCCCGGGGGGGGGGGGTTAGAATAAAGATGACCCTTGAGTCTGCAGAACCTAAGGGAAGGTGGTAGGTTGTTAGTGCAAATGGTAAAACCAAGGTTGGGCATTGCTGGAGGAGTTTTATTCAAGGCGAACTGTCAAGGGGTTCCCATTATAGCCCAACCGCGTAAGGAACGCAAAATCCGGGAACATAACACCGATATGATGGAAACTAGGACGGCAAGAGTGGAACAAAACCCCAGGCATAAGGCCGAGCCTTCCACCCTTTACCAAGTATATAGATGCATTAATTAAATAAGAGATATTGTGATATCCCAACAAGTAAACAGGTTCGAATAAGGAACAACACCTCCATGTTCCAACAAGGAACAAACTTCGATCTTCACCTACAACTAACAACGCTATAAGAGGGGCTGAGCAAAGCGGTAACATAGCCAAACAACGGTTTTCTAGGACAAGGTGGGTTAGAGGCTTGGTTCAACAATATAGGAGGCATGATAAGCAAGTGGTACGTATCGCAGCATAGGCATAGCAAAAGAGCGAGCAACTAGCAAGCAAAGATAGAAGTGATTTCGAGGGTATGGTCATCTTGCCTGAGATCCCGCAAGGAAGAAGAACGAGTCCATGAAGAAGACAAACGGACGTAGATGAACGGGTCCTCACAAACGCGACGTTACCGGAACCAACCCGAAGAAGCAAACACCAGAAAGAAGCACACAACATAGTAAACAACCAACACATGAACATGGTGTGATATGCGGGATGCGGTATGTGATGCATATGCATGATTTGACAAGGAATGCATGAACCTGGCCTCAACTTGGAAATCCAAGAGTGCCACTGGAAAGGTGAGGTGATTTCGGTTGAAATCGATATAAAGATCACCGGAATCGGATGCACGGTTTGAAAATGGCAAGCAAAACAAATATGGCACCGGTCTGCGATATACAGCAAGTAGCCATCTAAATGCAACAAGATAATTATGCTACAGCACTCAAACATGGCAACAAAATAAATGGCAGGGATCCACTCATAAAGCTTAACAAAAGATGAACACTGAGCTACGGCCAATTCATCCATTAACAGGTTCAAACAAGCATGACAAAACTGCAAACGGTAAACAGATTTCAGACTTAGTGAAATTAACACTAGTCTGGAATTTCAGATCAGGTAGCACACTTTGGAGCATGAAAACTATATGCTACAGGAACTTAACATGGCAAAGCAGAGCATGTCATGGGGTACTCAAAGAGCTTAACAAAAGTCCCTTAGTGACCTTGAGCCAAAAGGGGTCAGAAAATACATTTGCAAGCATGTGAACATGGCAAAAACATAATCAGATCGCAGACTTAGAGAAAAACTGGAGCATGCAAATATGTTAACGAGTAGGCATGTTTACGAGCTCGATGCACTCACTACAGAGCAAGGCATGACAATCTAAGCATACACCCATCAAGAACTCATGTTATATAAGCTAGACATGGCAAGAACAACAACATAGCATGCACGGATCAACTACAACATCCTCGGCAAAATCGTTAACAAGTAGACAATCTGCCCAGATTGATGAAATAGTAAAAGTAGAGCTCGATTGACTCAAGCTAGGGTGCTCCATAATTGCAAACAAAGGCATGGATGGATAGAGCACTACAAGATTAACAAATCATCCTTACTGATCATCCTCAAAAGAGGCACGGATCACTAGGAAACAACATGAACATATGGCATATTGATAAAAACAGATCAATGACTTAGTGAAATTCTAAGTCCCTGAAATCAGCATTAACGAATGCACCACTTTGCAAGCTTGTGCTAGTTACCACACACATCACAAAAATACAGGGATAGCACCTCTAGAAAGATGGCAAAGCATATAGCAAAACTCATGTAGAGCTTAGGGGCATATCGTGCACACAATAATCATGGCAAAAATGACAAATAACTATTTGATGCAGCAGATCTGACAATTAACTCAAATAGCACTCTTACAACAGCATTTCGAGCATCAAGATGAACTCAAAAGAAAATGATGCAATGAGATGAAATGACGTGCTCTCTGAGACGAACATTTTGATATGCTACACGTGCAAATCGGAGCTACGGATGCAAAGTTACGACATGATGAACAAGGGCATTTGAAACATGGAAATCTCGGGGACTTAGTGAAATTATACCCTCGCAAAAGTCAACTCCAACTGGGACGATGTGGTGCAGGGACGAGGCGGGACGCGTTTGGTTGGATGAGTGGGTGGATCTGGTCCACCTTGCCCAGATCCGGCGAGGGGCGTCTCCGGCGAGGTCGTCGCCGGCGGGGCGGTGGATCCGGCCGGGCTCGGGCTCCCGTGGCCGGATCTGGCGGCGGGCGACGGCGGAGCTCCTTCGGGGGCGGTGCGCAGGGCAAAGGCGGAGCGCGGACGGTGCGGCAGAGAAGGTGGCCGGCGGGCGGCGCGCGCGACGAGCTCGTCGGCGAGAGGCGGTGCGGCGAGGCGCTCGGGGAAGGCGGCGCAAGGGCGACTCGGGCGCGCGGCGGCGGGGAACGGGCTCTGCGGGCCTGATGTGGGCCCCGCGGGCCAGCGGCGAACGCCACGTGGAGGCTCCGGATTGGCACGGGGGAGGCCGGACATGTCTGTCGGCAGGGGAAGAAATGTCCGGCGGCGCGGAGAGGACGAAGTTAGGGTTAGATCTGCGCGAGAATTTCGAAGGAGACCACATATTTATAGGTGGAGGGAGCTAGGAGAGTCCAAATGAGGTGCGGTTTTCGGCCACGCGATCATGATCGAACGCTCTAGATGATGGAGGAGGTTTAGGTGGGTTTTGGGCCAAAATGGAAGGGTGTTGGGCTGCAACACACACGAGGCCTTTTCGGTCCCTCGGTTAACTGTTGGAGTATCAAACGAAGTCCAAATGGCACGAAACTTGACAGACGGTCTACCTGTAGTACACCAAGGCTGCTTGGCAAGTCTTGGTCCAATCCGGAAATGTTTAACCCCCACACATGAAAGAAAGGTAGAAAGGACCACCGGAGGAGATAGGAGCGCCGGATTGCAAAACGGACAATGGGAAAAATGCTCGGATGCATGAGACGAACATGTATGCAAATGAAATGCGCATGATGACATGATATGCAATGCATGACACACAAGCAATGACAAGGCAACAACAGCGAATAACTGGACGACACCTGGCACATCAGTCTCGGGGCGTTACAAAGGGCTCCCTGGAGGATCGTCTCACATGTAAGGTAATCGTTGCCGGAGCCCTTGAATGGCCTCGACTGAGGCCTCTGGCACTGTTTATTCTTCTTCTTCCTCTTCATGCTCTGTTTCTCTTTCTCCTCACCAGTTGGTGAAACCAAGTACATGATTGGCCTTCTAATTCAGAATTTGTTTTGTTAGTGAGGGAGTACAAGTGTACTAGTAAAAAACATCATTATTTTCTCATGGCAGTCGGGAAATAGAGATGAACACATGCATTAAATATCATTCTTACCTAAAGGAAGGTTATGGCGCCAATATGGATGATGAGGATTGGAACACAGATCTTCCTTTGTGCAGTTCCACCAAAATGAACCAATTGTTCCATTCTGACATTCCAGTTAAACAGCACAAAAGTCACTTCTTTTAAGAAGAGTTTTGTGCAGTGCACCAAAAGGTCACAACAGCAACCAGGTGAATTGGATATCCCTGTTTGCACAAAAAGGCACAGAGGAAACAGTCGGAGTCTCAAACAATTACAGGCAAAAACATTTGGCTAAACTTGTCATGGCTTATAACAGTGGGTGCACCAGCATTCCAACACCATGTATGTAAACAGGGGCATAAAGTGGTGATTCATAGTTTGTTGCCCCGAGAAACAAACATCCAAGAAACATATCTGGGTTGGTCCCATTTTTGTTCACTCTAGCCACCTACTCCTATGTGTGGATAGCAAATCTAGTCCTAGTCATACCACTGTGTACAGCGTTACCCCTATATTTCCCTTTTCGACCAAGAGACCGGTTGGATGACCAGTCTGTACTACTTTCACCCCCTTTCTTTCCTGTTTGTACCAAGTCTGATGTACATACTAAATTCCCCCACCCCCACTTTATTTCTTGTTTGAACCAAGTACTCCCTCCGTCCGGAATTACTTGTCATCAAAATGGATGTGTCTAGAACTAAAATACATCTAGATACATCCATTTCAATGACAAGTATTTTCGGACGGAGGGAGTACAAGATTCGACTCCATGAAGTAGCTTTACCTCTAACAATAGAAGAAAAATAAATATGTGACGTTGGACCATCCGATCGAGAGGGGCTGAGGGGTAGAAAATGATGCACATGCAACGACATAGCGAGCTGGGGAAGTAGAGCTAAGGCGGTTTCGAACGAAGATATACCTGAAGGTCGTCGGGATGTGGATAGGTGGGCGGCGGGAGGCCGGATCCGCCCACAGGAAACGATGAAGGGATCGGAGGACCTCCCGCGCCGGCGCTCGGCCAGAGATAACGGTGTGGCCGGCAGTGGGTCTCCTCCCTCGCTGTCGACGACGGCCTAAACGTTGCCCCTCCTCCCCTTCACCGGCGGAGGGGGATACGTCCGGATCTGTAACCAGCGGTGAGGATAGAAAGCCAGTGTTTTTTGAAGGGAGAAAGACAGTGTTACTACCCCTATCTTGTTTAAATCTGGAGAGGATGAGAGTGTGTGAATAGAGCAACCCTAGCAAGCAAGCGCGGAGGCTCCGGCCTATATATACGTAGTGAGCAACCCTAGCAAGCAAGCAACCCGTATCTTCGTCAACTCGTACAAGACCGAGAAATTTGATTACTACAACGCCCTTTCCCTCGTGGACTGAGCTCCGATGCCTTAACTGCATCTGCCTTTGGCTGCATGATAGGAGGGCCAACCACTTGTTGGGCCCACCTGTCATGGATGCAAAGGCAGGAGCAGTAAGTTGAAGCTTTCGCTATCCCTCCCGCACGAGGTGGACGGACATGCAGCAGTGGATTCGATACTGTAGAAGTAGGAGTAACATCATTATTGTTCGTCTTCTCGAAGAGGCGAAGAGCCAAGCGCAACCCGAACATGGCAGTTGCGAACGCTCGCGTGGTGCGGTTCCTTGGAGTACTAGCCAGGCTCTTGCATGAGACAAAATTGCTATTGTTTAACAATTAAACTCCATTATCCATTGGTTGATACTCATTCTACATAGGTCCACGCGCTTAGCACCGTTTCCTCCTGGGGTCACCAATGTTTATTTGCTAATTAATAGCATTGCATGCAATGAACTAGCCATTGCAAGTCATTAAAAGCATGCACACCTCTCATCTCTTATTGGTTGATATGTCAAGAAACAAGAAACAAGGTAGAAGTTAATGCACCGCGCCTAAGTGTTTTGGGAATATTTGGTTTTTGTAAGATGACTTACACACCTAGACGGAGGGAGTAGTATAGCCCTGTAAACCGGAAAGGAGTATTTGCCTTTCTAGAGATTTCAACAAGTGACTAGACTACACCATGTGCAGTACTCCCTCCCTTCCGGTTTATAGGGCTCAAATCTCAAATCTCATGAACCAAGGCATTTTGCGATTGGAGGAATGTATCTCGTACTTTACAAAACTACCCTAATTAAACTCATGCATTAATTATGTAGTTCTCTCGTTTTCCTCTCCACCTTGGTCGCGGTGCACAATATTGAGCACTCCTATATGACTAGCCGCTCTATCTACATGCGGGACATTTCAAAGCATCCGAGCCTGCGTGCCATCCACCAAATCACAGCGAGGTGCTACAGTCGAGACTCACCTGTAACCCCGGTATGGCCGCCATGACCCGTCATATCACAAAACCCACACCTTTACCAGTAGTGGTAAGGTGGCCTCCAAGTTGGACTGGACGAAGCAACCATCATTTCACTGGAACGCTCGTTCAAGCCCTTTCTTCCCTTTCTTGAAGAAAACCTCACTCCAGGCTACTCACTTCTGCCATTTTTCTTCTGTACCAACGAAGGAAAGGTGGGCGAATCAGTTATGCTACTATATTTTCATTCCAAGAATCTTCTTTTTGCGAAGCACCGACCAATTCTCACATCCTATTCTTTTCCTGTTTTCATTGCGATTGTGGTTTCCTTTCGATTGATTTTTGTTTGTCAGTTCATTGATGGATCCTGGAGCACTAGGCAAAGAGTTATCGGCGGACAACCCACTGGAGACAGCGATCTCCAGGAAGCGAGCACCGACCAACGAGTTGACCATGTTGGCGGGCCAACCCATGGAGACGAAGAACTCCAAGAAACAAGCATTGGCCAAAGAGTTGAGGACGTTGGCAGACGAACTCCTCAAAGGAAGTTGGAAGAACAGCAAGGGCCCCACCGTGCCTACCCCAGGAACTTTGATTGCCACCTATGTGATGCTCAAGACCGAGTTTGAGGAGATAGTCACTGGTTAGAAGCAGTATTCCCCTGGCAAGGTGATGGCCCCCATCGAGGACGAGGAGATGGCCCCCAGAGGGATGAGATCCCCCGGTGAGCTGCACAAGGTAAAAAATAATGGCTTATTACCATAGTTGTGGTTTTTGATTATTTGCAATGTGCTTGCTAATATGTTAGGGTTGTGCAGGTGCCGGTGGACGTCCTTGATGATTCCGATGTCATGGCCCGTCCTGTTGGCATCACCCCGAAGATCGATTCCGATGCCGCTGTCCATCCTGTGGTCATCGCCCCAGAGATCGATTCCGATGTCGCGGTTAGTCCTGCGGACATCGCCCCAGAAATCGATTCCCATGCCGCTGTCTGTCCTGTGGTCATTGCCCGAGAGATCGATGACAAGAAATAGTTGGTCGCGCTAATCCTTCAGGGTAGTTTGCATTGCCCTGTGTTTAATTACCAAAAACGACGCGTGTTATCAAACCATCTTAGGGCTAGTGCACTGTCTTGTGTGGGCGAATCTTGCTACTTTTGTTTGACAGTGAATCATGCGATGAATCATGCGAACCCTCTCCGAGTTATGGAAACAGATGTATCCTCACCAGCTTTTGATGTAATATATGGCATGATTAGATGTAAGTTTGAACTGTTTATCATATCAGCAGGTCTTGTTTGATGATTCTTGGTGTTAGTAGGCTAGCTACTGTGCAAGCTATAGTACTTGCAAAACACTCACCGAAGAAAAACGTTGGGGCTGATGAGCTCGTGGTACGCTTATACTTATCCCTCGTCGATCGACCAATAGCCCTAGCTCCTAAAATTATAGGCTTAGCGATCGATGACCTAGGCGGGCTAGTTTGGCCTAGTGGGTTTCAGTGATATGACGTGCAACACAAAATCACAGTAGTGCAGAGATGTACTCCCTCCGTTCCAAAATAGATGACCTAGGTGGGCTAGTTTTCCCTAGTGGGTTTCAGTGATATGACGTGGTACAGTGTCGTCCAGTCTTCGCGTGTGGTAGCAGTATTGTGGGTACAATAAGTTTTCTTGAAGAAGCGGAATTCAACGAAGTCATGATGGTTCCTTCGTCCGAACAACTTACAGTGGGAAAGGTTGGGCCTGCGATACGACCGGGGTAGACCAGGATAATTTTGTGCATGGCAGGTGGACCAGGATGGTCGACGTCCCACATGTCGGCGAATGAAAGTATTCTTTCCGATTTAGAGGATGAGCAACGAGTATTCATTGTTTATTTTTGATGAAAGCTATTGTCTCCACTGTTACGACGGAGGAGTGTGAAACACGGCAGCCCAGTGAACTTGGCATGTGCACCACTCCCTCCTTCCTCATGTAATGCCCAGGTTACAACTTTTTCTCACTTTCTCTCTATCTATTTCCTCTCAAATGTTTTTCACCTTTCTTTTTTAAGACACAATTGTTTTTTATGCCTTTTTTTAGAATTATTTTTTTATACCTAGGAGCACGTGTAGAGACGGGCTCTTACAGGGGCGTTGCTATTGCGCACTCGCATGCCAACGCTCGCTTTCTGACAGGCCAGGATCTCCCCGATTTGGAAGGTGTGGACCAGGTTATCAGGGTAAGGGTTATGGTAATTAGTGTGGGCCCCCCTTGGCCCCCCTGATTTCATGGGGGGCAGATTATATGGAGATTATTGGGTGGGCTTTGCACGTCTTGGCACTTCTTAGCGATCATGTGGTGGCCCCCCAGCGTGATATGAGGAATTTGTCGAAGGACGCTTCGTTCGGATCGATTCGATCGCTCCTGTGAGCGATCACAAAGGAGCTTTTCCGCTCTTGCAGAGCCCACTCCTTGACTTTGTCAATGCCTCTCTCTCCTCCACATAAGGAGTACTACTTGCTATGCATGCATGCGGCGGGCAGCTGGCGTCTTGAGGGGCCAGGGCGGTGAGAGCGGGCTCCGGAAGCGGTCCGGACTCTAGCATAATTTTGGTTTTTACAGTATTTCTTTCTCCATTGACAGGTAGGCCCGCGTAGATAGATAAAGAACACGAGCTGATGAGGCGCATGTGGACTATTTGACTGGTCAACCAGACAAATACGGAGCTATACGCTGAGCTAGTAACCGTATAATCACCATATCTCGTATACAATGATCAAAGTGAGCTATCAAGACAAGTTCGATGACCGCCAATGCATTTTACTCGGTAATAAATGACTAGGATTGAAGGGGAATCCAAATTTGCTTCGTCTTCTATCCTTGAGCTCTTGACAAACCAATGCACTATACGGTTGTCCGGCCACTCCACCCCAAAGCTCTCACCAAGCGTCGTTCATGCCACCGCGCTGCACACTAACCGGTAAGGCAGCGATGGCATCCCGCCGCGCCGAGTTCCTCGCCGCCCACGACCGCACACAAAATGGTAGGGAAGCGATGGCATCCCGCCGTGCCGATTTCATCGCCGCTCGCGACCTCACAACTATGTGGGAGAAATTTGAAGACACTAAGGCCGAATGGGCGGTAGAGCAAGAGGCGGCCAAAGCCGCACCGAGGGAGCGGAAAAGTCAGAAAGCACTCAAGAAAAGAGAGGCCCGCCGCCGCAAGAAAGAAAAGTACGCACGCGCTGCTGCGGAGAGGTCAGCGGAGATCCAAGCACGGTGGGGTGTCACCGACAAAGCCGGGAAGGAGAACGATGGCGTCTGGCCAGCATGTGAGAAGTAGTAGTACTAGTAGTTAGTGTGTGTGTGTGTGTGTGTCTGAGTACGAGCATGTACCAGTACTACTAGTTACTACTGTAGTTTTTAGAGCAAATTACTAGTACATTAGCCTAGACTAAATGGAAAAATTCCTATCCTAAGCATCAAATGGCATCTCTTTCTCTATAGGAATTGAGATGCATGTCATCTCACTTCCTATGATTTCCATATTCCTATCCTATGAACGAAAGGAGGCCTCTGTTGGAGTAACTACTGTAGCTAGCAGTGCTGCTGGTACAGTAGTTTTCTTCAAGAAGCGGAATTCAACGAAGTCATGATGGTTCCTTCGTCCAAGCAACTTCAAAGTGGGAAGTGGGCCTGTGATTTGACGGCTCATTAGTCATTGTTACTGCGGCGCGACGACCTGGGTGACTCCCTTGGAGTTCTGCGTGCATGGCAAGTGGACCAGGATGGTCGACGTCCCACATGTTGGCGAACGGAAGTATTCTTTCCGATATCGAGGAGCAAGCAAACCGCGTGGTATAGTATCACTGCTGATTGGTTCGCAGAAAAAATAGTATCACTGCCGATTTATAATTATTTTTTATTTCTGATGAATGCTAGCGTTTCAACTCTTACGACGAAGGGTGCCAAACACGGCACGTGTTGGATGTCCCACACGTCAGCGAAAGGAGTGGGACATGAACAACGTGGTAGAGCCCAGCATAAAAAAACAGCGTGGTAGAGCGTCTCCACTTCTGGGTCGGAGACCACACGTAGTAGTACTTAGTGGTATGAACGATACAAAGTGTGACCTGGAGACAAAGACACATCTAGTTGGATGGTCTCGGGGCATACACATAAACAAATATAAAAGTTAATATGTGCCTCCAACTAATATAGTAGTAGTAGAGTACTTAGGCACGTACTCCATAACATCACCGTGCATTGCACGTACAACATTTAGTGGTAGTACGTAGTAAGAGACAAATGCCGCCCAAGAGTTCCCTTCTCGAGCTACTTTTGGGTGTTTGGTAGAGTGTATGGAGGGTGCATGAGTCCACACTAGTTTAGCACAAATACACTAGAAGCATGCATGAAGAGAGCATGCATGAAGAGGGGTGTTGAGTTGAGCATGCATGAAGAGGGAACAACTATGCTGAGACGAGAACGCAACCAAACACACCCTATATGCCACGCATGTTCATACCATTTGTGCCTTTCTACTTCACTTACTGCGCTACATTACTCAGGTTCGTACGTCCACTCCTGGGTACATGTTCGTCTCGTAGTTCCAGTCCCACGTGTTCTTCATATAGATGGAACGATCCTTGCATAACACGTGTACCTTGATGCTAGATGTCTCACGTGTTGGCAAAAGGATGAACAAAGCTCACATAAAAAATAGAGTGGAAGAACATAGATTCCGGATGACCAAGAAGGAGCAAGGAACCTCGTGGTGGAGCGTCTGCACTCATAATATTTAATATTATTCAGCGATATAAAATTAACCAATCATCTCCACAGTGGACTGGAAGAGTACGAAACACGGCAGCCCAGTGTAGTATCATACTAGTACATGGCTAACCCACGCTATCACCATATTTCTTGGCTTCCGTGAGACACCTATCTCTAGTAATCCAGCAGCCTGTATCGCTTCTCCCTCCTCGTATCTATCAAAGTGCGGCGGGCTAGCGTTTCTGCCGTCTATTGAGGTCGGTTAACTATCACATGTTAGCGACATGCCAAGAGCATTCTAAAAAAAATTCCTTTCACGTTCCGTTTTAAAAAAAAATCCTTTCACGTACGAATTTGCCTGTATGCTTTGAGCAACTTGCATGTCCTATACTGCTCCTGTTTGATACTCTAACTTAGCTAGAGGTTAGACTAACTCATGACTAACCCTGAACTAACTGTAGCCAAAGAGGTGTTTGGGTGACAGGGTTAGATTGACAATAAATGCACTTCATGGAGAGAGAAAAGTGATTTTTCAGTGGTCCCAATGAGAACTATCTCCAGTTAGCACCTCTTGGGTGGGATAGTTTTTTTTGGTGGGTTCGGTGCAACTTGCTCTAATTTAAACCCTCATGCTTGGATAGTTTAGGGCTATTTGAGCCCCAACTAGCTCAAACTAACTCTAACCCATGGATCCAAACAGGGCCTATGGCCAGTCTCGACGCGGAGCAGTTGCGTGCACCGGGAAGCGGCGCTCTCTCGGACGTCGCGCCACTTCAAAGCCGGCGGCAGTGAGAGGTTGCCTCCGCTCTGGCCGGGCATTAATGCGGCACTCATGCTCCAGGGCGACGCTGACCGTTTCATGCGGGAAGCGCGCGCTGGCAAGGGAGTATAGGTTTTGAACCGTTTCAGGTGTAGTACTGGTTGTTTGCAAAACTACTCAATTATTGCACTCAGTTTCCTAAGAAATTGTGGTAAAAAACATTACTCCACAGCCCGCTTCCCTTCTCCTTCCTCTTCCACCGCCCACGCACGTCCGCGGGAAGCGACCGGTCAACCCTTATATAGGAGTGCTAGCACAAAAAGATGCATGCATGACCACTAAAATTTCCATATTAAAGTGCCGCTCCAGCGGGAGTATGGCATATGTTGTTACCTTCGGCCGGCCCATGGCTACCGGGCGACGGTGACCAGAGAAGAGGCGGCGGGAGGGGAATGAATGGAGCTACTGTTTGGGTTCGCCTTCCAGCTTAAATAAATGTGCAGCATCACGTGTACCCACGGGTGCACAAATTGTAACATACGTGTCTGCTTAAGTGGGCGTCACGTAACTGGTGTGTGTGTGTGAGAGATTCCGAGAGACAGAGTACATGTGTGCGACTCTACTCTTCGGACATGTACTCAACCTTTTGCATCGGGATATAAGTATAATGGTATTTACTTTAGCTAGTGATTTACGTGGCCATGTTAACGTGGTTGTGTCAAAAAAATGTCGCTTCCTGCTCGTGATTTGCGTTATATAATTACAAGCAAGATTCTCGTGCATTGCACGGAACATCAATATGCATTTTTTTACATAACACCTGTTGTGATTGACCCATGCAGGAGTAATCCCATGTGTAAAAACTAATGATATCTCAAGAATTTTATCGGAAAACTGGTATCTCGAGAATGTCATCGAAAAAATGAAAGATGAGAGATAAGGCGAGGAGGAGTGGAGCGTGGTGGTAACTGGTGGTCGGAATGGGCGGAGGCATGGGGATGGACGGCGCCGGCAGGCGGCAGGCGGCGACCATGCATGCTAGATTGGTCCAGAGACTTATTCCTTTTTTAATTGCTGAGCAATGAGGTTGCGGGAGATAATGATGTGGAGAGAGGTGCCAGTATCTTTTGTAAAATTATCATAGTTTGCTTTCTATCCTCAGATATAGATCATACGGTATGTATTACAAGATGGCAGGCACACCATCACCACCAACTCGTTTTTTTATAAGGGTACAGATGATAAGTTTGCTGACTACTAAAGTAAAGTGGAATTTGTCCATGTTATGCAAGTAAATAAAGGTGATTGTTTATCATACGGGTAAGGTTGGATGAAGGGTGGTAGGAACAAATGCTCCGCCTAGAGCATGTGTGTGTGAGATGGAGTCTTAGTGTGTGTGTGGGGTGTGTGTGTGTGAGAGAGAGAGGAGAGAGAGAGATGGAGTCTTAGTTTGTGTGTGTGTGTGAGAGAGGGAGAGAGATGGAGTCTTAGTGTGTGTGGGGGGTGGCGGGCGTGCGTGCTTGCGCGCGTGTGTGTGTGTGTGTGAGAGAGAGAGAGAGAGAGATGGAGTCTTAGTGTGTGTGTGTTGGGCGGGGTGCGTGCGTGCGTGTGTGTGTGTGTCGTGGGGTCCTCTGTGGCGGATGTAATTTAAGTGTGCATGGCTTTCATCATAGAGAGGTGATGTGTATGGCAGAGGCCACCAACGATGGGGTGCGAGAGAGAAAATACCCGTAGAGACGGAAGAGAAGGTGTGTGCGTGTGAGAGGAGTCGACTTCTAGAGAACGTGTTTGTTCGAGAGATACCGAGGAAGACTACTATATATCGATGGTGCATGTAGGCGGGAATTAAACTAAGGGATGGTCTTATTGGTTTCGAGGATATAGGGGAAGAGTGAGAGGCGGGGGGGGGGGGGGGGGGGGGGGGGGGGGGGGGGGGTAGCTAGAAGGAGATTGTTAAGTGTGAGTGTGTGTTTTACCCATCCAGGCGGAAGTTATGTGCACAAAAGAGGAGAACGATTCGATGTGGCATTAGGATTGAGGGTAATTAACTACGTAAGGAGACGTAGAGACCTTGAACGTGCATGTGTGAGAGGTATACATGTATACGTGGGATGTGTGTGTGTGCGCGCGCATGATCGAGATAAAAGAAAGAAGACATAAGTCATAAGATCAACGTCATGGGAGAGACGGATCGGTATGACAATATGCATGCATGTGAGAATGCATGGAAGAAGTCCCGACAATTGAGCATGTGTTTTTGTCTTTAAGAGATAGTGGCGTGGGCTGGAGCATGCATCTATGGCGAGCAGAGGGAGTGAGGCACAACGATTGTGCAAAAGAGACCAACCTATAAATGCATATGTATGGAGAGACATATATAGTGTGGGTGATAGGAAGCAAGACTCCGTGCGAGGAAGAAATGTTGACGGAGAAACTATAGATAGATACAAAGATGGAGATGCTAGCTAGAGGGACATCCGCTAGTTTGGGTGTTGGAGATGACCGTCGGGTGGTTCAAAGGGTGAAGTTATATATGTGTGTGAGAGGGCACTTGACTGCATGTAGAGAGAAACATATGTAGTGTGCGTGATAGGAATCAAGAGTGAGGGCGAGAAAGAAGGTTGATGGAGAAACAGATAAATAGAAAGATAAAGATGCTAGCTAGTGTGCGTTAGAGATAGGAGTCGAGTGGATCAGAAGGCTGGATTATGTGTGTGGGTGTGAGAGAGATAGAGAGAGGGTGCGTGTGAGTCACATACAAACAGATATCAGAGAGAAATGAGATCCAGAGAGACGGAGTTTTGTGTCTGCGAGAGAGAAAGATATTTCACAACGAGAGTGATAGCTAGAGAGACATACGAGGGAACGCAAGATATCTCTAGGGGGAGAGGGTGTGTGTGAGCGACATACAAGAGAACAATGGAGAAATATGAGACCCTGGGAGACAGAGTTTGTGTTTGTGTGTGAGAAAGAGATATTGAACAGGAAGAGTCGTAGGTTCTCATAACTAAGGAGCGAAAGACATCCCTGTATGAGGGGTGTGTGAGTGGCACACATGGGAATAGTAGAGAGAAATGAGACCCCGGGAGACAAAGTTTTGTGTTTGTGTGAGAGAAAGAGATTCCACATGGAGAATCATAGTTAGAGACACATAGTAGGGAGCGAGATATACTTAGAGAGAGATAGAGTGATGAAGGTCGAGGGAGAGAGTACCGTCAGTGTGTTACGAAGATAAAAGATCATTGTCGACATACAGGTAGCACGAGAGATACCTGAGAGACGATGAACGCGTATAGGTCCAGAGAGATAGTCCTATATAAGCATGAGTTATAGCTATATGAGACGAATATCTGGATTAAAGGGGATTCAAATATTTAAACTGGAGATCATGACATCGATAATATCATAACGCAAATTGGTGTATCAAACATGCATATTCATTTGAATTTGGGCACACGTGTAATGTTATATAGTTTATCAATATTGGTGATCCATAGATTCTTCAATTACAAACAATGCATGGTTTATATGCAATTAATGTCTAAACGGGATTACACTATATGTTGCGTGTGTGAAACACATTATACATGTTTGAGAAGTAAAAAAAACCCGCATGAAACACACATTAATTGGAGACCGTTAGCGAGGAATGCATACATTGGATTTCAACATAAAGTGGTTTCAAATATTTGAAAATCTAAATTGATGGATACAACCTTATGAATCTGAGATCATGCCATTTGTAAACCATATTTATGTATAAATGGTGTTGTGCTTTTGAAAGTATATATAAAAAAATGATGTATATAGAATGTAATTCCAATTGAAAATGGATCCTGCCCGAAAAAAATAGAATACAAATGGGATTCGAATTGAGTTGGCACGGTAAACGTGCACTCTGCAAAATTTGAACGAAGCGGGGAAAGTCACAGTAACCGCCCGAAACCAAAATCTGCGAGATGGAAATCACTACTGCCTATCCCTGCCACGCAAAGCCTATATGCTGGATTTCTATAGGTTTCGATAGGGGTAGGTTTGTAATTTCACCCAAACGTGACGTAACCGCCTCTCACCCGGATTCATACACGGTGGGTGCCAAAACACAGTGTGTCCTCGGCCGAAATTGACTCCCTCCCCGATTCATATTCATACACGGTGGGCGCCAAAAACAAACTCTCGTCGGCAAATATTTGGTGTATGCGAGATTACCGTCCTATCCCCAACTGACTAGTGTTGCTGTGATGTAGTAGAAATTTGAAACGGGGGCTAAGTTTATAAATTTCCTCGCATTTGAGACAAGCGCGCCCTGAATACATGGTTCCCCCTTCCTCTCTACCTCCCTTTTCCCCATTCGTACTCCGTGGGCGCCAAAACACCCTCTCCACCCCACCCTCCTCCGTCCGCCGCCGTCCGCCACCCCATCCACCGCCGTCCTCCTCCACCATGCCGGAGCTGATACCCCGATGCCACCGTCCATTACAAGAGATCGACCTCTCTCATCCACGGCTTCGGACCGGGATCCTTGCATCCCGTCCTCTCGCTTCATCCCCGCCATCGTCCACCTTGCCGGCGCCGCTCCTACGAATGTCTCGTCCACTGCGCCCCGCCGCCACCGTCTACCCTCCTAGATCTGCTTCCACGCCGCCGATAGCCATTGCTACCGCAACACCGTCAAATTCTCAGCAGATGCGTACACGGCGCCGCACCAGAGGCGGTACTCTTTCGTATCTGCTCAACTTATTTATCGCAGCTAGAAAATAGATTGCCACTGCTTTACTCCGATTTCTTGTCTTGATTATGAAGTTGCCTTTGTCCGGTTTGCACCTTCAGATCCGCCATGGCACGCTCAACACCATACTCGCAATGCTTATGGTTTTCCCCTTTTATATTCCACACTAGTTAAATCAAAGTAGACTAAATTTCAAAATTGGGTCAGTCGATTTTTCAGAGCTCGCCGGAGTTCGCCGGTGCGATCGAAGGGGCTCGGGTGGGGACGGTGGTTGTGGGGGCGGTGGTGGGGCCTCGTTGAACGAAGAAAACTTGACGTGGGTGGGGGCAGGGATGGGGGTGGGGGTGGCAGAGGAACACATGCAGTGGGGCCGGTGGTTCGGCCGGCGGCCCGTGCGGTGTTCTGTATGGGAAGCACAGTATGTTCCATGTCAGGAAGGGGAGCAGGGACATCTGCAGTCAACAACTGATAGAGCTGGCCTGTACGTGATCGATAGGCTTTCAATTACTAGCGGCAATACAACACCGTAATTTCCAGCCAGTTCCACTTTCTCGATTTATATATCCTGGTTATGGTGTACCCCTGTTATGTACACTATGATCTGCCTAGTTGCTGTGTGCTCTTGTTATCATGGTTTGGCAATAAACTCTGTATACAGTATATTATGAACCTATCATCTGCCAGCTATCCTTACTTCTAGAGCCTATTTTTTGTGTACTTGTGCCAGATTATATAAATGCACGCACCATATTACAGCACACATGAGCTCTCTCATCAGAATCCAGTGATAGCACACAAGTGTTTACAGGGGCGCCCCTATATTAGAATATCATTTGCATTACAAAGATAATCTCACAACTATTTATGTTTTCATGGTTCTCAGATATTATACGCAATTATAGTGAATATCAGAATCCGCGCATCAGAAGAATATTGTGGAACACTGCAATGACTTACAAAATTGGTAGCAAGGCATTGAGTGCCATTCTGGAAGCAATGAAACTCGTACGCTCCCCACCTGTTGATTCTTGTTCAGAATATCATCCCAATGACTATTCTAACCTCGAGGAGTCAAAGGCAGATGGCATGTCTTGTTCACCCATCAAGGTGCCTGTTCTAATTTGGCAAGGTTTTATTGATTGTGCGTATCTTGCATATGTTGTCTTGCATTTCTTCTACTTTGTTGCACCGCCATCTGCTTAGTTTACTCATCATATATGTCGAGATGCCATGCCCATCCATTATCAATACATATTCCATCTGTCATCATACCATGTTTTCCCACTCAAATGCTGTTCTTGTGCATTAGACATCAAAAAGGAAGAGGGTGATTGCCGAACCTGAAGGAGCACCAGCAAAGTCATTGAAAAACGTGGTGGTGCCGGAGAAATCAGACAGCACCCCACTTATATTGGCTGTACAACTAGTGACACAAAACGTAGGACCGACTCCAGCAGACTGTACCCATACTTCACTGGCCACACCACTAGCCCCACCACACAGGACCTGCACTCCAGCAAAAGGTATACCGATTTCATTTGCCATAGCACCAGCTGTACCACAGAAAAATCCCACTCCAGCAAAAAATACAGCAAGTCCACCGGCCGAAGACCTATCCCAACTGCAGAGACGGCCAATTCCTGCAGATTGGAACCCCATTCCATTTATTCCCAGTTTAAAAGACAATGCTTTCAATGTTGTTGGGGACTACGTGCATATATATTCCCATCATGGGAAGATTATTGTGAAGACAAACACCATTTTCACATCTTCCTGTCCAACTTACGTGTAAGTGTTATTATTCATGGCTATTATTTTCCTGTTTTCTGCTGATTGAACACATCAGTGATTTACATTACATTGTTGTAACTAGGCGAGGGTCAATCTGGATAGTCATGACGAGCAAAGCTTACTTGTGCTTTTCAAGGAAGCATTGCAGCAGTATCGGTGTTACCTGAGGAAATCACACTTTGATGGCAAGTCTATAAACGAATTTCCGGTGAAGTCTCCTGTACTAAATTTAGAAGACATTGAATGGAAAAACCTTGTTATGCACTGGTCTCGTTCCCAGGATGAGGTACTATCTATGAAATCACATGACAATTTGAATTTCTACTTTTCTGCATGTGCCTTACAGATCTTTTTTGCAGGAAATCTGCTCGAAGAAGAATTCCGGTTTGACAAGAACGACAGGATATCGCAAATATGCTGCCCACTGCTTTGCTCTTGTTAGTACCTGTTGTCCTGTATCACTGTACTTGCATACATACCTGGTTCATTATGTGACAGCAGTATGCATGATAGCTTGCTTATCAATTGTTCGCTCTAAATTATCTGATCTATATGAATGGTTACATTAGTGTAGAATATATCCAATGCCAATGTTTTTTTAGCTCTGCATTGTTCTTGTAAGTACATGTTGTCCTTTATCAGTGTACTTATAATGATAGGTAGTTGTTCATGTACCATCACTTTGCAGCTTATTTCCCTTTGCCCTCCATTTTCTACACATCAGATCTATATTTACTCTTACCATAAGGTTGGTACTGAAGAAGTTTAGCTGTGCATTGCTCTTGGCTATACCTTTTGCCTGTATCGCTGCACTTACATTTATAGCTACTTAGTTATGTAGCATCACTCTTCATCTTATCTTAAATATTCTCCATTTTTTCGTATATTATCACATCTATATTTACTCTTAACAAAATGTAGAATAAAGGCAATGCTTTTGAAGAAGATTCTGTGGTAAACTTCTTGAATTGCCCCCCATCAGCATGGACAAGGCCTTTATAGAGCCTGTCTTCACCAATAATGTAAGTTTGTCCATCTCAAGCCTTCAAACTTTGTTGTATATATTTGGTTAGGCATGACTGCAACAGCTGTTTATTTTTGGTGTTTGCATCAAATTGCTTGTTTAAAGTTTATTATATGTAGTTCATAAACAAAAGTTTGTCCTTTCTCAATTTAAGTTTTCAGTTGTACAACCAAGTTCCTTCTTCATACCATGTAAATTAAACTATACAGAGCAAGTGATCTTCTTTTGCACTACATGTATGCTTCTGTTCTTCATTCGTAATCCAGTGGTGTGGTGAACCAACCCACTACAGCACAATGTCATATTCTACAATGTCTTAACTATGAACAATGTCATATCAATCTACTATTATTTAAACCGTCTCTTTATTTGCCAATCTGAAATGGTATAAATTGACAGCACACTAACCATTGATACTTATGAGTTCTTGATCTGTAATCTAGTGGTGTCGTGAAGCTGCCAACTCCTTCACAATGTCATTTCCTGCCATGTCTTGACCTGAACAATACCATATTGTGTTAGTGCAAATTTAAAGTGTGTCACTTTATTCGTCAGTAAGAAATGTGATGAATTGACAGCACTGATACTTTTATGTGCAAAACCTGTCATCTGTCTTCTTGTTTATCTTTCAGAGTGAGGAAGATATAAGTGTTGAACAAGCGCAGTCTCATCATCTTGCTCAGCAGCTTGCGCTGCAGCTCCCCAGCATGGCTAACCTTTCCCGAACTCTATTGAAGTGCTGTCGGTTTTGTATATTATTTTGTCGGCGTGTTTATTTGCACTGGTGGCGATCTTTGATGCCCAGTGTATGTAATCTGTTGTCTGCTTGTGCTTTATTATCATAGTGGCGAACTTTGATGCCCAGTGGATGTAATATGCCGTAATTTCTTTATTGTATAGTCTAGGTTTTTTCTTATTCACGATGCTGCAGTTATTTTACTGTATATATATATATCCTATCTTCGCAGTAAACCGGACAAACCGTAAAATTACGGAACATAATCAGGCCGTCATGCAATCATGATGTAGGTTGGGCCTGAAACGTGCCGAACAGCTCATGGGCCGGCAGCAGCCCAAAATGAACCCCGGCCCATGATTGTGCGAATCAAATCACGGGCTTTTAACTGGCCAAAAAATTGTCTCGGTCCTTGTTTGGCCCAATCAGATATCGGCTGCGAGCAGGCCAGATGCAAACCGGACCGTAGTTAGGCCCAACTATATGACGGGCTTTTAACAGGCTGAAATTAATATAGGGCCGAAATGTTAAACGGGCCCTTAACAGGGCAAAACTAATATCAGGCCGAATTACTAAGTGGGCCTTTAGCAAGTGGGCCCAAAAGCATAGTGTCCAGTTGACGGGCCGAATTTGATATGGGCCATAATTGAGCCCAAAGCCTCTTAAAGGGCCGGACCTAATCTGGGCCGTAATTTGGCCCAGAACATGGTAGGCCTTTAACGGGCCGGATCTCATATGGGCCACTATTAGGCCCGGAGCGTGGCAGGCCAATAATGGACCGGATCAAATATGGGCCGGCATTTGGCCCAAAACATGGCAGACAGATAATGGGCCGGCCTACTAGGGTCCTCAAAATCTTGTGGGCCTACAGCTGGGCCGACTCATTAATGTCGGCGAAATCCCGTGGGCCTTTAGCTGGCCGGCCCATTATGATCCGCAAGAATCTTGTGGGCCTTTACCTGGGCTGGCCCATTACGGCACACAAAAATCTTGTGGGCCTTTACCTGGGCCGGCCCATTATGGCCCGCAAAATCTTGTGGGCCTTTAGCTGGGCCAGCCCATTATGGTCCGCAAAATCTCATGGGCCTTTAGCTGGGCCGGCCCATTATGGTCCGCAAAATCTTCTGGGCCTTTAGTTGGGCTGGCCCATTTAAACTTGTTGGGCCGTACCACGTGTCGACGTATCATAGGCGCCTGTTGTCCAGTGAGTGGATGACGTCTGTCCCGACGATGAGCCGACACGTGTTTCCTCTAGCCAATGATGATTTTACATGTGGAAAATCCCCATTGGTCGGGGCTGTTAACGGGTTATCAGATCCAAACCCCGACCCGATAGCTTAACGATGTTCCGTTACGGTGGATGCCACGTGTTGGTCACCCTTGATGAAAGCACTTCTGTGACGCGCGATTTATCGCTATGGAATTGGACACTTCCGTGATGATAATTTTGGTAATGTCATGGAACACTTCTACGACAGCACATGTATGACTATCTTGATTCTGTCATAAATTTGTCATGGATGTACATGCATGACAAAAAAGCGACCTACTGTGACAAACACGCATCATCACGGAAGTGTATTTTTTTTGTAGTGTAGGTGGATCTGGGTGGGGTAAAAAGGGAGGGCTAGTGCTGAGATCCAATCGATGCAAACCAAATGAACAAAAAAATGTAGATCCTTGCACCACGTTTGAGCTACAACACTTGTAGCTTCAACTTCTGAAATTTCTCACCAAACTGAATATGATTGCACAATTGCTCAACATTTTCTCTTCTCTTTTTTTGCTCTTTTTTCACTCTTTTTTTTCGCTTTTTTCTCTCTCTTTTTTTTGCAGCACAATAGACCCAACAACAAGACTAAAAGAAAAACATCAGCAACTTTGGATAGAACTTGGTGCAAACACAAAGAGGATAGCAAACAACTAGATCTCAGCAAACAAAGGCTTGGATTTTTGTGTGTGGCTTTTTGGCTTTGGACTCTAGGACGGGGAAAAACTAAACTAAAAAGGATAGATCTAGCTAAAAGGGTACAGATCCTACCATGTAAACCTTGCTCTGAATACCAGATGATGCGATCCCGTCTTCGGAGAAGAGGGAGTTCAAGGGGAGGTCCGATCTTCACGGCGTAGGATCGATAAACAGATGGGGATAACTAGTTGCAAGCAGCCGGAAAATGGAAAATAAGAGATTATGACCCGACGAGGAGGAGGCTCACCGAAGCTTGCAATCCGAACATTCGCCGATCCACACCCCGCAATACTACCCCACACAACCACACTCAAGTCGTGGAGCACGGGATAGGTGCAATCCGCAACGGAAACCACAAACTCTAATCCACACAACACGATCTAGTCGTGGAGCACGAATTAGGAGCAATTTCGCAAGGAATCACGAGAATAAGGATAACAAGAGCTCTCCAATCTCAGGAGGAGTCTATGTCTTTGGTCTTTGATAGAAATGGCAAAAGTCTCAGACGAAGGGAAGAGCTAGCCTACTTATAATCGGGACAACCCCCCTGGATAGGTGTGAAAGAGAACTAGCTTCTGGAACCAGCTCTGTTTGACTAAATGGCTTCAAGACTTAATGAGGTAGCTTCTGGAATACTCTCGTTGGAGGTGGTTGGCAGTTCCCGACCAAACATTGTTCACTGGAGTCAAACAATGTTTCCTTCAGCAGCAAACTTGAGTTCTGGAAACCTTTCGCAAGTTGGAATATGCAAACTCGTACAAAACATTGTTTCGTCAGAATTGGAACAATGTTTCTTCAGCAGACAACTCATTCTTCATGAATTCCTAACTTTGTTCCTTCGCCATAAAACATTGTTTTGCACGGACTGAAATGTGTTTGGCCTTCTTCGATATTGCACCTGAGTTCAACCAACAACAAAGCAGGTGAAGGCACAACCATGATTTCATGGTCAAATGATAAACTTAAGTTAGCATTCACTTGATCATGTATTTGGATTGCGCGACTTCTTGTGATTGGACCGTTGATGATTGTTGGTGTGGTATCCATGGCTGGGATGTCCTCATCACTAGCTCGACGGACCCAAAGAACATGAGACACAAGATTTATACTGGTTCGGGCCATCGTTGTGGTGTAATACCCTACTCGAGTGCGGTGGTGGATTGCCTCTTGGACTAAGGGTGAACAGTTACAAGGGAAGAACAACCTCCTGAGGAGAGGTGTTCTTGTGCTTGGTGAGCTTGAGTGGTTGGGGATGGTCTCTCTAGATGAGATGAGCCTCCTCTTGCTATGGTGGTGGCTAGTCCTATATATAGAGGCCCTGGTCCTCTTCCCAAATATTGAGCGGGAAGGGATCCCACAACGGCCAATTCGAAGGGGGACAGCTAGTACGAGCTATCCTGACAAAAGTAATCTTCGCCTGCCAAAGGCTCTGGTGGTGACGCCATCTTGGGCTCCACGGTGACCTCTGTCCTGCTGTACTGGTGGTCTTGGTCTCATTGCACTGATATGGAAACCTTTGCCTGATGCCTCGGGACTCCTCACCTGCGCTTGCCCCTTTAGCACCAAAGAGGAAAAGAGGACACTGCGCGCGCTGGCGCCCGCCTGGCTCCAGTCGTCATGGCTTGCGTCACGCAAACCTCGCGAGGTGTCCCTTGCCTTGATCTCTCCGCCCCTCACGAGCTAGCCTGGTGAGGCCACCCTTGAGGAGGTCTTGCGTCGTCCGCCTCATTAGGCTTGGCCCCTCGCGAGGGTCTTGAGTGTTTGCTGGTGAAGATGGGTCGTATAGGACCACTGGTGAGGCCACGCCGCGGGCGGCAGGCAGGCAAGTCTAGGGACCCCCGTTCCGAGAACGCCGACAGTAGCCCCCGGGCCCAAGGCGCGCTTGGGCTTGGCTTCGAGGCGAAGCCAAAGGGGCAAGTGCGGAGCGCCGCGGGCCCCAACAGCCTGCGGCTACGGTTGATGCATGGCGATTGATTGGACGTGGGTGTCTCCGCTTCCCCACGCCGCCTTGGCAACTACCCGACTTGACAGGTCCTTGCTGCATGCAGAAAAAGATCATTATTACCTTAGATTATGGAGGCCAGTGGTTGGCCTCCCCTTGGCTATAAATCGAAAGTGGGGCGGAGCCCCTGTCACCCATCTCTTCCTTTGCTTCCCTCGCTTCTTCTTCTTCCTTGCTTCTTTGCCGACAGTGACATCCATGGCGCCTGCGAAAAGGCTCTCGGCTGTGGAAAAAGAGAAGGCTCGTCAGGAGGGGCCCGGGTCACCGCTGCCTAAGAGGGAGCGCGGACGTCCCCGCAAGCACGCTGCGACCCCCGCCGTGGCCCCTGGTGACCGCGGTGGCGGCTCTTCTCGCAGTGGTGGTCGCCCGAGTCGTGGTAGCCTTGTCGATGAAGGGAGGCGCCCCATGGTCGCGCGGCCGCCCAGGCCGCGCTTCCACTCGGCGGAAGTGCTGCCGGAGTTCATCGTGTGGTCGGAGAATCCGGCCGGCACTTGGCTTCAGCTCCCGTGCTTCTTTGTCGGCGAGCTGCCAGCCACAGGTGCCAGCGGTCTTCGGCTACAGGCGGATGGCTGCTGCAGCAAGGCTTCGTGGGGCGCGGTCGAGGTCTCTGCCGCAGGCAACGCAGTCCTGGCTCGCGGCTGGTAGACGTTCGCCCGCGCGCGCGGACTTGGCAGGCGGTGTGCCCTCCACTTCAATTACGACGGCGACGTGACCCTCTTCGTGAGGGTATTTGGGAAGATGGTCGCCGCGTCGGGTACTGCCGCGAGGACAACGATGGCGACGAGGTGCTCGGCCTTGGCGATGGCCGCGACGAGAGTGATGACGGGCCCGCCCTCAGCGCCGGCCATGTCTCGTCCAGGTACGGCGACTCTTCTTCCGGCGACAGCTCCAGCAGCGGCGGCTAAGACCAACCGCCACGCCCCCGCGCCCGCTTTGAAGGTGGCAGCGGGTCATCTCATCGCCGCGCTCTGGTGAAGCGCGAGGAGGAGTCTGGTTGAGCTCAGGAGAGCGACACGGGCCCGTCCTTGCGACCTGCCGCGGGAGCACGTTCCGCTTTTGTTTCGTTCTTCCTTTCCTTCCTGCATTAAGAGAGAGACAAGTATGGGGCCCTGTTGGGGCGTGCAACAATTATGATTTCTAAGTGGCTGTGCTATGTTTATCATTCCCGTGTTGTGTTGTAGCATCATGTTTTATGTATGCGCGTAGGAATAACTGAGCTTGATGCGCCTGAAGTAGGTTCCGCCTTGCGAGACGCGCGTTCCTCAATGCCTGATGAGGCCTCCTGTGCTCGGAAGGCGCCTGAGAACTGCAAAAATTCGTTAGGGAATCCTTATTCTTCCGAATCCTGGTCATAGGCATTGTCGGCCATGACCCAGTGCTTCGCATCGTGGTACCCAGGGGGCACGGATTGAGAGGGGTGCACCAGCTTGCGAGCTCGAGCGAGGGTGCCTTGCGAAAGACAGGAAAATGAAAACGCTCATGAGGGTGCCTGTCCAGCCCCCTCGCGAGGCACGCGAGGGAGAGTACATGCCAAAAACGAGGAACTGAGAGCAGGAAGGCGGCAATGGAACCATGCCAGCAAGGAACACCAGAAAACAAATTCTTACTAAAAAGGGGCGAACCAACTGCGGAAAGCAAATGAAAAGCCGCGTCCGGCACCTAGTCTAGTCTTCTTGTCTTCTCACCAGTGCGGAGCTAAGTGCTGCCACTAGGCGTGGGAGGGAGCGCTCGAGGCCCGAGGGCGGCACTCCTGAGACTCTGGGACGTGTACAGCCCCACTCATTATTACGTGAGAGTGTCACGAGCGGAGATTCTTCACAGGCATTGGGCCTTGCTTCACAGGCACCGGGCCTTGCTTCATGGGTAGAACTTCCGAAAGTGTTGGATATTCCAGGCGTTCTAGATGGGGATCCCATCCTGCGTCTCCAGGCGCGCGGCACCAGGTATGGAGACATGGGCAACCCAAAACGGGCCCTCCCACATGGGTGAGAGCTTGTGTAGCCCTTCCCTAGAGAGCACCCACCTTAGGACAAGATCACCCACCTCGAGCGTCCTGAAGCGGACGCTGCGGCAGTGGTATCACCGCAGCGCCTGCTGGTACCTCGCAGCTCGGAGCGAGGCTTCATAGCGGCGTTCCTTCCCCAACACGAGGTCCATCCCCCGCATGGCGTTCTGCTGTGTTTCATCGAACGCCCGGACCCGCGCGGAGCGATGCCTGACCTCATGTGGGAGAACCGCTTCTACTCCGTAGACGAGGAAGAACGGGGTCTCGCCTGTCGGCCTGGTGGCAGTGGTGCGGATGGACCACAACACGGACTGAATCTCGTCGTGCCAGCCCCTGCCGCAGGCCTCGAGCTTCTTCTTAAAGGTCCTAGTCTTGAGACCCCTCAAGACCTCCGTGTTGGCGCGCTCGGCATGGACGTTGCTCCTGGGGTGCGCCACTGAGGCGTAGCAGATCTGCGTTCCAAGGTTAGCACAATATGTTTTGAAGAGATTGCTAGTGAACTGTGAGCCGTTGTCGGTGATGATGCGATTAGGGACCCCAAATCAGCTTATGAGGCCCTTGATGAACTTGACTGCTAACCCAGCTGGGATGGTGCGGACGACTTCCACTTCCGCCCACTTGGTGAATTTGTCGATGGCGACGTAGAGGTAGCGGTAACCTCCGGGCGCTCGAGGAAATGGGCCTAGGATATCCAGCCCCAGACCACGAACGGACATGAGAGCGGGATAGTCTGGAGGCCCTGAGCCGGCTGGTGGATCTGCTTGGCGTGGAATTGACAGGCCTCGCAGGATTTTACCAGCTCGGCCGCATCGTTGAGTGCCGTGGGCCAGTAGAACACGCTGCGGAAAGCCTTGCCGATTGGGGTGCGTGACGACGAGTGGTGCCTGCAGTCCCCGCCATGTATGTCGGCCAGCAACTCTTTCCCCTGTTCCCTGGAAATGCATCATAGAGAAACATCATTTGGCCGCTTCCTGTATAACTCACTGTCCTGGATGCAGTACGCCGTAGCCTGCCGGGCCACACGCTCCGCGTCTTCCTCCTTCTCCGGCAACGTACCTTGCGTCAGGTACACCCTAAACTTTTCGATCCAGCACCCCTCCTGAGGCTTGAGCGCTAAGAGAAGGCACGCTCCTAAGGTCGGGCCGCAGGCGGGGGCTCCCGAGGCTGGTGGCTGGGGGAGCTCCTCCTGAGGTGGCGCCTGCTCCGGAGGCAGAGGTGCTGCCGAAGGCTTGAAGAGCCGATTCTCGAAGACGCCAGGCTCTTGGGGTTGCCGCTTGGATGCTCTTTTGTTGATGTCGTCGGCCTCTTTGTTGATGCCACGGGGCACATGTTGTAGCTCCAGGCCCATGAACTGCTTCTCCATTTTGCGCACCTTCGTGAGGTATGCCTCCATGTGCTCATCCCTTGGCTCGTACACCTTGTTGGAGAAGTTGACGAGGAGCTGCGAGTTTCCCTTGATGGTGAGGCGTTTCACCCTAGAGCCATCGCAGCCTTGAGGCCAGCGATGAGACCTTCGTACTCTGCAATGTTGCTGGAGACCTTCTCGCCCCGCTGAAAATAGAGCTGCACGGTGTAGTAAAGCTTGCCTGAGTGGGCGAGACGAGCACGGCTCTAGCCCCCGAGCCCTGGCGCACGAACGCGCCGTCGAAGTACATAACCCAGCCATCCGGCGCTTTGCTCCTTGGCGAGAGGGATCGGTTCTCGCCCGCTTTGAGCTCCGGGGTATCGGTCCATTCTGCCACAAAGCCGGCGAGCGCAACCCCCTTGATGACCCTGGTTGTGCTGAACTCCAAGTCAAACGCTTGCAGCTCGATGTTCCATTCGGCGACCCTTCCTGGAGCATTGGGGCTTCTGAGCACTCTCTCCAACGGGTAAGCTGAAACGACCTTGATGGGGTGACCTTGAAAGTAGTGGCGCAGCTTGCGCGAGGCCACTAGGAGTGCGAGCAAGAGCTTCTAAGGCATGGGGTATCGTGCCCTCGCATCTCGCAGCACTTTGCTGACGAAGTATATTGGGTGCTTGACAAGGGTTGGGAGAGCTGACGGAGTTTCTGGCTCCCGGGGACCGAGGTGCTTCCTGTGGGTCTCCAGCTCCTGAGGCTTGATGACTGGTCGGGGCAGCCGCTATCTCAGGAGCATCGCCTTGGTATTGTGCAGCTTCATCCGGCCTGGCGGCTCCATCTTGCGGGTCCTTGACTTGGGGCTCCTCTCTGAGGCGGAGTGGGGTGTGGCAGACAGGTAGAGTACCAAGGGCCCGCGAGGACGAGGTGCCACCATTACCGGTGGGCTGGTCAAGTATCTCTTGAGGTCTTGAAATGCCAGGTCAGTCTCGAGGGTCCACTTGAATGGACCCTTCTTCTTCATCAGCTTGAATAATGGCAAGACGCGCTCCCCTAACTTGGAGATGAAGCGCCCCAATGAAGTCACGCAGCCTGAGAGCTTATGCATCTCCTTGAGGTTTTGCGGTGGGCTCATGTCTTCGATTGCCTTGACCTTCTTCGGGTTGGCCTCGATCCCTCCATGGGACACGAGGAAGCCCAGCAGCTTACCTGAAGGACACCAAATATGCACTTCTCCGGATTGAGCCGCAAGTCCACCTGGCGCAGGCTCACGAAGGTCTCCTCCAGGTCCTGAATCAAAGTTCTCGCCTCCCGAGACTTTACCACAATGTCATCGACGTAGGTCTCAGTGTTTCTCCCGAGCTGCCGCCTCAAGGCGATGTGCATCAGCCACTGGAAGGTCGCTCCTGTGTTGCGCAGTCCGAATGGCATGCAAGTGTAGCATTATACCCCGCATGGGGTCAAGAAAGTTGTTTTCTTCACGTCTTCCACCGCCATCTTGATCTGGTGGTAGCCTGAGAACGCGTCTAGGAAACATAGCAGATCACACTCCGCAGTGGAGTCGACAATCTGGTCGATGCGCGGCAGCGGGAACGGGTCTTGAGGGCAAGCCTTGTTGAGGTTGGTGAAGTCGACACACATGTGTTCCTTCCCTCCTTTCTTCGGCACGATGACTTGGTTCGCCAGCCACTCTGGGTATCGAACCTCGCGAATGACACCTGCTTCCAGCTTGCGAGTTTCCTGAACGACGAAAGACTGCTTCTCCGTGGATTGTCGCCTCACCTTCTGCTTCACAGGGCACACATTGGGACACACACTCTGATGATGCTCAATCACTCCTCTCGGGACCCCAACCAGCTGCTTAGGCTCCCAGGCGAATACTTCCTTGTTTGCTCGCAAGAAGTCCACCAACTTCTTTTCTTGATCTGGAGCGAGGTCGGCACATATGGTAAAGGTAGCGCTAGAGGCCCCGTCCGTGTCGACAGGTATCTGCTTCGTCCTGGCTTGACCTTGAGTGAATAGCTGCTTCTTCTTGGCCGGCGCAGCCCTCTTGGTTCTGGGCACGGCCTTGTCGACTGGGGCAAGCTGCCGTCGTGGCCCTGAAGGCGAGCTTGACGGGCTGCCACGGCTTCCTTGGTGTCTCCGGCCACGGTGAGGACGTCCTTGCTTTCTGACATCTTCATGAGGTTGTAGGCAGGATGAGTGGCTGCCATGAATTGGGCCAGCACCGGGTACCTGAGGATGGCATTGTACGGCAAGCCGATGCGGGCGATGTCAAGTCAATTAGCTTGATGCGGTAGTTGTGGCGTGTGCCGAAAGTCATGGGAGACAAATCTGCCTAGGGGGTCGGAGGAGCTGCCACCGACCCCAGAGAAAGGCTTGCTGGGGCGGAGACGCTCAAGTGGTACGTGAAGGAGGCTGAAAGCCTCCACGGAGCGCATGTTGAGGCCGGCGCCACTGTCGATGAGGATCTTGGTGACGGCTACACCGTAGATGGTGGGCGTGCAAAGCATCGGAAGCACCCCAAAGCCGACGGTGGTGACTGGGTGATCCCCCGAGTTGAAGGTCAGGTCGGCCTTGGGCGCCGCCCAACCCGGGGGGCCCCCTGCCACGTGGAGACGACGCTGATCTGGCGAAAGAACGGCTTGACGTGACGATCTGAGGGCGGCACCTGCGAGCCACCGAGGAGAGCCACGACGACGGGGGGTGCTGGTCCTCCGAAGCGCGCGATAAAGAGGTCGCGGAGCTCCTTCCAGGAGGCCACAGAAGATTTCGGCAGATGGAGAAGCCAAACGCACGGTACGCCAGCCAGGGCCATTGGGAGCCAGTTGGCCATGACTTTACCATCGCCCCCGGCCTCCAAGACGGTCTCCTCGTACACTAGCAGGAAGGCTGCCGGATCCGCCGCGCCTCGTAACAGGGCGGCATCTCCAGCTTGAACTTGTGCGGCCACTGTACCTGCCACAGGGCGGGGGTGAAGGCCCGGAGCCCCACGACACTGTGGAGGGCGCCCGTCTATCCAGTCAGAGAAGCGGTGGCATCTATCAGAGCTGGTCGGAGTGGCGAGGCCGTCGGGGGGGGGGCTTCAGCGCACCCCTACCTGGCGCGCCAAATGTCAGATTTCGGGTTCCGGCAAAACCCTTGAGGTTCGAACACTAGGGTGCGCTCAAAGATCTCTCCCCCTCTCTGGCTCGCACACTCCACGATCTCATGTCCTAGCTCGACGGACCCAAAGAACACGAGACACAAGATTTATACTGGTTCGGGCCACCGTTGTGGTATAATACCCTACTCTAGTGCGGTGTGGTGGATTGCCTCTTGGGCTGAGGATGAACAATTGCAAGGGAAGAACAGCCTCCTGAGGAGAGGTGTTCTTATGCTTGGTGAGCTTGAGTGGTTGGGGATGGTCTCTATAGATGAGATGAGCCTCCTCTTGCTATGGTGGTGGCTAGTCCTATATATAGAGGCCCTGGTCCTCTTCCCAAATATTGAGCGGTAAGGGATCCCACAACGGCCAACTCGAAGAAGGACAGTTAGTACGAGCTATCCTGACAAAAGTAGTCTTCGCTTGCCAAAGGCTCTGGTGGTGACGCCGTCTTGGGCTCCATGGTGACCTCCTGCTGTCCTGCTGGTCTTGGTCTCGTTGCACCGATACGGAAACCTTTGCCTGATGCCTCGGGCTCCAGTCATCATGGCTTGCGTCACGCAAACCTCGCGAGGTGTTCCTGGCCTTGATCTCTCCGCCCCTCATGAGCCAGTTTGGTGAAGCCGCCCCTGAGGAGGTCTTGTGTCATCCGCCTCGCGAGGTTTGGCCCCTCGCAAGGGTCTTGAGTGTTTGCTGGTGAAGATGGGCCGTACAGGACCACTGGTGGAGCCACGTCGCGGGTCGCAGGCAGGCAAGTCTGGGGACCCCGTTCCCAAAACGCCGACAGTATGGCACTCTTGATTCTTTTAATTTGCAAGTGTTTTTTGATATGGGATTTGAAGTATTTCTTATGAACGCATTGAAGGTCCTAAAATTAATTTACGGGGCTTTTAACCACCTAGGGAGAGAGAAGGTGACAGACGTAGCCGAGAAGTCACTGGTGGTTGTGTGCATTGGTGGCTGGGCATTCTAAATTTGAGTATATAATTTTCAGGGTCTTTTTTTGGGCAAAGTAGAACCTATGGTGGCATCAGTCAATGCTTCACGTGGGCGTAGACTTATCTAAATTTAGGACCCAAATGTGCATTTTCGTACTTATAGGACCCAGCTGACACACTTCAAATACTTTTAGGACCTCCGATGCATTTTACGCTTTTTATATTAGATATGGGCTCTAATACACCGAATATTTGAGTTCTCAAAGGTTCTCGATGTTCCAAGGGCTTAAGTGGCTAAATGTTGCCTTGATACGTCATGTAGCATACTACATTGAAAAGTTTGTTAATTGGTCCTTTATAATCTTATTACTGCTCTAACTTTGTTCCTCCGTTGACTGTATTACAGCAAAATGAGCCAAAGTTATTTCTCGACTGTCTTGTGTATGGAGAAACATCATCACTGGGCACTGATTACAAAATATGGATAGGTGCAGAGACGAGTGAAGGTATAAACTTTAAAATCTCATTATGCACTGAAGCACCGCCTGTTAGACTGTATATTGTACCACAACTTTATTTGTACCTGTATTGTACCCCTTGGTACCCTATATAAAGTGATAGGCCACGCCCCAGATGCGTTGAGCCAGTTTCCACCAAACCACAGTTTAACATGGTATCAGACTAGGTTTCCATAACCCTAGCCGCCGCCTCCTGTCCTTGGCCGCTGCCTCCTAGGTTGCCGCATCGCTGCCAAGATCGCCATCGCCATGAGTTCCTCTGGCGCTCCCTCGGCCTTTTCCGCTGCCCTGCCCGCCTCCGCAACATCGCCCGCGGTGGCGCCCTTCATCCCGCCCCAACTCGCGGCGATCCTCGCTGCTAGCACCATGAGCCAGATGGCCATGTCCACCACCTCGCGCCCTCTGTACCTCGGCTCGTCGTAGTTCGCTCCAGGGTTCTTCCCTCCGCTGCCGTCCTCCGCGTCGGCGCCGCTGGTGCCGTTCAGCGTGGTGCCGCTCCCGGCTCCATCGGCGCCCCCGGCCTCACCGTTCCTCGGCCCCTACTCGGTCGTGTCCGAGGCACCCATCATCTCCACCGCGGCTGATGTCGTCACCCCTGCTAGATCCCCGGCCACCGACGGCCCGGGCAATGGTCCCTATCAACTCACGCACCTCATCACGGTGCGCCTCACGCAGGATAATTACCTGTATTGGCGGGCGCAGATCCTACCGCTCCTTCGCAGCCGCCATCTCGAAGGCTACGTCGACGGGAGCCACCCGTGTCCGGCCCGCCTCATCCCTGCGGTCACGGCCACCGGCGGCCAGGTCTCGGCCGAAAACCCGGCGTACTGCGCCTGGGTCGCACATGACCAGGCTATCCTGTCCGCGCTCCAGTCCTCCTTGACAGAAGGAGTTGCTGGGCTGGTGGTGTTCGCCGCCACATCCCTTGACATCTGGGCGACAATGGCGGACAGCTTCTCGGCCCACTCCTCGGCTCGCGCGTCGGCTCTTCGTTAACAACTCGTCGAGTGCAAGAAGCTCGACTCCTCCGCGCACGTCTACTTCAACAAGATCAAGACGATCGCTGACACCCTGTCCGCTATCGGGGAGCCGCTTCGTGATACGGAGTTCACTGACTCTGTTCTTCGGGGCCTCGATCAGGACTACGACAACCTGGTTGAGGCGGTGCGGGGTCGTGAGACGCCCCTGTCCTCCCGGGACTTGTATGCGTGCTTCCTCTCCACAGAGCAACGTGTTGACGCCCGCCCTGCCGAGATGCAGCTGAATGACCCTCAGGCCCACGCCGCCTACCGTGGTGCTGGTGGCCATTGTCCACCTCGTCCTCCTACTGGCCCACCCATGGGAGGTGGTGGCCGCCAGCCCCCTCCATCACCGCCGTCCCATGGCCCTCCTGTGACCACCGATCGCCGCGGCCGCCCCAACGTTGACTGCCAGCTGTGTGGCATCCACGGGCACTATGCCTCTCGCTGCCACCGTCGCTTCAAGAGGATTTCCTTGGCATTGGCAACGACGGGCACGGCAACGAAAAGCAAGCTGCCATCGCCGAATAGAGTTCCGCTGGCCACCCTAGCGGTAACCACCCCGGCGCAGGCGGGTACACACCGTCGTATCCGATCGATCCCGCTTGGTACCTTGACACGGGTGCCACGGAGCACCTGACCAATGAGGCTTCTCGACTCCAGGCGCTGGAGCCCTACCGCGGCCGTGACAAGGTCCGCACCGCTGATGGTTCAGGTATGCCCATTACTCATGTTGGTCAGGCCTCCCTTCTGTCTAGTTCCCCTCGTCGCCTTCACCTTCGTAATGTCCTTCTCGTCCCACTTGTCACTCGTCCATTACTATCTGTTCATAAGTTTACTTATGATAATGATGTGTTTTGTGAATTTCACCCATTTCATCTCTTGGTTAAGGATCGATCCACACGGGAGGTTCTGCTTAGAGGTCGCATCCATCAGGGCATGTATGCGTTGGAGGCGCCATCCCTTCCGGAGGTCTTCGGTGCTGTTCGCACGTCGGTGTCTCATTGGCATGCCCGGCTTGGGCATCCTGCGTCTCCCATAGTTAGCCATGTTTTGCATAGACATGAGCTCCATACGTCATCTAGTAATAAAACCTTAGAAGTTTGTGATGCTTGTGAACAGGGAAAGAGTCATCAGTTACCGTTTGTGTCTTCATCTCGAGTTGTTACTACTCCATTAGAGCTTGTGTTTTCGGATGTATGGGGCCCTGCCCAAACCTCTATCAGTGGTCATAAATATTATGTCAACTTCATTGATGCCTACAGTCGCTTTACGTGGCTTTATCTCCTAAAAAGAAAAGCTGATGTGTTTCATGTGTTCTTACAATTTCAATTGCATGTTGAGAAACTCCTCAAGCATAAGATCATTCATGTTCAGTCAGATTGGGGGGGGGGCGAATACCGCAACCTCAATTCTTTCTTTAATAAGCTTGGGATATCTCATCGTGTTTCATGCCCACATACACATCAGCAGAACGGTGCCGTTGAGCGCAAGCACCGCCACATCGTTGAAGCTGGTCTTACACTTCTTGCTCATGCCTCCGTGCCCTTTCGGTTTTGGAGTGATGCTTTTACCACTTTTTGTTTCTTGATCAATCGAACTCCTACTCGAGTATTAAAAATGAAGACACCGCTTGAACTGCTGTTTAATGAACTCCCTGACTATACTTTTCTCAAGGTGTTTGGCTGTGCTTGTTGGCCGCACCTTCGGCCCTATAACAGCCGCAAGCTTGAGTTTCGCTCCAAAAAGTGCGTCTTCCCTGGGTATAGTGCTCTTCACAAAGGCTACAAATGTCTCCATGTTCCAACAAATAGAGTCTATATTTCTCGTGATGTCGTGTTCGATGAAAATCTGTTTCCCTTTTCGAATCTGCCATCTTCCTCATCATTGTCATCATCCACTCATAGCTCCTTTATTTCGCCTGATCAACTTGAGGATGTTGCATAGTCGCCTGTGTTATTGCCTAATCACGATGCAGGTACCGGACGTGGCGCTCGTCTCGAGCTACTTGACGAACCGGCGTTGCCCGCACTTGCCTCTGATGACGGCATCGTCGATCGCTGCATGGGACATGCAGCGGGCGAGTGCCCCGAGGCCGCCTCCTCGGCTCTGCCTGGCCTAGCCGCTTCGTCGCCCGCGCGGCCGGCTGGCAGTGGGCCTCTCCTGCTTCCCGCCTCGCTTGAGCGGTCTTCACCGCCCATGTCGCCCCCGCCTGCCTCACCTGGGCCGGCCTCGCCTGAGCCCGCCTCGCCCATGTCAGCTTCCTCGCCTGGGCCGGACTCGCTTGTGCCTGCCCCGCATGCGGCCTCGCCGCTCGGGAGCCCGTCTCCTGCACTGTCGCCTGCCTCTTCTGACGAGGTAGCGGCGGACCCGCCTCCAGCTCCTATGGTTCTTCGGCCGCATACACGTAGACGGAGTGGTATTCACCGGCCTAAGAAATACAGGGATGGCACTGTTGCATGGATTGCTGCCTGCTTGGCTCAAGCGCAGTCAGATCCTACTGCGGAACCTCGACACTATCAAGCGGCGATGAGTATTCCTCACTGGCATGCTGCTGTGGACCTCGAGATTCCAGCTCTTCGTCAGAATGGCACCTGGAAGCTGGTCTCTCCCCGTCCAGGTATCAACGTCATTGATTCCAAATGGGCCTTCAAGGTCAAACGACACACAGATGGTTCTATTGAGCGGTACAAGGCTCGGCTGGTTGCTAAGGGCTTCAAGCAACGATATGGTCTTGACTACGAGGATACCTTCAGTCCTGTTGTTAAGCCAACCACTATTCAGCTGCTCCTGTCACTCGCTGTCACACGAGGTTGGTCTCTTCGTCAATTGGATGTTCAGAATGCATTTCTTCATGGTGTTCAGAATGCATTTCTTCATGGCATGCTCGGCTGGGATCTGCGCTTCGTGCTCATGGCTTTGTGCCCTCCACTACTGATACTTCACTATTTATTATTCAATGACCAGAAGTCACCATGTACATTCTGGTCTATGTTGATGATATCATCTTTGCCAGCTCCTCTGTTGCGGCGACTGATTGTTTGGTTCTGGCTCTCAGTTCTGATTTTGCTGTCAAGGATCTGGGCAAACTTCATTACTTTCTTGGTCTGGAGGTCACGTATCCACATGATGGTCTTGCTCTTTCTCAGCAGAAGTACTCTCAGGATCTCCTGCGACATACTGCCATGTTGGAGTGCAAAGCTGCTACTACTCCAATGTCCTCCACTGTGCCTATTTCTGCTCCTGATGGGAATCTCCTCTCCGCTGATGATGCTACCGAGTACCGAAGCCTTGTTGGGGCTCTTCAGTACCTCACCATCACACGGCCTGATATTTCATATGCAGTTAACCATGTCTGCCAGTACCTTCATGCTCCTCGAGAGCCTCACTTGACTGCCATCAAACGTATTCTGCGGTACGTTCGCTCCACTGCCTCTTATGGACTTCATCTCAAGCCGACGCCTTCTAGTGTGCTCTCGGCCTTCTGTGATGCGGACTGGGCTGGTAACCCAGATGACAGGCGATCCACGGGGGGATATGCCGTATTCTTTGGTCCTAATCTGATCGCCTGGAGTGCTCGGAAACAAGCTACAGTTTCTCGGAGTAGCACTGAAGCTGAGTACAAGGCGGTTGCTGATGCCACTGCTGAGCTTATTTGGGTCTAGTCCCTTCTTCGAGAATTGAAGATCTCTCACAGTCAGCCTCCTGTCCTTTGGTGTGACAACATCGGTGCCACATACCTCTCATCGAATCCGGTATTTCATGCCCGAACGAAACACATCGAAGTTGATTATCATTATGTGAGAGAACGTGTTGCACAGAAGTTCCTGCAAATCAAGTTCATCTCCTCCAAGGATCAACTTGCTGATATCTTCACCAAACCGTTGTCTCTTCCTTTGTTCATAGGTTGTAGACGCAATCTTAACTTACTGAGTACCTCAGGCCACAGTTAAGATTGAGGGAGGGTGTTAGACTGTATATTGTACCACAACTGTATTTGTACCTGTATTGTACCCCTTGGTACCCTATATAAAGTGATAGGCCATGCACCAGATGCGTTGAGCCAGTTTCCACCAAACCACAGTTTAACACCGCCTGGTTTTTCTCATCTCTTTCTTAAGAAGGATGATGCAGTGGCTGTTACCCCCACCAGCACCGTGTTTCTTGACGGTGTGAAAAAGAGGTTGCATGCTGAAGCCCTGGCATCTTGTTACAATGCTGTTCTGATGCAGGCTATTGTTGATACTAAGACCTATCCTTATTTCTATCACGATTATTTTTTGCTTAAGAATGATGTGCTATCTCTAGTTATATCTCGTCTTCCTGAGATTCCTGGTGGTCGTGACCTTAATTTTGGCCTCCTGCATCAGAGTGGTCATTACACAGTGGCTGTGTTGAAGGAAGGCATGCCATTGACAACTGCAAGGTCTTCTTCCGTATATGAAAGGAGTATGGCAACTGAAGGTCCGCCATGTGTATGCATCTTATCTACGTCAACAGGAGAATGGAAAACTAAGAGTGTCTCTCTCTCTGATGATCTTACTTCCTGGAATTGGGACATTCGTACAGTGCTTGCCAATGAAAATAGTTTTTGGTGGGTGGATTTGTGCTGTGGAATCCTCTCTTATGATCTTGACCATCACCAATCTGCTCTTGGGTTCATCCCAGTTCCAACAGCATGTTTAGAGGATGGGTACAGACAAGAAGATCGTTTTGTCAGCATCAGCACAGGAGAACTTAGGTTTGTCCATATCTTTAGGAAAGACGATCTTTTCTGTGATTATGGTATCAAGTCACATCAATGTGAAGATTATGTCAAGACTTGGAGTTGGGGAGATGGGCGGTGGGTTGAAGAGTGCGAGATGAAATTTGCAGTTTTTGGGAAGGCACAAGCTATTCTTCAAGTCGTCTACCGAAGTTTGTACCATCATATCCTACTGTTGATCCTTGCAATCATAATCTGGTAAACTTTTACTTACCAACTGGCCAACGTTTTGATGGTCATGTAATTTGTGTCGATTTGCCCTCTATGGAGATCAAATACTGTGGCAAAGTACGCGAGGGCTTACTTCACGGGCTAAGCCTAGAAATATTTGAGTTTTCAGGTATTTGATTTAACTTGCCTTTGCCATGATGCACTTTTGATCTCAAAATTTTGTAACTAGGTTGTATAACGCTGCTGCTCATTATTGCAGAAGCAGGAGCAAAGGAGGATTAGCCGCAGCAGGAGTCCTGGGAGATGGCTGTGTCTAGTAAAGAGACGGCACCAAGAACAAAGCATCGTCGGTTGGAGGCGTAATTGGGCCATTCTTATCCTGCTTTGAGTTGGCCCAACCAGCACATGGGAAAACGGGCTAGGGCATTGACTAATGTCTTTTTTTCTAAAAGCCATAAACAAAAAAATTATAGTACAGAAAAATATAGGGAAACAAAAATTTACAACTTGCCGTGCTCTAACATATAAAAATTTCCATGCTATATTATTTGAAACTGGGAAACAATTATGATTTTTTTAAACATGCCACGCGGCAAAATTTACACATTTTTGTTATGTCCATATGGTAATAAATTTCATGTTTTAAGATGGCAAATTACTTGCTTTTTGGTGCATATGACATGGCAATTTTTGGAAATGTTTCTAACAGTTAAATGGAAAATTTTACATATGTTGTTTTTAATATTTTTTCTACACATGGCAAATTTAGAATTTTTCTTTTGGTCACATGTTAGGAGCTAAGGTTCTGCCGGTTCTCGGGTGAAGATTGTAGGGGAACGATGGAGGAGGACAAGGACAAGGATGCGGCGGCCGGCGGTTGGGTGCCATCCTTGCATGGTGGAGAAGAGGCGGCGGCGGCGCAAGAGGGGGCTAGGGTTAGGTCTCCCAGCTCCCTAAGGGAAGCCGAGCAAATAATGATAGCTTCTTGCTTGATTAGATTGATACATCTCCTCTCTTTATATAAAGAGGTTTACTTGATTCCTAAGCAAACGATAAGATAATTGGGCTAAGCCCCTAATAACGATAATATAACTTGGGCCACAACCCACTGGGCTAAGCCCCTAATATGATAGTCATAACACTTCTCCCTGCCTGCAGAAACAACTCGTCCTCGAGTTGTAAGATGGGGAAGTGCTTGTTGAACTCCTCGAGGTGATGAACCAGCGTCGAACACCTTCGCGACAGCTTGGGCGGTCAGGTCAGCGGCGACGACGTCCTCCTCAATGTAGTCTGCAGCCTCCAGGCAGAAGAGGGCAGACATGGCCAGGCGTGTAGAGCTCGTTGCAGTTGAAGCACAACCCTTGGCGGCGACGCTCGAGTAGCTTGGCTGAGGTGAGCCGGCGGAACAGGCGCGCCGCGGTCACGGCGAGGGGTGCCGCGGAAGTCTGAGCAAGCCGACCCTGCGCGGGAACATCCGGCCCAGGTAGCGGCCCAGCGGCCTGGGACGGTGATGCCTGATGGATGGCCATCACGTGGTGCTCGAACGTGTGGGCGTAGTACATGGCCGTCTGGAGATCCTGGGGTCCCTGAAGCTCCACATCCATGCGGATGTGATCTGGAAGTCCACCGACGAAGAGGTCGGCCCGCTGCTGCGTCGTCACGCCCGACACGTGGCATGCCAGGTCCTGGAAACAATAGGTGAAGTCCTAAACCGTGGAGGTGAAGGGAAGGCGGCCTAGCTCTACCAGGTGGCTCCCGCGGATCGGTGGCCCAAAACGAATAAGCCAGAGCTCGCGAAAGCGCTCCCAAGGGGGCATGCTGCCCTCATCCTGCTCGAGAGCGTAGTACCAGGTCTGTGCCACGCCGCGGAGGTAGTAAGATGCGATCCAGGTACGCTCCGAGGCAACGGTGTGCTGCCCGCGAAAGAACTGCTCGCACTGGTTGAGCCAGTTGAGGGGGTCCTCCATGCCGTCATAAGTGGCGATGTCCAGTTTGGCAAACCATGGCGGTGTCCGAGTCAGAGCGGCGTGGCCGACTGGCTCGGAGGTGCGAATCAGCGAGGATTGGGGCGCCCGGTCAGCATGGCTGCGGCCCGTGGAGTGCCCCGCCGAGCCAGAGGGATCACCAAACTACAGAGTGGGTGCCAGCGGGTCTCCAACCGACATGTAGACGGGTGGCGGCGATGATCCGGTCAGCCAGGCCGGTATTGGGGGCGATGACGGCGGGAAGCGCACTTGCTGGATTGGTACGCCTCCCTCTGTGCGTGACCCGGGCCCCGTGCTGGGCAGTGGCGGGACCGGCAGCTGTGGCTGCGGTGGCACGGACCGGGTGGCGTGAGGGACGCAGCGAGGGATGGGGCCGGCCACTGTGGCCATGGAGGCGTGGCAGTGGGCGGCGGTGGGGCCGACAGCTAGGGCGGCGACTGCTCGGACCCGGGAGGCATCGGAGGCGCAGCGATCGTCGGGCCCGGCCACTGCGGCCAGTAGGGGGCGATGGTGGGCGGCAGCTGACCGGGCCAGTGGTGGTGTAGAGGCCCGATTGGCACCGTGGTGGCCGCGTACCAGGGCAGGGCGGCTGGCCCGGTCACGGCGGCTGGCGGCAAGGGCGGCGGCTGCCCGTAAGGCCCGGCCAGGTAGAGGCGGATGCCCTGGACGGCAGTGACGAGGTCATTAAGGACCCCGATGATCTTTGCTGGGAAGTAGACGACGACAGGTGGCGCGGTCACGGGTAGCGACTGGCCGGTGGAGGCCCCCGCGGAGGAGCTGAGCGGTGCGGTGGAGTTGTCGACCGCGGCGGCGGGAAGCGCCAGCGGCACGATGGAGAGGGCGGCGGCGGTGGACAGCGGCAAGGTGGGCAGTAGCGGGGTGGGTGGTGGCGCAGACATGATCGGACCCAAGCTACCTGATACCAAGGTGTTAGGAGCTAAGGTTATGCCAGTTCTTGGGCGGAGATTGTAGGGGAACGATGGAGGAGGACGAGGACGAGGGCTCGGCAGCCGGCGGCTGGACGCCGTCCTTGCGTGATGGAGAAGAGGCGACAACGGCGCAAGAGGCGGCTAGGGTTAGGTCTCCCGGCTCCCTAAGGGAAGCTGAGCAAATAATGATTGCTTCTTGATTTATTAGATTGATACATCTCCTCTTCTTATATAGAGAGGTTTACTTGACTCCTAAGGAAACGATAAGATAATTGGGTGTAGGATCGAAAGTATGTCTAGAGCAGGGTGATTAGACTACTTAACCAAATAAAAACTTATCCTTTTCCCAATTTTAGTTCTTGGCAGACTTTAGCAACTTTGGACAAGTCAAGCAATCTTAGCACAATTCAAGCAAGCATGCAAAGAGTATATGAGCAGCGGAAAGTAAAGCATGCAACTTGCAAGAATGTAAAGGGAAGAGTTTGGAGGATTAAAACGCAATTGGAGACACAAATGTTTTTGTCGTGGTTCCGATAGGTGGTGCTATCGTACATCCACGTTGATGGAGACTTCAACCCACGAAGGGTAACGGTTGCGCGAGTCCATGGAGGGCTCCACCCACGAAGGGTCCACGAAGAAGCAACCTTGTCTATCCCACCATGGCCATCCCCCACGAAGGACTTGCCTCACTAGTGGTAGATCTTCACGAAGTAGGCGATCTCCTTGCCCTTACAAACTCCTTGGTTTAACTCCACAATCTTGTCGGAGGCTCCCAAGTGACACCTAGCCAATCTAGGAGACACCGCTCTCCAAGAAGTAACAAATGGTGTGTTGATGATGAACTCCTTGCAATTGTGCTTCAAATGATAGTCTCCCCAACACTCAACTCTCTCTCACAGGATTTGGATTTGGTGGAAAGAAGATTTGAGTGGAAAGCAACTTGGGGAAGGCTAGAGATCAAGATACATATGGTAGGAATGGAATATCTTGGTCTCAACACAAGTGTAGATGGTTCTCTCTCAGAAAAAGTGAGTTCGAAGTGTAGGTTCGTTCTGATGGCTCTCTCCATGAATGAAGAGGCGGTGGAGGGGTATATATAGCCTCCACACAAAATCTAACCGTTACACACAACTTGCTAATCTCGGTGGGACCGAATAGTTAAACTCGGTCGGACTGATTCAGCAAAGCTAGTGACCATTAGGGTTTTCGGTGGGACCGACATGCAACTCGGTAGGACCGATATGATTAGGGTTAGGGCATAACGTAATCTCGGTGAGATCGATTACACAAACTCGGTGGGACCGATTTTGCTAATAAGCTAACCAGAGAGTTGGTCAGGTAAACTCGGTGGGACCGATCGCTCATTTTGGTGAGACCGAAACATTACGAAGGGAAAACAGAGAGTTTACATTGTAATCTCGGTGGGACCGATCGCTCATCTCGGTGAGACCGAAATGTTACGAAGGGAAACAGAGGGATTACAACCCCATCTCGGTGAGATCGAGATCCCTATCGGTGAGACCGATTTGCCTAGGGTTTTTGGCAGTGGCTATGACATTTGAAACTCGGTGGCGCCGGATAGGGAGAATCGGTGGGGCCGAGTTTGACTTTTGGTTTAGGTCATATGTGGATGTGAGAAAGTAGTTGAGGGTTTTGGAGCATATCACTAAGAATTTTGAGCAAGAACCTCATTAAGCAACACCTCATCCCTCCTTGATAGTATTGGCTTTTCCTATAGACTCAATGTGATCTTGGATCACTAAAATGGAGAATGTAGAGTCTTGAGCTTTGAGCTTGAGCCAATCCTTTGTCCTTAGCATTTTGAGGGGTCCACTTTTCTCATCCATGCTATGCCAATCATTGAGCTTTCCTGAGATATTAATCTTGAAATAGCATTAGCTCAATGAGCTATATGTTGTTAGGAATTACCAAAACCACCTAGGGATAGTTGCACTTTCAATCTCCCCCTTTTTAGTAATTGATGACAACATATATATCAAAGCTTTGACAAATGATAATAAGAGTGAAAAATATTGTCGCTTTGAGAAGTATGTGAAAAGCAAGAGCTCCCCCTAAATTTGTGCATAGTTTAAGATTTGCTTTGGACTGCAAATGCACAAAGAGTTAGGATCATGGGTTACTCTTCCATGTCACATACATCTTGGTGGAGCGCTCAAAATGATAATAATTAAAATACATGCACTCATGACCAAGCAAAGTGAGTGATCATATGGAATATAAAAGGATAATGTCATCCAACAAGCATTAAGGTAGCATATGATCAAACACATGATCATCCAAGTATCACACACAAGCAGAAAGTATAAAGTATCTCACCCAAGCAAACAATAAAGTTCAACCACCAAGGAGAAACGCAAGAGAGAACAAAAGCAACACTCTCTCTCGAAGCCTATGATCTATACATTTTCTCCCCCTTTGGCAACAAGTTACCAAAAAGTTCATAAAAATGCATAGTGCTAATTCATCACTCAGGCTTGGTCTTCAGGTGGTGGTGTAGACAGAACTCCAAGGATGAATGCGTCAGTTGATATAGATGGAGCTGGTGGAGTAGGTGCTGGAGCTGGTGGCACTGAAGCTGTAGCTGGTGCAGATGAAGTTGCTCTTGTGTCTGGAACAGGCATAGCAGCAGACCTCTGACCTCTGGGCACTCTAGCAAAAGCATCAGTGGTTGTCTTGCCCTTCTTCTCCTGCACTTCATCCTGAAGTTGCTCAACGACTGACTGGATCTCAGTGACCTTCACATCTAAGTCATAGAACTTCTGCTCCACGATCCTCTCCAAGCTCTCCTGGTTTTGAGTCATGGTGGCCAGTCCCTTCTCAATCCTTAGAGTGGAGGCAATCAAGTAGCCAAGATGATCTTGCTTGCTCTTCAGAAGATACTGAGATGCCTCTTCAGTGGTTGGCATCTTTGCAGCCTTTTCAGCATTTGCCTTCTCCTTCTTGGCTTGTGCGTGCACAGAAGATGGTTCATTCTCATCCATCACCACAGTGTTTTCCTCAAAGTCTGGGTAGATGGGAAGGTGCTCCTTGTCCAGCAGATATATGCCAGTGCCCATCTTGGAGTTGATTAGCTCCTGGATCTGTGGGGCATACCCACAACTCCTCTTCTGATCTGCAGCTATCCTCTTTATGGTTTCCACAATTAGGCTCATGACCTTGAACTTCTGTGGAACATAAAAAATGTGCAGCAAGTTGATGGAGTGACCTTTGATCATCTTGTGATCACCTGACTTTGGCAAAAGAGTGTGCCTGAGAATCCAGTTGATTGTTGGCAAGCCTGATAGAAGGTAATGTACTGATCCAAATTTGTGTGTCTCAAGAGCAACATCTGAGATCTCTTTGTACATGTGTGCCATGGTGTTGTGATCCTTCTTCTTCTTAGCATAGACATCCAAGTCATCTTCTTGTTCTTCTGGGGCATTGATCAACTGAGCCCATTCTGCAACTGTTGACTGGTACCTAGTGCCTTCAGACATCCAGACAATCCTTCCATCTGGGTAGAAATAAGCTGTGGAGTAGAACTGCATGATGAGCTCATCATTCCACTTTGTGAGCTTCTGAGCCACAAACTCATCAACTCCACAAGCCTTGAAGCTGTCATATACACCAGGGAAGTGATCCTCATTTTCCTTAATGAATTTCCAATCGACCCATCTCATGTCACACACTATGGGCTTCTTGTCAAGTAAGATAGTCTTATAGAAGTCCTGCTGTTCCTTGGTATGGAACTTGTAGTCCACAGCAGTTCTTCTTCTGGTGACATATGGATCTGACTCTCTCCATAGCCTCAATCCTGAATCCTTCCTTATCTTCATGTTCTTAGCTACTGGATGAGCATCATTGTGATCTGGAATTTTTGGCTTCAACTTCCTCAAGACATGTGACTCATCACCTTCTTCTTCCATTGCAGCTTCAGGCACTGGGGCCTTGTTCTTCTCTACTGCTGGGATGTTCTTGGTGCTCCTCTTGGGTGCAGTTTTGGGTTTTGGAGCAGCTGGAGCAGCAGTCTTAGGAGCAGTCTTAGGCTTAGATGGAACAGCCCCTGCCCTTATAGCATCTCCCATAAGCTTTTGAGCTTTGGGTGCTGGTGCTGCATCCTCTTCATCTTCCTCTTCTTCAGAGTCTTTCATTATTGAAGATCTCCCAAGCACTCTGGCAGTGGTCTTCTTGACCCTTTCCTTTCTTTTCTTTTCTGCCACAACCTGCTCTTTGGGTGCAGATCCCAAAGTTTCTTGAGTGGATGTTCTGGCTTTTGACATGGGAGCTCTCTTGGCAGGAACCTTTTGCTTCATCCCTGGCTTAGTGGCAGTAGCTGTGCCATATTCCTTTTTCAGGACTTTCCTCTTTGAGATGGCCTCTTCCTCAGCAGCCACATAGTCCTCATCCTCTGAATCTGAGGTTTTCTTCTTTCTGGTCCTGGTGGCTGCCTTAGGCAAGTTACTAGGTGTGCTCCTGCTTCCATCATCTGAGATACTGGAGGGACTAGTGCCCTCACTCAAGTTCACTTGCTCCTCAGACTTGTTCTGACTGTCACTTTGATTTGACATGATGCAAACACTGACAGCAGACCCTGTGAATAGATTATAGATGAGGTAGAGTGGATGAGCATCACAAAGTGCAGAGGTTTTTGCAAAAGAATGAATCAAAAACTTAGTTTTAGTTTTCCACAGAAAGCATTTCGGATCTACCGATTTAAAATCTTGGTGATACCGAAGCAGCTGTTGGAACCTAAACTAGTGAACTCGGTCAGACCGAGTCACAGTTCGGTGGCACCGAGACTGCTAGGGTTTCACAAAGACTCGAACTCGGTCACACTGATTTGCAATTCTCGGTCAGACCGAGAATCACATGTGCAATGGCCTGAGCCAAATCGGTGGAACCGATTCCAACAACTCGGTCGGTCTGAGATGATTTCGGCGGAAACCTAACCCTAAATTTTCAATCCACAGCTAAACTACGGAGTGTTTTCATTGGATAGAGTGATCTCAATCATGGCAAGATACATGGCAAAACAATGTGCTGGGGAATTGGAGTGAGAATCAACACAAACATCAAGTCCATACGCTAGTTCGGCGATGGACTTGCTACGGTGGCAACGGCAGAGACGATCCCGTTGACGGTGGCGGAGACCAGTGACTGGAGGTGGCTAGCGACGAGGAGGACGATCCGGAGACCCAGGGAGGCAGAGCAGGCTGAGCGCGGCCGAAGAGGTTCGGAAAATTTTCCAAATTTTGGCCCGTGGGTAGCCCGACCCTGTCAGTGTGACCGAGTGGAACAACTCGGTGGCACCGAGATGCATAACTTCAAGCAGTTACTGAAACTCGGTGTGACCGAAAAGTTCAAATTGGTTGCACCGAGATTAAAAACCTAGATCGACTTAGTGATCTCGGTATGACCGAAATGGATGAATCGGTCAGACCGAAACGCACAAAGAAGTTTTGGAAGTTTAAGTCTATGACGAATCGGGGACTCCGAGTGCTCCTCACACAGAATGGTTCGAATCTGACTTAATCAAACTTTGTGATGCAACATGAATAGAGTTTGAGACGAGAAGATCATAGATAGCTAGAGAAGGTTCTTAGGCATTCTTGTCCATCCGCTTGGCAAGAGAAAAATAAACCAACCAATCAAAACAACAAGTGGATGTCCTCGAATGAGTATATTATGCAACCAACATGCTCACACAATAAAATGACAAATGAAATATGTGGCAAAGCCTGCACAAACAATTCTAGCATCTATCAAGCAATTGGCGATGACTAGGTCATCTATATATGAGTATATTTACTTAGGAGTCAAATGAGAACATTTGATCATAGGTCATACTCATCGTTTAAGCACAAGTGAGGTTACCACTTTTACATAAAGCGTTGTTGTGTTCACACCATTAGAGTTGCTTTAGCTCAATTCTTAGAGTAAAGCTCCCCCTAGATGTGAGATCCCCCCTAAGAGGGATGAACTAACCTTGGGTTTTGTCGATGATGACTTCATGTAGGTGTCGAAGATGTGGATGCTCTAAGTTGATGTAGATCATTCGGAGCTATCCTTTGGAGTGAGTTGCACTTTCAATACCTACACGTGTTAGTCCCACAAGGAACAAATAAGGATATCCATAGACATAGAGTGATGCACACACAAGATGATGTCTATGAGAGCATTAGGTTACCTTGTCCCTTGTCTTACCAACAAGAGGGTTTGTGACTCCTTAAACTAGTGCAAGATGTGGAAGTTGATTGCACTTGTTCTTGCCAAAATGATAAGAGTGAAGTATGTTGGCGGAGTCACCCTCAAGAACTCTCTAGTTCTTCTTCTTCGGGATCCACATCATCTTGATGGGAATCCTTGAAGTTGTAGTTGTACTTGATGAAGTGGAACTTGATGTAGTCTTGGAAACCCACTTGACCAAGGCCTTAGGAGCTTCTTCAAATGCATCAATTTCCTCTTGAAGCTTGTCCTTGCCTTTTTCCTTGTGGTCTTGTGGTGGAAGATCATCTTGAGCTTGTGTCCCTTTGAAAGAATTAGGATCATACTTCTCTTGTTGAGGAACAAACTTCGTCTTGGGATATTGATCTTCTTCCCACTCAACTCCATTGGCATTGAACTTTCGTTCAAAACCAATACCTTGATTCTTCCGGTGCCTTCCTTGCTTGCGTACAATTTCCTCGAATTGCTTACTCCCGGCAAGGCTCTTGTAAACACCTTTCTCTATGATTCCCTTCAATAAGCTATTTTCTTGCTCAAGTGTAAGTTGGCTGAGAGAATCATTAGTGGAATCAAGAGAACTACTAGAATCAACAATATTGGATTTAGCATGATTATTGTTACTACTAGAGGAAGAATCCTTCTTGTTCTTGTTACTAGACTTGACTTGAGGCATGTAAGTGGATAAGAGTAAACGCTTGGCAATGTAAGAAGAACTTTTCTTGCGAAGATCATCATTGATTGCCTTTAAGAACTCATGCTCTTGCTCAAGATTGAGCTTCTCAAAACGTAATTTCTCATGAGTCCTTAAAAGTTCTCGATGATCTCCTAAGATAGTTTCATGAGCTAACTTAAGAGTGTTTATCTCTTTAGTTAGAGACTCAATCTTCTCCTTATCATTTTCATTCATTTCATCTTGATTAGCATGATTAATTGATGTTTCATCATAGTATTCATCACTAGAGTTGTCAACAAGTAAACATCATCACCTAACAAGTCATCTTCATCACTATTGAAATCAACATACTTGGGGTGTGATACCTTTGGACCTTTGGCCATGAATCATCTTCCAATTCCTTCATTTGGTGAATCAAATATGTCGTAGGAGTTGGTTGACAGAAGTGCTAGACCGGCAACACCTTCATCTTGAGTATATTCGGAGTCGGAGTGATAGCTTCTCTCAGAGTGATTGTCGGAGTCGGAGCCGGATACCCATTCACCAATATGAGCTTGATGTCTTCATTTTGTGTAGCTCCTTGATGACTTGTCCTTCCTTTCCGAATCCCTGCTTCTCCGAGATGTTCTTCGTTCATAACGATCATCCCTACTCCTTCTCTCCCTCGATGGTGATTCATCTCTTCTACTTCTTCTTTTGGGAGTATCTTCCCTTCTCTTGTAGGGGGCAGTACACTCATTTGAGTAGTGTCCGGGTCTTCCACAATTGTAGCAGTTTTGCTCTCGACTAGAAGATCTTTTGTCATTGTAGGACCTTGACTTGGAACTTCTCTCTTTGCTTCTACTCTTGTAGAACTTGTTGAAGTTCTTCATCATTAGGCTCAATTCTTTATTGAAGGTTTGTTTCTCACTTGATGATGTGGGAGCTTCACATGAGGCTTTGTAAGCACCACTTGACTTGTTATGGAGCTCCTCCTTATCCTTGAGTGACATCTCATGAGCAACAATTCTTCCAATGACTTTCGTTGGCTTGAGATCTTTGTAATTTGGCATCATTTGGATCAATGTGCATGCAGTAACATATTTTCCATCCAAGGCTCTTAGGATCTTCTTGATGATGAATTTGTCGGTCATCTCTTCACTTCCTAAGCCGACAATCTCATTTGTGATAAGAGCAAGCCTAGAGTACATTTCAGCGACACCTTCACCATCCTTCATTTTGAACTTGTCAAGTTGACTTTGAAGCACATCCAACTTGGATTCCTTGATGGAGTCGGTACCTTCATGCATATCAATCAAAGTATCCCAAATTTCCTTTGCATTCTCACGACATCTGATTTTGTTGAATTCTTCGGGGCACAATCTGTTGAACATGATATCACAAGCTTGAGCATTGTATTGTAGCATCTTCAACTCTTCTGCGGTAGCTTCACGGTTCGGTTCTCTCCCATCAAAGAATTCACCTTGCAAGCCAATACACACAATAGCCCAAACGGCGGGGTTATGTCCAAGAATATGCATTTTCATCTTATGCTTCCAACTAGCAAAATTAGTACCATCAAAGTAAGGACCTCTACGGTGGTAATTTCCCTCGCTAGATGCCATACTCTCCTAGGTTGTGAAACCAAGGCTATGACCACCAAAAGCTATAGAAATCAAAGCAAATGGAGACCAAAGCTCTGATACCACTTGTAGGATCGAAAGTATGTCTAGAGGGGGGGTGATTAGACTACTTGACCAAATAAAAACTTATCCTTTTCCCAATTTTAGTTCTTGGCAGATTTTAGCAACTTTGGACAAGTCAAGCAATCTTAACACAATTCAAGCAAGCATGCAAAGAGTATATGAGCAGCGGAAAGTAAAGCATGCAACTTTCAAGAATGTAAAGGGAAGAGTTTGGAGGATTCAAAATCAATTGGAGACACGGATGTTTTTGTCGTGGTTCCGATAGGTGGTGCTATCGTACATCCACGTTGATGGAGACTTTAACCCACGAAGGGTAACGGTTGCGCGAGTCCACGGAGGGCTCCACCCACGAAGGGTCCACGAAGAAGCAACTTTATCTATCCCACCATGGCCATCGCCCACGAAGGACTTGCATCACTAGCGGTAGATCTTCACGAAGTAGGCGATCTCCTTGCCCTTACAAACTTCTTGGTTCAACTCCACAATCTTGTCGGAGGCTCCCAAGTGACACCTAGCCAATCTAAGAGACACCACTCTCCAAGAAGTAACAAATGGTGTGTTGATGATGAACTCCTTGCTCTTGTGCTTCAAATGATAGTCTCCCCAACACTCAACTCTCTCTCACAGGATTTGGATTTGGTGAAAAAAAGATTTGAGTGGAAAGCAACTTGAGGAAGGCTAGAGATCAAGATTCATATGGTAGGAATGGAATATCTTGGTCTCAACACAAGTGTAGGTGGTTCTCTCTCAGAAAAAGTGAGTTGGAAGTGTAGGTTCGTTCTGATGGCTCTCTCCACGAATGAAGAGGTGCTGGACGGGTATATATAGCCTCCACACAAAATCTAGCCGTTACACACAACTTGCTAATCTCGGTGGGACCGAATAGTTAAACTCGGTCGGACCGATTCAGCAAAGCTAGTGACCGTTAGGGTTTTCGATGGGACCGACATGCAACTCGGTAGGACCGATATGATTAGGGTTAGGGCATAATGTAATCTCGGTGAGACCGATTACACAAACTCGGTGGGACCGATTTTGGTAATAAGCTAACCAGAGAGTTGGTCAGGTAAACTCGGTGGGACCGATCGCTCATTTCGGTGAGACCGAAACGTTACGAAGGGAAAACAGAGAGTTTACATTGCAATCTCGGTGGGACCGATCGCTCATCTCGGTGAGACCGAAATGTTACGAAGGAAAACAGAGAGATTACAACCCCATTTCAGTGAGACCGAGATCCCTATTGGTGAGACCGATTTGCCTAGGGTTTGTGGCAGTGGCTATGACATTTGAAACTCGGTGGCGCCGGATAGGGAGAATCGGTGGGGCCGAGTTTGACTTTTGGTTTAGGTCATATGTGGATGTGAGAAAGTAGTTGAGGGTTTTGGAGCATATCACTAAGAATTTTGAGCAAGAACCTCATTAAGCAACACCTCATCCCTCCTTGATAGTATTGGCTTTTCCTATAGACTCAATATGATCTTGGATCACTAAAATGGAGAATGTAGAGTCTTGAGCTTTGAGCTTGAGCCAATCCTTTGTCCTTAGCATTTTGAGAGGTCCACTTTTCTCATCCATGCTATGCCAATCATTGAGCTTTCCTGAGATATTAATCTTGAAATAGCATTAGCTCAATGAGCTATATGTTGTTAGGAATTACCAAAACCACCTAAGGATAGTTGCACTTTCATTGGGTTAAGCCCCTAATAACGATAAAATAACTTGGGCCACAACCCACTGGGCTAAGCCCCTAATATGACGGTCATAACATCACAAGGAAAGTTAATGGCAAATTTAGTTCTTGTAATTTTCCTATGGCAATCTTGAGTTCTTTTTCTCTTGGAACCATTGGAAAAATGTTTCTACTTTGTCACATGGCAATTTTACAAGTTTTTTCTTTTTGCTAAATTCGTAATGAAATTGACACGAGGGAATTCTTTTAAGTAAATTATCAAAAACTAAATTTGCCAAGGCGGTGAAAATAAATTTTCCATGGTCCACGGAAAAACTAAATTAAAATAAATTTGCCATGTCTATTGAAAATAAATTTGCCATGGTCTGTCAATGCAAACTGCCATGATCTAGCAGTGCAATTTTCTTAAAATTTTCATATTTTTTACCATGGATGTAAAACTAGCCATGGTCTAGCAAGGCAATTTGCCATGGCCCAAAAAGTTTGAATTTTACAAAATAATGTAAAACTTTTGATTCTTTATTGGATCATGAAAACCTACTTTTTGAAGATTAACTAATATAAAGAAAACAAAAAAGAATTATTTCCTCTTCTTATATTACTGCTTTTCACGTTGTTATTTGGATTCATAGGCCATGGTGAAAGAAAAAGTCAATCATGAATTCTTTTGAAAAAATTGCAATAAGTCACATAGTTAATAAAAAATGTTTGTGTAGAGGTTTCCGTTTTTATTCCTTAGAATCTTCTTTTTTGTCTTTCTGACATTTATGCTTTTTTATTGTAATTTCGGGTAAGCCAAGTGCAAATTATCGGGTACTCAGCTTACTCTTAAATCAAGTTTTTGAAAAGAAATGACGCAAAAGGGTAAGTTGAGCGTAATTTATGGGGCTCTCGACTTATATTATTTGCACCAGAAAAATGGAAATACTATATTAGAAGCCGAGTCGCTCTTTCAAGACACTCGACAAATACATCCGGCCGTCACAAAGCCGTTAGATGTGGGGGAGGGACATTCGGCAAATACGTCCAGCCGTCGCAGGGCTTTGCCGAGCGCGCTGTCTATGCCGAGTGTTTTGTTTTCTCCATGTTTGCTGAGCGCGTTGTCTGTGCCGAGTGTTTTTTATCTCCATGTTTGCTGAGCGTTCTGTCTATGCCGAGAGTGTTTTTTAGCCTGTTTACCCCGAGTGCTTTTCTGTATGATACTCTAGAGGTATGCTGAGTGCCCGAGAAATTACACTTGGCATAGGTCCACATACTAGGCAAAGTGTACTTTACCTGTAGTGTCCGTTGCTGTTTTGCAGATTGCAATCGCCAAATGAGACGCAGTTGAGAAGCTACTTTTTCCTTACTCTCATTTCTGAAGCCCCTTTCTCCTGCAACCTGTTTTAATCACATTGTTCAAGGCGACACTCAAGTGCGAATATTCGTCTTCTAAGAAAACAGTCTAAGCATGTGCGGTTTGCTTCTTTTTCAGAAGAAAGAGAAGCCAGGAGCAGCTCCACTCAACTAATAGGGGTAAAAGGAGAAGTTATGTTTTTTTATTTTAGAAAAGGAGGATGACCTCCGGCCTCTGCATCTGGGAGATGCATGCGGCCACTTTATTGATTATTCTCGTTGACCTTACAAAATATTACAACAATATGCTTGAATCCGTCATCTTGGCAACATATGCCACTACTCCTATCCATATGGCGAAGGGATGCTAGCTGGCCAAATACCCAGACCACTCACCTAAACCTACCATCAAAAGCCGGAAACCCCAGCCGAGCCACATACCGGGTCTGGGGCACAAACCGGTCTGACGCACTCACATGTGTCGTCGCCGCCATCTTCCACAGGTCCGTCTTCAGAGCAGATATTGAGGCTTCTACCTTGTTAGGCCACTCTGCCATCGACGCCACCATGACGCCAGACAGCCACCTCCTCCTGCGCGAGTCCATCTACACGCATCGGGCGCCGAGTCTCCGCTGCGCCACGCCGCCGAGATCCGCCGTCTTCGATGCGGAGGAGGAAACACCGCTCCACCTCTGAGCGCATCGCCGGCCACCTGCCGCGATGTCGTGCAAGTCCAGCTCTGGGAAAGCACGCAGGGAATCACGATCTTTAAGACGACGCCCTCAGGAGGGGAAGCGATGTCATGCCATCGTCTGGTCCTGCACCGCAGGTCCTGGGCTTTCAGCCGAAGAAAGTGACTCGAGAGCGGAGGAGGTCGGAGAACTCCACAACGGCCCCCAGGAGGAGAGCGACATCCGCAGACACCGCGCCGTCGGCTTTCGCCCGGAGCAACCCTACCTCCACACCCTCACGCTGCCGGACGAGGATGGGGGAACCCCAGCGCCGCCAGCATGCGAACCCACTGGCCCAAGTACCTCATGCGCGGCAGCGGCGCCATCACCACGCACGACCACCGACCTCACCGCCGGCCGAAGCCAACGGGCCAGATCGGCCGAGCCCGCCACGGCCAGATCTGAAACCTCGGGACGCCGTCGCATCGAGGCATCCACGAGCAGCCGGCAGCCCATCACCTGCGAGAGGTCGAGGACGCCGCGCCGAGCAGCCGCCACGCCGGCCGGAGATGCCGAGGACGAGACTCCCACAACCACGGGCTCACGCCGGCGACCTAGGCCGCCGAGCGAGCGGAGATCCCCGCCGCCACCGTCCTCCGACGCGGGCTTCGCCCGGCGGACTCATCCGGCGGCGGCGGGAGGGGGGGCGTGATGTAGAGGGGGACGGCGGCGGCGTTCCTAGGGTTCCCCCGAGCCGCCCTAGGGACGACGCGGGGGTATTTTCAAGTAATTGGCCCTCAAAGGAGAAGTTATGTACACTGATACAGAGGGTTTACAGGCAGCCTCCGTTTACATCACATGCTGAATCTAAAGATCTTCTCTCCCGAATCAGCAAACCATGGCTAGAAAGATTCTCGACTTATTCAGCACTCGCTACTTCTTCCTAGCAGCCCATCACCTGCGAGAGGTCGAGGACGCCGCGCCGAGCAGCCGCCACGCCGGCCGGAGACGCCGAGGACGAGACTCCCACAACCACGGGCTTACGCCGGCGACCTAGGCCGCCGAGCGAGCGGAGATCCCCGCCGCCACCGTCCTCCGACGCGGGCTTCGCTCGGCGGACTCATCCGGCGGCGGCGGGAGGGGGGCGTGATGTAGAGGGGGGCGGCGGCGGCGTTCCTAGGGTTCCCCCGAGCCGCCCTAGGGACGACGCGTGGGTATTTTCAAGTAATTGGCCCTCAAAGGAGAAGTTATGTACACTGATACAGAGGGTTTACAGGCAGCCTCCGTTTACATCACATGCTGAATCTAAAGATCTTCTCTCCCGAATCAGCAAACCATGGCTAGAAAGATTCTCGACTTATTCAGCACTCGCTACTTCTTCCTACTCTAGCTAGCCCATGACAGGAGATAAGTGTTAAAACTGACAAGGTCTTGCAAGATTTGCTGGAAGACCATGAGCACGGAGAACACCCCCATCCCCACCAGCACAGGCTTTGCACCGGTGAAGCTCACTCTTTCTTTGCCAGCCCTGGACGCTGCTTCTACCTGTTCAAGCCCAGCTTTCTGATCGGATAATTTGGAGACAATAGACCAGGCCATCAATGGGGGGAGAAGGCCGTACAAGATGGTCATGCAGTAGCCCCCCTAAACATGTGGAAATCAGACGAGCAGCAAGCTATCAATCAATCGATCAATAATTCATGACTAGGAACTTTGCTTATGTGTCACTCTACTTCTCCGCCAATCTGCGGCCCAGGATTTGAAGGGTGCGTGCATGCTTTGATGTAAACTTACGGCGATGTCAGTGGCTATAGAGAATGAATCTGGGACGGCAGCTGCTATGAGCATGGTTGGGACGACCACCGCCCCTGTGGCAACGAAGCTGAGCCTGTTGCTTTCGAGCAATGTTGGCCAGCCAAGCTGGGTAGATCCTTCTTCCTCAGAAGCGGCCTCGTCGATCTTTGCCTGCACTTTGTCAGAGCACTTTTAAGTTTTAACAGAGGAAAAAGATGGTTCTCCAGGTAGTTTGATCAGCGGTATAAGATGCTAGTAGGTCGAAGTATACAGAGGGGGCTAGATTGGTCATCTGCTCGATGAAGAACTGCGACGCTGCAAGCAGGGTCCCGATGAGAGAGGTCCCGACAGCCAGGAGCGAGAAGGTCTCGACCACCGCGTAGCTCCACCTACACAAAAGAAGCGCGTGAGTCGCCGATGGGGTTCGATTCAATGCCTCCAGCGCGTCATCCAGAGAGGCGAGCGGCATGCATGCAGATCGCTGGACGCTGACAGATGGGGGAAGTACGCCGCCCGTTCTTGGGTACGGCGGCGGTGCTTACTCTGTCTCCAGCTTGTCGAGGATGCCGAGGCTGTTGGGGTCCGTGGAGGAGGCGGCGAGGGTGAGCGCGACGTCGTCCCACACGAGCAGGGAGACGAGCGGCACCAGGCTCCCGACGAGGATCGCGAGCCGGATCCTCGCCAGGTCCCCCTCCAGGTATGCGCAGATCACTGCATGCGCCAACCGCAGTGCATTATGTTCAGCACTGGCTTAGGCTGGTACTGTACCTCGAACGCTTTCATGTCTGGTGGCATGGCAGCTGGAGCATGCGTGGAAGTCAATGAGCACAGTGCATGTGGTTCCTCTTGGGTACGCACGTACCTGGCGCGATGTCGTGGTAGACCAGCGTGAAGATGATCACCGGCAGCGCCGCTGGGACCTGCTCCCAGTGGGCGCTCGCTGGCAGGCTCAGGCCGCCGCCGAACGCCACCGCAGAGACTTCAATCGTCAGCAGTAGCCCTGCATCAGCGGACATATCAGGGCGATGAGATGATGGTGATGCACACCGGCACCCAAGACTTGTTGCCGTTTTGTAAGGTGTGTCTGCTGTCCTGCTTTTACTACTTAGCCGCTTCTTTCCTGTTGGAGATGCAGTGTTGGTGTTACCGCTCTGTAGTCTGGGTTGGGACGCTACGATATGAATTCCATGTGCAATGCTACATGGAAATGTCGAGCAAAGATTTGTCCTGCGCTCCTAGGTGTTAATGCAGATCTCACTAGTGATGCATCCGCTCTTAGTACTACAGTGCTACTACTAGGGTAGTACTGGCCGTTCATCCAAGTGACAACTCACATACTGACATACACTAAGTACTACATTGGTACTAGTACTGGTAGCCGTTGCGTGCCAGCAGAACAGTACTGTACCTATCATGAAGAAGGTGAGCACTTGGTTCACTTGGGCGGTGACGCCGGTGCCGCCGCCGGCGATGAGGAGCGCGAGCGCGGCGGTGAAGGCGGCGCCGGAGACGGGCTCGGGCACGCCGATCGCGCGGGAGAGCACCTCGCCGGACTTGGACGTGTAGGCGACCATGGAGGTGTAGGACAGGAACAGGTAGGCGGTGGCGGCCAGGTTCCCTCCCCACTCGCCGAGCGTCGCCTGCGCCATGCTCTTCATGGATATCACCTCCAGGCCCGCGCCATCGCCGCCATCTTTCTTGCTCTTCCGACGCAGGTGGACGTTGATCTCGGCGATGAGGAGCGCTTCCGCCACCAGGAAGGCCCAGCAGACCACCATGCACACGGCACTTGGAACGAAGCCCTGTGAATTGCCGCAGTAGTAGCATTATTAAGGACAACTCTGTTCTATACCATACTGCCTTCATACACTTGCTTTACTGCTAATTACTCGATGTAAGGATGAAATATGCGAGTGAAATTATGTGGCAGCATTCCAGTAGGTCAAATACTTGACGCGGCTCGTTGTTCTGTTCGTGGGTATCGCATTTCCAGATCGCGAAAGCTCAAGTTGGAACAATTTAAGCAGGCAGAGATTGATCCCGCCAGCCAACAATGACGAACGGGACGCCAATTGAATGCACACAGCAACGCCAGTTGGCGGTCATGGCGAGCAGGTACATGTGGCTGTTCTCAGATGTGTTCAATGAAAACTTTCATATGGGGGCCTCCGTGCTGCTGCGGCAATTCTCTGCACTGATATGGGTGGTAGATGCGCCATCACTCCATAGAATGCTGACCTTCAGGGATCGTTGTAGGTGGGACTGTGCATGCGTGGGCGAGCCTCGAAGGACAGTATAATAATTTCGACATTTCATTCAGTACACAATTTACTGGCCTCCATCGTTGGCTGATTCATTCTGTTGTGCCACCGTAGATCTCACGCTTGACCATGCATGCCGGTGAAATTCTCTACGCGGCGGAACAGGGAGAAGAGAAACTCACCGCGGGCGCGGTGCTCTGCGGCACGGCAAGGATGCCTGACCCGATGCTCGTTCCGATAATGAGCGCAACGGCACCAGCCACGCTCCCTCTCTTCGCCCCGCCACCACCTGGTGGCGGTGACGCTCCGACGGCATCCTGCAGCGGCGGCGCTTGGTCGCCATCTCCTACCTCCGGGCCGCCGCGGGCTCTCGCCGCGACGGCCCGCGCCCTCTTGCCCGCAGCGGCGCCGCACCGTGTGTCGCTGCCGCCGCGGCAGCAGAGGCCTCTGGATAGGCTGGACGGGACGTGGCGGTGGAGCTTGGCCGGGCAGAGCGCGCGCCTGATGACGGTGCCCTGCATTCGGCCGAGCTATGGCTGGCTTGACGGCGGACTCGGAGTGGGATTCCGGATTCGAGCTGGTGGTGGTATATTCATCTCATCACTGGAGTGATACAGAATCTTGAGCTCGAGTGGCTGCGGTCGTCGTCTGCTGGAAAGCTGAAGCTGTGGTGCACAGGGCGAGGGCCGAGCGGACGGTAGTCGGAGAGATTCTGGACCGTGCACGTCTCGGCCTTTGCACCGTCCGTACGGGAAAAGGATGTGATGTCTGCTACCCGACGGACCGGGGAGAAGATTTTTGTGTGCGTGTCCAGCAGTAGGGAATTTTATTCAAGCGAAACAGCGCAAAATGGACAAAAATAACCCGCGGGCGTAACAAGTTCACCAAATAAATTCTGGGCGAAACTATTTCACCCAGCTAAGTAGTGCCCGACACATCGCCGCTACACTACACTGCATGGTGCCCGTCTGACAGGGGCCACACTCCTCGCTAGCATGGCACCCCGGGGCCGGGCTGGGCCCCACCCTTAGTTAAGTACCGCCCAGCTCATAGGCGCTATGTTACCTAGTATAGCGCCTCTCTGTAAGACGCTACACTTTGACTTGGTAACCGGCGCGGGCCAGCCCTCCCTGGCCAGCCCGACTCATACACCCCAAGAGCATTCGAACAGAGAGATGTCGCCCACTGTTTTCTCTCTCTCTCTCCCCCTTTCAAACCCCTCCCGAAATCCTACATATATGAAGGTTTTCTTCGTGGATTTCGACCCCAATCCCTCCCTCAAGGTAATCTTCTCTGGTCCCCTCCCTTTCAACCGAAAAATGCTCACATTTGCTCAAGTCTTGCAAGTATAGTCAAACCCTAGTTCTTCATGGATTTTGCAATGTGTATGGAAATATGAGATGATTGTTTGGTGTTTAGCATATGCATTGGCATTTTCTTAGGGTTAGGGTTCTTAGTATGTTAGGGTTAGGGTTATGGTTCTTGTTATGTTGGGGTGAGGGTTATTGTTCGATTTCTATGTTAGGGACAGGGTTTGGTTATGTGACTAGGATTTTGTGTTAATCTCTGGATGAGTACTTATGAAATATATTTTCCGTTTTTTTAATTATTTTATGGATGGGGAGAACATGTGTTTATGTTCATCATGTGGACAAGGATACCTTTTTGAAAGGCAATATTGGAGCCGAACCCGGATGAGCTTGACACGGCGTTTGAGTGTAGTCCTAACTATGCCAAAGTCTTGGAACAAGTGAGGAAAGATTTGAATTGGATGGATAAAAGTGATATTGTTGAGTTGGAGGGAAGGTGTAATGTAGGGTTTGGAATGCACATTCGTTGATAGACAATGCATATAAACTCCAAGCAACGTTGGGTTGCATAGAAGGAGACGATGACCAAATCACTAGACAAGGCTCTTGAGTTATTTGCCACCAAAAAGGTTGATGCTAGCTTGCACTTGGACTTGAACCGACTTGCCTCCCCGTTTGTTGCTAGGAGTCCTCCACCCATAAACCAAGATGAAATGAATGAACCTCTATTGACCCAACAAGTGAGGCCAACATTGAGCCCAATTTCAAAGAACCAAGATGAAGTATTGGAAGAAGAGAATGATGTTGATCTCCATGACAACAATGTTGGTGATTTGGACAAATATTATGGGCAAGAAACCATGGACCATTCAATCCCGTACTCATGTGGCTATGCATCGGAGTCAGACGATGATGGCGTCGATGAAGAAGTTGATGGGGAGGAGTTCACTGCGAAGGAGGTCGAAGCTTTCAAGAAGACATTACGGCAGGATCATCGGATAACATTGTTCCAGGATCTTAGTCTGGTGGATAAAGCCGTGGTTGATGGTGGAAAGGGTATATTTGTTGGAGTTAGGCCAACTTCTCACCGGGATATGGAACACGGAAGAACGGGATTTCTCCCGGATCAAAGTTCGAAACCATCTCGATGACTTCTCGGTTACGCATTATCGTCCACACAAGGTGGTTCACTCGGAAGTCCAGGTGTGTTACACGTTTGCATGTGTGGAGGGCGGATGTCCATGGATTGTGCATGCAAGACCATAGAAAGGAGGGCCCGGTTGGCAGATAGTGAGTTGTGTACCAACTCACATGTGCCGAGGGAAGAAGATTGATGGCAAGATTGTGTCCCAAGACCACAGAAAACTCACCTCCGAGTTCATCGCTTATAAGCTTTCCAAATCCATCTCCTCACCTCCAACAATGAGCACTAAGAGCATCATGGACCTTGTGAAAGCCCTCTTTCACTACCAGGTGAAATACAGGAAGTCATGGAAGGTGAAGCAAGCCGCATTCAAGATGTTGTATGGTGATTGGAAGGAAGCATACAACCGACTCCCTAGGTTGTTGGGAGCTATGACCTCCACTAATCCGGGCATGGTTCATGTGGTCGAGCCGTATGGGCAAAATACAATGATTTAGAATGGAAGGACTATCTGAGTATTTGGCCGTGCATTTGGGCATTCGAGCAATGCGTGAGGGCTTTCGAACACTATCGGCTAGTCATCTCCGTCGATGGCACCTTCTTGACCGGACAATTCAAAGGCACTCTCTTGGTTGCAATAGGGGATGAAGCCAATAACCAGTTGGTGCCTTTGGATTTTGCTTTGGTTGAGGTGGAGAACAATGATATCTGGGAGTGATTCTTGTGTCTTTTGAGAACCAAGGTATTACTGCTCAAAGGGAAATTTGTGTCATATCGGATCACCATCCAGGAATTCTTAACGCGATGGACATTGACATTCCAGAGCATGCTCCTTTGCACCATTAATGATGCATGAGGCATTTTTGTTCAAACTTCTATAGGGCATGTGGGCGTAAGGAGTTGACTGATGATCTTGAAGATAGTTGTCTCGCTTTCTTCGATCGGCTTTTCACAAACTTGTACAACCAATTGGTCATGAACAAAAAACTCAATGCAGGGGTCTTGACATTCTCAATATGAACATTCAACAAAGGATGAAGTGGGCACAAGCTTATGATGAGGATGGCCGGAGGTGCGGTCAAATGACAAGTAACCTGGCAGAATGCTTCAACAGGGTGCTCAAGGGTGTCTGTGCATTGCCCATGACGGCAATAGTTCAATACACATTCGACAAGATGAATGCATATTTTCTAAAGTACTCACTTGAAACGGAAAGAAGATTGCGGGAGAGAACAAGCACAAGTACAAGTACAAGTTGCTACCAAAGGTTGATGAATGGATGGAATTTCAATCATAGAAGGCGAATTCCCAACAAGCTACATTATATAATAGCGATGAGTGGATTTACCAAGTGGATAAGCTAGGAGGAACCACAAATGATGGCCAACAACACGAAGATCGGGCATTCAAGGTCTCGCTAACGCGGTGCCTGTGCTCTTGTGGGCGGCAATTGTTCCTTCATCTGACATGCTCACATTTGTATACGACAGCTCGCACTAGGAATGTGGACATTAATCACCCACTCACCATGAGGGAGCCCGAGTTCTTGATCATGACCACCGAGAATATATTGGCTCATAGATTTCACCCATACTATGATCAATCACAATGGCTCGAGTATCATGGAGTTCAACTATGGCCTAATCCGAAATGGAAGGTCATTAAATGTGGAAGGCGTAAGTGAAAGGATCTAGAAGAGGCGTCTAGAGGGATGGGGGGTGATTAGACCCTTAACAAGCAAAAGCAGTATTTTTAATTTCTTCAAGTTAAGGTTGAGTTTAGCACATGTTAAAACACTCACAATACATTTCAAGCAAGCATGACAAGAGTATATGCAGCAGAAAGAGTAAAACATCCAAGTTGCAAGAAAATAAAGGGATGAGATTGGAGTTTACAAACGCAATGGAGACGCGGAGATTTTTGGCGTGGTTCCGATAGGTGGTGCTATCATACGTCCACGTTGATGGAGACTTCAACCCACGAAGGGTAATGGCTATGCGAGTCCATGGAGGGCTCCACCCATGAAGGGTCCACGAAGAAGCAACCTTGTCTATCCCACCATGGCCATCGTCCACGAAGGACTTGCCTCACTCGGGTAGATCTTCATGAAGTAGGCGATCTCCTTGCCCTTACAAACTTCTTGGTTCAACTCCACATCATGACGGAGGCTCCCAAGCGACACCTGACTAATCTAGGATACACCACTCTCCAAAAGGCAATAGACGGTGTGTTGATGATGAACTCCTTGCTCTTGTGCTTCAAATGATAGTCTCCCCAACACTAAACTCTCTCTCTCTCTCGCTCTCTTAGATTTGGCTATGGTGGAAGAGTGATTTGAGTGGAAAGCAACTTGGGGAAGGCTAGAAATCAAGGTTCAAATGGTAGGAATGCAATCTTGATCTCAACACATGAGTAGGTGGTTCTCTCTCAGAAAATGAATGGTGGAAGTGTAGGTATGTTCTGATGGCTCTCTCACAAATGGAGAAGGGGGTGGAGGGGTATATATAGCCTCCACACGAAATCCAACAGTTACACACATTTGACTCATCTTAGTGGGACCGAATGGTTAAACCCAGTGGCACCGATCATTTAAAAATGTGAAAGCTAGGAATGTCAGTGGGACCGACTGGAACAACTCGGTGGGACCTATGTGCTAGGGCTTAGGGCAAACGTCATCTCGGTGGCGCCGATTGCATCAACTCGGCGAGGCTGAAGTGAAGCAATAAGCAACAGAGAATATGTCAAGCCAACTCGGTGAGACCGATTGCATAACACGGCGAGACCGAAGTAAATGCAACAAGTCATAGAGCGCTGGCAAGGCCATCTCGGTGAGACCGAGATCCGTACTGGTGAGACCGGACTATTAAGGTTTCTGGCAATGGCTATGTCAAGTAAACTCAGTGGCCTCGGAAGAAAGAATCGGTGGGTCCGAGTTGGTGTTTTGGGTTTGGACATATTTGGATGGATAAAGTGGCTGAGGGTTTTGGAGCAATATCACTAAGCACTTGAGCAAGTATATCATTAAGCAACACCTCATCCCCTTTTAATAGTATTGGCTTTCCTATGGACTCAATGAGATCTTGGATCGCTAAAATAAAGATGAAGAGTATTGAGCTTTTGCCAATCTTTGTCCTTAGCATTTCGAAGGGGTTCCACATCCTCTTGTCCTTGCCACACCATTGTTGAACTTGTCTGAAATACACTAGATAAAACTATTAGTAGAACAATAAATATGTTGACATTAATTACCAAAATCACCAACGGAGCACTTGTGCTTTGAATCTCCCCCTTTGTGGTAATTGATGACAACATACATCAAAGCTTTAAGTAAATGATATGAAGAGAAGTAAGCAAAGCTTTGGACGAACATGTAACATGCATAAGCTCCCCCTACATGTATGTAATCATGTAAAGATAAGATAGAAGAACATGTGAATGCATTGCACGACAGAGTAGGTAGTGAGTTACATGTATCTTGGCTATATGCATCAGAGCAAACAATATGATTGAAAGATGTACGTTCATGTTTATGAATCCCTCTTGCAAACAATATGTGCAGAAGCAAGGGATCATCATGCACATGAGTGTGATGCATATACTTACCTTGTGGTTCTTGAGCTGACTTTTGAAGGAGTAAACTTGAGAAAACAGGGTTAGATAAGACAAGAGCACTCCAAACAATAATTTCAAAATCCACAAGATTACCAAGATTGGGATGACATGTAATAGGTGAGTACTACAAAGTGAGTACTTCATTTAGATATAGACATGCCCCCAAAGATTTAAGGATTTGCTATAAGTTCCAAGAATTTTTCTCCCCTTAAGCATAAACTCTTTCTCGCCCCTGAATATAATATTGGATAATGGGAGAAGGTAGGGTGGATAAAATCAGATCAAAGATGAATCAGTTAAAACAGAGTAAAAGAATCAATTATACTAACATGTCTTTCCCCTCTTAAACACATGTGACTTCTCTCCTCTTTTTAACATGCATATCTAGAAGAGCTTAGATGTGCTCTCTCTCTCTCTTGATAAGTTTGATTTGATAAGCTTTGATGTGCTCACTCTCCCCCTTTGACATCAATTTCCAAGAAGGGAAACTTCAGGAAGATGAGTCAGGTAGATGTGGCCCTTGAGAGACACTACAAATCATCATGTAGCTTAAGATGCTGACAGAGGGAAGAATCATTGAGTGGAGCTGAAGAAAATAGGAAATATTAAATGGCAAAATGTTTTCTCAGCAGTGAAATCGTTGATGCCGATCTGTTTCAATCGATGACTCCAAGATAGCAGAGCCACTGAAGGTGCTCATTGGTGAGATCGAGTTAGTCTGTGTCAGTTGTACCGATGAACTATATACAAGGAACCTTGTATTTCGGTCTAGCCGATGGGCTTGGATTGGTGAGACCGAGTTCAACGCAGAGGAAAATTTTGTCAACTCAGCTCACTTGGCAAATGGAATCGCACAAAGAGTTGCAAGGTATTAACATAAGGATTTGCAATGAAGTAACCCGAGACGAATAAAATAGAAATCAAAAGAGAAAAAAGAAAGAGAAAAACAAAAGGAGATCTAGATGAAGTTTTTTTAATTTTTAGAAGGGAAACACTTTAGTAAGAAAACATGCAATGGAAATACAACATACAAAAGAACACTAAAGAACTTCATCTAGAGATGGTCGGCGACAAAGTCACCTATGTTAGAGTATATTGACTTAGTAGTCAAGTGAGATCACTTGATCATAGGTCATACTCATCGTTATGTTGGAAATATGCCCTAGAGGCAATAATAAATTGGTTATTATTATATTTCCTTGTTCATGATAATCGTTTATTATCCATGCTAGAATTGTATTGATAGGAAACTCAGATACATGTGTGGATACATAGACAACACCATGTCCCTAGTAAGCCTCTAGTTGACTAGCTCGTTGATCAATAGATGGTTACGGTTTCCTGACCATGGACATTGGATGTCATTGATAACGGGATCACATCATTAGGAGAATGATGTGATGGACAAAGACCCAATCCTAAGCCTAGCACAAGATCATGTAGTTCGTATGCTAAAGCTTTTCTAATGTCAAGTATCATTTCCTTAGACCATGAGATTGTGCAACTCCCGGATACCGTAGGAGTGCTTTGGGTGTGCCAAATGTCACAACATAACTGGGTGGCTATAAAGGTACACTATAGGTATCTCCGAAAGTGTCTGTTGGGTTGGCACGAATCGAGACTGGGATTTGTCACTCCGTGTAAACGGAGAGGTATCTCTGGGCCCACTCGGTAGGACATCATCATAATGTGCACAATGTGATCCAAGGAGTTGATCACGGGATGATGTGTTACTGGAACGAGTGAGACTTGCCGGCTCGTTGCAACCTAAACTCTGAGCATCTTCAGACTCCGAACTGTGCACTCTATGCGCTAAAACGAGCACAATTGACAGCTATCCTAGTACTCTGACTGCTGAACTACACCGCAAGCAAGTACTCCACGCATCATCGAATCCTCGGGCAAGTATCACCTGTAGCCGACTAAGCAATAGAGAATCTAGTACTACGGCATTAGCACGTCTGGACATGGTCTACCCATCTGAATCAATCTCGCATGTTCATCTAGATGTATAGATCACTTTCGGATTCGAACAACTAGTGAGAGCCAACATGTCCGTTACTCCAGGACGATTCCTACCTTCTCAGCATACCGCCCTAGGTTCCCTGATATTCGACCAGCTCTGAGGACGCACCGTCACCAGAATCATTATGCCATGCTCTTTCTATCTGTTCACGAGGTCACTTAAACGCACAACCCCAGCTGCTTCCTACCACTAGAATTGCCTCCGAACCCAGCATGCCATTTGGATTAGCGTCACCCATGCTAAGTACATTACAACTAGCATAGGTCCGCTCACTACAGATCCGGTGGAGTATCACGCACTAGGATACTGCATCAACGTTATTTAGTGTCCATCTCGCCTCAATTGCTCAATGGTAATGCACAGACTACCCACATCCGAACTAGCTGTTCCATTTCAAGGCTGTGACGTTCCATCAGTCCCAGTCCGGACAACTTCGTAGCCACCACTTATCATCGCGTAGGACTTCCGGCACTGGTATGTCGAACTCCCCAATGGCACCATCGCACGATCTTGGATGCAATCGAGCTCCAAGAATCACCCTGTCCGGGATACGTGCATAGATTCCCGGATAGAATGGTCACTTAATAATAACTAATTTATTATAGCCTCTAGGGCATATTAGTCACCTACGACTCCACCCCACTACCCTGACATACCTCCCTCAAATCATTCGTATAGCCTAGCTGAATTCCTCTACTTTCCCACCGTACCAGCATTAGCTACTGCTGTCCTCTATGATATCAGCAATAATCATTTATTATCTTGTACTATATACAGCGCACACACTTACACTAGAGTCAATAATCTTCTCATCGCTATGTGATTAACACTCAAGGTCACATCCCCATGTGACTAACACCCAAAGAGTTTACTAGAGTCAATAATCTAGTTCACATTACCATGTGATTAACACTCGATGAGTTCTGGGTTTGATCATGTTATGCTTGTGAGAGATGTTATAGTCAACGGGTCTGAACCTTTCAGATCCGTGTGTGCTTTACAAATCTCTATGTCATCTCCTAGATGCAGCTACCACGTTCTATTTGGAGCTATTCCAAATAACTGTTCTACTTGGAGCTATTCTAAATTGTTGCTCCATTATACGTATCCGGTATCTCTACTCAGAGCTATCCGGATAGGTGTTAAGCTTGCATCGACGTAACCCTTTACGACGAACTCTTTTACCACCTCCATAATCGAGAAAAATTCCTTAGTCCACTAGTTACTAAGGATAACTTTGACCGCTGTCCTGTGATCCATTCTTGGATCACTCTTGTACCCCTTGACTGACTCATGGCAAGGCACACTTTCAGGTGCGGTACACAGCATAGCATACTGTAGAGCCTACGTCTTAAGCATAGGGGACGACCTTCATCCTTTCTCCTATTCTTGCCGTGGTCGAGCTTTAAGTCTTAACTTCATACCTTACAACTCAGGCAAGAACTCCTTCTTTGACTGATCCATCTTGAACACCTTCAAGATCATGTCAAGGTATGTGCTCATTTGAAAGTACCATTAAGCGTTTTGATCTATCCTTATAGATCTTGATGCTCAATGTTCAAGTAGCTTAATCCAGGCTTTCCATTGAAAAAATACTTTCCAAATAACCCTATATGCTTTCCAGAAATTCTACGTCATTTCTGATCAACAATATGTCAACAACATATACTCATCAGAAATTCTATAGTGCTCCCACTCACTTCTTTGGAAATACAAGTTTCTCATAAACTTTGTATAAACCCAAAATCTTTGATCATCATCAAAGCATACATTCCAACTCCGAGATGCTTACTCCAGTCCTTAGAAGGATTGCTGGAGCTTTGCATACTTATTAGCATCTTTCAGGATTGACAAAACCTTCCGGTTTGTATCACATACAACCTTTCCTCAAAGAAAATCGTCGAGGAAACAATGTTTTGACATCCTATCTGCAAGATTTCATAAATAATGCAGTAATCGCTAATATAATTCCAACAGACTCTTAGCATCGCTACGAGTGAGAAAGTCTCATCGTAGTCAACTCCTTGAACTTGTCGGAAAACATCTTAACGACAAGTCGAGCTTTCTTAATGGTGACATTTACCATCATTGTCCGTCTTCCTTTTAAAATCCATCTGTACTCAACAGCCTTACGACCATCAGTAGTTCTGCCAAAGTCTACACTTTGTTTTCATACATGGATCCTCTTCTCGGATTTTATGGCCTCGAGCCATTTATCGGAATCCGGGCCCACCATCGCTTCTCCATAGCTCGTAGGTTCATTGTTGTCTAGCAACATGACTTCCAAGACAGGATTACGTACCACTCTGAAGTAGTACGCATCCTTGTCATCCCACGAGGTTTGGTAGTGACTTGATCTGAAGTTTCATGATCACTATCATAAGCTTCCACTTCAATTGGTGTAGGTGCCACAGGAACAACTCCTGTGCCCTGCCACACACTAGTTGAAGAGACGGTTCAATAACCTCATCAAGTCTCCACCATCCTCCCACTCAATTCTTTCGAGAGAAACTTTTCCTCGAGAAAGGACCCGATTCTAGAAACAATCCCTTATTGCTTTCGGTTCTGAGACAGGAGGTATACCCAACTGTTTTGGGTGTCCTATGAAGATGCATTTATCCGCTTCGGGTTCGAGCTTATCAGCCTGAAACTTTTTCACATAAGCGTCGCAGCCCCAAACTTTTAAGAAATGACAGCTTAGGTTTCTCTGAACCATAGTTCATACGGTGTCATCTCATCGGAATTACGTGGTGACCCTTTTAAAGTGAATGTGGTTGTCTCTAATGCCTAACCCATAAACTATTGTGGTAATTCGTTAAGAGACATCATGGTATGCATCATATCTAATAGGGTGCAATTATGATGTTCGGACACACCATCACACTATGGTGTTCCAGGCTGTATTAGTTGTGAAACAATTTCCACAATGTCTTAATTCTGTGCCAAACTCGTAATTCAGATATTCATCTCTATGATCATATCATAGATATTTTATCCTCTTGTCACGACGATCTTCCAACTTCACCCTGAAATTACTTGAACCTTTCAATAATTCAGACTCGTGATTCATCAAGTAAATATACTCAACATCTACTCAAATCATCTGTGAAGTAAGAACATAACGATATCCACTACACGCCTCAGCACTCATTGGACTGCACACATCAAAATGTATTACTTCCAACAAGTTGCTTTCTAGTTCCATTTTATTGAAAACGAGGCTTTCAGTCATCTTGCCCATGTGGTATGATTTGCATGTCTCAAGTGATTCAAAATCAAGTGAGTCAAAACGGTCCATTTGCATGGAGTTTCTTCATGCATATACACCAATAGACATGGTTCGCATGTCTCTAACTTTTCAAAAATGAGTGAGTCCAAAGATCCATCAACATGGAGCCTCTTCATGCGTTTTATACCGATATGACTTAAGTGGTAGTGCCACAAGTAGGTGGTACTATCATTACTATCTTATATCTTTTGGCATGAACATGTGTATCACTACGATCGAGATTCAACAAACCATTCATTTTAGGTGTAAGACCATTGAAGGTATTATTCAAATGAACAGAGTAACCATTATTCTCCTTAAATGAATAACCGTATCGCGATAGACATAATCCAATCATGTCTATGCTCAACGCAAACACCAATCTCGATGGTAGAGGGAGCGTGCGATGCTTGATCATATCAACATTGGAAACACTTCCAACACATATCGTCAGCTCACCTTTAGCTAGTCTCCGTTTATTCCGTAGCTTTTATTTCGAGTTACTAACACTTAGCAACCGAACCGGTATCTAATGCCCTGGTGCTACTAGGAGTACTAGTAAAGTACACATCAACACAATGTATATCCAATATACTTCTATCGACCTTTGCCAGCCTTCTCATCTACCAAGTATCTAGGGTAAGTCCGCTCTAGTGGCTTTTCCCCTTATTACAGAAGCACTTAGTCTCGGGTTTGGGTTCAACCTTGGGTTTCTTCACTAGAGCAGCAGCTGATTTGCCGTTTCATGAAGCACCCTTTTTGCCCTTGCCCTTCTTGAAACTAGTGGTTTCAGCAACCATCAACAATTGATGCTCCTTCTTGATCTCTACTTTTGTGGTGTCAAACATCGCGAATATCTCAAGGATCGTCATATATGTCCCTAATATATTATAGTTCATCACGAAGCTCAAGCAGCTTGGTGGTAATGACTACGGAGAAACATCACTATCTCATCTGGAAGATCAACTCCCACTCGATTCAAATGATTGTTGTACTCAGACAATCTGAGCACAAGCTCAACAATTGAGCTTTTCTCCCTTAGTTTGCAGGCTAAGAAAATCGTCGAAGGTCTTATACCTCTTGACGTGGGCACGAGCTTGAAATCCCAATTTCAGCCCTCGAAACATCTCATATGTTTCGCGACGTTTCAAAAACGTCTTCGGTGCCTCAACTCTAAGCCGTTTAACTGAACTATCACGTAGTTATCAAAATGTGTATGTCAGATGTTCGCAACATCCATAGACAACGTTCGAGGTTCAGCACACTGAGCGGTGCATTAAGGACATAAGCCTTCTATGAAGCAATGAGGACAATCCTCAGTTTAAAGACCTAGTCCGCATAATTGCTACTATCAACTTTCAACTAAATTTCTCTAGGAACATAACTAAACAGTAGAACTAAAGCGCGAGCTATGACATAATTTGCAAAGTCCTTTTGACTATGTTCAGGATAATTAAGTTCATCTTATGAACTCCCACTCAGATAGACATCCCTCTAGTCATCTAAGTGATTACATGATCCGAGTCAACTAGGCCGTGTCTGATCATCACGTGAGACGGACTAGTCAACATCGGTGAACATCTTCATGTTGATCGTATCTTCTATACGACTCATGCTCGACCTTTCGGTCTCTTGTGTTCCGAGGCCATGTCTGTACATGCTAGGCTCGTCAAGTTAACCTAAGTGTTTCGCATGTGTTCCGAGGCCATGTCTGTACATGCTAGGCTCGTCAACACCCATTGTATTCAAACGTAAGAATCTATCACACCCGATCATCACGTGGTGCTTCGAAACGATGAACTTTCACAACGGTGCATAGTTAGGGGGAACACCTTCTTGAAATTTTAGTGAGGGATCATCTTATTTACTACCGTCGTTCTAAGCAAATAAGATGCATAAACATGATAAACATCACATGCAATGAAAAAGTGACATGATATGGCCATCATCACTTTGCTCCTTTTGATCTCCATCTTCGGGGCTCCATGATCATCATCGTCACCGGCATGACACCATGATCTCCATCATCATGATATCCATCATCGTGTCTTCATGAAGTTGTCTCACCAACTATTACTTCTACTACTACAGCTAACGGTTAGCAATAAAGTAAAGTAATTACATGGCGTTTGTTCAATGACACGCAGGTCATATAATAAATAAAGACAACTCCTATGGCTCCTGCCGGTTGTCATACTCATCGACATGCAAGTTGTGATTCCTATTACAAGAACATGATCTATCTCATACATCACATATCATTCATCACATTCTTCTTGGCCATATCACATCACATAGCATACCCTGCAAAAACAAGTTAGACGTCCTCTAATTGTTGTTTGCATGTTTTACGTGGCTGCTATGGGTTTCTAGCAAGAACGTTTCTTACCTACGCAAAAACCACAACGTGATATGCCAATTGCTATTTACCCTTCATAAGGACCCTTTTCATCGAATCCGATCCGACTAAAGTGGGAGAGACAGACACCCGCTAGCCACCTTATGCAACTAGTGCATGTCAGTCGGTGGAACCAGTCTCATGTAAGAGTACGTGTAAGGTCGGTCCGGGCCGCTTCATCCCACAATGCCGCCGAATCAAGATTGGACTAGTAACAGTAAGCATATTGAACAAAATCAACGCCCACAACTACTTTGTGTTCTACTTGTGCATAGAAACTACGCATAGACCTAGCTCATGATGCCACTGTTGGGGAACGTAGCAGAAATTCAAAATTTTCCTACGTGTCACCAAGATCTATCTATGGAGTCATCTAGCAACGAGGGAGGAGTGGATCTACATACCCTTGTAGATCGCGCGCGAAAGCGTTCAAGAGAACAGGGTTGATGGAGTCGTACTCGTCGTGATCCAAATCACCGATGATCCTAGCGCCGAACGGACGGCACCTCCGCGTTCAACACACGTACGGAGCAGCGACGTCTCCTCCTTCTTGATCCAGCAAGGGGGAAGGAGAGGTTGAGGAAGATGGCCCCAACAGCAACACGACGGCGTGGTGGTCGTGGAGCTGCAGTACTCCGGCAGGGCTTCGCTAAGCACTATGGAGGAGGAGGATGTGTTGGAGAGGGAGAGGGAGGCACCAAAGGCAAGGGTGAGAGGTCCTCCCTTCCCCCCCACTATATATAGGGGGCCTAGGGGGGGTGCCGGCCCTAGGAGATCCAATCTCCTAGGGGGGGGGGCGGCGGCCAAGGGAGGAATCCCTCCTCCCCAAGGCACCTAGGAGGTGCCTTCCCCTTCTAGGACTCTTCCTTTAGGGTTTCCCCACCCTAGGCGCATGGGCCCTAGGGGGAAGTGGCGCCCCAGCCCACTTTGGGCTGGATCCCTTCCCACTTCAGCCCATGGGGTCCTCCGGGATAGGTGGCCCCACCCGGTGGACCCCCGGGACCCTTCCGGTGGTCCTGGTACAATACCGGTGACCCCGAAACTTGTCCCGATGGCCGAAATAGCATTTCCTATATATAATTCTTTACCTCCGGACCATTCCGGAACTCCTCGTGACGTTCGGGATCTCATCCGGGACTCCGAACAACATTCGGGTTACTGCATATACATATCCCTACAACCCTAGCGTCACCGAACCTTAAGTGTGTAGACCCTACGGGTTCGGGAACCATGTAGACATGACCGAGACATTCTCTGGTCAATAACCAACAGTGGGATCTGGATACCCATGTTGGCTCCCACATGTTCCACGATGATCTCATCGGATGAACCACGATGTCAAGGACTTAATCAATCCCGTATACAATTCCCTTTGTCTATCGGTACAATACTTGCCCAAGATTCGATCGTCGGTATCCCGATACCTTGTTCAATCTTGTTACCGGCAAGTCTCTTTACTCGTTCCGTAACACATCATCCCGTGATCAACTCCTTGGTCACATTGTGGACATTATGATGATGTCCTACCGAGTGGGCCCAGAGATACCTCTCCGTTTACACGGAGTGACAAATCACAGTCTCGATTCGTGCCAACCCAACAGACACTTTCGGAGATACCTGTAGTGTACCTTTATAGCCACCCAGTTACGTTGTGACATTTGGCACACCCAAAGCAGTCCTACGGTATATGGGAGTTGCACAATCTCATGGTCTAAGGAAATGATACTTGACATTAGAAAAGCTTTAGCATACGAACTACATGATCTTGTGCTAGGCTTAGGATTGGGTCTTTGTCCATCACATCATTCTCCTAATGATGTGATCCCGTTATCAATGGCATCCAATGTCCATGGTCAGGAAACCGTAACCATCTATTGATCAACGAGCTAGTTAACTAGAGGCTTACTAGGGACATGGTGTTGTCTATGTATCCACACATGTATCTGAGTTTCCTATCAATACAATTCTAGCATGGATAATAAACGATTATCATGAACAAGTAAATATAATAATAACTAATTTATTATTGCCTCTAGGTCATATTTCCAACATGACTAGAGGGATGTCTATCTGAGTGGGAGTTCACAAGATGAACTTAATTATCCTGAACATAGTCAAAAGGTCTTCGCAAATTATGTCGTAGCTCGCGCTTCAGTTCTACTGTTTAGATATGTTCCTAGAGAAAATTTAGTTAAAAGTTGATAGTAGTAATCATGTGGACTAGGTCCGTAAACTGAGGTTTGTCCTCATTGCTTCATATAAGGCTTATGTCCTTAATGCACCGCTGAGTGTGCTGAACCTCGAACGTTGTCTATGGATGTTGCGAACATCTGACATACACATTTTGATAACTACATGATAGTTCAGTTAAACGGCTTAGAGTTGAGGCACCGAAGACGTTTTGAAACGTCACGAAACATATGAGATGTTTCGAGGGCTGAAATTGGGATTTCAGGCTCGTGCCCACGTCAAGAGGTATAAGACCTCCGACGATTTTCTTAGCCTGCAAACTAAGGGAGAAAAGCTCAATTTTGATCTTGTGCTCAGATTGTCTGAGTACAACAATCATTTGAATCGAATGGGAGTTGATCTGCCAAATGAGATAGTGATGTTTCTCTGAAGTCATTACCACCAAGCTGCTAGAGCTTCGTGATGAACTATAATGTATCGGGGACATATATGATGATCCTTGAGATATTCGCGATGTTTGACACCACAAAAGTAGAAATCAAGAAGGAGCATCAATTGTTGATGGTTAGTGAAACCACTAGTTTCAAGAAGGGCAAGGGCAAGAAGGGATACTTCATGAAACGGCAATTCAGCTGCTGCTCTAGTGAAGAAACCCAAGGTTGAACCCAAACCCGAGACTAAGTGCTTCTGTAATAAGGGGAACAGTCACTGAAGCAGAACCACCCTAGATACTTGGTAGATAAGAAGGCTGCCAAGGTCGACAGAAGTATATTGGATATACATTATAATGTGTACTTTACTAGTACTCCTAGTAGCACCAGGGTATTAGATACCGGTTCGGTTGCTAAGTGTTAGTAACTCGAAATAAAAGCTACGGAATAAACGGAGACTAGCTAAAGATGAGCTGACGATATGTGTTGGAAGTATTTCCATGGTTGATCAAATATCGTACGCTCCCTCTACCATCAAGATTGGTGTTTGCGTTGAGCATAGACATGATTGGATTGTGTCTATCGCAATACGGTTATTCATTTAAGGAGAGAGTAATGGTTACTCTGTTTATTTGAATAATACCTTCAATGGTCTTACACCTAAAATGAATGGTTTGTTGAATCTCGATCGTAGTGATACACATGTTCATGCCAAAAGATAGTAATGATAGTACCACCTACTTGTGGCACTGCCACGTAAGTCATATCGGTATAAAACGCATGAAGAAGCTCCATGTTGATGGATCTTTGGGCTCACTCGTTTTTGAAAAGTTTGAGGCATGGGAACCATGTCTATTGGTGTATATGCATGAAGAAACTCCATACAAATGGACCGTTTGGACTCACTTGATTTTGAATCACTTGAGACATGCAAATCATACCACATGGGCAAGATGACTAAAAGCCTCGTTTTCAGTAAAATGGAACTAGAAAGCAACTTGTTGGAAGTAATACATTTTGATGTGTGCAGTCCAATGAGTGCTGAGGCATGTAGTGGATATCGTTATGTTCTTACTTCACAGATGCTTTGAGTAGATGTTGAGTATATTTACTTGATGAATCACGAGTCTAAATTATTGAAAGGTTCAAGTAATTTCAGGGTGAAGTTGAAAGATCGTCGTGACAAGAGGAGAAAATATCTATGATATGATCATAGAGATGAATATCTGAATTACGAGTTTGGCATAGAATTAAGACATTGTGGAAATTGTTTCACAACTAATACAGCCTGGAACACCATAGTGTGATGGTGTGTCCGAACATCATAACTGCACCCTATTGGATATGATGCATACCATGATGTCTCTTATCGAATTACCACGATAGTTTATGGGTTAGGCATTAGAGACAACCACATTCACTTTAAATAGGGCACCACGTAATTCCGATGAGATGACACCGTATGAACTATGGTTCAGAGAAACCTAAGCTGTCATTTCTTAGAAGTTTGGGGCTGCGACGCTTATGTGAAAAAGTTTCAGGCTGATAAGCTCGAACCCAAAGCGGATAAATGCATCTTCATAGGACACCCAAAACAGTTGGGTATACCTCCTGTCTCAGATCCGAGAGCAATAAGGGATTGTTTCTAGAATCGGGTCCTTTCTCGAGGCACCCCAGGCTTTACACTTTATGCTTCCGGCTCGTATGTTGTGTGGAATTGTGAGCGGATAACAATTTCACACAGGAAACAGCTATGACCATGATTACGCCAAGCTATTTAGGTGAGACTATAGAATACTCAAGCTTATGATAGTGATCATGAAACTTCAGATCAAGTCACTACCAAACCTCGTGGGATGACAAGGATGCGTACTACTTCAGAGTGGTACGTGATCCTGTCTTGGAAGTCATGTTGCTAGACAACAATGAACCTACGAGCCATGGAGAAGCAATGGTGGGCCCGGATTCCGATAAATGGCTCGAGGCCATAAAATCCGAGATAGGATCCATGTATGAAAACAAAGTGTAGACTTTGGAAGAACTACTTGATGGTCGTAAGGCTGTTAGGTACATATGGATTTTGAAAGGAAGACTAACAATGATGGTAGGTATCACCATTAAGAAAGCTCGACTTGTCGTTAAGATGTTTTCCGACAAGTTCAAGGAGTTGACTACGGTGAGACTTTCTCACTCGTAGCGATGCTAAGAGTCTGTTGGAATTATATTAGCGATTACTGCATTATTTATGAAATCTTGCAGATAGGATGTCAAAACATTGTTTCCTCGACGATTTTCTTGAGGAAAGGTTGTATGTGATACAACCGGAATGTTTTGTCAATCCTGAAAGATGCTAATAAGTATGCAAAGCTCCAGCAATCCTTCTGAGGACTGGAGTAAGCATCTCGGAGTTGGAATGTATGCTTTGATGATATGATCAAAGATTTTGGGTGTATACAAAGTTTATGAGAAACTTGTATTTCCAAAGAAGTGAGTGGGAGCACTATAGAATTTCTGATGAATATATGTTGTTGACATATTGTTGATCAGAAATGACGTAGAATTTCTAGAAAGCATATAGGGTTATTTGGAAAGTATTTTTCAATGGAAAAGCCTGGATTAAGCTACTTGAAAATTGAGCATCAAGATCTATAAGGATAGATCAAAACTCTTAATGGTACTTCCAAATGAGCACATACCTTGACATGATCTTGAAGGTGTTCAAGATGGACCAGTCAAAGAAGGAGTTCTTGCTTGAGTTGTAAGGTATAAAGTTAAGACTTAAAGCTCGACCACGGCAGAATAGAGAGAAAGGACGAAGGTCGTCCCCTATGCTTTTATCATAGGCTCTCTATAGTATGCTATGCTGTGTACCGCACCTGAAGTGTGCCTTGCCATGAGTCAGTCAAGGGGTATAAGAGTGATCCAAGAATGGATCACAGGACAGCGGTCAAAGTTATCCTTAGTAACTAGTGGACTAAGGAATTTTCTCGATTATGGAGGTGGTAAAAGAGTTCGTCGTAAAGGGTTACGCCGATGCAGACTTTGACACTAATCCAGATTATTCTGAGTAGTAAACTGGATTCGTATAGTAGAACAGTTGTTTGGAATAGTTCCAAATAGAACGTGGTAGCTGCATCTAGGAGATGACATAGAGATTTGTAAAGCACATACGGATCTAAAAGGTTCAGATCCGTTGACTATAACATCTCTCACAAGCATAACATGATCAAACCCAGAACTCATCGAGTGTTAATCACATGGTAATGTGAATTAGATTATTGACTCTAGTAGACTCTTTGGGTGTTAGTCACATGGGGATGTGACCTTGAGTGTTAATCACATATCGATGTGAACTGGATTATTGACTCTAGTGCAAGTGGGACACTGTTGGAAATATGCCCTAGAGGCAATAATAAATTGGTTATTATTATATTTCCTTGTTCATGATAATCGTTTATTGTCCATGCTAGAATTGTATTGATAGGAAACTCAGATACATGTGCGGATACATAGACAACACCATGTCCCTAGTAAGCCTCTAGTTGACTAGCTCGTTGATCAATAGATGGTTACAGTTTCCTGACCATGGACATTGGATGTCATTGATAACAGGATCACATCATTAGGAGAATGATGTGATGGACAAAGACCCAATCCTAAGCCTAGCACAAGATCATGTAGTTCGTATGCTAAAGCTTTTCTAATGTCAAGTATCATTTCCTTAGACCATGAGATTGTGCAACTCCCGGATACCGTAGGAGTGCTTTGGGTGTGCCAAACGTCACAACGTAACTGGGTGGCTATAAAGGTACACTACAGGTATCTCCGAAAGTGTCTGTTGGGTTGGCACGAATCGAGACTGGGATGTGACCTTGAGTGTTAATCACATATTGATGTGAACTGGATTATTGACTCTAGTGCAAGTGGTAGACTGTTGGAAATATGCCCTAGAGGCAATAATAAATTGGTTATTATTATATTTCCTTGTTCATGAGAATCGTTTATTGTCCATGCTAGAATTGTATTGATAGGAAACTCAGATACATGTGTGGATACATAGACAACACCATGTCCCTAGTAAGCCTCTAGTTGACTAGCTCGTTGATCAATAGATGGTTACGGTTTCCTGACCATGGACATTGGATGTCATTGATAACAGGATCACATCATTAGGAGAATGATGTGATGGACAAAGACCCAATCCTAAGCCTAGCACAAGATCATGTAGTTCGTATGCTAAAGCTTTTCTAATGTCAAGTATCATTTCCTTAGACCATGAGATTGTGCAACTCCCGGATACCGTAGGAGTGCTTTGGGTGTGCCAAACGTCACAACGTAACTAGGTGGCTATAAAGGTACACTACAGGTATCTCCGAAAGTGTCTGTTGGGTTGGCACGAATCGAGACTGGGATTTGTCACTCCGTGTAAACGGAGAGGTATCTCTGGGCCCACTCGGTAGGACATCATCATAATGTGCACAATGTGATCAAGGAGTTGATCACGGGATGATGTGTTACGAAACGAGTAAAGAGACTTGCCGGTAACGAGATTGAACAAGGTATCGGGATACCGATGATCGAATCTCGGGCAATTATGGTACCGCTAGACAAAGGGAATTGTATACGGGATTGATTAAGTCCTTGACATCGTGGTTCATCCGATGAGATCATCGTGGAACATGTGGGAGCCAACATGGGTATCCAGATCCCGCTGTTGGTTATTGACCGGAGAGTGATCTCGGTCATGTATGCATGTCTCCCGAACCCGTAGGGTCTACACACTTAAGGTTCGGTGACGCTAGGGTTATAGAGATATTAGTATGCGGTAACCCGAAAGTTGTTCAGAGTCCCGGATGAGATCCCGGACGTCACGAGGAGTTCCGGAATGGTCCGGAAGTAAAGATTTATATATGGGAAGTCTTGTTTTGGTCGCCGGAAAAGTTACGCACTTTATCGGTATTGTACCGGGAGTGCCGAAAGGGGTCCCGGGGTCCACCAAGGGGGTCCACCTGCCCCGGGGGGCCACATGGGCTGTAGGGGTGTGCGCCTTGGCCTATATGGGCCAAGGGCACCAGCCCCAAGAGGCCCATGCGCCAAGAGATAAGGGAAAGGAAGAGTCCTAAACGGGGAAGGCACCTCCTAGGTGCCTTGGGGAGGATGGACTCCTCCCTGGCCGCACCCTTCCTTGGAGGAAGGGCCAAGGCTGCGCCCCCCTTCTCCCTTGGCCCTATATATAGTGGGGGGAAGGGAGGGTAGCAAAACCTAAGCCCTGGCGCCTCCCTCTCCCTCCCATGACACATCTCCCTCCTCCCGCAGCGCTTGGCGAAGCCCTGTTGGAATCCCGCTACTTCCACCACCACGCCGTCATGCTGCTGGATCTCCATCAACTTCTCCTTCCCCCTTGCTGGATCAAGAAGAAGGAGACATTGCTGCTCCATACGTGTGTTGAACACGGAGGTGCTGTCCGTTCGGAGCTAGGATCATCGGTGATTTGTATCACGACGAGTACGACTCCATCAACCCCGTTCTCTTGAACGCTTCCGCGCGCGATCTACAAGGGTATGTAGATCCGCTCCTCCCTCGTTGCTAGATGACTCCATTGATTGATCTTGGTGACACGTAGGAAAACTTTGAATTTCTGCTACGTTCCCCAACACGTTAAGCTCAAAATGGGGTTGCCATTTTTCGTTTAAGCATTTTGATGTATTCACATCTTGTTGAGTTGCTTTAACTCATGTCTTGGAGCAAAGCTTCTCTAAGATGGAATGACATACCTTGGGTTGTGGTGTTGATCTTGATCATGTAGTTGAACTTGTGTCGGATGCTCATGGTTGATGTAGTCCATCAAGAGTTGGGAGCACCCTTTGGAGTTGAAGTTCATCTTCCTACATGGGTTAGTTTTGCAAGGAATAGCACTTGTGTATCCAAATTGACAATCATGAAATTTGACATATTGAAGTAGTCAAAGGATATGTTGAGTGAGTTCATGCTTCCTTGAATTCAACAACCAAACCATAGATACTTGGTGATGTAGAAATTGCTCAAGATGTGAATGCCTTGCAATCTCCTAGATTGCTGCTTATCCAAGTACCTACATGGGTTAGATAACATGCAAGGGTGCAAATATATATCCAAGACAAATGATCATCATCATAAGAGAAATATCAAGGATTAGTCACAAAGGCTCATGCCTTGCATGTATCCAAATGGAATCTCTATTCCAAGTTTGAGGCATCAATGATATTCAATTCACCTCTCAAACTACAAAGTACCTTTTCATCAAGCGGTTTAGTGAATATATCCGCCAATTGCTTATCAGTACGAACATGCTTAAGATTGATGTCTCCTTTAGCAACATGATCATGAATGAAATGATGACGAACTTCAATATGCTTAGTTCGAGAATGTTGCACGGGGTTGTAAGCAATATTAATAGCACTCTCATTGTCACAAAGCAATGGAAAATGTTTCAAATGTATCCCATAATCTTTAAGAGTTTGTGTCATCCAAAGTAATTGAGCACAACATGATCCGGCGGCAATGTATTCCGCTTCGGCGGTGGATAAGGATATCGAGTTTTGTTTCTTGGAGGACCAAGAGACAAGGGATCTACCAAGAAATTGGCAAGTACTCGAAGTGGACTTCCTAAAATGGGGGTTAGTAGAACCAAGAAAAAATTGAGTTCACTCATCATAGACATCTCAAACTTCTCCGACATTAGCCTTCCAAACTTTTCACTAAAATGGGGGTTAGTAGAAGCAAATATGATATGATCCACATAGATTTGGCACACAAATAATTCACCATTAACCCTTTTAGTAAAAAGTGTAGAATCAATTTTCCCAATTTCAAAGCCTTTTTCAATAAGAAACTTAGTCAAGCATTTATAGAAAGCTCTAGGAGCTTGTTTAAGACCATAAAGAGCTTTGTGAAGTTTGTAAACATGATTAGGTTTCTTGGGATTAACAAAGCCGGGAGGTTGATTAACATAAACTTCCTCCTCAATTTCACCATTTAAAAAAGCACTCTTAATGTGCATTTGGTATAAAGTGATATCATGGTGATTGTCATAAGCAAGTAAAATGCGAATGGACTCAAGTCTAGCAACGAGGGCATATGTCTCACCATAGTCCGTACCTTTGACTTGAGTGACGAGACTGGCCGTGTTGCGTACAACTTGCCCATCTCCATCTTGCTTATTACGAAACACCAATTTGGTTCCAATGACATTATGATTGTCGTTAGGCTTTTTAACCAATGTCCACACTTGATTCCTCTTGAAGTTGTGTAGCTCTTCGTGCATAGCATTTATCCAATCCGGATACTCAAGGGCTTCTTCTACCTTCATAGTTTCAACACTAGAAATGAATGAGTGGTGTTCAGAAAAGTTAGCCAAACGAGTTTTAGAGCGAGTGATTTTCCCAGTTTGAATGTCGTCAAAGATTTGTTCGACGGGATGGTCTCTTGAGACTCTTGCTCTAACTCGTGAGAGATTTTTCTTGGGTTGGGGTGGGACATCCTCATCATCATATTCTTCTTCATTGTTGGTGGTGTTGCCATTCACTTGTGGAGGTGGAGAAGGAGGTTGAGGTGGTTCATCTTGTTATACTTCCTCATTTCCTTCGTCTTGATGTGTTCCACTTGTGGATGCCTCCAAGTCAACTTGTGGTTCACCTTGATGTGAAGTTGAGGCTTCCACTTGAATGGACGAAGTACTCTCCTTCATCTCTGTTGGGCGAATTTTGCCAATGGACAAATCTTGGATTGCTTCTGATGGATCTTTCTCTCCTACATCAATTGGCAATTGCACTACTTGCGAGCCGTTAGATTCATCAAACTTCACATCTACCATCTCTTCAACCTTTCGGGTGAAATTGTTGTCAACACGGTAGGTGTGAGAGTTTGAACCGTAACCAAGTAGGAAAACTTCATGAGATTTAGGAGCAAGCTTCGAACAACGATGCTTATCAAGAATGTAGCATTTTGAGCAAAATACTCGAAAGTATCCAACTTGGGGTTTGTTACCGTGAGTAGCTCGTATGCCATTTTGCCGAGAAGCTTGTGAAGATATAGTCGATTCATAGCATGAAAAGCTATCTCAACCACTTCCGCCCAAGTGTCTTGGCGTCTTGTATTCATCAAGCATCATTCTTGCCATCTCGATAAGTGTCCGTTTCTTCCTTTCAACAACTCCATTTTGTTGAGGCGTGTACGTAGCCGAGAACACATGTGAAATCCCTTCTTCGTCAAGAAAGGTATCCACATTGGTGTTCTTGAACTCCGTTTCGTTATCACTTCGAACCTTCTCCATCTTCACTTCAAATTGGTTTTGGGCCTTCTTGGCGAAGTTCTTGAAGATCTTTTGGACCTGCGATTTGTCATCAAGGAAGAACACCCACGTAAATCTTGAAAAGTCGTCAACAATGACCAAACCGAAAGAGTTACCACCAAGGCTCTTATAAGCATTGGGACCAAAGAGATCCATGTGAAGTAGCTCAAGTGGTCTTCTCGTGGTCATGATGTTCTTCACGGGATGACTTCCTCCAACTTGTTTTCCTGCTTGACAAGAACTACAAAGTCTATCCTTGTCGAATATAACATCTTTAACACCAGGGATATGATCACCTTTAATAAGCCCATCAAGATTCCGCATGCCCACATGACCTAACCTTCTATGCCATAACCATCCTTTAGAAGATTTAGCAATTAAGCAAGCACGAGGTTGGGTTCTCTTAGTGAAATCAGCAATGTATAGATCACCTCTTCGAGTACCGGTAAAGACCATATTATGATTATCTCTACGAAACACTTGGCAATCTACTTTGGTAAATAGAACATTGAAACCAAAGTCGGCTAGTCTACATACGGAAAGGAGATTTTAACCAAGAGATTCAATGAGCATAACATTTTGAATAGAGCAATTGTTGGATATGGCCACCTTACGAAGGCCAAGTACCTTACCCTTGGAGTTATCTCCAAAAGTTACATACGTGTGTGGCCGTCGTTTTTAGCAAGCTCACGAAACATGTCTTTATCTCCGGTCATATGATCAATACATCAACTATCGAGAATCCACTCTTTTCCTCCAGCCATGTAGTCACAAAAGTTGGCCATGAGACTAAGATTTCTCATAGTCTCCTCGAAGTCAATATCACTTTCCTCGTCTTCATAATAATAGCCATGCTCAATGTCATCATCATGTATGTGATCATCACCTAGAGCAAGTGATTCATTAGTTTTATGACCATGACAATGTTCAAGTTTATGAATTATAATTGTCTCCGAAATGATGCTACTAGTGACTCCAACATTTCCTTTGGCACGCACAAGATCGTAGTGCTCAAATAGAAATTCATCAAACTTGGGATCACTAGGCTCCATTTTTTGAAAAGCAATATACTTTTGAAGAATCTCATCTAGATTTTTCAAGGAATAATTCGGAAAGCATTCCTCAAGGTAATTCCATATAGTATATGCGCATTCAAAAGTAGGCAAGCACACAAGCAAATTTCTAGGCAATCCTCTAATGATAAGATCAATAGTCCTAAGATTGAAAACCATGTCAAGATAGTCATCGGGGGTAGGATGCAAAGGACCAATAGGAGGCACATAAGGACTAAGAATACACTTGTTCAAATTATATTCATTGAAAATCTCAAGCATCTCATTTTTCCATGAACCATAAAACTCTACGTCTAATACTCCCAAACATAGACTCATCCATCTTCCTCCAATGGTGATTAAACCAAAGCAATGTAGACCAGTTCTCTGATACCAATTGAAAGGATCAAGAAGAGGGGTCTAGAGGGGGCTAATTAGACCCTTAACAAACAAAAGTGGTAGTTTTTAATTTCTTCAAGTTAAGGTTGAGTTTAGCACATGTTAAAGCACTCACAATACATTCCAAGCAAGCATGCCAAGAGTATATGCAGTGGATAGAGTAAAGCATTCAAGTTGCAAGAAAGTAAGGGATGAGATTGGAGTTTGCAAACACAATGGAGATACATAGATTTTTGGAGTGGTTCCGATAGGTGGTGCTATCGTACGTCCACGTTGATGGAGACTTGATGTCTGCTAGACTACATCGGTATTTCCCCAAAGAGGAAGGGATGATGCATCACAGCGACGGTAGGTATTTCCCTTTGTGATGAGACCAAGGTTATCGAACCAGTAGGAGAATCATCCAACACTATGTGAACGGCACCTGCACACAAATATCAAATACTCGCAACCCGACATATTAAAGGGGTTGTCAATCCCTTTCGGGAAACGACGCCAGAAATTGGCAAATGGGCGTGAGAGAGTTGTAAATATTGATAGATCAAACGCCAAATAAAATAAAGTGCAGCAAGGTATTTTTGTATTTTTTGATTTAATAGATCTGAAAATAAAAAGGCAAATAAACTAGATCGCAAAGGAAAATATATTAAAGAAGAGACCCGGGGGCCATAGATTTCACTAGTGGCTTCTCTCGAGAAAAATAGCAAACGGTGGGTAAACAAATTACTGTTGGGAAATTGATAGAACTTCAAATAATCATGACGATATCCAGGAAATGATCATTATATAGGCATCACGTCCAAGATTAGTAGACCGACTCCTGCCTGCATCTACTACTATTACTCCACACATCGACCGCTATCCAACATGCATCTAGTGTATTAAGTTCATGGAGAAATGGAGTAATGCAATAAGAACGATGACATGATGTATACAAGATCTATTTATGTAGAAATAGACCCCATCTTGTTATCCTTAATGGCAACGATACATACATGTCAGTTCCCCTTCTGTCACTTGGATCAAGCACCGCAAGATCGAACCCATCACAAAGCACCTCTTCCCATTGCAAGATAAATAGATCAAGTTGGCCAAACAAAACACAAATATCAGGGAAGAAATACGAGGCTATAAGCAATCATGCATATAAGAGATCAAAGAAGACTCAAATAAGTTTGATGGATAAAAAGATAGATCTTATCATAAACTCAAAGTTCATTCGATCCCAACAAACACACCGCAAAAAGAGTTACATCATATGGATCTCCAAGAGACCATTGTATTGATAATCAAAAGAGAGAGAGGAAGCCATCTAGCTACTAACTACAGACCCATAGGTCTACAAAGAACTACTCACGCATCATCGGAGAGGCACCAATGGAAGTGGTGAACCCCTCCGTGATGGTGTCTAGATTGGATTTGGTGGTTCTGGACTCTGCGGCGGCTGGAATTGATTTTCGTCGACTCCCCTAGGGTTTCTAGAATATTGAGGGTATTTATAGAGCAAAGAGTCGGTTCGGGGGGCACCCGAGGTGGGCACAACCCACCTAGGCACGCCTGGCCCCCTAGGCGCGCCCTGGTGGGTTGTGCTCCCCTCAGAGCACCCCCAGGTGCTTCTCCAGCCCACTGGATGTCTTCTGGTCCAAAAAAAAATCCACAAAAAGTTTCACTGCGTTTGGACTCCATTTGGTATTGATTTCCTGCGATGTAAAAAACATGCAGAAAACAACAACTGGCACTTGGCACTATGTTAATAGGTTAGTACCAAAAAATTATATAAAATGACTATAGATGATTATAAAACATCCACGAATGATAATATAACAACATGGAACAATAAAAAAGTATAGACACGTTAGAGACGTATCAGCATCCCCAAGCTTAATTCCTGCTCGTCCTCGAGTAGGTAAATGATAAAAAACAGAATTTTTGATGTGAAATGTTGCCTAACATGTTATCTCATATTCTTTTATTTATAGCATGGACATTTGGACTTTTATATTGTTCAAAGCAATAGTCTAGTTTTGACATGATAAGTTAAATACTCAAGCATACCAACAAGCAACCATGTCTTTCATAATTTCAATGATAAAATAAGTTATCCCTAGCCCATCATGCTCAATCATTGATCCATTTATGAAACACACTCGCATATTAGCTACACCCAATGCTCAAGTAAGATCATAGTGCCCCTAGGTGGTTCTTTATAAGAGAAGATGGAGACTCAAATTAAAAATAAAATTGCATAAAGTAAAAGAAATGCCTTTCGCAGAGGGAAAATAGGGATTTGTAGAGGTGCCAGAGCTCAACGCAAAAATTGAGAGATAAAAACATTTTGAGAGGCATACTTTTCCCACCAACGAAAACGACTTAGAGCTCCCAACACTTTCCATGCTAGATATATCATAGGCGGTTCCCAAACAGAAAATAAAGTTTATTCCATTTTCCACCATACTTTCACTTTCCATGGCTAACCGTATCCACGGGTTCCCTCCATACCAACACTTTCCAAGGAATTTATTATTTAACAACATAAAGTAAATTGTTTTTTCATTTCGGGACTGGGCATCCCTAATACCTTTTCCTTACTCTCGTGCAATGACAAGTGAATAAACACTCATGGTGAGAATAACATATCTAGCATGGAACATATTGGCCACCCCTCACCGCCTTGCGAGCGGTATGAGCACACAAAAGAGAAATTTATTTTGAATATTAGATATGGCACATACAAATTTGCTTAGAACGGCAAAAGAATACCGCATATAGGTAGGTATAGTGGACTCATGTGGCAAAACAGGTTTAAAGGATTTTGAATGCACAAGTAGTGATCATACTTAGTACAAAATGAAGGCTCCCAAAAGATTGAGAAGCGACCAACCAAGAAACGAATAATCTCATAAGCGAGCATTAAGAATAATTAACACCGAATAATGCACCACAAGTAGGATGTAATTTCATTACATGCCTATTGACTTTCGTGCTTGCATAGGGAATCACAAACCTTAACACCAATATTCTTACTAAAGCATAATTACTCATTAACATAATTCACATATCACATCATCATATCTCAAAACCATTACAAGGAATCAAGTTTATTTTGTCCAATGATCTTCATGAAAGTTTTTATTATATCTTTCTTGGATATGTATCACTTTGGAACTAATTTGCATGTGTTGCTTTTGATAAGCTCAAACAAATATAAGTGAAGATCATGAGCATAATTTCTCTTTCTCTCAAATTAATTTAAGTGAAGCAAGAGAGAATTTTTTGACAATTTTACTAACTCTCAAATAAATCTAAGTGAAGAAGAGAGCATTTCTTCAAAAATACTAAAGCACACCGTGCTCAAAAAGATATAAGTGAAGCACTAGAGCAATTCCATAGCTCATAAAAATTTAAGTGAAGCATAGAAAGCAATTCTAACAAGTCATTGCATAATTTTGGCTCTCTCAAATAGGTGTGTCCAACAAGGAATCAAGACTTAAGACAAAAATCAAAACAAGCAAAGCCTCATATCATAGAAGACGCTCCAAGCAAAACTCATAGTATGTGACGAATAAAAATATAGCTTTGAGTAAAATACCGATGGTCGTTAGAAGAAAGAGGGGATGCCACTCATGGCATCCCCAAGCTTAGTTGCTTGATTCTCTTTGGATAATAGCTTGGGATGCCAAGGGCATCCCCAATCTTAGGCTCTTCTTACTCCTTATTCCTTCATCCATCATAACATCACCCAAAACATGAAAACTTCAATCACACAAAACTCAACAAAACCTTCGTGAGATCCGTTAGTATAAGAAAGCAAATCACTACTATAAGTACCGTATCAAACCAATTCATATTTTATTATTGCATTATATATACTGTATTCCAACTTTTCTATGGCAAAAACCCATCAAAGAAAACCATAGAATCATCAAAAGAAGCACACAACGCAAAGAAAACAGAATCTGACAAAAACAGAACAGTCTGTAGCAATCTGGATATTTCGAATACTTCTGTAACTCCAAAAATCTTGAGAAATTAGGAAAACCTGAGCAATTTGCATATTAATCTTCTGCAGAAATAATTGGTATTTTTATCACGCCCTGGTTAAAAATTAAAAAAAATTTCGTGAGCGCGAAAGTTTCTGTTTTTCAGCAAGATCAAACAACTATCACCCAAGAAGATCCTAAAGGCTTTACTTGGCACAGACACTAATTAAAACATAAAAACACAATCATAACAGTAGCATAATTTTTGAAACACTCAAGTACAGAAATCAAAAAGCAAAAATAAATTTTATTCATTGGGTTGCCTCCCAACAAGCGATATTGTTTCACGCCCCTAGCTAGGCATAAAGCAAAGGATCTAAGTTTTGTCATCTTTGTTTCGAGATCCATAAGATGCTCTCATGATTGACTCATATGGTGGCCTAATTCTTGTTCGAGGGAAGTGTTCCATACCCTTCCTTAGTGGAAATTGGAACTTAATATTGCCTTCTTTCATATCAATCATGGCACCGATAGTGTGTAAAAACAGTCTACCAAGAATAATTGGACAAGACGGATTGCAATCAATATTAATAACAATAAAATCTATGGGCGCATAATTCCTATTTGCAAGAATAAGAACATCATTAATTCTTCCCATAGGCTTTTTAATAGTAGAATCCGCAAAGTGCAAATTTAAAGAACATTCCTCAATATCGGTAAGACCAAGCACATCACATAAAGATTTCAGAATGGTAGGAACACTAGCACCCAAGTCACACAAAGCAAAACACTCATAATTTTTAATCTTGACTTTGATAGTAGGTTACCATTCATCATGTAATGTTCTAGGAATTGAAACTTCTAATTCCAACTTTTCTTCTAAAGCTTTCATGATAGCCTCAACAATATGTTTAGTAAAAGCTTTATTTTGTTCATAAGCATGGGGTGAATTTATCATGGATTGCAACAAAGAAATACAATCAATCAAAGAGAAAATATCATAATTAAAGTCTTTGTAATCCAAAAGAGTGGGCACATCACTATTTAAAGTTTTGACCTCTTCAAACCAACTTTTATCAATTTTCTCAGCAAGATTTTCACCCTTCGAATTATCGGGACGCCTTCTAGCTAAAGTTGACTCTTCTTCACTCCCTTTTTCATCAATCTTAATTTTACTACACAAGGAATCAATAGAACAAACACCAATCACTTTAAGATCTTTATCATTTTTATCTTCTAACGAGATTGGTTTAGTGGCCATTTGATTTACTAGGGTAGCTTGTGCATCGGATATTTTTCCTAGCAAACTTTCAGCAAAAGCATACTTAGATTGGAGATTGCAAACTTCTCTACTAATATCATCAAGTTATTTTGTTATAGCATCTAGCACAACGGAGTGCTCCCTAAATTCTTCGGTAAAATACTCATTATGCTCAAATTGTGTAGTCATATATTCCTTAGTACTTTTCTCAATTTCAAGCAAGATATTGAGATAAGGAATATCATAATATTTTCTTTTAGGCATCATGACTACGCAAACAAGGTTGCACTCAAAAACAGACCTGACAAGAAAACGGCGAGCGAAAAAGAGGGCGAATAAAACGGAAATTTTTTGTGAAGTGGGGGAGAGGAAAACAAGAGGCAAATGGAAAATAATGTAAATTGCAAAGAGATGAGATTTATGATTAGGAACCTGGTAGATGTTGATGAAGCAACGACGCCAGAAATTCCTTTTGATGTCTGCTAGACTACGTCGGTATTTCCCCAAAGAGGAAGGGATGATGCAGCACAACGATGGTAGGTATTTCCCTCAGTGATGAGACCAAGGTTATCGAACCAGTAGGAGAATCACGCAACACTACATGAACGACACCTGCACACAAATAACAAATACTCGCTACCCGACGTATTAAAGGGGTTGTCAATCCCTTTCGGGCAACGACGCCAGAAATTGGCAAACAGACGTGAGAGAGTTGTAAATATTGATAGCTCGAAAGCCAAATAAAATAAAGTGCAGCAAGGTATTTTTTATTTTTGGTTTAATAGATCTGAAAATAAAAGGCAAATAAAATAGATCGCAAAGGCAAATATATTAAAGAAGAGACCCGGGGGCCATAGCTTTCACTAGTGGCTTCTCTCAAGAAAAATAGCAAACAATGGGTAAACAAATTACTGTTGGGCAATTGATAGAACTTCAAATAATCATGATGATATCCAGGAAATGACCATTATATGGGCATCACATCCAAGATTAGTAGACCGACTCCTGCCTGCATCTACTACTCTTACTCCACACATCAACCGCTATCCAGCATGCATCTAGTATATTAAGTTCCTGGATAAACGGAGTAATGCAACAAGAACAATGTCATGATGTATACAAGATATATTTATGTATAAATAGACCCCATCTTGTTATCCTTAATGGCAGTGATACATACATGTCAGTTCCCCTTCTGCCACTGGGATCAAGCGCCGTAAGATCAAACCCATCACAAAGCACCTCTTCCCATTGCAAGATAAATATATCAAGTTGGCCAAACGAAACCCAAATATTGGAGAAGAAATACGAGGCTATAAGCAATCATGCATATGAGAGATCAAAGAAGACTCAAATAACTTTCATGGATAAAAAGATAGATCTGATCATAAACTCAAAGTTCATCCGATCCCAACAAACACACCGCAAAAAGAGTTACATCATATGGATCTCCAAGAGACCATTGTATTGATAATCAAGAGAGAGAGAGAGAGAGAGAGCAAGCCATCTAGCTACTAACTACGGACCCGTAGGTCTACAAAGAACTACTCACGCATCATCGGAGAGGCACCAATGGAAGTGGTGAACCCCTCCGTGATAGTGTCTAGATTGGATCTGGTGGTTCTAGACTCTGCGGCGGCTGGAGTTGATTTTCGTCGACTCCCGTAGGGTTTCTAAAATATTGGGGTATTTATAGAGCAAAGAGTCGATTCAGGGGGCACCCGAGGTGGGCACGCCTAGGCCCCCAGGCGCCCTAGTGGGTTGTGCTCCCCTCGGAGCACCCCCAGGTGCTTCTCCGGTCCACTGGATGTCTTCTTATCCAAAAAAAATCCACAAAATGTTTCGCTGCATTTGGACTCCTTTGGTATTGATTTCATGCGATGTAAAAAAAACATACAGAAACAACAACTGGCACTCGGCACTATGTCAATAGGTTAGTACCAGAAAATGATATAAAATGACTATAAAATGATTATAAGACATCCAAGAATGATAATATAACATCATGGAGCAATAAAAAATTATAGATACGTTGGAGACGTATCAAGACTTCAACCCGTGAAGGGCAACAGCTGCGCGAGTCCACGGAGGGCTCCATCCACGAAAGATCCACGAAGAAGCAACCTTATCTCTCCCACCATGGCCATCGCCCACGAATGACTTTCCTCACTCGGGTAGATCTTCACGTAGTAGGAGATCTCCTTGCCCTTACAAATTTCTTGGTTCAACTCCACATCACGATGGAGGCTCCCAAGAGACACCTAACCAATCTAGGAGACACCACTCTCAAAAAGGTAATAGACGGTGCATTGATGATGAACTCCTTGCTCTTGTGCTTCAAATGATAGTCTCCCCAACACTCAACTCTCTCTCTCTCTCTCAGATTTGGCTATGGTGGAAGAGTGATTTGAGTGGAAAGCAACTTGGGGAAGGCTAGAAATCAAGGTTCAAATGGTTGGAATGGAATCTCTTGATCTCAACACATGAGTAGGTGGTTCTCTCTCAGAAAATGAATGGTGCAAGTCTAGGTACGTTCTGATGGCTATCTCACAAATGGAGAAGGGGGTGGAGGGGTATACATAGCCTCCACACAAAATCCAACCATTACACACATTTGACTCATTGCGGTAGGACCGAATGGTTAAACTCGGTGGCACCAATCAGTTTAAAAATGTGAATGTTAGGAATCTTGATGGGACCGACTGAAACAACTCGATGGGACCGATGTGCTAGGGCTTAAGGCAAACGTCATCTCGGTGGCGCCGGTTGCATCAACTCGGTGAGACCGAAGTGAAGCAATAAGCAACAGAGAATCTGTCAAGCCTACTCGGTGAGACCGATTGCATAGCTCGGTGAGACCTAAGTAAATGCAACAAGTGACAGAGCGCTGGCAAGGCCATCTCGGTGAGACCGAGATCCATATTGGTGAGACCGAACTGTTAGGGTTTCTGGCAGTGGCTATGTCAAGTAAACTCGGTGGCCCCGGATAGAAAGAATCAGTGGGACCGAGTTGGAGTTTTGGGTTTGGACATATTTGGATGGAGAAAGTGGATGAGGGTTTTGGAGCAATATCACTAAGCACTTGAGCAAGTAGACCATTAAGCAACACCTCATCCCCTTTTAATACTATTGGCTTTCCTATGGACTCAATGTGATCTTGGATAACTAAAATAAAGATGAAGAGTCTTGAGATTTTGCCAATCTTTGTCCTTAGCATTTCGAAGGGGTTCCACATCCTCTTGTCCTTGTCACGCCATTGTTGAACTTGTCTGAAATACACTAGACAAAACTATTAGTCCAACAAGAAATATGTTGACATTAATTACCAAAATCACCCAGGGGGCACTTGTGCTTTCTGTAAGAGAAATCGTCTTAGAAGCGACATGGACTGATGGGGCCATTGTGGTGGCCGAGAATCGGGCAACAACCGATTCCAATTGCCTCGTGAAAGAGGCCATTGTGGAGAGTGCAATGGTGGAGGCCACTGATATGTCTCCGTCGTATCTAGTTTTCCTAACGCTTTTGCTCCTGTTTTTGACTCTAATTTGCTTGATTTGAATGAAACTAACCTGGACTGGCACTGTTTTCAGCAGAACTACCATGGTGTTGTTTTTGTGCAGAAATAAAAGTTCCCAAAATTGGACTAAACTTTTTGGAGAACTATTTTGGAATAAATAAAAAATACTGGAACCAAAGCTCACTAGAGGGGTCCCAGCTGCCCACAAGGCACTAGGGCGCGCCACCACCTCTAGCGCGCCCTGGTGGGTAGTGGGGCCCACGAGGCTCCGTTGACCGTAATTCCAACTCTATAAATTCCTATTTTCGGATAAAAAAATAGGAGAAGAAATTTCTTCGCGTTTTACGATACGGAGCCGCCGCCACCTCCTGTTCTTCATTGGGAGGCCAGATCTAGAGCCCGTTCGGGGCTTCGGAGAGGGGGACCTTCGGTCTTCATCATCATCAACCATCCTCCATCACCAATTTCATGATGCTCACCGCCGGGAGTGAGTAATTGTTTCGTAAGTGTAGGATCGGAAGTATGTCTAGAGGGGGTGATTAGACTACTTGACCAAATAAAAATCTAGCCTTTTCCCAATTTTAAGTCTTGGCAGATTTTAGCAACTTAGAACAAGTCAAGCAATCAACCTACACATGCAAGTCTAAGAGTATAGCAGCAGAATGTAAAACATTTGCATATGAAGGTAAAGGGAGGAGTTTGGAGGGAGAAAACGCAATGTAGACACAGAGATTTTTGGCGTGGTTCCGATAGGTGGTGCTATCGTACATCCACATTGATGGAGACTTCAACCCACGAAGGGTAATGGTTGCGCGAGTCCACGGAGGGCTCCACCCATGAAGGGTCCATGAAGAAGCAACCTTGTCCATCCCACCATGGCCATCGCCCACGAAGGACTTGCCTCACTAGGGTAGATCTTCACGAAGTAGGTGATCTCCTTGCCCGTACAAACTCCTTGGTTCAACTCCACAATCTTGTCGGAGGCTCCCAAGTGACACCTAACCAATCTAGGAGACACCACTCTCCAAAAGGTAATAGATGGTGTGTTGATAATGAACTCCTTGCTCTTGTGCTTCAAATGATAGTCTCCCTGTCGGTGTCAAAACTGGCGGATCTCGGGTAGGGGGTCCCGAACTGTGCGTCTAGGCCGGATGGTAACAGGAGGCAAGGGACACGAAGTTTTACCCAGGTTCGGGCCCTCTTGATGGAGGTAAAACCCTACGTCCTGCTTGATTAATATTGAAGATATGGGTGTTACAAGTGTAGATCTACCACGAGATCAGAGAGGCTAAACCCTAGAAGCTAGCCTATGGTATGATTGTATGTGGTGATTGTTGTCGTACGGACTAAAACCCTCTTTGGTTTATATAGACACCGGAGAGGGTTAGGGTTACACAGGGTCGGTTACAAAGGAGGAGATATCCATATACGTATTGCCTAGCTTGCCTTCCACGCCAAGTAGAGTCCCATCCGAACACGAGACGAAGTCTTCAATCTTGTATCTTCGTAGTCTAACAGTCCGGCTGTCCGGAGACCCCCTAATCCAGGACTCCCTCAGTAGCCCCTGAACCAGGCTTCAATGACAATGAGTCCAGCGCGCAATTGTCTTCGGCATTTCAAGGTGGGTTCCTTCTCCAAATTCTGTGTACCTGTCAAAATAATGTCCGGTTCCTTGTGACGGTTTGTACTCCTTGGCTTCTACGCCCAATAATGGCCACTTTCCATGTGTCGAGCGAATGTGAAGAGCCAGGGTGTTTTCACATTTACCCCCTAGCTATGTAAGTGAGCCGCCTATTTAAAAAGACGAGGATTCAGATCCAAATCACATCATCCTCCCTTGCCGAGTATTTCTCGAAGCGTACCCGACAGAGATCCATTCCACCATGGCCGGTCGACGTAGCTCCTCCTCTCGCACCCCTAGTTCCAAGCCTGGACATTGGGAGAGATGTTCCATCCCACACAGCAAATTGGTGATGCTTCAGTCCAAGGGATTCCTTCCCCCAGCATACCTGGTCCCGGTTCGAGCCAGGCTTGCCACCTACAATGGCGGAGAGCTGTCCCAATCCCTCCAAGGGAGAGCGGGTATGCCTTGTCCCTTATCTGGTAAGAGGGCTCGGATTCCCAATTCATCCGTTTCTCCGGGGGCTTCTGGAGTTCTATGGCCTCCAGCTGCACAACCTTACGCCTGCCTCCCTGCTGCATATCGCGGGATTCGTAGCCCTTTGCGAGTTATTTTTGGACTGTGAGGCTCATTTCGCTCTGTGGGAGAAGCTGTTTTGCCGTGTGCCCCGTTCTAAGAAGGGATCAATATATCAAGTGGGCGGAGACGAAGTGTGGCGTATTGCCGGGACCGGATACCTGTCCGGGACCCCGAAGAATACGTCCGAAGACTGGCCTTCAGAATGGTTTTATATAGAAGATGTCCCCCTTTCAGACCCTATTTGGATCGACCTTCCTGAGTTTGACAACGCCCCTTTGAAGAAGCACCGGAGCTGGCGTCCACGGAGCCCCCTGGAGGAAGATGACCGGGACATTCTTTATCTGATGAGTCGGATAAGCTCTTTAGCTCGATCTAGATTGACCATGATCGAGGTCATGGCTATATGCATTATGCGAGGGGTGCAGCCGCTCTAGTATAGAGGCCACCCCATGTGGGATTTCAACGGGGAGGATGACGCCACCCGCCATGGCCGCAAAGGGCCGGGATCGGCTGCTGATCTGATAAAGATCTTGTCCACTTTGTACAAGGGAGAAGAGGAGGAATTCCTCCGTGTCAACCCGCAGGGAAGATTCTCTATCTACAATCCTCCGAGCTGGGTAAGCGGAGACTTTTTCTCGCCCATCCGTTTCGTATTCCCGTAGTTTAAGTATTCATTCTGGCGATTTCATCGCAGGAGCTGCGCCAGGCAGTAAAGGAGATAAACAACCCTCCTGCACAGCCCGAGGACCCTGGACGGTCCCTTGACCCGGCCTCCTAGGAGGATTCGGACATATCAGTGGAGCTGATCGACGGGGTTTTTTTTACCAAGGGAGTAATGACAATACCTTGGTGGCCATTACGGCCGATTACCCTGGGCTAGTTCCAGCCTCACAGGTGACTGAGAACAAAGTCCCAGCACTTAAAAAGGGATCTGTCCTTGTGCTCTCTCTCTTTTTTTATTGTCGTATAACAGCCGTGTCTTGCAGGGGAGGTCCTCGGGGCAGAAGGCCGAGCCTGTGGCAACTAGCCAACAAGGGGCCGTTAGGCCAGGCAGGCTGAAAATATCCGCAATCTGGATTGAGGCACCGGCGCAGCGGTATGGCGCGCCGTCTTTATTGCAAGACATTAGTTACAGAGGCATATTAACGCCCATGCCTTCTTTTCAGGAAAAAGAGCGCTCGCCGGACGATGCCCGGAGAGGCTACCAATCGCGCCTCCACAAGCCAGGCTCCACGGCCGGACTCAGAGGTGGGAATGAGTACAAGGCGTGCGCCGGGTGCTCCTCCGACAGAGGATACGGATAGACTGTCCGCCACCCATTCCGAGGTGGAAAGTGCCATGAACCACAGGCGTCGCCGGACTATCCTTCGTGACGCTTGTTTCTCCCAAGAGGCATTGGATGCCTTCAACGCGGGAGACGCGCACCTCCGTGCCGCTCAAAATGGTCTAGCCAGAGCCACGGAGCAGTATGTAAAAGACATACGGGTGAGAAAATTTGATGATTATATATATCAGTAGCCCCTGAGACTTGAAACAGTTAGGATAACTGATTTAAGGATCATTTGTTATGTAGGTTCTTACAGAAAAGAATACCCAACTGTCCCAGGAGCTGGAAGACTGCAAAGCCCAACTCCAGGCCGCAATGGCCGCAGCAGGGGAGCCCAAAGAGACCCCCTCTGGTAACATATCCGTCAAATGATAAGTATCATATTAGAGTGCGGCTTTATATGCAGATCTGACGATAAAATTGCAGATGATGCTGGAGTGAATCCGGATAAGCAACAGCTCATACGCCAGCTGAAGGCCGGTGAGAGCGTGCTTACAAGGGTGAGACAGGAGAAGAATGATCTCCAAGATGCCAACACCAAGCTGGGCGTGGAACTAAAAGATGTTCGTGCCCAACTGTCGGACTCTGTCAAGGAGGATCGGCGGCTTCGACGCGGCATATTTAGTAAGTGCTTGAACGAACTTTGAAAAAGAGTTCGACGAGGAAGCTGGCTGACAAAGTTATGTCTGTAGGTATGCTAATAGGTCATCCTGCCAAGGAGATGCCTAGTTCAACGGGTGATCTTCTTCCCGAGCTCGCACAGTTGCACGAACGAGTTCGGCAGGTGATGCAAGGCGTTGCCCAGGCCTTGTGGCCGTCCGTCTCCATACCCGAAGGCCTTGGAGAGCTTGTAGAAAAGCTGAAGGGAGCACGGCGGTGTTTCCGATTATGGTAGATATCGGCCTGCCGTCAGGGCGCCAGGGAAGCTTGGGCAATGGTGAAGACACGGTACACGAAGGCTGACCCAAACCACATGGCCGAAGTCGGACCCGTGGGGCCTGATGGCAAGGAGATCCCTGTGAATTTAATGTACGGCCAAGTAGAATTGGCCGCAAAGTATTCCCAATAGGACTGTAGACTCGACAACCTATTGGAGGGCATTGAAGAGGAATTCAACCAGTCAAATTGACTATGTAATTTTAAAGTGACATATATGATGTCTTCTAGCCGGATTGTAATTCGTTTGTCGTGGCGGACCTTTTTGCTTCAACCTCGGGACCCGATAGTCCGGAGTGTATCCGAATACCCTCTCGGTTATATAAGAACCGGGGCATGCGTGGAAACCAGGCGTAGGGATCATTAGTGCTTTATCAGACAAGTGCCCAACTAGCTATGTTATATTACATGGGTAGTAACAAACATCTTCCAGAGAGAATAGTTCCGTTAAGGGTTCCTTTCCCTGGGTAGGCATGCCCTAAAGTGCATGTCCGGACTGCGACAAGAAGCGTAGTGAAAACGTCTGGGGGCAGATATGGATAATAAATAAAAGTCATCTTTTGTTCACCGACTGAATATTCTCTTAAGAACGCTAGCTTTCGGCTTCACCCAGTCTGAGGTACACGTCCGGCTGAACCGGCGGTAACAATCGCAGAGGTGCTCCCCTTATGCCCTAGCCGAATTAACGGGAACATAGGGCATAAATACAAGAGCCAGGCAACCCAGCTTGGCCAAAACTTAAGTCATATCGATGCATATAATGGTGAAAAAAGGTACATGCGGAAGTATAACACATGTGTTGGGCGTGGGGCCCAGGTAAATAATTTAAGCTTCTGTGAGGGAAGCCCCCAGGTATGAATAGTGCGGCTAGTGCATCTATGATGTATGAGTGAGGAACAAGGTGATCCTTGAAGGCCTAGGGAAATAAAAAGAAAGAAAGGGAAACAAGACAGATGATGCATATGCAGAAAATGGACGAAGCGAGGGGACTAACGTAAAGTCCGGAGCTAGGCGTAGAATCTTCGGAGCCTGGCTGCGTTCCATGGGTTCGGCTCGAGTTGACTGGTCGATGCATCCCGCAGTTGGTACGCTCCACCGGTCAGAACTTGGTCGATAATGAAGGGACCTTCCCATTTGGGCTCGAGCTTGTTCTTTTTCTTATCCGGCAGCCGTAGAGCTAGTTCGCCAACGTTATAAGTTTTGGCCCGTACTTCTCTGCTTTGGTATCTGCGAGCCTGCTGCTGGTAAAACACGGAACGGGCTTTGGCTACGTCGCGCTCTTCCTCCAATGTGTCCAGACCGTCCTGCCGATCGAGCTCGGCTTCTCTTTCTTCGTACATGCGCACTCGAGGTGAGTCATGAATTATGTCATAGGGCAGGACTGCCTCTGTGCCGTACACCATAAAAAATGGTGCATATCCGGTACTACGATTCGGCATGGTCCGCAATCCCCAGAGTACGGAGTCGAGCTCCTCTACCCAGTGCGTATCAGACTCTATTAAGAGCGCACTAATCGGGGTTTAATGCCGCTCATTATAAGACCATTTGCTCGTTTGACTTGACCGTTGGTTTGTGGGTGATAGACTGAGGCGTAATCAAGCTTGATGCCCATTTTGCTGCACTAGAGTTTTACCTCGTCGGCCGTTAAGTTCGTGCCGTTATCAGTGATGATGCTGTGGGGGATGCCGTAACAGTGTACAACCCCGGATATGAAATCTATCACCGGTCCGGATTCGGCTGTTTTTACCGGTTTAGCCTCTATCCATTTGGTGAATTTATCCACCATGACCAATAAGTATTTTTTCTTGTGGGTTACCCCTTTAAGGGGTCCGACCATGTCAAGCCCCCAGACCGCAAAGGGCCATGTAATGGGGATCGTTTGGAGGGCGGTGGGTGGCATGTGGCTTTGATTTGCAAAGAGCTAGCAACCGGTGCAACGTTGGACCAAGTCCTATGCATCTGCCCAGGGCATTGGCCAATAAAATCCTGTGCAGAAGGCCTTGCTTACAAGAGCCCGGGCTGCGGCATGATGGCCGCCGAGTCCGGCGTGAATTTCTGCCAAAACATTCCGCCCTTCCTCTTTGGAGATGCACCTTTGAAGGACTCCGATAGCGCTTTTTTTGTACAATTCTCCCTCGTGGACCCTATAGGCTTTGGATCACCGCACTATGCAGCGTGCCTCATTTTGGTCCTCTGGAAGTTCCTGTCTAATTAGGTAGGCCAGGAATGGTTCTGTCCACGGGGCAATAATGGCCATTATTTCGTGGGCTGATTGTGTTATTTCAGTGGCGGAGCCTCAGATTGTGTCAGAGAGTTCGGTATCGGGTATTTTGGCCGGGTCCAGACTGTTGTTACCGGTGTCCCCTTCCCATGCTACGGATGGCTTGAAAAGCCTTTCTAGAAAAACGTTGGGAGGGACCGCGTCGCGTTTTGCGCCAGTGCGGGAGAGGATATCCGCCGCCTGATTGTTTTCCCGAGCCACATGGTGAAATTCGAGCCCCTCGAATCGAGCTGACATTTTTAGTACAGCATTGCGATAAGCGGCCATTTTTGGATCCTTGGCATCAAAGTCTCCATTTATTTGGGATATCGCGAGGTTTGAATCCCCGCCCACCTCTAGGCGTTGAATGCCCATGGATACTGCCATCCGGAGACCATGTAGAAGGGCCTCATATTCGGCTGCGTTGTTGGAGTCCGTATACATTATCTGCAGTACATATTGAACGGTGTCTCCTGTTGGGGATGTCAAAACGACGCCAGCCCCCAGACTAACCAACATTTTGGAGCCGTCGAAGTGCATGATCCAGTTTGAATATGTGCCGTACTCTTTAGGGAGTTCGGCTTCCGTCCATTCAGCGACGAAGTCAGCCAAAACTTGCGATTTAATAGCTCGCTGTGGCTTGTAAGTTATGTCGAACGGGAGGAGCTCTATGGCCCATTTGGCAATCCGGCCCGTCGCGTCGTGGTTGTTTATAATATCGTTAAGTGGTACTTCCGAGGCTACCGTTATCGAACACTCTTGAAAGTAGTGTCGCAGCTTCCGGGATGCCATGAATACTGCGTACGCTATCTTTTGATAATGTGGGTACCGTGATTTTCATGGAGTAAGGACAGTGGACATGTAGTAAACTGGCTTTTGAAGGGGAAATTTGTGTCCGTCCACTTCTCGCTCGACGACAAGCACTGCGCTTACTACTTGATGAGTTGCCGCAATGTATAATAGCATTGGTTCGCCAATGTTTGGCGCGGCCAGGACTGGGTTTGTTGCCAATATGGCCTTTATTTCGTTGAGTCCGGTCGTGGCGGCGTCCGTCCACTCGAAGTGTTCGGTGCACCGGAGGAGGCGATAAATGGGTAATGCCTTTTCTCCCAAGCGGGAGATAAAGCGGCTTAGAGCCGCCACGCATCCAGTTAATTTGTGTATTTGTTTGAGGTCTGTTGGGGTAGCCAACTGTAACAACGCTCGAATTTTGACCGGATTAGCTTCACTACCTCTACCGGAGACAATGAATCCCAGGAGCTTTCCTGCTGGTATGTCGAAAACGCATTTTTCCGGATTGAGCTTGATGTCATATGTTCGGAGGTTGTCGAATGTGAGCCTCAAGTCATCTACTAGAGTTTTGGCGTGCTTAGTTTTAACGACCACGTCATCCACGTATGCCTCCACTGTTTTGCCGATCTGGTTTGCCACACATGTCTGAATCATGCGCTGATATGTTGCACCGGCGTTTTTTAGCCCGAAGGGCATTGTGTTGAAGCAGAATGGGCTGTATGGTGTGATGAATGCCGTTGCGGCTTGGTCTGGCTCTGCCATTTTGATTTGATGGTAGCCGGAGTATGCGTCGAGGAAACACAATGAATCGTGTCCTGCGGTAACATTGATGGTTTGATCGATGCGGGGGAGGGGGAAGGGATCCTTTGGGCAGGCCTTGTTAAGGTCCTTAAAATCGACGCACAAGCGCCAGGATTTGACCTTATTTGGTCCCATCACCAGGTTTGCTAGCCAGTCCGAATGTTTTATGTCTCTGATGAATCCGGCCTCCAATAGCTTGGCTAGTTCCTCTCCCATGGCTTGTCTTTAGGCTCGGAGAAATGTCGAAGAGCCTGCTTGACTGGCTTGAATCATTTTAGGATATTTAGGCTGTGTTCGGCCAGCCTACGTGGGATTCCTGGCATGTCTGAAGGGTGCCAGGCAAAAATGTCCCAGTTCTCACGTAGGAACTCTCGCAGTGCGGCGTCGAAATCAAGGTTTAATTGTGCCCCGATGGAAGCTATTTTTGTAGGGTCCGTTGGATGGACTTGGAATTTGACTATTTCGTCCGCCGGCTTAAAGGAGGTGGACTTGGATCTTTTATCGAGTATCACGTCGTCCCTGTTCACCGTGGAGCACAACGCAGTTAGTTCTTCGGCCGCTAGGGCTTCGGATAGTGCCTCAAGGGCCAGTGCAGCTGTCTTATTTTCGGCACCGAGTGCTATGTCCGGATCACTAACAAGAGTGATGATTCCGTTGGGCCCGGGCATTTTGAGCTTCTTGTACCCGTAATGGGGTATGGCTTGGAAGATTGTAAACGCCTCCCGCCCTAATAGAGCGTGGTATCCGCTGCTGAACGGGGCCACTTGGAATGTAATTTCTTCGGACCTGTAATTATCCGGCGTGCCGAATACCACGCCTAGTGTGATTTTTCCAGCGCAGTGTGCTTCCCGACTGAGGATGATTCCTCTAAAGGTTGTGCTGCTTTGCTTAATGCGACTCTAGTCTATTTCCATCTTTTGAAGAGTTTCCTCATAGATGAGGTTTAATCCGCTGCCACCGTCCATGAGTACCTTGGTGAGTCAAAAGTCGTCCATGATTGGACTGAGGACCAGTGCGGCTGGTACTCGGGCTGTTCGGAATTTAGGTTTGTCACTGGCATTGAAGGTAATAGCCGTGTCGCTCCAAGGATTTGTTTCTGCTATGTGGCAAATTTCGGACGTGCTGCGGAGTGTTCGCTTCCGTCTATTATTTGACGCGAAGGTCTCAAAGACCGTTAAGACCGTATTGTTGTCCTCGGGGTGGTGCTCTGTGGTTTTTGGGAGGAGTAGATCCTCACCACTTTTGGCCACCTGCCGGAGTATCCAGCATGCTCTAAGGCTGTGCGTTGGTATCGCATCTGCTGTACTATGAATTTTGCAGGGTCCGTTGAGCCATCCCTCCAGTACGGTTCCTTGCCCCGTAGAGGGCTTTTGCTTTTTGGTAGTTAACCCAGGTGTATTGTGATAATGCACCCTTTTATTTCGGACTGGGTTTGTATTCAGGGCCAGATTATCCCAAGATTTTATTTCGGTTTTCCAGGCGCTTTCCATCGTATAGTACTTTCGTACTATGGACACCAAGTCGGCAAAGCGTGTAATTTCGCGACGACTTATGGCATTGGGGATTCCCTTGTCCGTGCAATTATTGCAGAAGAATGAAATTGCGTCTTCCTCATGGCAGTCCTTTATCCTGTTCTTGACCAGGAGGAATTTGGCCCAGTAATGGTGTACTATTTCTTTGGGCTCTTGCCTAATTTGGGATAGATCGCGTATGTTTGGGTGGGTGGGTGGAATTGAGTCCAAATCCTCACCCAATCTGAGGCTCAGTGGCCAAGGAGTTTCCGAACTCGAAAGTTTGGATTCTTAGATGTTTTTCGGTAAATCTAGCCCGCTGTCTGATTCTGGGTTCAGGCTTTGAGTGATGTCCTCCCCTCCGCAGGTATCCGGCTTGGAGGGATCGGGAATCCGGACATAGCTAGTCCTTAGGATAGATGAAGTTTTGCCGCATTGTTCTTCCACCACTGCAACGTGATGGGTGACCTGGGGAGTTAATTTCTCTTAGATCAGGTTTAGGCCCAATCTGATCGTAGTCTGTAGCGACTCCCAGGGCGACAATACGATCCAAGAGCTCATTCAGGGAAGAGAGCTCCATTGGATCTAACTGCTCGGCGAGTTCCGAGTTGATGTGAAGATTGCTTTCGATGACCCGAGAAGTCATCGTCGGCGCAGCGACCGAACAGGCGGTCATAAGAAAACCACCTAGCCGGAGAGTTTGGCCGATAGCCAGAGCTCCCTCAGCGATAGTGCCATCTTTAAAGACGGGACGAGACATCCTTCCTGGTGGCGACGGCACAGCGGAACTCTTAATGAAAGCACCAATGTCGGTGTCAAAACCGACGGAACTCGGGTAGCGGGTCCCGAACTATGCGTCTAGGCCGGATGGTAACAGGAGGCAAGGGACACGAAGTTTTACCCAGGTTCGGGCCCTCTTGATGGAGGTAAAACCCTATGTCCTGCTTGATTAATATTGAAGATATGGGTGTTACAAGAGTAGATCTACCACAAGATCAGAGAGGCTAAACCCTAGAAGCTAGCCTATGGTATGATTGTATGTGGTGATTGTTGTCGTACGGACTAAAACCCTCTTTGGTTTATATAGACATTGGAGAGGGTTAGGGTTACACAGGGTCGGTTACAAAGGAGGAGATATCCATATACGTATTGCCTAGCTTGCCTTCCACGCCAAGTAGAGTCCCATCCGGACACGATACGGAGTCTTCAATCTTGTATCTTCATAGTCTAACAGTCCGGCCAATGGAGATAGTCCGTCTGTCCGGAGACCCCCTAATCCAGGACTCCCTCACTCCCCAACACTCAACTCTCTCTCTCAGATTTCAATTTGGTGGAAAGATGATTTGAGTGGAAAGCAACTTGGGGAAGGCTAGAGATAAAGATTCATATGGTTGGAATGGAATATCTTGGTCTCAACACATGAGTAGGTGGTTCTCTCTCAGAAAATGAATGCTCGAAGTGTAGGCACGTTCTGATGGCTCTCCTTACTAATGAAGGAAGGGTGGAGGGATATATATAGCCTCCACACAAAATTTAACCGGTACACACAATTTACCAAACTCAGTGGGACCGAATCAGAAAACTCGTTCAGACCGATTCACTTCAAATGTGAACATTAGGCTTATCGGTGGGACCGACATGTCAACTCGGTGGGACCGATTTCATTAGGGTTAGGGCATAATGTAATCTCAGTGAGACCGATCACATAAACTCGGTGATACCGATTTTTGTAATAGGCAAACAGAGAGTTGGACAGGTAAACTCGATGGGACCGATTCGCTCATTTCAGTGAGACCGAAACGTTACGAAAGGGAAACAGAGAGTTTGCATTGCGAACTCGGTGGGACCGATTGCTCATCTCGGTTGGACCGAAACGTTATGAAGGGAAACAAAGAGTTTGCAATCCCATCTCGGTGAGACTGAGATCCCTATCAGTGAGACCGAAATGACTAGGGTTTCTAGCAGTGGCTATGTCAAGTGAACTCGGTGGCGCCGGATTAGAACATTTCGGTGGCGCCGAGTTTGACTTTTGGTTTGGGACATATGTGGATATGAGAAAGTGGTTGAGAGTTTTGGAGCATATCACTAAGCATTTTGAGCAAATAAGTCATTAAGCAACACCTCATCCCCTTTTAATAGTATTGACTTTTCCTATGGACTCAATGTGATCTTGGATAACTAAAATGAAAATGTAGAGTCTTGAGCTCGAGACAATGTGTGTCCTTAGCATTTTGAGGGGTCCACATTCCTAATCCATGCCATGCCAATCATTGAACTTGCTGAAATGATCATCTTGAAATAGTATTAGTTCAATGAACTATATGTTGTTAGTAATTACCAAAACCACCCAGGGATAGTTGCACTTTCAATCTCCCCCTTTTTGGTTTGATGACAACATATAGATCAAAGCTTCGACAAATGATAATAATATTTAAATACATCATCGCTTGACAAGTATGTGATAAGCAAGAGCTCCCCCTAAATTTGTGCATTATTTAAAATTTGCTTTTGAATGCAAATGGACAATTGATCAGGATCATGGGTTACTCTCTTCCATGTCACATACATCTTGGTGGAGCGCTCAAAATTATAGGAATTATAGCATGCACTCATCACCAAGCCAAGTGAATGATCATATAGGTATACAAAAGATAATATCATCCAAGCAAACATTAAAGTATGATATGATCAACCACATGAACATACAAGTATCTCACATAGACATAAAGTATTAAGCGAGCACACACAAAAGTTCAACGAAATAGCAAGAGAGACAAAGAAGCAAAACACGCTCTCCCGAAGCCTATGATCTATACATTTCCCCCCCTTTGGCAACAAGTTACCAAAAAGTTTGAAAATGCATACTACTATGCGTCTCTCAGGCTTGGTCTTCAGGAGGTGGTGTAGAGAGAACTCCAAGGACGAAGGCATCAGTGGATGATGTTGGAGCTGGTGTAGTGGTTGCTGGAGGTGGCACAGAAGCTGTTGCTGGTGTAGATGAAGTAGCTCTTGTATTTGGCACTAGCACTGCAGCTGACCTGTGACTTCTTGGCACTCGCTGAAAAGCATCCTTAGTTGCCTTCCCTCTTTTCTCCTCTGCTTCCTCCTGGAGCTGCTCGACTGCTGTCTATATCTCAGTCACTTTCAGATCAAGATCATAGAACTTTGTCTCAACAATCCTCTCCAAGCTCTCCTGATTTGTTCTGACTGTCACTTTGGTCCAACATCCTGGCGAGCAAACTGACAACAAACCCTGTGAATGGATATAGATGAGGTAGAATAGATGAGCATCACAAAGTGCAGAGTTTTTGCAAAACGAATGAGTCAAAAACATAGTTTTAGTTCTCCACAGAAATCATTTCGGAGCTACCGATTTGTTAAACTCGATGATACCAAAGCAACTATTGGAGTCTAAACTAGTGGACTCGGTCAGACCGAATCATAGTTCGGTGGCTCCGAGATTGCTAGGGTTTCACAGAGAATCGAATTCGGTCGCACCGATTTGCAATTTTCAGTCAGACTGAAAAGCGCATGTGCAATTGCCTAAGCCAAATCGGTGGGACCGATTTCTACAACTCGGTCGGTCCGGGATGAGTCTGGCGGAGACCTAACCCTAAATTTTTGAATCAAACCTAACCTAAAGGGAGTTTTCTCTGGATAGATTGATTTCATACATGGTAATGATCATGGCAAAGTAATGTGCTAGGAATCGGAGTAAGGAATTAGCACACAAGATCAAACCCATACCCTAGTTCGACGGGAGTTCACTACGGCGAGAATGGCAGGGAGAATCCCGTTGACAGCGATGGAAACCAGCGGCGAGAGGTCATTGGCGACAAGGAGACGATCTGGAGACCCGAGGCGGCAGAGCAGGACACGCCCGGGCTGAGGAAGTTTGAAGAAATTTCCAAAATCTCACCCGTGGGTATATATATCCTGACCCTGTCGGTGTGACCGAGTGGAACAACTCGGTGGCACCGAGATGTAGAATCGCAAGCAGTTACTGCAACTCGGTGTGACCGAAAAGTTCAAATCGGTTGCACCGAGATTGAAAGCGTAGATTAACTCAGTGAACTCGGTGTGACCGAAATGGATGGATCGGTCAGACCTAAATGCACAGAGAAGTTTTGGAAGTTTAAGTCTATGATGAATCGGGGACTCCGTGTGCTCCTCACACAGAGTGGTTCGAATCTGACTTGATCAAACTTTGTGTTGTAGCATGAATAGAGTTTGAGACAAGAAAAGCATAGATAGCTAGAGGAGGTTCTTAGGCATTCTTTTCCATCCACTTGGCAAAAGAGAAAACGCCAAACAATGAAGACAACAAGTGGATGTCCTCGAATGAGTAAAATATGCATCAACATGCTCACACAATAAAAATGGCAAATGGAATATGTGGCAAAGCATGCACAAACACTCTAGCATCTATCAAACAATTGGCGATGACTAGGTCATCTATATATGAGTATATTGACTTAGGAGTCAAATGAGAACATTTGATCATAGGTCATACTCATCATTTAAGCACAAGTGGGGTTACCACTTTTACATAAAGCATTGTTGTGTTCACACCATTAGAGTTGCTTTAGCTCAATTGATTAGAGTAAATCTCTCCCTAGATGTGATATCCCCCTTAAGAGGAATGAACTAACCTTGGGTTTTGTCGATGATGACTTCATGTAGATGTTGAAGATGTGAATGCTCAAAGTTGATGTAGATCATTTGGAGTAATCCATTGGAGCGAGTTGCACTTTCAATACCTACACGGGTTAGTCCCACAAGGAACAAACAAGGATATCCATAGACATAGAGTGATGTTCACACAAGATGATGTCCATGAAGGCAATAGGTTACCGTGTCCCTTGTCTTACCAACAAGAGGGTTTGTGACTCCTGGAACTAGTGCAAGATGTGGAAGTTGTTTGCACTTGTCCTCGCCAAACTGATATGAGTGAAGTATGTTGGCGAAGTCACCCTCAAGAACTCTCTAGTTCTTCTTCTTCGGGATCCACATCATCTTGATGGGAATCCTTGGAGTTGTAGTCATACTTGATGAAGTAGAACTTGATGTAGTCTTGGGAACCCACTTAACCAAGGCCTTAGAAGCTTCTTCAAATGCATCAATCTCCTCTTGAAGCTTGTCCTTGCCCTTTTGCTTGTGGTCTTGTGGTGGAAGATCATCTTGAGCTTGTGTTCCTTGGAAAGAAGTAGGATCATACTTCTCTTGTTGAGGAACAAACTTCGCCTTGATGTATTGATCTTCTTCCCACTCAACTCCATTGGCATTGAACTTTCGTTCAAAGCCAATACCTTGATTCTTCCGGTGCCTTCCTTGCTTGCGTACAATTTCCTCAAATTGCTTACTCTCGGTAAGGCTCTTGTAAAAACCTTTCTCTATAATTCCCTTCAATAAGCTATATTCTTGCTCAAGTGTAACTTGGCTAAGATAATCATTATGGGAATCAAGAGAACTACTAGAAGCAACAACATTGGATTTAACATGGTTATTGTTACTACTAGAAGAACAATCTTTCTTACTCTTGTTGCTAGATTTTACTTGTGGCAAGTAAGTAGACAGGAGTAAACGCTTGGCAATGTAAGAAGAACTTTTCTTGCAAAGATTATCATTGATTGCTTTTAAGAACCCATGCTCTTGCTCAAGGTTGAGCTTTTCAAAGCGTAACTTCTCATGAGTCTTTAAAAGCTCTCGATGATTTTCCAAGGTAGTTTCATGAGCTAACTTAAGAGTGTTTAGTTCTTTAGTTAGACGCCCAGTCTCCTTCTTATCATCATCATTCGTTTTATCTTGATTATCATGATTAATAGCAAGTTCATCATAGTTTTCATCACTAGAGTTGTTAACAAGTAAATCATCATCACCTAGCAAATCATCTTCATCACTATTGAAATCAACATACTTGGGGTGTGATACCTTTGGGCCTTTGGCTATGAAGCATCTTCCAGTTCCTTCATTTGGTGAGTCAAATATGTCATAGGAGTTGGTTGACGCAAGTGCTAGACCGACAACACCTTTATCTTGAGTATATTCAGAGTCGGAGTGATAAGTTCTCTCAGAGTGATTGTTGGAGTCGAATCCGGAAACCCATTCACCAACATGAGCTTGATGTCTTCGTTTTATGTAGCTCCTTGATGACTTGTCCTTCCTTTCTGAAACCTTGCTTCTCCGCGATGTTCTTCGTTCATAACGATCATCTCTACCCCTTCTCTCTCTTGGTGGTGATTCTTCTCTTCTACTTCTCCTTTTGGGTGAGTCTTCTCTTCTTTTGTAGGGGGCTATACACTCACTGGAGTAGTGTCCGGGTCTTCCACAATAGTAGCAATTTCGTTCACGACTCGAAGATCTTTTGTCATTGTAGGACCTTGACTTGGAACTTCTTTCCTTGCTTCTACTCTTTTAGAACTTGTTGAAGTTATTCACCATTAGGCTCAATTGTTCATTGAAGGCTTGTTTCTCACTTTATGATGTAGGAGCATCACATGAGGCTTTGTAAGCACCACTTGACTTGTTGTGAAGCTCTTCCTTATCCTTGAGTGACATCTCATGAGCAACAATTCTTCCAATGACTTCCGTTGGCTTGAGATCTTTGTAATTGGACATCATTTGGATCAATGTACACACGGTATCATATTTTTCATCCAAGGCTCTTAGGATCTTCTTGGTGATGAATCTATCGGTCATATCTTCACTTCCTAAGCCAGCAATCTCATTTGTGATGAGAGCAAGCCTAGAATACATTTCGGCGGCACCTTCACCATCTTTCATTTCGAACTTGTCAAGTTGACTTTGAAGCACATCCAATTTGGATTCCTTGACGGAGTCGGTACCTTCATGCATATCAATCAAAGTATCCCAAATTTCATTTGCATTCTCAAGATGGCTGATTTTGTTGAATTCTTCAGGGAACAATCCGTTGAAGAGGATATCGCAAGCTTGAGCGTTGTATTACAGCATCTTCATCTCTTTCGCGGTAGCTTCATGGTTCGGTTCTCTCCCATCAAAGAATTCACCTTGCAAGCCAATACACACAATAGCCCAAACGGCGGGGTTATGTCCAAGAATATGCATTTTCATCTTATGCTTCCAACTAGCAAAATTACTACCATCAAAGTAAGGACCTCTACGGTGGTAATTTCCCTCTCTAGACACCATACTCTCCTAGGTTGTGAAACCAAGGCTATAATCACCAAAGCTATGGAAATCAGGGCAAATGGAGACCAAAGCTCTGATACCACTTGTAGGATCGGAAATATATCTAGAGGGGGGTGATTAGACTACTTGAACAAATAAAAATCTAGCCTTTTCCCAATTTTAAGTCTTGGCAGATTTTAGCAACTTAGAACAAGTCAAGCAATCAACCTACACATGCAAGTCTAATAGTATAGCAGCAGAATGTGAAACATTTGCATATGAAGGTAAAGGGAGGAGTTTGGAGGGAGCAAACGCAATGTAGATACAGAGATTTTTGGCATGGTTCCGATAGGTGGTGCTATCGTACATCCACGTTGATGGGACTTCAACCCACGAAGGGTAATGGTTGCACAAGTCCACGGAGGGCTCCACCCATGAAGGGTCCACGAAGAAGCAACCTTGTCTATCCCACCATGGCCATCGCCCATGAAGGACTTGCCTCACTAGGGTAGATCTTCACGAAGTAAGCGATCTCCTTGCCCGTACAAACTCCTTGGTTCAACTCCACAATCTTGTCGGAGGCTCCCAAGTGACACCTAACGAATCTAGGAGACACCACTCTCCAAAAGGTAATAGATGGTGTGTTGATGATGAACTTCTTGCTCTTGTGGTTCAAATGATAGTCTCCCCAACACTCAACTCTCTCTCTCTCTCTCAGATTTGGATTTGGTGGAAAGATGATTTGTGTGGAAAGCAACTTGAGGAAGGCTAGAGATCAAGATTCATATGGTTGGAATGGAATATCTTGGTCTCAACATGAGTAGGTGGTTCTCTCTCAGAAAATGAATGCTGGAAGTGTAGGCATGTTCTGATGGCTCTCCTTACTAATGAAGGAAGGGTGGAGGGGTATATATAGCCTCCACACAAAATCTAACTGTTACACACAATTTACCAAACTCGGTGGGACCGAATCAGAAAACTCGGTCAGACCGATTCAGTTCAAATGTGAACGTTAGGCTTTTCGGTGGGACTGACATGTCAACTCGGTGGGACTCATTTCATTAGGGTTAGGGCATAATGTAATCTCGGTGAGACCGATCACATAAACTCAGTGAGACCTATTTATGTAATAGGCAAACAGAGAGTTGGTCAGGCAAACTCGATGGGACCAATTCGCCCATTTCGGTGGGACTGAAACATCACGAAAGGGAAATAGAGAGTTTGCATTGCGAACTCTATGGGACCGATTGCTCATCTCAGTTGGACCTAAACGTTATGAAGGGAAATAGAGAGTTTGCAATCCCATCTCGGTGAGACCGAGATCCCTATCGGTGAGACAAAAATGACTAGGGTTTCTCGCAGTGGCTATGTCAAGTGAACTCGGTGGCGCCGGATTAGAACATTTTGGTGGGGCCGAGTTTGACTTTTGGTTTGGGACATATGTGGATATGAGAAAGTGGTTGAGGGTTTTGGAGCATATCACTAAGCATTTTGAGCAAGTAAGTCATTAAGCAACACCTCATCCCCTTTTAATAGTATTGGCTTTTCCTATGGACTCAATCTGCTCTTGGATCACTAAAATGAAAATGTAGAGTCTTGAGCTTGAGCCAATGTGTGTCCTTAGCATTTTGAGTGGTCCACAGTCCTAATCCATGCCATGCCAATCACTGAACTTTCTGAAATGATCATCTTGAGATAGTATTAGTTCAATGAGCTATATGTTGTTAGTAATTACCAAAACCACCCAGGGATAGTTGCACTTTCAGTAGGCTTGCTGGACGGTGGTGGGTTGGATGATATTCATCATGTAATTGAGTTAGTTTTGTTAGGGCTTGTTCCCTAGTATCCACTATGTTCTGAGATTGATGTTTCTATGACTTTGCTATGCTTAATGCTTGTCACTAGGGCCCGAGTGCCATGATTATAGTTCTGAACCGTTTATGTTTTCACCATTATATCTATGTTTGTGACTCGATCTTGCAAGTTATATGCACCTACTATATGTTATGATCTGCATACCCCAAGGTGACAATAATTGGGATTCTTTCCGATGATTACCGTAGTTTGAGGAGTTCATGTATTCACTATGTGTTAATTCTTTGTTCCGGTTCTCTATTAAAAGGAGGCATTAATATCCCTTAGTTTCCTTATGGACCCCGCTACCACGGGAGAGAAGGAAAAAAGATGTCATGCAAGTTCTTTTTCCTAAGCACGTATGACTATTTACGGAATACATGTCTACATTATGTTATGAACTAGAGCTAGTTCTGTGTCGCCCTAGGTTATGAATGTTGTATGATGAATATCATCCAACGAAATCACCGATCCAATGACTATGAGTTTTCCACATATTGTTTTTGCTAAGTTATTACTATTGCTGCTACTATTACAACTGCTACAAAATTATTGCTATCACTGTTACCGTTACTATACTGTTACCACTGCTATCAAAACTATCATACTACTATGCTACTGATCACCTTGCTACAGATATTTAATCTCTAGGTGTGGTTGAATTGACAACTCAACTGCTAATACTTACAAATATTCTTTGGCTCCCCTTGTGCCGAATCTATAAATTTGGGTTGAATACTCTACCCTCGAAAACTGTTGCGATCCCCTATACTTGTGGGTTATCAAAACCTTTTTCTAGCGCCATTGTCAGGGAGCATAGCTATATTTGTTGAGTCACTTGGGATTTATATCTATTGATCACTGTGAAGAATCTTAAGGACGATAGAACCAAGATCGTTTCCTCTAAGACGAGGGGAGGTAAGGAACTGTTATCTAGCTCTACACTTGATTCACCTTCTATTTTTAGTAAGCTTGCAACACCACCACATGCTATTAATCTTGATATGCCGCAAGTAATTGATGATGCTACTTCTGCTATGAATGATGCTTATGATGATGCTAGTACTCTGCTTGATAAGAATGTGCCAATAGGTGAATTCCTTGATGAACAAATTGCTAAAGTAAAAAAAATATTGAGAATGTTGAAACTAATGAAATCACTGAAACTGGTGAAGTCTTTGAAACTGGAAATTATGAAAAACCTATTAGACATAGGTCTCCTAGATATGAATTGCCTAAGATACCTGAGGGTTATGTTGTGGATGGAGAGGTAGCTAGAGACTTTCTTGCCTGTAAGGATCGAGATGATCTTAAGAAATTACTAGTCAAGTTGAAAGAAAAATCTTTGAATGCTAGAATAAAATATGATCCTAAGTTCGCTACTTCACCTATCTTTCTTACTGATAAGGATTATGAATTCTCTGTCAACCCAGAGTTTTACTCTGGTTGAATCTGATCCATTCCATGGCTATGAAACTAAAACTGTTGTGGCACGTCTTACTAAATTAAATGATGTAGCCACCCTATTTGCTCATGTGAAAAAAATTGGTACTACTATATTCTTAAATTATTCCCCTTCTCTTTAAAGGGTGATGCTAAGATATGGTACGATACTCTTGCTCCTGGTTGTGTGCGTAGTCCCTAAGATATGATTTATTATTTCTTTGAAAAATATTTTCCTACTCATAAGAAACAAGCTGCCTTACAGGAAATATTTAATTTTGTGAAAATTGAAGAAGAGAGTCTCCCACAAGCTTGGGGAGGCTTGTCCAATTAGTTACTGCATTGCCTGGTCATCCTCATAGGAAAAATGAAATACTTGATATCTTCTATAATGGAGTAACCGATGCTTCTAGGGACTTCCTAGATAGTTGTGTTGGTTGTGTTTTTAGGGAACGAACTGTTGAACAAGCCGAGGAATTATTGAATAATATATTGAAGAATTATGATGATTGGACACTTCCTGAACCACCTCCTAAACCTACTCCGAAGAAAAGGGGTATATTATTTCTTAGTCCTGAACATATGCAAGAGGCAAAGAAATGTATGAAGGAAAAGGGTATTAAAGCTAAGGATGTTAAGAATTTACCACCTACTAAAGAAATACATGGACTTGACACACCACCATAGGTGGTGGAGGTAAATTCTCTTTTAAAGTTTGATGAAGGTGATATCCCCTACAATAAACATCCTAGTCAATGCTTGCAGGAATTTGACAATTACTCCCTTCGTTCTGAATTACTTGTCGCAGGTATGGATGTATCTAGATGTATTTTAGTTCTAGATACATCCATTTCTGCGATGAGTAGTTTGGAACGGAGGGAGTACATTAGAAAACAAGATCACTTCAATGCAAATATTATGAAACAATTGAAAAAAAATTCTGATATGATTGCCCGCTTGAGTGACTTGTTGTTTAGAATTACAAATGATGTTAGAGGTGTAGGAAAACATGCCTCTATGGTTCGAACCCAGTTAGAACAAGTTGCTAAACCTCAAAGTGAGCTTCTTAATGAAATGAACAATAATGTGAATGATTATGCTGTTAGAGTAGCAACTAGAGGAGGAAAAATGACTCAAGAAACTCTTTATCCTGAAGGTCACCCTAAAAGAATTGAATAAGACTCCCAAATAATTAATACTGATGCACCTAGTCCTTCTAAACAGAAAAAGAAAAATGATAGGACTTTGCATACTTCTAGTGAACCTAAGGTAGAAAAACCTTCTGAAGATAACAATGATGTCTCTATCTCTGATGCTGAAACTCAATCTGGTAATGAACATTCACCGAGTGATAATGAAAATGATAATGATGATGTTCATGAAGATACTCAACCAGACAATGATGAGGAACCAGATAATGATGTTGAAATAGAACCAGTTGTTGATCTTGATAACCCACAACCTAAAAATAAACGTTATGATAAAAGAGAATTTGTTGCTAGAAAGCACGGTAAAGAAAGAGAACCATGGGTTCAGAAACCCATGCACTTTTTACCTAAACCATCTAAGAAAAAAGATTAAGACGAATTTGAACGCTTTGTTGAAATGCTTAGGCCAGTCTTTTTGCGTTCTCATTTGACTGATATTTTTAAGATGTCCCCTTATGCTAAATACATGAAAGACATTATCACTAATAAAAGAAAAATACATGTAGCTGAAATCTCCACCATGCTTGCTAATTATTCTTTTAAGGATGGAGTACCTAAAAAACTAGGAGATTCCAGAATACCAATTATACCTTGCTCCATAAAAAAAACTAGGGACATACATCTCCCTAACTTGATCCCACTACTCAGATTTGCCCCTAATTTTGAAGGGTGCTCAAATTTTCCCCTTTGTCGTTAGTTGCCCTTATAGAAATGCCCTTCTACACCGTTACCGTCCGATCAAAGGACTTTGAGCGTCTTGAAAAAATAGTAAAGAAATCAAAAAATCCTGAATTTTGTGGGATCGAAGGTACTCAAGTGCGCAAGGTGCATGCAAATTTTCATGTTGTTTGGACACTCTAGGAGCTCATGGAAAAGGAAAAACAATAAATATGTACACCCGTGAACAGTAAATTCAAAAAATAGCAAGAAATTCAAAAAAATATGAATTTTTTGGCATCCAAGATGGTCGTGTGCGCAAGGTGTGTGCAAATTTTTTTGAGTTTGGACATTGTAGGAGCTCGTGGAGAAAAAATATGTCTCGGAAAAAACTTTGAAAAAATACATTATTTTGTTTTTTTGCTAGAGCTCCTCGCATGCCATTTGATAACAGAATTTTGCAGACACCTTGCGCAACTGATCATCTTGGATGCCAAAAAATTTCATATTTTTTTGAATTTCTTGCTATCTTTTGAATTTACTGTTCACAGGCGTACATATTTACTGTTTTTCCTTTGCCGTGAGCTCTTGGTATGTATAAACATCACGAAAATTTGCACGCACCTAAGTATCTTTGATCCCACTAAATTTCAGAATTTTTTGATTTTTTGGTATTTTTTTGAGACGGTCAAAGCCCTCTAACTGGAAGGTAATGGTGCAGAAGGGCATTTCTATAAGGGCACGTAACGATAGAGGGGCAAATTTGAACACCCTTCAAAATTAGGGGCAAATCTGAGTAGTGAGATCAAGTTAGGGGCACAAATGTATATGGCCCAAGAAACTATGTCAAAACTGCTTTGTGTGATTTAGGATCCGGTGTTAGTGTTATGCCTTTCTCCTTATATAAAAGACTTGATTTGAATAAACTCACACCTACTGAAATATCATTGCAAATTGCTCACAAATCAACTGCCATACCTATCGGTATTTGTGAGGATGTGCCTGTAGTAGTTGCAAATGTTACTATCTTAACAAACTTTGTTATACTTGAGATGCCCGAGGACGACAACATGTCGATTATCCTTGGTAGACCCTTTTTGAATATTGCAGGGGCTGTTATTGATTGTAACAAAAGTAATGTCACTTTTCATATCAATGGTAATGAGCACACGGTGCATTTTCTGAAGAAACAATTTCAAGTGAGTGGTATTAATGTTATTGAAAAGTCTCCTACAATTACTATTGGAAGCTACCGACTTCCTCTTCCTACCGCCAAAAAGAAATATAAAATACTTATTGTTGGGGATATGCATATCCTTATTGAGGTAACTTAGTGTTTTATGAAAATTCTTCGGTTTCATGCTAATCGAAAGTGGTTGTTAATAAGACTAAATCAACCTTATTAATGAATTATTTTTTAGAGGCATGTGGTCGATGAATGTAGTAAGCACAACCTTCTGTACCCACTGTCGGTGTCAAAACCGGCGGATCTCGGGTAGGGGGTCCCAAACTATGCGTGTGAGGTCGATGGTAACACGAGACAAGGGACACAATGTTTACCCAGGTTCGGGCCCTCTCTATGGAGGTAATACCCTACTTCCTGCTTGATTGATCTTGATGAATATGAGTATTACAAGAGTTGATCTACCACGAGATCGTAATGGCTAAACCCTAAAAGTCTAGCCTATCTGACTATGATTATGAGGATATATGTCTACGGACCTAGCCCTCCGGTTTATATAGACACCGGTGGGATCTAGGGTTACATAAGGTCGGTTATAGAGAAAGGAATCTTCATATTTGGACGCCAAGGAGAGTCCCATCCGGACACGGGTAGAGTCTTCGGTCTTTGTATCTTTGCAGTCCATCAGTCCAGCCCATGTCCAATAGGTCGGACGCCCGAGGACCCCTTAGTCCTGGACTCCCTCACCCACCTTTTATTTTCTTTCATTTTTAGTTAAATACAATAAAATTCCATTTAATCCCGTTTTCTGAATTTTCCGTGCAATAAAAAAGTGCCAAAAGATAAAAGTGCTCAGAATGCCTTGAAATTTTGACACGATTTTTTATGAATATTTAAGAATTTTTGTGCAAAAAACACCATAGGGGGTGCCCCTGGTGCCCACAAGGCACCAGGGCGTGCCACACCCTCCAAGCACGTCGTGGTGGGTAGTGGGCCCCATGAGCCCCCCTCGCTTATCCCTTCAGTCCACTTCATCACCTACCTCCAAAAAAAACACTCTTGATGTCTCTCTCGTGTTCTTGCTCTCAAACCCGTGGATTTCAGTCTGTTTGCTCGAAGCTCCATTTTTGAAACTGTTTTGGGAGATTGCTACTTGGTATGTGACTCCTCCATTGCTCCAATTAGTTTTTGTTCTAGTGGTTTATATTATGATTAATTAGCTACACTTGGTGCTACTGTAAATGAGCTTGCATGTTGAATTCTTTGAGTTCCATGTAGTTTGAATGCTTGATATAGTCTCTAGACATCCATATGAGTACGTAGTTGCTATTAATCATGTGAAGTTTTCTTGATATCATTTTGTGTCCCAAATTTTTTCAGTAACTTGTTCTTAGGAAAATGGATTTCTTTCGAAGGAGTTCATCTAAGAAGAATGCCAAGGGAGTCACCGGTGAATCATCTTCTGGTGATATCAACACTCCGCGATGGATGGAGGTCCGGCCGTGTGAATGGCCGCACATTACTTTTATCGATGAAGCCGGATTCTACCAAGAGTTCGCGCAATTCATTGCAAATGCTAGGCTTACCGACTTCCTTGTAGATGAGTGTGACCAACACCATGTCCTTACAAATTCCTTTGTGCAAAATTTCTATTTCTTAAATAGGAACAATCCTCCTGAGGTGCGGTTTAATTTGTAGTCTGAAACTTGTCAAATACCGCTTACTGAATTTGGTGAGGTATGCTTAATTCCCTCTGATGGGAGCTAAGAGAACCTAGACCAGTAGAGTTTGATGGTTTCCTCCGCACCCTAACTGTGGGTGAGGAGAGGGGTGTGTCGAAAGCCACCGCCACCATCTTACAGTTTCTTTTTGTGCACTATTCACTACAAAAAAAATACACTTTCGTGATGATACATGTTTGTCATAGTAGGTCATGTTTTCTGTCATGCATGTACATCCATGACGATTTTATGACAGAATCAAGATAGTCATACCTGTGCTATCATAGAAGTGTTCCATGACATTACCAAAATTATCATCACAGAAGTGTCCACTTCCATGACGATAAATCTCGCGTCATAGAAGTGCTTTCATCAAGGGTGACGGACACGTGACATCCACCATAACGGGTCACGTTAAGCTATCGGGTTCCAGTTTGGATCCAATAACCCGTTAACAGCACGGACCAATGGGGATTTTCCACGTGTAAAATTATCATTGGCTAGAGGAAACACGTGTTGGCTCACCGTTGGGACAGATGTCATCCACTCATTGGACATAATGCGCCAATGATATGTCGACACGTGGCACGGCCCAACAGAGGCCCGTTCCTATGAAAAGGCTGGCCTGTTTGACTTGGTTAAAATATAGCGGGACGACCCACGGAAAGCCTGTTAACGGCATGTTCACACATAGCCCATTTACAGCCTGCTAAGCCAGGGGCCGTTACTGTAACGCCCACGATGCGACTATATCTCACACGTGTCGAAGCACGACTTAGAGGCATAACCGCATTGTAAGCAATGTCGCAAGTGGGGTAATCTTCACACAACCCATGTAATAAATAGGGGAAAAGAGGTACATAGTTGGCTTACACTCACCACGTCACACAATAACATAAATATCATTACATTCATCCAGATACAATCAAGGTCCGACTACGGAACCAAAATAAAGACAACCCCAAAATGCATTAAAGTCCCCGATCACCCCAACTGGGCACCACTACTGATCGTCAGGAAAGGAAACATAGTATCGTCCCGAGTCCTCATCGAACTCCCACTTGAGCTCAGTCGAATCTCCTAGAATGGTATCATCGGTCCCTGCATCTAGTTTTGGAAGTAATCTGTGAGTCACGGGGACTCAGCAATCTCACACCCTCGCGATCAAGACTATTTAAGCTTATAGGAAGGGTAAAAGGTATGAGGTGGAGCTGCAGCAAGCACTAGCATATATGGTGGCTAACATACGCAAAAGAGAGCGAGAAGAGAAGGCAAAGGCACGGTCGAGAAACTATCATCAAGAAGTGATCCTAGAACAACCTACGTTCAAGCATAACACGAGACCGTGTTCTCTTCCCGGACTCCGCTGAAAAGAGACCATCACGGCCACACACTCTATTGATTCATTTTAATTAAGTTAAGTTTAAGGTTTTCTACAACCGGACATTAACAAATTCCTATCTGCCCATAACCGTGGGCACGACTTTCGAAAGTTCAAATCCCTGCAGGGGTGTCCCAACTTAGCCCATCACAAGCTCTCACGGTCAACGAAGAATATTTCTTCTCCCAAGACAATCCGATTATACTCGAAATCCCGGTTACAAGACATCTCGACAATGGTAAAACTAAACTAGCAAAGCCGCCCGAATGTGCCGACAAAATCCCGATAGGAGCTGCACATATCTCGTTCTTAGGGCACACTCAGATGAGACATCCTACGAGTAAAACCAACCCTCAAGTTGCCCCGAGGTGGCCCCGCAGTCTACTCGGCTCGGACCAACACTCAGAGGAGCACTGGCCCAGGGGGGTTTAAAATAAAGATGACCCTCGGGCTCCGGAAACCCAAGGGAAAAAGAGGCTAGGAGGAAAATGGTAAAACCAAGGTTGGGCATTGCTGGAGGAGTTTTATTCAAGGCGAACTATCAAGGGGTTCCCATTATAACCCAACAATGTAAGGAACGCAAAATCAAGGAACATAACACCGGTATCACGGAAACTAGGGCGGAAAGAGTGGAACAAAACACGAGGCATAAGGCCGAGCCTTCCACCCTTTACCAAGTATATAGGTGCATTAAAGTAAACAAGATATAATAATGATATACCAACAATAAACATGTTCCAACAAGGAACAAACTCCAATCTTCACCTGCAACTAGCAACGCTATAAGAGGGCTGAGCAAAGCGGTAACATAGCCAAACAACAGTTTGCTTGGACAAGGTGGGTTAGAGGTTTGACATGGCAATATGGGAGGCATGATAAGCAAGTGGTAGGTATCATAGCATAGGCATAACAAAAGAGCGAGCATCTAGCAAGCAAAGATAGAAGTGATTTCGAGGGTATGGTCATCTTGCCTGCAAAGTTCTCCGAGTTGACGTTAGCTTGATCCTCCCAAGCGTACTCAACGGGTTCCTTGATCACATACTCGTCTCCCGGCTCTACCCAAAGCAAGAACACAAGCAAAGGGAGACACAATCAACCATGTGCAATGCACAAGCAACATGATGCAAAAACATGGCATGATATGCGGGATGTGATATGCGATGCATATGCATGCTTCGGAAAGGAAATATTGAAACTGAACTCAACTTGGCAAACCAAGAGTGCCACTGGAAAGATGAGATGATTTCGGTCGAAATCGATATAAAGATCACCGGAATCGGATGCACGGTCTGCAAATGGCAAGAAAAACAAATATGGCACCGATCTGCGATTAACAGCACGAGGCCATCTAAATGCATCAAGAACAATAAGCTAATGCACTCTAACATAGCAATAAAACACATGGCAGGGATCCACTCAAGGTTCTTGAAAAAAGATGAACACTGAGCTACAGCTAATTCACTCAATAGCAGGTTCAAACAAGCATGGAAAAAGTGCAAAAGGTATCAGGTTACAGACTTAGTGAAAATAACATGTCAGGAATTTAACATCAGGAAGCAATGTTTAGAGCAAGATAACAACATACTACAGGAACATATCATGGAAAAACAAGGCATGGCATGAAGCTACTCAAAGCATACAACAAAAGTCCCTTACTGACCATAAGCCAAAAGGGATCATAAAATACAATGGCAACCATGTGAACATAGCAACTTACGTTAACAGATTCAGACTTAGCAGAAAACTGGAACATGGCAAAACAGATATTAAGTAGGCATGTTTAAGAGCTCGAAGCACTCACTACAAGGCATTGCATGACAAACTAAGCATACACCCAGCAAGTAGACATGGCATACAAGCTAAACATGGCAAGAACAACATCATAGCAAGCATGGATCAACTACAACAACCTTGGAAAAAATGCTTAACACGTAAACATTCTGCCAGGAACATTTTATAGAAAAAGTAGAGCTCGATTGAGTCAAGCTAGGTTGCTCCATAATTGCAAACAAATACATGGATGGATAGATCACAACAATATCTACAAAACATCCTTACTGATCATGCTCAAAAGAGGCATGGATCACTCTGTAGCAACATGAATACATGGCATAAAAATATTAACAGGGCAAAGACTTAGAAGATTTCTAAGTCCCTGAAATCAGCAACATTATGAGGGCTACATTGCATGCTTGTTCTAGTCACCATAGAGATCACAAAAATACATGGCATGCACCCCTGTAAAGATGGCATGGCATACTTCAAAACACATGTAGGGCTCAAGTTCATAGGTGGCACACAACAACCATGGCAAAAATGACAAATGTCCAATCTCTGATAAGAAACTGAAACTAATATAAACTAGCACTCTTGAACAGCATTTAGGGCCTCAAGATGAACTCAAATGAACATGGTGCAATGGAATGAAATGACGTACTCGTCGAGACGAACAATTTGATATGCTACACGCCCAAAACGGAGCCACAGATGCAGAGTTATGATGCGATGAAAAATGCAAAATTTTACTGAGATTAGGAAAAAGTCAACCCTCAAGATCAGATCTAGGGTTCGTCGTCGGTGTGCGAACCGAGGACTCCGGCGGGAAGATCTTGCTCCGGCGAGGTGGTTAGGCGTGGGGGAGACCGGAGGAGGCTGGATCCGACCGGATCCGGGGCCGGGACGGCGCGGCTGCGAGGGAGGGTCCCGGGGCGCGGCGACCTCGGGCTGGGAGCGGCGACCCTGCGGTGGAGACGGCGAGCTCCGGCGCGCTGGTGGCTGCCGGCGGCGGGCGCGTGGCGGTCGGAGACGAAGCGGGCGGCGGTGGGTGCGCGGGCCGGGAGGGCCCGGCCTGGGCTTCGGCGGGCCGGTGGGGATGTGGGCGCGCGGTGCCACGTGGCGCCCGGCGGTTGGCGCTGTGGCGGCGGCGGACGCGTTCGGCCGGAGCGGACGTGTCCGACGCGGAGAGGGAGCGTGGCTAGGGTTTCGGGATCCGGAATTTTCGGGGAAGAGGCTATATTTATAGGTAGAGGGAGCTAGGGGGCTCCAAATTGAGCACGGTTTTCGGCCACGCGATCATGATCGAACGACCGAGATGATGGAGGGGTCTTAAGTGGGTTTTGGGCCACTTTGAAGAGGTGTTGGGCTGCAACACACACGAGGCCTTCTCGACTCCTCGGTTAACCGTTGGAGTATCAAACGAAGTCCAAATGGCACAAAACTTGATAGGCGGTCTACCGGTAGTAAACCAAGGCCACTTGGAAAGTCTCGGTCCAATCCGAAAACATTTAACACCCGCACACGAAAAGAGGTAGAAAGGGACACGAAGGACATAGGAGCGCCGGAATGCAAAACGGACAACGGGGAAAATGCTCGGATGCATGAGATGAACATGTATGCAAATGCGATGCACATGATGACATGATATGAGATGCATGACAAGACAAAAGCACACGAAGAGAAAAACCTGACAACGAGGAAATATCGTAACTTAGTGCCGGAAATGGCAAGAGTTGGAATACAAATATGGCAGGTTACATACGGGGTGTTACAGTTACGGCCTATCGGAATTAGGCCTAGTAGCGTCATCTGGGCCGTCTAATATGATTCTAGCCTGTTGTAACTTCTGGCCCATGTCTGGCCCATGACATCTTTCGGCCCATATGAGGCACTTTGTAACTCTTGGCCCATTAACGGCCCGTGCTGAAACTGGCCCGTAATGAACAGTACATCGCTTTATACCCATTAATGGCCCATTATTCCGATGGGCCCTTTCAAGCCCATGTTATCTTTCGTCCTTTTCAGGGCCCATTTATTCTTGGGCTCATTTCCAACATTCGGTTACTTATGGCCTGTTACTGACCTTTTCTGATTGTGGGCCAAATTCAACCCGTCATTCCAGTCGGCCCATTTGTGGCCCGTTAATCCATTAGGCCGTTTTCATAGCATGATCAAATATAGCCGATTAACGACGGCCCGTTATGGTTGGCCCATGAACGGACAATTCCAACTCTAGCCCATTTAAGGCCCATAATGTGGTTTGTTGTTGGCCCATGTTTGGTCGATCGATCATACGGCCCGTAGAAGGCCCATTGATGCTACGGCCCGTAGAAGGCCCATTGTTTCTACGGTCCTTAGAAGGACCATTGTTTCTACGGCCCGTAGGAGGCCCATGGTAACAAAGTAAATATGTAGCCCATGGTTCTTGTGACCTAGTTTTAAAAAATAGGTTATTGCGGCCACTAGCAAACCGTGGAAAAAAACTGCACTAACTACAAGCAAACAAATAAACAAGACAACAAGGAAATAAATAAGCAAGCAACTTACGCTAGGCTATCACGGCTATTACACATATTACATCCACTGGGCATCAAAGTTCGCCACCAGTGCAAATATAGGTAACAAAGCAGCATATCATATACACTGGTTGTCAAAGTTGGCGACCAATGCAAATAAACACTGCAACAAAACAAGTCCAGAACTGAAACCACTTTAGAAGAGCTCAAGAAACAATATCCTGGGTACCCATAATGCTGGCATGATGCTTAGCAAGCTTATTAACTTTCTCTTGTTTGGCGCTTAAATCCTCCAGCACTTGTTGTTGCATAAGAAAGTATGCATTTGAATTCTGCAGGGACTTCCTCAGTCCTTCAGCTTCTTGCCGAAGCACATCTGACTGATGCCTTTCAGCTTGTAGCTGAGACTGAAGAACCGGAATTGATTCAGGCAGCGAGTTCGAAGAGCTTGTGCCAGCGGTACTAGCCAGTAACTCGAACACTACATCAACGCAGGACTGTGGGGTTTTCTCACTGTCAGCAAGATCATTTTTATCACCTTTCTTGGAGACCAACAGGGCTGTCTCTCTATCTTGAACCTTATCTGCATTACTTTCTCTACCATTGCATAGTGGGGTGCTCTTCTCCAATATTCTATTCGCATACTACAAGAGAAACAAGCAGACACATCACATGTTTAGCATGTAGTATACAAAACTCATTTTTGGTAAACCCGTTCAGTAGTAAGGTGGACAGGATAACAACATGAAACAAACACACATATATATATATGTACTATGGTCATTGTATTGTCCACATCATTCTGGTTTATGTTGCCAAATCAAGATCGAGACACAGTTCAACTCATATATTTTTAAGACACAGCAGCATAGACAGAATATAAGTGTGAGAAACTACACAACATTGGCAACACTTGTAATGTGCATCAATACTTATGCCTATTGTCTCTTATTTTACAAGGTTTACATGAAGAGGGGGAATGCCGACAGCTGGAATTCTGGGTTGGAAAAGGAGCAAATATTAGAGACCTATTATGCACATCTCCAAAAGTCCTGAAACTCCACGGGAATTATTTTCAGAATGTATAAAAAATATTGGGCAAAGAAAGTACTAGAGGGGGGCCACCCACCGTCCACGAGGGTGGGGGCGCACCCTACCCCCTGGGCGCGCCCCTTGCCTCGTGGGCCCCCTGGTGGCCCTCTGATGCCCATCTTTGGCTATATGGAGTCTTTCGTCGAGGAAAAAAATCATAAGCAAGCTCACGGGACGAAACTCCGCTGCCACGAGGCGGAACCTTGGCGGAACCATTCTAGGGCTCCGGTGGAGCTGTTCTGCCGGGGAAACTTCCCTCCGGTAGGGGAAATCATCACCATCGTCATCACCAACAATCCTCTCATCAGGAGGGGGTCAATCTCCATCAACATCTTCACCAGCACCATCTCATCTCAAACCCTAGTTCATCTCTTGTATCCAATCTTTGTATCCAAACCTCAGATTGGTACCTGTGGGTTTCTAGTAGTGTTGATTACTCCTTGTAGTTGATGCTAGTTGGTTTACTTGGTGGAAGATCATATGTTCAGACCCATTATGCATATTAATACCCCTCTGATTATGAACATGAATATGCTTTGTGAGTAGTTACGTTTGTTCCTAAGGACAAGGGAGAAGTCTTGCTATAAGTAGTCATGTGAATTTGGTATTCGTTCGATATTTTGATGAGATGTGTGTTGTCATCCCTCTAGTGGTGTCATGTGAACGTCGACTACATGACACTTCACCATCGTTTGGGCCTAGAGGGAGGCATTGGGAAGTAATAAGTAGATGATGGGTTGCTAGAGTGACATAAGCTTAAACCCTAGTTTATGTGTTGCTTCGTAAGGGGCTGATTTGGATCCATATGTTTCATGGTATGGTTAGTGAGGGAGTCCTGGATTAGGGGGTCTCCGGACAGCCGGACTATATCCTTTGGCCGGACTATTAGACTATGAAGGTACAAGATTGAAGACTTCGTCTCGTGTCCGGATGGGACTCTACTTGGTGTGGAAGGCAAGCTAGGCAATACGGATATGTATATCTCCTCCTTTGTAACCGACCTTGTGTAACCCTAACCCTCTCTAGTGTCTATATAAACCGAAGGGTTTTAGTCCATAGGACAACATACAATCATACCATAGGCTAGCTTCTAGGGTTTAGCCTCTCCGATCTCGTGGTAGATCAACTCTTGTAATACCCATATCATCAAGAATAAATCAAGCATGACGTAGGGTTTTACCTCCATCAAGAGGGCCCGAACCTGGGTAAAACATCGTGTCCCCTGCCTCCTGTTACCATCCGCCTAGACGCACAGTTCGGGACCCCCTACCTGAGATCCGCCGGTTTTGACACCGACATTAATGCTTTCATTGAGAGTTCCTCTGTGTCGTCATCATCAGGCTTGATGGCTCCTTCGATCATCGCTAGCGATGCAGTCCAGGGTGAGACTTTTTTCCCCGGACAGATTTTTGTATTCGGCGGCTTTGCACTGCGGGCCAATTCGCTTGGCTATCTGGAGCAGATTGAAATTTATGCCCCTGGCCATCAGGTCAGGTTTGGAAGCTTAAACTACATGGCCTACATCCGCGGAGACTTGATCTTCGACGGATTCGAGCCCCTGCCGAGTGCGCCACACTGTCACGATGGGCATGATTTAGCTCTGCTGCCGAACAGTGTCTTAGAGGCCGCACCCGCATCCGCTCCGACCTTTAATTCGGAGCCAACTGCACCAACCGAGGGCAGGTGGCTAGATCCCGCCGCGAAGGCTGCAGCCTCAACGGCGATCGAGCCGAACACCAACATTATCCTTTGAGAGGACCGTGACTCCACATTGCCAGACTCTCCTCCGAACTCTGAACCATCCGCGCCCCTGCCAATCGAATCCGATTGGGCGCCAATCATGTAGTTCACTGCCACGGATATCTTTCAGCACTCGCCCTTCGGCAACATACTGAATTCACTAAAGTCTCTCTCTTTGTCAGGAGAGTCCTGGCCGGATTATGACCGGCAGGATTGGGATGCGGACGACGAAGAAATTCGATGCCCACCCACCACGCACTTAGTAGCCACTATCGATGACTTAACCGACATGCTCGACTTCGACTCTGAAGACATCGATGGTATGGACGACGATGCGGGAGACGAAGAGGAACCACTGCCCACAGGGCACTGGACAGCCACCTCATCATACGATATATACATGGTGGACACACCCAAAGAAGGCAATGGCGACGAGACAGCGGAGGATGACCCCTCCAAGAAGCAACCCAAGCGCCGACGTCAGCAGCGCCGCTCTAAGTCCTGCCAAAGCAAAAGTGGTGATACCGGCATAGGAGATAATAACACTCCGGATAGTGCCGAAGATGGCAACAATCCCCTCCAGCATGATCTAGGACAGGAGGATGGAGAGGCCAGCCCTCCAAAGAGAGCAGCAGATGGAGAGGCAGAGGATGATAATTACATGGCCCCTCTGAAGACGAGGCAAGCCTCGACGATGACGAATTCGTCGTGCCAGAGGATCCCGTCGAACAAGAGCGCTTCAAGCACCGGCTTATAGCCACGGCAAATAACCTTAAGAAAAAGCAGCAGTAGCTTCAAAGCTGATCAAGATCTGCTAGCTGATAGATGGACTGAAGTCCTCGCGGCCGAGGAATATAAACTCGAACGCCCCTCCAAGAGTCACCCAAAATGCAGGTTGCTACCCCGACTGGAGGAAGAACCGTATGATGCAGCTGATCGGCCACCCCATGGCCGTGACAGAGAGGAATTCCAGCCAAAAGCTCAGCCTGCACGCCGACGCCATTCAAATAAAAAGGCATGGGGAAATACGCCAGACCTGCGAGACGTATTGGAGGACAAAGCAAAACATGCAAGATCGATCTACGGATCACGAGGGCGTGCCACTATGCGAGATGATAAACTTCACGCCGGATACAGTATAAGTAAATCCGGTCGGGCGGAACACAGCGGGCAAAACTCATTAGAGCTGCGTCGCGATATAGCCCAGTACAGAGGTGCCGCACACCCCTTATGCTTCACAGATGAAGTAATGGATCATCAAATCCCAGAGGGTCTCAAACCCGTAAATATAGAATCATACACCAGCACAAAAGATCCTACGGTATGGATCAAGGATTTCCTCCTGCATATCCACATGGAACGCGGTGATGATCTACACGCCATTAAATACCTCCCACTCAAACTCAAAGGACCAGCTTGGCATTGGCTAAATAGCTTGCCAACAGAGTCCATTGGCTGTTGGGCGGATCTGGAAGCCGCATTCCTCGACAACTTTCAGGACACTTATGTGCGACCACCAGATGCCGATGACTTGAGCCACATAATTCAGTAGCCAGAGGAATCGGTCAGGCAATTCTGGACACAGTTCCTAACAAAGAAAAATCAAATCGTCGAATGTCCAGATGCAGAGGCTCTAGCAGCTTTCAAGCACAACATCCACGACGAGTGGCTAGCTCGGCACCTTGGTTAGGAAAAGCCAAAATCCATGGCAGCCCTCACGACACTCATGACCCGCTTTTGTGCGGGAGAAGACAGCTGGCTGGCTCGCAGTAACAACATATCAAAGAACCATGGTACTTCGGATACCAAGGATGACAGTAGCAGGTCACGTCGCAACAAACATAAGTGCCGCATTAACAATGACAATACCGTGGATACGGCACTCAATGCCAGATTCAAAGGCTCTAAACCCGGTCAGCGGAAAAAGCCATTCAAAAGAAGCACTCCGGGCCCGTCCAGTGTGGACAGTATACTCGATCGCTTGTGTCAAATACACGGCACCCCCGACAAGCCAGCCAACCACACCAATAGGGATTGTTGGGTGTTCAAGTAGGCCCGCAAGTTAATTGCCGAAAACAAAGATAAGGGGCCACATAACGATGACGAGGAAGAGCCCCGGCAGCCGAACACCAGAGGACAGAAGAGGTTTCCCCCACAAGTGCGGACGGTGAACATGATATACGCAACCCACATCCCCAAGAGGGAGTGGAAGCGTGCGCTCAGGGACGTATATGCGTTGGAGCTAGTCGCCCCAAAGTTCAACCCATGGTCCTCCTGTCCGATCACCTTCGATCGCAGGGACCACCCCACTAGTATCCCTCATGGCGGATTCGCCGCACTGGTCCTAGACCCAATAATTGACGGATTTCACCTCACTCGAGTCCTTATGGATGGCGGCAGCAGCCTGAACCTGCTTTATCAGGACATAGTGCGCAAAATGGGTATAGACCCCTCAAGGATCAAACCAACAAAAACGACCTTTAAATGCATCATACCAGGTGTAGAGGCCCATTGCACAGGCCCAGTCACACTGGAAGTGGTCTTCGGATCCCCGGATAACTTCCGAAGCGAAGAGTTAATCTTTGATATAGTCCCGTTCCGCAGTGGTTATCATGCACTGCTCGGGCGAACCGCATTTGCGAGATTCAATGCGGTACCGCATTATGCATACCTCAAGCTTAAGATGCCAGGACCTCGGGGGGTCATTACAGTCAATGGAAATACAGAGCGCTCTCTCCGAACGGAGGAGCACACTGCGGCCCTCGCAGCAGAAGTGCAAAGCAGCCTCTTAAGGCAATCCACTAGTTCGGCGATTAAGGACCCCAACACCTTCAAGCGCGCCCGGAGTAATCGGCAACTGGACCTCCTGGCATGTCCCGAGCTCGCATAGCAATGCGGCCCCCACCCCGGCCCCAGCCAAACGGCGAAATTCATGCCAAGCGTACATAACTACACATTAAAAATACCATGGGCACAGGTGGGGAGGGGGGCACAACTATGACACGCCCCAATACGTGGCCTAAACCACACTAGGGGCTCCCCGCTTTGTTATTTTTCTCTTTCAGGACCTTCATCTCTGGAAACCCTGTCCGGCAGCATGATTACCGAACACATGATGCAGCAACCAAGGAGGCAGAAAGCTACATCACACCACGGAACTCCCAGGTGGATTACGATAACGAGTGAAATATTTGCTTTAATACTATTCCTCAGCTTGCCCTTGGAAGGGACATGTCAAACCGTCCTACTTTTCGCTTATTGCACCGCATGTATCATTCTGCTTCAACGCAACTTTTTGAATAAACAATGCATAGCATTAAGACTATTAATGCATTCTTCTTTTTTTATTTTATTTATATATATGTGTTCATTAACGACACATTGCAACCGTACACTTTGGTACGGACAGTGCACCAGGGGCTTAAGTACCCCACAATATGGTGTGAGAAGCCCGAACACTTTCACAAGTGCGGCACCCCAAACTTATAGCATTATATGCATCAGCTCCGAATCATGTCTTTGGTCAATAGTTGGGTTTGCCCGGCTCCCATGTTTTGGTACCTTACGTTCCGCTATATCGGCTAAGGTAGCACTGGGAGAACTACTGCGATTGTGCCCCGGTTCAGCTAGGCTAAGCACCTCAGTAGAGAAAGCTAAAACTGACTGTCATGATAAGGCGAGAGACTGGTCGCTGTTCGAGAGGTTTTCGAGTCCCTAAAGACTTATGCCGCTTAGAGCGAGGAGTCGGCCCTGTCCGTCTTAAGGCGTGTATCGCGCCCCGAATTCGGCCTTTCGAATACTAGGGGCTTCGCCAAAATTTAAAATTATAGAATTCTGTGGCTAAGTGAGAGTGATAACCCATTATAGTCTGATTGCCTTGTTCGTTGTGCTGAGCACCTCCCTCGAAGGACCCAAAAATGGGAACAAGAGTGCTCAGGTTTATCCCGAACACCCCAGCACTCGTGGCATGGGGGCAGAAGCCGACGACTAGCCATCTCTTGGATTTGATAAACAGCCAAACAGAAGGTAATATTTTAAATTCAAACAAGCATTGCATAGCGTATATGAACATGTTTTCATAACTACATGCTTACACGAGCGATTTTACTCAAATGTTACATCTTTCGTACACTCGTCCGCTATGAGACGGGCACCCTTCAGGACACCCTCATAGTACATCTCGGGGTGGCGATGCTCCTTGCCCGCCGGCGGCCCTTCCTTAATCAGCTTCATGGCATCCAGCTTGGCCCACTGCACCTTCACACGGGCGAAAGCCCGGCGTGCACCTTCAATGCAGACAAACCGCTTGACGACTTCCAGCCGCGGGCAGGCATCCACAAGCCGCATCACCAGGCCGAAGTAGCTGTTCGGAAGGGCGTCGCCAGGCCATAGCCGGACTATGAAGCCCTTCATGGCCTGTTCGGCCGCCTTGTGTAGCTCGACTAGCTGCTTTAGCTGGTCGCTCATAGGCACCAGGTGTTCGGTCAAAGTATATTGGGCCCAGAACAATTTCTCTGTTGAACTTCCCTCCTCGGCCTGGTAAAATGTTGCGGCATCCGACACGCTGCGGGGCAAATTTGCGAATGCTCCTGAGAGCTCCGGATTCGGGTAAGTAACAAGTAATTTACTTTCACATGCTTGCTCTGCATAAGGAATGCCTTACCCGCCGCTATTTTCTTCATTGCCTCAATCTCCAGGAGGGCTCTTTGGGCTTCAGCCTTGGCGTTCTTCGCGCTTTCGAGGGCCGCGGCAAGCTCGGACTCTTACGTCTTCGAGTCACGCTCCAACGCCTCATGCTTCGACATGAGAGCTCGGAGCTCTTGCTGCACCTCGCCCACCCGTGCCTCATGCCTCTCCCGCTCGGTGCGCTCCTTGGCCGCTTTGTCCTCGGCCTTGGATAGCGCTTGCCTCAGGGTCGCCACCTCGGCCGTGGCCCCTGGCAAATTTATGATGATCCTGTCATTTTGCAATCGCGTCTTTTTTATATATACATATCTATAGACAGGGTATTACTTACCCTTGTTCTCCTCGAGATGCCTCTTGGCAAGGTCGAGCTCTTTCTTGGACCCCTCGAGGTCCTGCTTCAAGGCGGCAACCTCCGCAGTCTATGCGGCAGAGGCCAGCAGCGAAGCCGGCATACACATATAGACATACTTATGTTAGACTCCTGCGATATTGTTTGATCCTCTATTCGGCTTTTTGAAAGCACAAGTGCTCCCTAGGTGGTTTTGATAATTGATGACAACATATCTCTTGTTGGACTAACATTTCTATCTAGCATGTTTCAGATAAGTTCAACAATGGAGGGGCATGGACTAAAGGTTGTGGGAACTCCTTCAAGATGCTAAGGACAAAGGATTGGCTAAAGCTTCAAGCTCAAGACTCTTCATTTTACATTTTAGTGATCCAATATCACATTGAGTCCATAGGAAAAGCCAATACTATCAAGAAGGGATGAGGTGTTGCTTAATGAGCCTCTTGCTTCATGTGCTTAATGATATGCTCCAAAATCCCCAGCTACTTTCCCACTTCCACATATGACCTAAACCCAAAGCCAAACTCGGACCTGCCGATTATTCCTATCCGGCGCCACCGAGTTTCACTTGTCATAAGCCACTGCCAAACCCTAGCAATTCGCTTCTACCGATAGGGATCTCGGTCTCACCGAGATGGGATTGCAAACTCTCTGTTTCCCTTTCGTAACTTTTCGGTCTCACCGAAAGAGCGAATCGGTCCCACCGAGATTGCAATGTAAACTCTTTGTTTCCCTTTTGTAACCTTTCGGTCTCACCGAAAGAGCAAATCGGTCCCACCGAGTTTGCCTGACCAACTCTCTGGTTAGCTTATTACCAAACTCGGTCTCACCGAGTTTGTGTAATCGGTCTCACCGAGATTACGTTATGCCCAAACCCTAACCATATCGGTCCTACCGAGTTGCATGTCAGTCCCACCGAAAATCTCTAACGGTCACTAGGTTTACCTTTTCGGTCCGACTGAGTTTGTTGATTCGGTCCCACCGAGATTGGAAAACTGTGTGTAACGGTTGGATTTTGTGTGGAGGCTATATATACCCCTCCACCTCCTCTTCATTCGAAGAGAGAGCCATCAGACTAAGCCTACACTTCCAGCATCCTATTTCTGAGAGAGAACTACCTACTCATGTGTTGAGGCCAAGATATTCCATTCCTACCATATGAATCTTGATCTCTAGCTTTCCCCAAGTTTCTTTCCACTCAAACCTTCTTTCCACCAAATCCAAATCCTATGAGAGATAGTTGAGTGTTGGGGAGACTATCATTTGAAGCACAAGAGCAAGGAGTTCATCATCAACACACCATTTGTTACTTCTTGGAGAGTGGTGTCTCCTAGATTGGCTAGGTGTTACTTGGGAGCCTCCGACAAGATTGTGGAGTTGAACCAAGGAGTTTTTAAGGGCAAGGAGATCGCCTACTTCGTGAAGATCTACCGCTAGTGAGGCAAGTCCTTCGTGGGCGATGGCCATGGTGGGATAGACAAGGTTGCTTCTTCGTGGACCCTTCATGGGTGGTTGCTTCTTCGTGGACCCTTCGTGGGTGGAGCCCTCCGTGGACTCGCGCAACCATTACCCTTCGCGGGTGGAGCCCTCCGTGGACTCGCGCAACCGTTACCCTTCATGGGTTGAAGCCTCCATCAACGTGGATGTAGGATAGCACCACCTATCCGAACCACGGGAAAAACATCCGTGTCTCCAATTGGGTTTGAATTCTCCAAACCCTTCCCTTTACATTCTTGCAAGTTGCATGCTTTACATTCCGCTGCTCATATACTCTTTGCATGCTTGCTTGATATGTATTGTGTATGTTGAAATTGTGCCTAAAACTCCACTCAAACCAAAAGGCCTAAAAATTGCAACTTTAGCACTAAGTGTCTAATCACCCCCCCTCTAGACACATCTACTTCTAGATCCTACAAGTGGTATCAGAGCTTTGGTCTCCATTGCCTTGGTTTAATCACCATTGGAGGAAGATGGATGTGTCTACCTTAGGGAGTCTTAGACATAGAGTGCCTATTCTTGATGGAGAGTATTTTCATGAGTGGAAAAATGAGATGCTTGTAATTTTCAGTCAATATCACTTGAACAAGTATATTGCTAGCCCTTGTGCACCTCTTATTGATCCTTTGCATCCTACCCTAGATGAAGATATTGACATGATTCGCAATCTTAGAACTATTGAGCTCATCATTAGAGGATTGCCCAAAAATTTGATTGCTAATTTGCCTACTCTTAATTGTGCCTATACTATATGGAAATTTCTTGAGGAACGATTTCCCGATCATTCCTTGAAAACTTTGGATGAAATTCTCCATAAATCTATTGCCTTGAGTAAGATGAACTCTAGTGATCCTAGTTTTGGTAATTGTCTATTTGAACTTACCAATCTTGAGCATGCTAAAGGAGATGTTGGAATCATTAGTGATATCATATTCGAAGCTATAAGAATTCATAAAAGCGACCACTTTGATGATCATTTATCTAATGAATTACCCTCTCTAGGAAATGATGAGTCACAAGATCATGATGAACATGGATACTATGATGATGATGATGATAGTGACTTCGATCTTGATGATGCAATGAGACATTTTGGTCTTATGGCAAATCTTTGGGGATATGAATCAGGAGGAAAGGAATGGGTTCTTGATAGTGGATGTACTGATCATATGACCGGAGATGAAGAGATGTTTCGTGAGCTTGCTGAAAATGACGGCCCTCAAAAATATGTCACCTTTGGTGATAATTCAAAGGGTAAAGTGGTTGGCCTTGGTAAGGTGGCCATCTCACATGATAGTTCCATTCAAAATGTCATGCTCGTTGAATCTCTCGGCTACAACTTACTTTCAGTATCTAGACTTGCTGATTTCGGTTTGAATGTCCTATTTACTGAGGTAGATTGCCAAGTATTTTGTCGAGACAATCATAAAATGGTCTTTACGGTATGCGTAGAGGTGATCTTTACATTGTCGATTTCTCTAAAAAGGCACAACCTAAAACTTGCTTTGTTGCTAAATCCTCAAAAGGTTGGTTGTGGCATAGACGACTAGGTCACGTTGGCATGAGAAACCTTGACAAGCTTATTAAAGGAAATCATATCCTTGGAGTTAACGATGTCATATTTGATAAGGATAGACTTTGCAGTGCTTGTCAAGCAGGTAAACAGGTTGGAGGAAGGAATCTCGTGAAGAACATCATGACCACAAGAAGGCCACTCGGGCTACTTCATATGGATCTTTTTGGTTCCAACGCCTACAAGAGTCTCGATGGAAATTCTTTTGGTCTAGTTATAGTTGATGATTTTTCAAGATTTACGTGGGTGTTCTTTCTTAATGACAAGTCGCAGGTCCAGAAGATCTTCAGAAACTTCGCTAGGAAGGCCCAAAATCAGTTTGACGTGAAGATCAAGAAGGTTCGGAGTGACAACGGAACGGAGTTCAAGAACGCAAATGTGGACACCTTTCTTGATGAAGAAGGGATTTCACACGAGTTCTCGGCTACGTACACACCTCAACAAAATGGAGTTGTTGAGAGGAAGAACCGGACGCTCATCGAAATGGCAAGAACGATGCTTGATGAATACAAGACGCTGAAGCACTTTTGGGCAGAAGCGGTTGAGACAGCTTGTCACGCAACAAATCGCTTATATCTTCACAAGCTACTCGGCAAGACGGCATACGAGCTTCTCACCGGTAACAAACCCCAAGTTGGATACTTTCGAGTATTCGGCTCAAAGTGCTACATTCTTGATAAGCATCGTCGTTCAAAGTTTGCTCCTAAATCTCATGAAGGTTTTCTACTTGGTTATGGCTCAAACTCTCACACTTACCGTGTCTACAACAATTTCACCCGAAAGGTTGAAGAGACGGTAGATGTGAAGTTTGATGAATCTAATGGCTCGCAAGTAGAGCAATTGCCAATTAATGTAGGAGACAAAGACCCTTCAGAAGAAATCCAAGACTTGTCCATTGGCAAAATTCGTCCAACGGAGGTGAAGGAGAGTACTTCATCCGTCCAAGTGGAAGCTTCTACTTCACGACAAGGTGAACCAAGAATCGACACGGAAGCATCCACAAGTGGGACACACCAACATGAAGAAGACGAGGAAGTACATCAAGACGAACATCAACAACCTCCTTCTCCACCACGACAAGAGAACGACAATGTCAACAATGAAGAAGGCCAAGAAGAAGAAGAAGATGTTCAACGAAGACCTAAGCAAAAGCTCTCATGAGTTCGAGCATGAATTGCCAAAGATCATCCCGTCGAGCAAATCCTCAATGATATACAAACCGGGAGAATCACTCGCTCAAAAACTCGTTTAGCTAACTTTTGTGAAAACTATTCATTCATCTCTAGCATTGAACCTGTGAAGGTTGAAGAAGCATTGGAAGATCCGGATTGGATAAATGCTATGCATGAAGAGCTACACAATTTTGAGAGAAACCAAGTTTGGACATTGGTTGAGAAGCCCGACAACAACCACAACATCATTGGTACCAAATGGGTGTTTCGCAACAAGCAAGATGAAGATGGACAAGTGGTTCGCAACAAAGCACGTCTCGTCGCCCAAGGATACACACAAGTCAAAGGTATGGACTATGGTGAGACATATGCTCCCGTTGCTAGACTTGAGTCCATTCGCATCTTACTTGCCTATGCTAATCACCATAATATCACCTTGTACCAAATGGACATCAAAAGTGCTTTTTCTAAATGGTGAAATAGAGGAGGAAGTTTATGTCAAACAACCTCCCGGCTTTATCAATCCTAAGAAACCAAATCATGTTTACAAACTTCACAAAGCTCTTTATGGTCTTAAACAAGCTCCTAGAGCATGGTATAAATGCTTGACCAAGTTCCTTATTACAAGTGGTTTTGAAATTGGTAAAATTGATTCTACTCTTTTTACTAAAAGGGTTAATGGAGAACTATTTGTATGCCAAATTTATGTCGATGATATCATATTTGGTTCAACTAACGCTCTCTTTAGTGAAAAGTTTGGAAAGCTAATGTCAGAGAAGTTTGAGATGTCTATGATGAGTGAACTCAAATTCTTTCTTGGTTTGCAAATCAAGCAAACTAAGGAAGGTACATTTGTCTCTCAAACGAAGTACACCAAGGACTTATTCAAGAAGTTCAATATGCAAGAATGCAAAGGTATGTATACACCCATGCCTACTAGTGGACATAATGATTTGACCAAAGATGGTGAACCGGTTGATCAAAAGGTTTATCGCTCTATGATTGGTTCATTGTTATACCTATGTGCTTCACGTCCCGATATTATGCTAAGTGTGTGCATGTGTGCACGATATCAAGCTGCTCCTAAAGAATGTCATCTTAAGGCTGTGAAAAGGATAGTGAGATACTTAATCCATACACCAAATTTTGGCATTTGGTATCCTAAGAGGTCTTCTTTTGATCTTGTTAGCTATTCCGACTCGGATTATGCCGGAGACAAGGTTGATAGAAAGTCCACTTCGGGTACTGTCAATTTCTTGGTAGATCTCTTGTGTCTTGGTCTTCCAAGAAACAAAACTCGGTATCCTTATCCACCGCCAAAGCGGAATACATTGCCGCTGGTTCATATTGTGCTCAATTACTTTGGATGACCCAAACTGTTAAAGATTATGGGATTTATGTGAAACATGTTCCACTACTTTGTGACAATGAAAGTGCTATCAAAATTGGTCATAATCCTGTACAACATTCTCGAACTAAGCATATTGAAGTTTGTCATCATTTCATTCGAGATCATGTTGCTAAGGGTGACATTGATCTTAAGCATGTTCGCACCGATAAGCAATTAGCGGATATATTTACTAAACCTCTTGATGAGAAAGTGTTTTGCAGGTTGAGAGGAGAATTGAACATCATTGATGCTTCGAACTTGGAGTAGAAACTCCATTGGATACATGCAAGACATGAGCTTATGACTAATCCATGATATATCTCTTATGATGACTATCTTATGTCTTGGATATATTTGTACCTTGCATGTTTTCTAACCCATGTAGGTGCTTGGTTGAATCTAATTCCATGAGATTGCGACTCACTCACATCTTGAGCAATCTCTACATCACCAAGACTCTACACAATGGTGGTTGAAGACAAGGAAGCACAAAACCATTCAAACATATCCTTTGACAAATTCTATGTTGAGCTTCATGATTGTCATTTTTGGATACACAAGTGCTCTTCCTTGCAAGAACTAACCCATGTAGGTAGATGAACTCAAACTCCAAGTGGTGCTCCCAACTCTTGATGAGCTACATCAACCTTGAGCACCCACACAAGTTCAACTACATGAGCAAGAACCACACCACCACCCAAGGTATGTTATTCCATCTTAGAGAAGCTTTACTCCAAGACATGAGTCAAAGCAACTCAACAAGATGTGAATACATCAAGATTCTTAAATGAAAAATGGTAACCCCATTTTGAGCTTAAACGATGAGTATGACCTATGATCAAGTGTTCTCACTTGACTCCTAAGTCAATATACTCTAACATAGGTGACTATGTCACCGCCCAACTCTAGATGAAGTTCTCTTGTGTTATTTTCTGTGTTATTGCATTTGTCTCATGAATGTTTATTTTCTTTCTCTTTTTCAAAAAAAAACTTCATCTAGATCTTTCAGTTTCTTCTCTTTTCTCTTTGTTTTTGTTCTGCATTTTCTGCATTTAATTCCTTGCAAATCCTTCAGGTAATTCATTGCAAATATTTGTGAGATCCTACATGTCTAGTGAGCTGAGGTGACAAGTGTTTTTCTCTGTGTGAACTTGGTTTCACCGACTTGTAATTTTCGGTCCAACCGAATCTTTTCGGTGCCACCGAAACATACCACTCGGTGCCACCGACTTCGCAACAGGAAAAACAGTTTGCCACTTGTTCTATATTTCTTCTGATCCAGCTCTACTCAATGAATCTTGTCCTCTACAAGCATCACAGTTTTATCCATTGCTTTGTGCTGAGTCTCAAGGACCAAACCTATACGACGGATTCCAGAAAGCCCTTCATGGAAATTGATGTCAAAGGGGGAGAGAGAGATCACATCAAAGCTTGTAGGAGAGAGAGATCACATCAAGGGAGAGAAAAAGTCTCAAGGACCAAACCTACAAGAGAGAAAGTATTAATGGGGAGAGAGAGACTTCTAGGGTTCTAGGGGGAGAGAATACTCAAGGATCCCAGATGCTTGATGCTTGATGTTCAAGAGGAGAGATGTCACATGCCTTTTCGGGGGAAAGACATGTATTTTCATTAAGTTCTATCCATTTGTATCTTTCAGCTCTGATTTTCTGTTCCCTATCTTCTCCCAATATCCCATGTAAGATTCAGGGGGAGCAAGACACCTAAGGGAATGAAATCAGTCAAATTCATTGCATATCTTTATTCTTGGGGACATGTTGAATCCAATGTGGTACCTTGTACTCACTCTCTACATGTCATCTCAGTCTTGGTATTCTTGTGGTTTCTTTTGTTTGCTCTGGCTAGTGGATGTACCTGTGTTACCTAACTTTGTTTGTGCAGGTTCATTCCATCCTAAGCCAACTCAAGACCACGAGGTAAGTATATGCATCAAAATCATGAGTATGAGGAGTTCTTGCTTATGTACATACTGTTTGCAAGAAGGACTCATGAGCATGAAGGTACTTTCCTTGATAATCCTTTGCTCCGATGCATATGGCCAAGATACATGTAACACATTGCCTACTCTGTCATGGTTATGCTCTCACATGCCTCCATATTTCATATTTACATGAGTGCATACATGTAGGGGGAGCCTATGCTTGTTACATGTCCTTCCAAAGCTTTACTTGCTGTTCTTTATATCTTTATCTAAAGCTTTGATGTATGTTGCCATCAATTACCAAAAAGGGGGAGATTGAAAGCACAAGTGCTCCCTAGGTGGTTTTGATAATTGATGACAACATATCTCTTGTTGGACTAACATTTCTATCTAGCATGTTTCAGATAAGTTCAACAATGGAGTGGCATGGACTAAAGGTTGTGGGAACTCCTTCAAGATGCTAAGGACAAAGGATTGGCTAAAGCTTCAAGCTCAAGACTCTTCATTTTACATTTTAGTGATCCAAGATCACATTGAGTCCATAGGAAAAGCCAATACTATCAAGAAGGGATGAGGTGTTGCTTAATGAGCCTCTTGCTTCATGTGCTTAATGATATGCTCCAAAATCCTCAGCTACTTACCCACTTCCCCATATGACCTAAACCCAAAGCCAAATTCGGACCTGCCGATTATTCCTATCCGGTGCCACCGAGTTTCACTTGTCATAAGCCGCTGCCAAACCCTAGCAATTCGCTTCTACCGATAGGGATCTCGGTCTCACCGAGATGGGATTGCAAACTCTCTGTTTCCCTTTCGTAACTTTTCGGTCTCACCGAAAGAGCGAATCGGTCCCACCGAGATTGCAATGTAAACTCTTTGTTTCCCTTTTGTAACCTTTCGGTCTCACTGAAAGAGCAAATCGGTCCCACCGAGTTTGCCTGACCAACTCTCTGGTTAGCTTATTACCAAACTCGGTCTCACCGAGTTTGTGTAATCGGTCTCACCGAGATTACGTTATGCCCAAACCCTAACCATATCGGTCCTACCGAGTTGCATGTCAGTCCCACCGAAAATCTCTAACGGTCACTAGGTTTACCTTTTCGGTCCGACCGAGTTTGTTGATTCGGTCCCACCGAGATTGGAAAACTGTGTGTAACGGTTGGATTTTGTGTGGAGGCTATATATACCCCTCCACCTCCTCTTCATTCGAAGAGAGAGCCATCAGACTAAGCCTACACTTCCAGCATCCTATTTCTGAGAGAGAACTACCTACTCATGTGTTGAGGCCAAGATATTCCATTCCTACCATATGAATCTTGACCTCTAGCTTTCCCCAAGTTGCTTTCCACTCAAACCTTCTTTCCACCAAATCCAAATCCTATGAGAGAGAGTTGAGTGTTGGGGAGACTATCATTTGAAGCACAAGAGCAAGGAGTTCATCATCAGCACACCATTTGTTACTTCTTGGAGAGTGGTGTCTCCTAGATTGGCTAGGTGTTATTTGGGAGCCTCCGACAAGATTGTGGAGTTGAACCAAGGAGTTTGTAAGGGCAAGGGGATCGCCTACTTCGTGAAGATCTACCGCTAGCGAGGCAAGTCCTTCGTGGGCGATGGCCATGGTGGGATAGACAAGGTTGCTTCTTCGTGGACCCTTCATGGGTGGTTGCTTCTTCGTGGACCCTTCATGGGTGGAGCCCTACGTGGACTCGCGCAACCATTACCCTTCGTGGGTGGAGCCCTCCGTGGACTCGCGCAACCGTTACCCTTCATGGGTTGAAGCCTCCATCAACGTGGATGTAGGATAGCACCACCTATCCGAACCACGGGAAAAACATCCGTGTCTCCAATTGGGTTTAAATTCTCCAAATCGTGTCAACAATGGAGTGTCTAATCACCCCCCTCTAGACACATCTACTTCTAGATCCTACACTTTTCTTTTTGAACACCGAACAGAGCATCAGGGGCTACTGTCTTGTAACATCCCAAATTTGCAATTTGGAATGTTATACACTAGATCATCATGCATATCATATTTTCTTGCATTTTGGTTGATCCTAGAAATTTCACGCAACTCAAGGACCTTCGGAGAGAGTTGGAGATTTCGTTATTTTCATATTTGAGAGTTTTCTCGAATTTGAAAAAGAGGATCATTTGATTTATTTATTTCATCTTCAATAATTTTTCCGATATCAAAAATATAAGAGAGGGAATAATATGACTTTCCCAAAATTGAGGAAAAACTGAAGATTTAATAAATAGATCAAATTTTTGTTTGCCGGAGTTCTATTTGCATTTTATTTGGATAGGGAAAAATGCGCGTTTTCGAAAATTGCATTTTAGGTCCGTAGAAAAGTTCATTTTGTTCGGCTCATTTTTAGGAGTCGGGGAAAATTTACTTTAGGTTTTTGGAGTTCGTTTAGTTTCTTTTGCTTTTGTTTTTCTGCGCGCGAAACCGTTTAAAAAAAAACTCCAGCAGGCCAGCCGGGCCAAAGGCCCAGCCAGCCGGCCACCGCCCCAGCCTCCCGTGCGCGAGGCACCAGGCGCAGGAGCGCCAGGCCGCCGCCTCCCCTCGCTGAAGCCGAGTCCTAAAAGGACTCTGGCCGGTTAGCCCTTCCCTTTCCTTTGTTTCGTTTTCCTTTTTCCTTTGTTTTTCTTGTCCCCAACCCCAAGTAAATCCCCCCCTCACCAATATAAATACCCCAACACCCCCCCTCTAAACCCATCAAATCAAACCCCAAGCCCTCCACCGCACCCCACCCCGCGCCCTACACCGCGCCACCCCACACCCGCGCCGCCGCCCTTGTGCCCTAGCGCCGCCGCCGCACCTTGCCCATGCCACCGCCGCCCTACGCCACGCCGCCGGAGCCTCTCGCCGGAGGTTTCCCGCGTCTCTTTTCCTCGGATCGTTTTCTTCTAATCGTTCCGATTCTTTTCTTCTCTTCTGATTCGTTTCTAGATCGGTTTTTTTGTTTCGGTTTTCTTCCGAAACCCTAGATCGGATTCGTTTTAATTTCCGAATTAGTTGCCTTTGGACCGTTCGCCGGACCGTTCGTCCTAACGAACGTGATCACCAGATTCTTCTAGGTTAACGAACGTCCGTTCTTATAACCGTTCTTCTTTTTCTTCTCGTCGGATTTATTCCGCGATCGCGATCTCAGATCCGATCTTCGTTCTAGTTTGTCTTCTCGCTCGTTTATCGGAATCAGGCGATTCAAGCGCCTGGAGTTTCGTTTCGAAACCGCCGTTCCGTCTAATCAACTTAAACAAGTTTTTGCCCTGGTAAAATTTGACCTAGTTTCAACTTGCTAGAACCGAGTTGTTTTCTTCCGCCGTTTGTTTTCCGTTTCTTTGTTCGGTTCGTTATTTCTTTGCAACCGGAGTTCTTAAGTTGAACTTTCTGGTTCGTTCTCTTGTTCGAGTTTTACCTGTGCATTAGATGAGTACTTATTGTGTGCTTGTTGTTTGTCTGCGATAGATCACCCGGATTGCGCCGCTTGTTACTTCGATTCCCTAGGTCTCGCGGATCATCATCAAGGCAAGTAACACTTTGATCATACCTTTTCTACAACCCATGTTTTATTGCATTAGATCAATCCTCTCACATTGCATGATTAGGATCTAATTAAATTGTGGGATGGTAAGTAGATGAGGTAGTACCTATCACCTGTATTATTATTATGAAACCTTTGGGAGTTACTTCTACGTTTGCTTATTATGCCATGCTATGCTAGTAGACGTGGATTGGGTGAGTGATATCCATGACAGATGTGAGTTGATAATTTTAATGGTTTATCTAAGGTGGCAACTTAAACACACATCTGGGTGGATTGAGGCACCTGATGTCTATTAGGACTTGCCTGTTTTTTTGGACCGCCACCCAGGCTCAAAGGGATCATAAGATAATTCATGCTAGAAACTTCCGTGTGCAGCCACAAGCCATTATGGGCTCTGGCATAGTTGACTAAGTTGTGCGAACTCTTACGGGGTGGACTAGCAGATGTAGGGGTTGTAGGTGGTACGGTCTACCCCACATGTAAGGTCCTAGTGCTTCTGAAAGACTGTGTCTCGGTCATCCGTCTTCTCAAACACCATGTAGTGCGAGAAACCAAACAGAGGCGATCGAGTCTTGTGGGGAAAAGTGCGCAAACCTCTGCAGAGTGTAACACACTAATCATGATTAGCCGTGTCCTCGGTTATGGACATCTTGAGTATCTAGTACTTGAATATCATGTGAATCTCAACATGTTACTTCTAATTAATGTTGTTGGGTTTTAATTGTTCACTTAATTGGGATTGAGAATGCTGTCAACCATTCTCAATGTTTAACAACCACCATGATAGTTAAATAAATTTATTCCTTTGCAGTAGGGAAAAATTGGCTTTACGCAAAACTGTAACCATAGAGCTTTCCACCAGCCATATATGCATATAGTATAGCTGTTTCATTCCATTACTCTCTATGTGTTACATTGCCAGCATTTTCCAAGTGCTGACCCGTTTTCGGGCTGCAACTTCTCATGTTGCAGACTTTTCAGACGACGGGTAAGGTGCTTTTAGGTCGTGGTTCTATGCTCAGTGATGCCGTTGGAGTTGACGGACCCATTTATCTTCCGAGTCTTCCGCTGTTATCGACACTAGATGGCCTTGAGCCATGTTTATTGTAATAAGTTCTCTTTGAGACAACGATGTAATAAGTGTGTGATTGCCACTCTGCTATAAATCCTTCGATGTACTGTGTGGTGTCAGCATTACTGATCCAGGGATGACACCTGAGCACAGAGCGCTTGATCCATTCAGGTCGGGTCGCGACAGAGAATGGTATCAGAGCACACACTGACTGTAGGACACGACCACTAAGTTAAAGCCATAGAACACCATTCTCTTCTCATTTTCTAACTCCTCATCTTTTCTACTCTTCTAGGATGACGAACGCGAAGATTAAGTACTCTCAACCGGATGAAGGCACACCTTTTGGATTTCACCTGAAGGAATTCACCCAGTACCTGAATATTGGATTACCAAGCTTCATGGGAACCTTCAACGCCACTCTGCCTGAAGCGGAGCGCTGGAAGATTCAAGCTCACGTTCCGGGAAGGACATTCGCACCAATCACGAAGCCTATAGATAGTGTTTTCAATGCACCAACCTGGAGTCTGGGAAGGAGCATGGCAGCTCATATCACCATAGGACGCATTGGAGAAGTTTATCAAGAAGACCTGAAGGACACTATCTACCAGATTTGCGGACGCCGAGATGAACAATGGGAGTTAGTCAGCACCAAGAAGGATAGATCCATTGCATCATTCATCCAGGAGTTAAACCAGCACATTCGACGCCACGAGAACCAGATGTGCAATGATATGATAGAATTGAAGAATGCGAAGGCAAGGATCATCGAGCTAGAAGGAGAACTGAAGTCTACACGCAAGGACTACATGGACGAGATCGTAGCTCTAGCAAGGCACAATGGCGATCTTAAGCAGGAGATTGAAGAACTCAAGAGGAAGTTAGCATCCCAGGAGGAAGACGAGTACGTCGCATGTCCGGACAACTACATCATCATCGACGACACCGATTCGGATCCAAGTGAACCCGACTTTGAAGACGAAGCTGGAGCAGATATCATGGAGTCTTCCACTGGTTCAAATTTCTAGATGAACACCAGATAGTAGTAGTATTTTCCCCATGTAAACATTATAGTCGAGCACTTTTGCGATAGTTTAGACCGATTGTAAGCCCTTGATTGATTGAAGTGATTTTGTGTGCATTTGCTCATGTGCATAAGGGTAGTGTTTTCCCTTTAGACCTCACTCTATTCTCAATTCTCATCTTTTCTAAACCCTCAGATGCCTCCGAGACATGACAATGGATTTCCACCGGAGCTCACTCAGTTGATCCAACAGCAGAATCAATTGATGCGGATGTTAGTCCAGAACCAGCAGAACAACAACAACAACCCACCACCACCACCGCCACCTGTTGACCACTTAGCCCGTTTTCTTAGGCTGAATCCGCCGGTGTTTTCTAGTAGCACCGAGCCGATAGTAGCAGACGATTGTCTCCGTAAGATAGGAAGGGAGTTGACCACCGCAGGATGCACGGATGGTGAGAAAGTGAAGTTTGCCGCTCACCAGCTTGACGGACCCGCGGCAGCATGGTGGGAGAATTTCACAGCCACTTACCCAGTTGACACTGTCACATGGGATCAGTTTCAGCAAGCTTTCCGCACTGCCCATGTTTCAGCAGGAGCTATGGCCTTAAAGAAGTGTGAGTTTCGCAACTTACGCCAAGGAGGAAGGACAGTTAGCCAGTACGTTGACGAATTCAGCAAGTTAGCACGTTATGCCCCAGATGACGTTGCTACGGATGCAGCTAAGCAGGAGAAGTTTCTGGAAGGACTGAATGATGAACTAAGCATGCAGTTGATGGTAGCGAGTTTCAACAACTACCAGGAGTTGGTAGATCGTGCCATCATGATTGAAGGAAAGCAACAGCAGATTGAGAACCGTAAGAGGAAGTATGGACAGGGGAAGTATAACTCTGGAGCCCAGCAGAAGCCCCGTTTTGCCCCTAAACCGGGATTTCAGTTTCAGCACACCCATGGAGGAGGTAGCTCGCACAACCATAATGGCCACAAGAATGGTAATGGGAATGGAGGAAGCAACGGCCAGAACCGTACCATCCCATCAACCCCAACCAAAAGAGACCTGAGTCAAGTCACCTGTTTCAAGTGTTCCAAGACCGGACATTATGCCAATGAATGTCCCAAAGGCCAGAATGGAAATGGCAATGGAAGCTCTGGGAAGAAGCCGAACCCTTTCAATAGGGGACAGGTGAACCACGTTAATGTGGAGGAGGTTGAAGATCAGCCCGATGCAGTAATCGGTAAGTTTCTGGTTAAGTCAATTATCGCACTTGTTCTTTTTGACACTGGTGCATCGCATTCATACATATCAAGGGGATTTGTGGATAAATATAACCTGCCAACCCAAGCCCTTAGGTCACCCATGTTAGTAAGCTCACCTGGAGCGGAGTATATGGCTATACGATCGTGTGATCGGTTACCATTAAGGATTGGTAACTATGTGTTTCCCTCAGACCTAATAGTATTGGAATCTCAAGGATTGGATGTGATATTAGGCATGGATTGGTTGTCGATGTATGGAGGAAACATCGATTGTGCTAGTAAGTCAATTTTACTTACCACGCCAGAAGGAAGAAGGATCATGTGTGTATCCCGGCATGTGCCAAACAGGACGCAAGTAAACTGCCTAACAGGAGTTGTGCAAGAGGAAGTACCAGTGGTGAAGGATTTTCCTGATGTATTTCCTGAGGAATTGCCAGGCATGCCACCGGATAGAGACATTGAGTTTTTGATTGAGTTATTGCCAGGTACAGGCCCAATATCGAAGCAACCATACCGGATGCCAGCAAAGGATTTGGTGGAAATTAAGAATCAGATTAAGGAGTTATTGGATAAAGGTTACATTCGCCCATGTTCTTCGCCTTGGAGATCACCCGTACTTCTAGTGGAAAAGAAGGATGGATCATTAAGGATGGTTGTAGATTATCGGGGATTGAATGAAGTAACCATCAAGAATAAGTACCCACTGCCAATGATCAATGATCTGTTTGATCGTTTGCAAGGAGCTAAAGTGTTTTCCAAGATCGATTTGCGATCAGGGTACCACCAATTGAAGATTCGGGAGCAGGACATACCTAAGACAGCATTCACCACAAGATATGGACTGTATGAGTATACCGTTATGTCATTTGGATTGACTAACGCACCTGCCTATTTTATGAACCTGATGAACAAAGTGTTTATGGAGTTTTTGGATAAGTTCGTCGTAGTGTTCATTGATGACATTCTGGTTTATTCAAAGAATGAAGAGGAGCATAAGGAACATTTACGTTTGGTTTTGGAGAAACTAAGGGAACATCAGTTATACGCCAAATTCAGCAAATGTGAGTTTTGGTTGAAGGAAGTTGGATTTCTTGGACATGTTATATCCGGAGAAGGTATAGCAGTTGATCCCATAAAGGTTGAGACCATAACCGAATGGGAATCACCAACGACAGTTGGAGAGATCCGGAGTTTTCTTGGACTCACAGGATACTACCGGAGATTCATTGAGAACTTTTCAAAGATTACAAAGCCTATGACGGAGTTGTTGAAGAAGGATACAAAGTTCAAATGGACTGAGGAGTGTGAGGCTAGTTTCCAGGAGTTGAAGAAACGCTTGGTTACCTCACCAGTATTGATTTTGCCAGATCAGACCAAGGATTATGAGGTGTACTGCGATGCTTCACGTCAAGGACTTGGAGTAGTGCTTATGCAGGAAGGAAGAGTTGTTTCATATGCTTCACAACAACTGAAGCCTCATGAGTTGAATTATGCCACGCATGATTTGGAGTTAGCTGCCGTAGTGCATGCATTGAAAACGTGGAGACATTTCCTCATTCGAAATCATTGTGAGGTGTACATGGATCACAAGAGTTTGAAGTACATTTTCACGCAGAAGGAGTTGAACCTCAGACAGAGGAGATGGTTGGAGCTCATCAAGGATTATGACATGAGATTGCATTACCATCTCGGAAAGGCTAATGTAGTAGCTGACGCATTGAGCCTAAGAGCCATGTCAATACCCTAATGACGGGGAAAATACCCCAGGAATTAGCAGAAAACCTTTGTGAGCTATGTTTGGAAATAGTTCCGAGAGGCTATGTAGCAGCATTGGAGATTCAGTCAACATTGATGGATAAAATCAGAGAAGCTCAGAAATCTGACAAGGAGATTGCCGCTATAAAAGAGAAATTGAGCGAAGGAAAAGCTAAGGGATTTCGTGAGGATGAGCACGATACCTTATGGTTTGAGGACCGTGTTTATGTGCCCAATGACTCAGAGATCAGGAAGTCGATTTTGCACGAGGCACATGATTCACCATATTCGATTCACCCAGGGAATACCAAGATGTATTTGGATTTGAAGGAAACATTCTGGTGGACCGGAATGAAGAAGGATATTGCAGCATATGTAGCAGTTTGTGACGTATGTCAGAGAGTAAAGGCAGAGCATCAAAAGCCAGCAGGATTGTTACAACCATTGCCAATACCCAAATGGAAGTGGGATAAGATAGGCATGGATTTTATCACAGGACTACCCAGGACAAAGGCAGGCTACGATTCGATATGGGTAGTAGTTGATCGTTTGACAAAGGTAGCACATTTTATTCCAGTTAAGACCACTTACACCAGTGCTAAGTTGGCCAAGATATACATGAGTAGGATCATTTGTTTGCATGGAGTTCCGAAGAGTATCGTATCACATAGAGGAACCCAATTTACCTCAAAGTTTTGGAATCAGTTGCATCAAACTTTAGGAACCAGACTAGAGTTCAGCACAGCTTTTCATCCGCAGACAGACGGATAGACCGAGAGAGTCAATCAGATTTTGGAAGATATGCTGAGAGCTGGTGCACTAGATTATGGATCTAGTTGGGACGATAACTTGCCGTATGCGGAGTTTTCTTATAACAACAGTGACCAAACCAGTTTGAAGATGGCACCTTTCGAAGCTTTATACGGAAGGAGGTGCAGGACACCGTTGTCATGGGACGGAGTTGGAGACCGTCAATTCTTTGGTCCAGATTTGATTAAGGAGTCTGAACGGAAAGTTAAGTTGATTCGCGATAGGCTCAAGGTAGCCCAGTCCAGGCAGAAGAGCTACGCAGATTCTAAACGCAAGGAGACAGTTTACGAACCCAGAGACAGAGTTTATCTTCGAGTATCCCCACTTCGAGGAGTTAAGCGCTTTGGGGTTAAGGGAAAGTTAGCACCGCGTTTCGTTGGACCGTACAAGATTTTGCAACGTATGGGGGAAGTTGCTTATAAGTTGGAATTACCAGAGGGACTGTTAGGAGTTCATGATGTATTCCATGTTTCTCAGCTGAAGAAATGTCATGCCGAAATGGCGGAGGTACCGCTAAGAGATACCGTGCCGCTTGAAGCGATTCAGTTGAAGGACGACTTAACGTATGAGGAAAAGCAAGTCAAGATTCTCGATTATGCCAGCAGAGTTACTCGCAGCAAGGTTATCAAGTTTTGCAAAGTTCAGTGGAACCACCACTCAGAGGATGAAGCCACCTGGGAGAGAGAAGAAGATTTGCTCAAGGACCACCCTCACCTATTTTCTAGCCAACCCGAATCTCGAGGGCGAGATTCATCTTAAGGGGGGTAGGTTTATAACATCCCAAATTTGCAATTTGGAATGTTATACACTAGATCATCATGCATATCATATTTTCTTGCATTTTGGTTGATCCTAGAAATTTCACACAACTCAAGGACCTTCGGAGAGAGTTGGAGATTTCGTTATTTTCATATTTGAGAGTTTTCTCGAATTTGAAAAAGAGGATCATTTGATTTATTTATTTCATCTTCAATAATTTTTCCGATATCAAAAATATAAGAGAGGGAATAATATGACTTTCCCAAAATTGAGGAAAAATGAAGATTTAATAAATAGATCAAATTTCTGTTTGCCGGAGTTCTATTTTCATTTTATTTGGATAGGGAAAAATGCGCGTTTTCGAAAATTACATTTTAGGTCCGTAGAAAAGTTCATTTTGTTCGGCTCATTTTTAGGAGTCGGGGAAAATTTACTTTAGGTTTTTCGGAGTTCGTTTAGTTTCTTTTGCTTTTGTTTTTCTGCGCGCGAAACCGTTTAAAAAAAAACTCCAGCAGGCCAGCCGGGCCAAAGGCCCAGCCAGCCGGCCACCGCCCCAGCCTCCCGTGCGCCAGGCGCCAGGCGCAGGAGCGCCAGGCCGCCGCCTCCCCTCGCTGAAGCCGAGTCCTAAAAGGACTCTGGCCGGTTAGCCCTTCCCTTTCCTTTGTTTCGTTTTCCTTTTTCCTTTCTTTTTCTTGTCCCCTACCCCAAGTAAATCCCCCCCTCACCAATATAAATACCCCAACACCCCCCCTCTAAACCCATCAAATCAAACCCCAAGCCCTCCACCGCACCCCACCCCGCGCCCTACACCGCGCCACCCCACACCCGCGCCGCCGCCCTTGTGCCCTAGCGCCGCCGCCGCACCTTGCCCATGCCGCCGCCGCCCTACGCCACGCCGCCGGAGCCTCTCGCCGGAGGTTGCCCGCGTCTCTTTTCCTCGGATCGTTTTCTTCTAATCGTTCTGATTCTTTTCTTCTCTTCTGATTCGTTTCTAGATCGGTTTTTTTTCTTTCGGTTTTCTTCCGAAACCCTAGATCGGATTCGTTTTCTTTTCCGATTTAGTTGCCTTTGGACCGTTCGCCGGACCGTTCGTCCTAACGAACGTGAGCACCAGATTCTTCTAGGTTAACGAACGTCCGTTCGCATAACCGTTCTTCTTTTTCTTCTCGTCGGATTTATTCCGCGATCGCGATCTCAGATCCGATCTTCGTTCTAGTTTATCTTCTCGCTCGTTTATCGGAATCAGGCGATTCAAGCGCCTGGAGTTTCGTTTCGAAACCGCCGTTCCGTCTAATCAACTTAAACAAGTTTTTGCCCCGGTAAAATTTGACCTAGTTTCAACTTGCTAGAACCGAGTTGTTTTCTTCCGCCGTTTGTTTTCCGTTTCTTTGTTCGGTTCGTTATTTCTTTGCAACCGGAGTTCTTTAGTTGAACTTTCTGGTTCGTTCTCTTGTTCGAGTTTTACCTGTGCATTAGATGAGTACTTATTGTGTGCTTGTTGTTTGTCTGCGATAGATCACCCGGATTGCGCCGCTTGTTACTTCATTCCCTAGGTCTCGCGGATCATCAGCAAGGCAAGTAACACTTTGATCATACCTTTTCTACAACCCATGTTTTATTGCATTAGATCAATCCTCTCACATTGCATGATTAGGATCTAATTAAATTGTGGGATGGGAAGTAGATGAGGTAGTACCTATCACCTGTATTATTATTATGAAACCTTTGGGAGTTACTTCTACGTTTGCTTATTATGCCATGCTATGCTAGTAGACGTGGATTGGGTGAGTGATATCCATGACAGATGTGAGTTGATAATTTTAATGGTTTATCTAAGGTGGCAACTTAAACACACATCTGGGTGGATTGAGGCACCTGATGTCTATCAGGACTTGCCTGTTTTTTGGACCGCCACCCAGGCTCAAAGGGATCATAAGATAATTCATGCTAGAAACTTCCGTGTGCAGCCACAAGCCATTATGGGCTCTGGCATAGTTGACTAAGTTGTGCGAACTCTTACGGGGTGGACTAGCAGATGTAGGGGTTGTAGGTGGTACGGTCTACCCCACATGTAAGGTGCTAGTGCTTCTGAAAGACTGTGTCTCAGTCATCCGTCTTCTCAAACACCATGTAGTGCGAGAAACCAAACAGAGGCGATCGAGTCTTGTGGGGAAAAGTGTGCAAACCTCTGCAGACTGTAACAAACTAATCATGATTAGCCGTGTCCCCGGTTATGGACATCTTGAGTATCTAGTACTTGAATATGATGTGAATCTCAACATGTTACTTCTAATTAATGTTGTTGGGTTTTAATTGTTCACTTAATTGGGATTGAGAATGCTGTCAACCATTCTCAATGTTTAACAACCACCATGATAGTTAAATAAATTTATTCCTTTGCAGTAGGGAAAAATTGGCTTTACGCAAAACTGTAACCATAGAGCTTTCCACCAGCCATATATGCATATAGTATAGCTGTTTCATTCCATTACTCTCTATGTCTTACATTGCCAGCATATTCCATGTGCTGACCCTTTTTCGGGCTGCAACTTCTCATGTTGCAGACTTTTCAGACGACGGGTAAGGTGCTTTTAGGTCATGGTTCTATACTCAGTGATGCTGTTGGAGTTGATGGACCCATTTATCTTCCGAGTCTTCCGCTGTTATCGACACTAGATGGCCTTAAGCCATATTTATTGTAATAAGTTCTCTTTGAGACAACGATGTAATAAGTGTGTGATTGCCACTCTGCTATAAATCCTTCGATGTACTGTGTGGTGTCAGTATTACTGATCCAGGGATGACACCTGAGCACAGAGCGCTTGATCCATTCGGGTCGGGTCGCGACATGTCTATGCGGTAATATTTTTCCTATATTTCAAAAACTTACCTCAAAGATTGTTAGAAGGCTGGCACAGGCTTCAGTCAGTCCGCTCTTGGCGGACTGAACATTCTGGACCATCGCACTCATAATAGTACGGTGCTCCTCGTCGATGGAAGTGCTGCGAAGCGCTCCCAGCAGATTTTCCAGTGCCTCTGGATGGATAGAGGTCACCAGCACAGGCCTCTTGCCCCTCTTGGAAGGAGGCCGCCTGCCTGAGTCCGGAACCACTGGAGGTTCCGACGCGGTATTCGGCTGAGGGCTGAACTCGGAGCCCTCGGGGGCCTGGTTCCCTCTGCTCCCGGAGTCCGGGAGGTGCCTTGAGGCGCCTCCAGGACTGTCTCCCCTCGACCCGGTGCCTCTTGAGACAAAACCTCGGCGTTGTCCGTAGGGCAAGGGGAGGTGGCGGTAGGAAGTGGATCGCTATCCTTATCCGACGAGTCCAGGGAGCCGTCCGACGAGGATACGTCGATACGTGCTCGGGATGGTCTGCATAATCACAATTTGGCGTTAGGAGAAGCAGTGCGACAAAGGAATGCTATGAGTTACTCTGGTATCCGAATAGTTACGACCTCCCCAGGGGCTTGGCCCTGGGCAGCCACTTGTCTTCGCCTTCGGCGGCGGTGGTGGAACTGTCCGGAAGGAGAGTCATTCCCTTCTTGGACCCTTCGCCCCCCCAGTTATAGTCTGATTGCCTTGTTCGTTGTGCTGAGCACCTCCCTCGAAGGACCCAAAAATGGGAACAAGAGTGCTCAGGTTTATCCCGAACACCCCAGCACTCGTGGCATGGGGGCAGAAGCCGACGACTAGCCATCTCTCAGATTTGATAAACAGCCAAACAGAAGGTAATATTTTAAATTCAAACAAGCATTGCATAGCGTATATGAACATGTTTTCATAACTACAGGATTACACGAGCGAGTTTACTCAAATGTTACATCTTTCGTACACTCGTCCGCTATGAGACGGGCACCCTTTAGGACACCCTCATAGTACATCTCGGGGTGGCGATGCTCCTTGCCCGCCGGCGGCCCTTCCTTAATCAGCTTCATGGCATCTAGCTTGGCCCACTGCACCTTCACACGGGCGAAAGCCCGGCGTGCACCTTCGATGCAGACGGACCGCTTGAAGACTTCCAGCCGCGGGCAAGCATCCACAAGCCGCATCACCAGGCCGAAGTAGCTGTTCGGAAGGGCGTCGCCAGGCCATAGCCGGACTATGAAGCCCTTCATGGCCTGTTCGGCCGCCTTGTGTAGCTCGACCAGCTGCTTGAGCTGGTCGCTCATAGGCACCAGGTGTTCGGTCCCAGTATATTGGGCCCAGAACAACTTCTCTGTTGAACTTCCCTCCTCGGCCTGGTAAAATGTTGCGGCATCCGACATGCTGTGGGGCAAATCTGCGAATGCTCCTGAGAGCTCCGGATTCGGGTAAGTAACAAGTAATTTACATTCACATGCTTGCTCTGCATAAGGAATGCCTTCCCCGCCGCTATTTTCTTCATTGCCTCAATCTCCTGGAGGGCTCTTTGGGGTTCAGCCTTGGCGTTCTTCGCGCTTTCGAGGGCCGTGACAAGCTCGGACTCTTGCGTCTTCGAGTCACGCTCCAACGCCTCATGCTTCGACATGAGAGCTTGGAGCTCTTGCTGCACCTCGCCCACCCGTGCCTCATGCCTCTCCCGCTCGGTGCGCTCCTTGGCCGCTTTGTCCTCGGCCTCGGATAGCGCTTGCCTCAGGGTCGTGTAACACCCCGGATGTAACTTTCCCAATTTGTACTCCAACTCTTGCCGTTTCTGGCGTTAAGTTATATTTATTTCCTCGGGTTCGGGTTTTGTCTTCGTGTGTTGTTGTCTTTGTCATGCATCTCATATCATGTCATCATGTGCATTGCATTTGCATACGTGTTTGTCTCATGCATTCGAGCATTTTCCCCGTTGTCCGTTTTGCATTCCGGCGCTTCGTTCTCCTCCAGTGGCCAATTCTAGCTTTCTTTCGTGTGTGGGGATTAAACATTTCTGGATTGGACCGAGACTTGCCAAGCGGCCTTGGTTTACTACCGGTAGACCGCCTGTCAAGTTTCGTACCATTTGGACTTTGTTTGATACTCCAACGGTTAACCGAGGGACCGAAAAGGCCTTGTGAGTGTTGCAGCCCAACAACCCTCCATTTTGGCCCAAAACCCACCAAACTCTGCTCCGTGTCCTAGAGCGTTCGATCACGACCGCGTGGCCAAAAACCGCACCTCATTTGGACTCTACTAGCTCCAGTTATGCCTATAAATAGACCCCCCCCGTTTTCGAATCTTCTCCTCCCACGAAACCCTAAAAAAACAGATCTCCGCCGCCACCGGACACGAGCCGGACAGTGTCCGGATCCCGCCGCCCTCTCCCGCGCTACCAGGTGGCAACCGGCGCCCGCCGCCGCCACAGCCCGCCGAGGCCCATCTCCGGCCTTCCTCCCCGCCGCTCGGGCCAGAGGCCGCCGCCCGCGCCCGCGTCGTCCTCCCCGCGGCCGGTGGCCGAGCCCACCTCGCCGCACCGCCGCTATTCCTGCCGGCGAGGGCCCGCCGCCCCGAAGCTCAGCGCCGTCCCGCGGCTCGCCTGGCGGCCGCCGCCGCCCCGGTTGACCACCGCCGCCGCCGCCTCGTTCCTCGCGCGCCCCGGGCCTCCCTCGCTGCTCTGGCAAGCCGCCGGCCTCCTCCTCCGTTGATTCCGGCGAACAGCTACAGTAACTCCGGCGTGCTCCGAAATCCGTGCCGATCTGGATCTCAGATCTGAAAACCCTAGGGTTGACTTTTGCCTCTCCGTTATTTTTTATGCAATCTTTGACCTATGATATCTCCGCATCCGTAGCTCCAATTTGGACATATAGTATATCAAAATGTTCGTCTCGATGAGTACATCATTTCATTCCATTGCATCATTTTCATTTGAGTTCATCTTGATGCCCGAAATGCTGTTAGAAGGAGGCTTCGTGAGTTAGTTGTCAGATCTGCTAGTTCATCTTAGACTTTTGTCATTTTCGCCATGATTATTGTGTGCATGATATGCCCATGAGTCCTATAGATGTTTTGTTAAGGGTTTTGTCATCTATCCAGAGGTGCAACCCATGTATTTTTAGGAGGTGTGTGGTGACTTGTGCAAGCTTGCAAAGTGGTGCACTTGCTAATTCTGTTTTCAGGGACTTAGTAATTTCACTAAGTCCTGGGATTGTTTAGTTCATGATGCCATATGTTCATGTAGTTTCCTAGTCATCTGTGCCTCTTTTGAGGATGATCAGGTAGGGAGTTTTGTTAATCTTGTAGTGCTCTATCCATCCATGTCTTTGTTGCAGCCCAACAACCCCCCCGGGCCAGTGCTCCTCTGAGTGTTGGTCCAAACTAGAGTCCTGTGCAGCGCCCCCTCGGGGAAACTCGAGGGTTGGTTTTACTTGTATGGAGAACTCATCTGAGTGTGCCCTGAGAAAGAGATATGTGCAGCTCCTATCGGGGTTAGTCGGCACATTCGGGCGATGTTGCTGGTCTTGTTTTAACCTGTCAAAGTGTCTTGAGTTACCGAGATACCGAGTCTGATCGGAATGTCTTGGGAGGAGGTCTATTCCTTCGTTGACTGTGAGAGCTTGTCATGGGCTAAGTTGGGACTCCCCTGCAGGGATTGAACTTTCGAAAGCCGTGCCTGCGGTTATGGGCAGATGGGAATTTGTTAATGTCCGGTTGTAGATAACTTGAACCTTAACTTAATTAAAATGAATCAACTGAGTGTGTTACCGTGATGGCCTCTTCTCGGCGGAGTCCGGGAAGTGGACACGGTGTTGGAGTAATGTTTGCGCAGGTTGTTCTCTAGTTTCTCGCTCGTGCTTTGCCTCATCTTCTCGCTCTCTTTTGCGAATAAGTTAGCCACCATATTTGCTAGTCGCTTGCTGCAGCTCCACTCATATTTAACCCCTTGCCATTCCTATAAGCTTAAATAGTCTTGATCGCGAGGGTGCGAGATTGCTGAGTCCCTGTGGCTCACAGATTACTATTACACCAGATGCAGGGCCTGATGATTCCGCTCCAGGAGACGCGTATGAGCTCAAGTGGGAGTTCGACGAAGACTCTCAACGATACTACGTTTCCTTTCCCGATGATCAGTAGTGGTGCCCAGTTGGGGGTGATTGGGACCGTGTCGCATATTGGGTTCTCTTTTATTTTGGCACCGTAGTCGGGCCTTGAGTATATGGATGAAAGTGCAACTATCCCTAGGTGGTTTTGGTAATTCATAACAACATATAGCTCATTGAGCTAATACTATTCCAAGATAATTATTTCAGGAAAGCTCAATGATTGGCATGGCATGCATGTGAAAGTGGAACCCTCAAAATGCTAAGGACAAAGGATTGGCTCAAGCTCAAAAGCTCAAGACTCTTCATGTTATATTTTAGTGATCCAATGATCCAAGATCACATTGAGTCTTTAGGAAAAGCCAATACTATTAAGGAGGGATGAGGTGTTGCTTAATGAGCCTCTTGCTTCATGTGCTTAGTGATATGCTCCAAAATCCTCAACTACTTTCCCATATCCACATATGACCTCAACCCTAAGCCAAACTCGGTCCTACCGATTCTTCCTATCCGGCGCCACTGAGTTTTCACTTGTCATTAGCCACTGCCAAACCCTAGCAATTCGGTCCTACCGATAAGGATCTCGGTCTCACCGAGATGGGGTTGCAAACTCTCTGTTTCCCTTTCGTAACTTTTCGGTCTCACCGAAAGAGCGAATCGGTCCCACCGAGATTGCAATGTAAACTCAGTGTTTCCCCTTTGTAACTTTTCGGTCTCACCGAGTTCCACTCGGTCTCACCGAAAGAGCAAATCGGTCCCACCGAGTTTGCCTGACCAACTCTCTGGTTAGCTAATTACCAAATTCGGTCTCACCGAGTTTGTGTAATCGGTCTCACCGAGATTACGTTATGCCCAAACCCTAACCGAATCGGTCCTACCGAGTTGCATGTCAGTCCCACCGAAATTCCTAACGGTCACTAGGTTTACTACTTCGGTCAGACCGAGTTTTCTGATCCGGTCCGACCGAGATTGGTAAATTGTGTGTAACAGTTGGATTTTGTGTGGAGGCTATATATACCCCTCCACCTCCTTCTCATTAAGTGAGAGAGCCATCAGAACACACACACCATTCCTACTCATATGTTCTGAGAGAGAACCACCTACTCATGTGTTGAGACCAAGACATTCCATTCCTACCATATGAATCTTGATCTCTAGCCTTCCCAAGTTGCTTTCCACTCAAATCTTCTTTCCACCAAATCCAAATCCTATGAGAGAGAGTTGAGTGTTGGGGAGACTATCGTTTGAAGCACAAGAGCAAGGAGTTCATTACCTACACACCATTTGTTACTTCTTGGAGAGTGGTGTCTCCTAGATTGTCTAGGTGTCACTTGGGAGCCTCCGACAAGATTGTGGAGTTGAACCAAGGAGTTTGTAAGGGCAAGGAGATCGCCTACTTCGTGAAGATCTACCGCTAGTGAGGCAAGTCCTTCGTGGGCGATGGCCATGGTGGGATAGACAAGGTTGCTTCTTCGTGGACCCTTTGTGGGTGGTTGCTTCTTCGTGGACCCTTCGTGGGTGGAGCCCTGTGTGGACTCGCGCAACCGTTACCCTTGGGTGGAGCCCTGTGTGGACTCGCGCAACCGTTACCCTTCGTGGGTTGAAGTCTCCATCAACATGGATGTAGGATAGCACCACCTATCCGAACCACGGGAAAAACATCCGTGTCTCCAATTGCGTTTGAAATCTCGAAACCCTTCCCTTTACTTTCTTGCAAGTTGCATGCTTTACTTTGTACTGCCTATATACTCTTTGCATGCTTGCTTGAATTATGTGATGATTGCTTGACTTGTCCTAAATTAGCTAAAATCTGCCAAGAACTAAAATTGGGAAAAGGTTAAGTTTTTATTTGGTCAATTAGTCTAATCACCCCCCCTCTAGACATACTTTCGATCCTACAAGTGGTATCAGTGCTTTGGTCTCCATTTGCTTGATCTCCATAGCTTTTGGTGGTCATAGCCTTGGTTTCACAACCTAGGAGAGTATGGCGTCTAGCGAGGGAAATTATCACCGTAGAGGTCCTTACTTTGATGGTACTAATTTTGCTAGTTGGAAGCATAAAATGAAAATGCATATTCTTCGACATAACCCCGCCATTTGGGCTATTGTGTGTGTTGGTTTGCAAGGTGACTTCTTTGATGGGAGAGAACCAAACTGTGAAGCTACCGCAGATGAGTTGAAGATGTTGCAATACAATGCTCAAGCTTGCGATATTCTCTTCAACGGATTGTGCCCCGAAGAATTCAACAAAATCAGCCGCCTTGAGAATGCAAAGGAAATTTGGGACACTTTGATTGATATGCACGAAGGTACCGACTCCGTCAAGGAATCCAAGTTGGATGTGCTTCAAAGCCAACTTGACAAGTTCAAGATGAAGGATGGTGAAGGTGTCGCTGAAATGTACTCTAGGCTTGCTCTCATCACAAATGAGATTGCCGGCTTAGGAAGTGAAGAGATGACCGATAGATTCATCATCAAGAAGATCCTAAGAGCCTTGGATGGAAAATATGATACCGTGTGCACATTGATCCAAATGATGCCCAATTACAAAGATCTCAAGCCAACGGAGGTGATTGGAAGAATTGTTGCTCATGAGATGTCACTTAAGGATAAAGAGGAACTTCACAACAAATCAAGTGGTGCCTATAAAGCCTCATGTGAAGCCCCTACATCATCAAGTGAGAAACAAGACTTCAACGAAGAATTGAGCTTAATGGTGAAGAACTTCAACAAGTTCTACAAGAGTAGAAGCAAAGATAGAAGCTCCAAGTCAAGGTCCTACAATGACAAAAGATCTTCTAGTCGAGAGCGAAACTGTTACAATTGTGGAAGACCCGGACACTATTCCAATGAGTGTACGGCTCCCTACAAGAGAAGAGAAGATTCTCCAAAAAGAAGAAGCAAAGGATCACCACCAAGGGAAAGAAGGAGTAGAGATGATCGTTATGAACGAAGATACTCACGGAGAAGCAAGGATTCGGAAAGGAAGGAAAAATCATCAAGGAGTTACACAAGACGAAGACATCAAGCTCATGTTGGTGAATGGGTATCCGGCTCCGACTCCGACAGCCACTCCGAGAGAAGTTATCCCTCCGACTCCGAAGATACTCAAGATGAAGGTGTTGCCGGTCTAGCACTTGTGTCAACCAACTCCTACGACATATTTGACTCACCAAATGAAGGAATTGAAGATGCTTCATGGCCAAAGGTCCTAAGGTAACACACCCCGAGTATGTTGATTTCAATAGTGATGAAGATGACTTGTTAGGTGATGATTTGCTTGGTGACAACTCTAGTGATGAATACTATGATGAAAGACCAATTAATCATGCTAATCAAGATAAAACGAAAGACAATGATAAGGAGAAGATTGAGGCTCTAACTAAAGAACTAAAAACTCTTAAGTTAGCTCATGACACTATCTTCGAAGATCATCGAGAACTTTTAAGAGCTCATGAGAAACTACGCTTTGAAAAGCTCAATCTTGAGCAAGAGCATGAGTTCTTAAAGGCAATCAATGATGATCTCCGCAAGAAAAGTTATTCTTACATTGCCAATCGTTTACTCTTATCCACTTACATGCCTCAAGTTAAGTCTAACAAGAAAGATTCTTCCTCTAGTAGTAACAATGATCATGCTAAATCCAATATTGTTGCTTCTAGCAGTTCTCTTGATTCCACTAATGATTCTCTTAGCCAAGTTACACTTGAGCAAGAAAATAGCTTATTGAAGGGAATTATAGAGAAAGGAGTGTACAAAAGCCTTGCCGGGAGTAAGCAATTTGAGGAAATTGTGCGCAAGCAAGGAATGCTCCGGAAGAATCAAGGTGTTGGTTTTGAACGAAAGTTCAATGCCAATGGAGTTGAATGGGAAGAAGATAAATACCCCAAGACAAAGTTTGTCCCTCAACAAGAGAAGTATACTTCTTTCAAGGGGACACAAGCTCAAGATGATCTTCCACCACAAGACTACGAGCAAAAAGGCAAGGACAAGCTTCAAGAGGAAATTGATGCATTTGAAGAAGCTCCAAAGACCTTAGTCAAGTGGATTCCCAAGACTACTTCAAGTTCCACTTCATCAAGTACGACTACAACTCCAAGGATTCCCATCAAGATGATGTGGATCCAAAAGAAGAAGAACTAGAAAGTTCTTGAGGGTGACTCCGCCAACATACTTCATTCTTATCATTTTGGCAAGAACAAGTGCAATCAACTTCCACATCTTGCACTAGTTCAAGGAGTCACAAACCCTCTTGTTGGTAAGACAAGGGACAAGGTAACCTAAAAGTTTTCATGGACATCATCCTCGTGTGCATCACTCTATGTCTATGGATATCCTTGTTTGTTCCTTGTGGGACTAACCCATGTAGGTATTGAAAGTGCAATTCACTCAAATGGATAGCTCCAAGAGATCTACATCAACATTGAGCATCCACATCTTCAATATCTACATGAAGTCATCATCGACAAAACCCAAGGTTAGTTCATCCCTCTTAGGGGGGATATCACATCTAGGGGGAGTTTTACTCTAAGACTTGAGCTAAAGCAACTCTAAAGATGTGAACAAATCAATGCTTTATGTAAAAGTGGTAACCCCACTTGAGCTTAAACGATGAGTATGACCTATGATAAAGTGTTCTCACTTGACTCCTAAGTCAATATACTCATATATAGATGACCTAGTCATCGCAAATTGCTTGATAGATGCTAGAATTGGTTGTGCATGTCTTGCCACATATTTCATTTGTCATCTTATTGTGTGAGCATGCTGGTTGCATAATTTACTCATTCGAGGACATCCACTTGTTGTTTTGATTGTTTGGTTTTATCTTCTTTTGCCAAGTGGATGGACAAGAATGCCTAAGAACCTCCTCTAGCTATCTATGCTTTTCTCATCTCAAAATCTATTCATGCTGCATCACAAAATTTGATCAAGTCAGATTCGAACCACTCTGTGTGAGGAGCGCTCGGAGTCCCCGATTCATCATAGACTTAAACTTCCAAAACCTCTTTATGATTCTCGGTCTGACCGATACTCCACTTTCGGTCCTACCGAGATCATTCAGTTGATCTAGGTTTTCGATCTCGGTGCAACCGATTTGAACCTTTCGGTCACACCGAGTTTCAGTAACTGAACGCAGTTATGAATCTCGGTGCCACCGAGTTGTTCCACTCGGTCACACCGACAGGGTCGGGCTATATATAGTCACGGGCAAAATTTGGAAATTTCTCCGAACCCCTTCGCCCACGCGATAGCCTTCTCTGCCCTCGAGGTCTCCGGATCATCTTCTCGCCGCCAGCAGCCTCCAGTCGCTGGTTTCCGTCGCCGTTAACAGGAATTCTGCCCCGCCGTTGCCGCCCTAGCAAGTCCCCGCCGAACTAGGGTATGGACTTGATCTTTGTGCTATTCCTCAATCTGATTCCTAGCACATTGTGATCATACTGTTTCTAGCCACGTTTGATAAACTTCTATCCAGTCAAAACGCTCATAGGTTAGGTTTGATTCAAAAATTCTAGGTTTAGGTTTCCGCCGAAACCATCTCGGACCCACCGAGTTGAAAAACTCGGTCCCACCGATTTGGCTTATGCCATTGCACAAGTGAGACTCGGTCTGACCGAGAATTACTTATCGGTGTGACCGATTTTTGAACTCAGTGAAACCCTAGCAGTCTCGGTGCCACCGAACTGTGACTCGGTCCTACCGAGTTCACTAGTTTAGGTTCCAAAACTGCTTCGGTATCACCGAGTTTGAAAATCGGTAGATCCGAGATGATTTCAGTGGGAAACTAAAACTAAGTTTTTGGATCATTCTTTTTGCAAAAATCTCTGCTTTTTGTGATGCTCATCCACTCTATCTCTTCTATAATCTATTCACAGGGTCAGCAGTTAGTTTGCAGCATGTCAGACCAGAGTGATAGCCAGAATCTGTCAGAGCAGCAAGTGGTCATGAGTGAGGGCACTAGTCCCTCCAGTTCATCTGATGAAGGCAGCAGGAGCACTCCTAGCAATTTGCCAAAGGCTGCCACGAGACAAAGGAAGAAGAAAACTTCAGACTCTGAAGATGAGGACTATGTGGCAGAGGAAGAGGCCACTTCCAAGAGAGTTGAGCCAGCTCAAGGCACAAAGCCAGGGCTGAAAATCAAAAGGCCAGCAGGCAGGCAGCCCATGTCAAAGGCAAGAGCCTCAACTGAGAAGCCCACTCCCCAAGAGCCAGTTGCTGCAGAAGGCAAGAAGAGAAAGGAGAGGGTGAAGAAGACTGTGGCTGGAGTACTTGGCAAAGCTTCCATCATGGAAGAGGAAGAAGAAGAAGAGGCAGCTGCACCAGCGCCCAAGGCACCCAAGCTAATGGGAGATGCCATAAAATCAGGGGGAGCTGCTTCCAAGGCCAAGCCAGCTCCAAAGCCAAAGCCCAAGAGGCACACACGGAGCATTCCTGCAGCTAAGAAGAACAAGGCCCCAGTGCCTGAGACTGTTGCTGAGGATGAGGAAGAAAATGTCCTAAGGAAGCTCAAGCCCAAGATCCCAGACCACAATGATGCTCATCCTGTGGCTAAGGATATGAAGCTCAGGAGAGACTCAGGGCTCAGGAAGTGGAGAGAAGCAGATCCATATGCTTCTAGGAGAAGGACTGCCGTAGACTACAGGTTTCACACCAAGGAGCAGCATGATTTCTATGAGACTGTGCTGCTAGATAAGAAGCCCATTGTCTGTGATATGCGATGGGTTGATTGGACATATATCGAGGAGAATGAGGAGTACTACCCAGGAGTATTTGATAGCTTTAGTGCTTGTGGAGTAGCTGACTTTGTTGGGCAGAAGCTCACAAAGTGGAACGAGGAACTTATCATGCAGTTCTACTCCACGGCACACTTTTATCCAGATGGGCGAATCACATGGATGTCTGAGGGTACAAGGTACCAATCTACAGTGGCTGAGTGGGCACAGATCATTAATGCCCCAGAAGAGCAAGATGAGGACTTGGATATCTATGCCAAGAAAAAGATGGACCACAACTCCATGTACAACATGTACAAGGAGATTCCGAATGAAGCACTTGACACGTTCAAATTTGGCTCAGTGCATTATCTGCTATCAGGACTGCCTACGATCAACTGGATCCTTAGGCACACCCTTCTGCCCAAGTCTGGAGATCACAAAATGATCAGAGGCCATGCTATCAACTTGCTACATGTGTTTGATGTGCCTCAGAAATTCAAAGTCATGAGCCTCATAGTGGAAACAATTAAGAGGACTGCAACAGATCAGAAGAGGAGCTGTGGATATGCCCCTCAGATTCAGGAGCTCATCAACTCCAAGATGGGCACGTGCGTATATTTGTTGGATAAGGAACACCTGCCCATCCGTCCAGATTTCGAGGACAATGAAGTTGTTATGACTGAGAACGAGCCATCATCTGCACAAGCTTTTGCAAAGAAGGAGAAGGCGAGGAAGGAGAAAGCTGCCAAGATGCCTACCCAAGAGGAGGCATCTGAGTACTTCTTGAAGACCAAACAAGAGCAGCTTGGTTACTTGATTGCCTCCATGCTGAGGATTGAGCAAAGTCTAGCCACCCTCACTAAGAATCAGCAGAGCCTAGAGAGGATCATGGAACAGAAGTTCTATGACTTGGATGTCAAGGTAACGGAAGTTCAGTCTGCAGTGGAGCAGCTCCAGGAGGACATGAATGAGAGGAGAGGCAGGACCACGACTCATGCTTTTTCTACAGTGCCACGAGGCCCGAGGTCGTATGCCGTGCCAGTTGCTGACACCAGAGCCACCACTTCAACACCAGCTATAGCCTCAGCTCCAGCATCTACTTCAGCTCCAACTCCAGCGACTACTTCAACATCTACAGAAGCCTTCGTCCTTGGAGTGATCCGGACTCCACCACCACCAGAAGATCAAGCCTGAGCGTCCATCTAGTGCTATGCATTTTCTAGGAACTTTTTGGTAAGTTGTTGCCAAAGGGGGAGAAGATGTATAGATCATAGGCTTCGAGAGAGAGAGAGTGTTGCTTTTCTCTCTTGCTTTATTTGGTGGTTTTTCGAACCTTTTCTGCTTTTGAGTGCTTGATACTACGTCATTATTTGTGAGACATTGATGATCATGTGTTTGATCATAAGCTACACTTAATGCTTGCTTAATGCTATTATCCTATCTATCTTGTGTGATCATTTATTATTCTTGGTGATGAGTGCATGTATTTCATTCTTATCATTTTGAGCGCTCCACCAAGATGTATGTGACATGGAAGAGTAACCCATGACTCTAACTCTTTGTGCATTTGCAGTCCAAAGCAAATTTTAAATATGCACAAATCTAGGGGGAGCTCTTACTTATCACATACTTCTCAAAGCGACGATATATTTCATGCTTATTAGCATTTGTCGAAGCTTTGATCTATATGTTGTCATCAATTACCAAAAAGGGGGAGATTGAAAGTGCAACTATCCCTAGGTGGTTTTGGTAATTCATAACAACATATAGCTCATTGAGCTAATACTATTCCAAGATAATTATTTCAGGAAAACTCAATGATTGGCATGGCATGGATGTGAAAGTGGAACCCTCAAAATGCTAAGGACAAAGGATTGGCTCAAGCTCAAAAGCTCAAGACTCTTCATTTTATATTTTAGTGATCCAAGATCACATTGACTCTTTAGGAAAAGCCAATACTATTAAGGAGGGATGAGGTGTTGCTTAATGAGCCTCTTGCTTCATGTGCTTAGTGATATGCTCCAAAATCCTCAACTACTTTCCCATATCCATATATGACCTAAACCCTAAGCCAAACTCAGTCCTACCGATTCTTCCTATCCGGCGCCACCGAGTTTTCACTTGTTATTAGCCACTGCCAAACCCTAGCAATTCGGTCCTACCGATAAGGATCTCGGTCTCACCGAGATGGGGTTGCAAACTCTCTGTTTCCCTTTCGTAACTTTTCGGTCTCACCGAAAGAGCGAATCGGTCCCACCGAGATTGCAATGTAAACTCAGTGTTTCCCCTTTGTAACTTTTCGGTCTCACCGAGTTCCACTCGGTCTCACCGAAAGAGCAAATCGGTCCCACCGAGTTTGCCTGACCAACTCTCTGGTTAGCTAATTACCAAATTCGGTCTCACCGAGTTTGTGTAATCGGTCTCACCGAGATTACGTTATGCCCAAACCCTAACCGAATTGGTCCTACCGAGTTGCATGTCAGTCCCACCGAAATTCCTAACGGTCACTAGGTTTACTACTTCGGTCAGACCGAGTTTTCTAATCCGGTCCCACCGAGATTGGTAAATTGTGTGTAACGGTTGGATTTCGTGTGGAGGCTATATATACCCCTCCACCTCCTTCTCATTAAGTGAGAGAGCCATCAGAACACACACACCATTCCTACTCATATGTTCTGAGAGAGAACCACCTACTCATGTGTTGAGACCAAGACATTCCATTCCTACCATATGAATCTTGATCTCTAGCCTTCCCAAGCTGCTTTCCACTCAAATCTTCTTTCCACCAAATCCAAATCCTATGAGAGAGAGTTGAGTGTTGGGGAGACTATCATTTGAAGCACAAGAGCAAGGAGTTCATTACCTACACACCATTTGTTACTTCTTGGAGAGTGGTGTCTCCTAGATTGGCTAGGTGTCACTTGGGAGCCTCCGACAAGATTGTGGAGTTGAACCAAGGAGTTTGTAAGGGCAAGGAGATCGCCTACTTCGTGAAGATCTACCGCTAGTGAGGCAAGTCCTTCGTGGGCGATGGCCATGGTGGGATAGACAAGGTTGCTTCTTCATGGACCCTTTGTGGGCGGTTGCTCCTTCGTGGACCCTTCGTGGGTGGAGCCCTGTGTGGACTCGCGCAACCGTTACCCTTCATGGGTTGAAGTCTCCATCAATGTGGATGTAGGATAGCACCACCTATCCGAACCACGGGAAAAACATCCGTGTCTCCAATTGCGTTTGAAATCTCCAAACCCTTCCCTTTACTTACTTGCAAGTTGCATGCTTTACTTTCCGCTGCCTATATACTCTTTGCATGCTTGCTTGAATTATGTGATGATTGCTTGACTTGTCCTAAATTAGCTAAAATCTGCCAAGAACTAAAATTGGGAAAAGGTTAAGTTTTTATTTGGTCAAGTAGTCTAATCACCCCCCCTCTAGACATACTTTCGATCCTACAATGGATGATGTAATGTTATTTATGTACTTGATTGACGTGGCGAGTGTAAGCCAACTATGTTATCTCCCCTTTTATTATTATTACATGGGATGTTGTGAAGATTGCCTAACTTGCGACATATGCCTTCAATGCGATTATGTCTCTAAGTCGTGCCTGGACACGTGGGAGCTATAGTCGCATCGAGGGTGTTACAAGTTGGTAATCAGAGCCTTCCCCGACCTTAGGAGCCCCATTGCTTGATCATTTTTAGCAGCCGAGTTGTGTCTAGAAAAATGTTTTGAGTCATTTAGGAATTATATATCGGAGAGCTTAGGAATTCTTTTTACTTCCCAGTCTCCTCATCGCTCTGGTAAGGCATCCTGATGTAGCGTTTTGACTCTTCTCTTCTCAAATTTCACTAAATTTTTTTTAGGATCACGCGGGTATCTTGGAATCGTTCCGATGGTTTTATGATGAGACCATTGACTTGGTGCCTCCTGTCAGGGGTTTAGTGGAAGTGTCCCGGGGAGTTGAGCTCTGAGGTGTTGTCATCATAATTTTACCGTTGCAATTCTGGAATACCTGAGTTTAGTACGCCGACATCGAAAATCTCTTTTATGCAGTTCGTTGGTGAGATAACCTCGACGCCACCCAGTACTGGGGCGGGAGTTCGGGAGTATCGCCATAACTTGTATAATGGATGCTTTTCGATGGTTGAGGTAGATGGTTTCCAAAGGTTTCTTGGTTATGTGTTGAAGGATGGATACAGCTGGATGTAGGATTTTCTAGTTTGGGTGAGATATTATGCTTCCCCTATATCCCCAACAACTGATTGCATAACCGGAAAGGTTCGGGAGTTTCATAGGTGGGAATTCTAGTAGCTCTAGTTTTTCTTCCACGGATATTGGTTTGAGATTGGGTTTTGTTACCGATTATTCGTTCTTGATCCGTACCTTGTTGATTTATTTCTCTACCTTAATTCTACGTGGCTTCGCAATTTATGGATATGTGACCATTTCAAGAGGATTGCATTCGTTCATTTTGTTCGGATGTGAAGACTATATGTTGCAATTTTCATTCCGTTGGATTCAGCTTCAATATTTCGTCTGTCAATGTGCTAATGGTGGCCAACCTCTTCAGGATGGCTCCTCCAACGCGCACGACTCCGAATCCTGATCCGCCACCACCTCCACCTCCTCCAGAGGCATGGCAAGCTGTGATGGCCGCAACCAATGCAAACACACAGCTGATCATGCAAATTCTTCAAGAGCGCAATCAAGGCAGTCATGGGAATCAAGGCAACAATCAGAATCACTTTCTACACTCCACCAGTTCCTTGCTAACGGGCCAAAGACTTTCAGCAATTGTGTTGAGGCAACCGATGCTGACGATTGGCTTGTGGATCTGTGTAAGCATTTCGAGTGCAGTAACATCAGGCCTGAGGACTTTTTTAAGTTCGCTTCCTTCCAACTCAAAGATCAAGCTGCAGAATGGTTCCAGCAGTACAAGGACTCCAGAGGTGGACGTGTTATCACTTGGGATGATTTCCGCCGAGATTTCCGAGCTCATCATATTCCGCAGAGTGTGGTTGAAAGCAAGCGTGAGGAATTCCGCAATCTGAAGCAAGGCTCTTTGTCTGTCTATGACTACAACAAGTTCTTTCAGAAGCTTGCCCGCTTTGCCAAGCAGGACGTCCCTGATGAGAAGAGCATGATATATCAGTTCAGGGGTGGTCTCAGAGAAGAAATTCAGCTAGCTCTTGTCCTCTTCGAGCCCTTGAGATATGATGAGTTCTACAACATGGCACTGAAGCAAGAGGCTGCTCAGTTGAGGTGTGATGCTTCCAAGAAGTGAGTCAGAGATGTTACTCCCTCTTCCTCTACTCAAGTGGCCAAGCAGCAGAAGTTTTGGCTTCCTCCTCCTCCGTTCCGTCAGCCATATCAGCAGAAGAGCAAAGGTGGCAGTGGTTCTTCCAACCCACCCAACCCTGGCTTTCAGAACAAGACTTCGTCTCAAGCTCCAAGATCGAGTGCTCCGTATCACCGTCCGCTTTCAGAGGTCACGTGCAACAAGTGCCAACAGAAGGGTCACTATGCCAACAAGTGTCTCAACCAGAGGCGTCTTCCTCCTCCTCCTCCTGTCAGATCGGCAAGTACAGCTGTGGTCAAGCATAACCCCAAGTTCGCCAAGGTTAATATGGTGAATGCAGCTCAGGAAGAGGACTCACCAGATGTGATCATGGGTAACCTTCCTATTAATGATATTCCTGCAAAAGTTCTTTTTGAAACGGGTGCATCGCATTGCTTCATTTCCAAACCTTTTGCATCAAAGTATGAGTGTGATTATCAGTATCTGCAAAATTCCTTGCAAATTGTGTCACCGGGCAAGCAGATGATAGCTAACACCTGCGTCCCGGAGGTTACTATCACATTGGGTGACTACAAGTTCCTTTCTTCCCCAATTGTTCTTGGTAACTCGGATATTGATATTATTCTCGGAATGGATTGGCTTTCTAAGCACAAGGCACATCTTGATTGTGCTGCCAGCAGATTCAATTGACTCATTCGTCTGAGGATGTAATTGTCTTTGCCACTCGGGATGATACCATTCGTCTGTTTTCTCTCAATGAGAAGGGTGAATTGGATGCCATCTCTCAAATTCCAGTCGTTTGCGAATATCAAGACGTCTTTCCAGAAGAGCTCCCAGGAATGCCTCCGCACCGGCCAGTTGAATTCGTTATGGATCTTGAGCCTGGTACGGAACCTGTGTGCAAACATCCTTACAAGCTCGGACCTGAAGAGTTGAAGGAGCTGAAGAAGCAACTTGATATGCAAGAGAAAATGGGTCTTATCCGGCCTAGTTCTTGTCCGTGGGGTTGTGGTGTTCTTTTTGTGAAGAAGAAGGATGGAACGGACCGACTTTGTGTTGATTAGCGTCCGGTGAACAAGAAGACCATCAAGAACAAATATCCACTTCCCAACATCAATGAGCTGTTCGAACAACTCAAAGGTGCCCAAGTATTCTCCAAGCTTGATCTCCGTATGGGTTATCACCAGATTTGCATTCGTGAAGAAGATATTCCCAAGACAGCATTCAGAACAAGCTTCGGTTCATATGAATACACTGTCATGTCTTTTGGCCTCGCCAACGCTCCTCCGACGTTCTCTCGAATGATGAACTTCATCTTCAACGCCTACACCAATGACTTCGTTTTGGTCTATCTCGATGACATTCTGGTTTTCTCCAAGAACAAGGAATATCATGCCAAGCACTTGCGTTTGGTTCTTGATAAGCTCAGAGAACATCAGTTCTACGCCAAGTTCTCCAAGTGTGAATTTTGGCTTGATGTGGTTCTTTATCTTGGTCATATCATCTCTGCCAAGGGCATTGCCGTGAATCCTGAGAAGGTGTCTGCAATTGTGAATTGGGAACCTCCCCAGAATGTGAAGCAACTCCGCAGTTTTCTCGGTCTCGCAAGCTATTGCCGAAGATTCGTTGAAAACTTTTCCAAGATCGCGAAGCCTCTCTCAAATCTTCTCCAGAAGCACGTCAAGTATGTTTGGTCTCCGGAGTGTGATATTGCTTTCAACACTTTGAAAGAGAAGTTGATCACTGCTCCAGTTCTGACTCCGCCTGATGAATCCAAGCCGTACGAGGTCTTTTGTGATGCCTCTCTCCAAGGTCTTGGCGCAGTATTGATGCAAGAGAAGAAAGTGGTTGCTTATACATCTCGCCAGTTGAAGCCTAATGAGAAGAACTACCCCACTCATGATCTCGAGTTGGCGGCAGTTGTGCATGCTCTTTTGACTTGGAGACATCTTCTATTGGGAAGGAAAAGTGGACATTTTCACTGATCACAAGAGTCTCAAGTACATCTTCACTCAGCCTAATCTCAACCTCAGGCAAACTCGATGGGTCGAAATGATTCAAGAGTATAATCCGAGTATCGAGTATACTCCAGGCAAGGCCAATGTGATTGCTGACGCATTGAGCAGAAAGGCTTATTGCAACAGTCTGATTCTCAAGCCTTATCAACCCGAGCTTTGTGAAGCTTTCCGCAAACTTAATCTACAAGTTGTTCCTCAAGGTTTCCTCGCCAACCTTCAAGTCTCTCCTACCTTGGAAGATCAGATTCGCCAAGCAGAACTTCTGGATGCTATGGTGAAGAAGGTGAAGATTGGGATTGCCAAGAGTCAACCCAAGTACAAGTGCTACCGCCTTGATGACAAGGATACTCTCTTCTTCGAGGATCATATTGTTGTACCCAAGCGTGGCAATGATGCTATATTTGTTGTCATCGACAAACTCACCAAAGTGGCTCACTTTCTGCCTATCAAAGAGTCGATCACTGCAGCTCAATTGGCGGAACTCTACACCTCTCGCATTGTCTCTCTGCACGGTATTCCTCAAGTGATCTCTTCAGACCGTGGCAGCATCTTTACCTCGAAGTTTTGGGATTCTTTTCAGAAGGCCATGGGCACGAACATCCGCTTCAGCACAACTTTCCATCCTCAAACTAGCGGTCAAGTCGAGCGTGTCAACCAGATTCTTGAAGATATGCTCAGGGCTTGTGTGATCTCCTTCGGCATGAAGTGGGGGGATTGTCTTCCTTATGCTGAATTCTCCTACAACAACAGTTCTCAAGCAAGTTCGGGCAAGGCCCCTTTTGAAATTCTGTATGGCAGGAAGTGCCGTACCCCTCTCAACTGGTCTGAAACCGGTGAACGTCAGCTTTTGGGTAATGACTTAATCACAGAAGCAGAAGAAATGTGCAAAGTCATTCGTGATAACCTTAAAGCGTCCCAATCCCGCCAGAAGAGCTACTATGATAGTAAGCACCGTGATTTGGCTTTCGAGATCGGAGATCATGTTTACCTCCGTGTCTCTCCTATGAAAGGTACTCGTCGCTTCGGTATCAAAGGGAAGCTTGCCCCTAGATACGTGGGACCTTTCAAGATTGTCAGCAAGAGAGGCGACCTCGCCTATCAACTCGAGCTTCCTTCAAACTTTGCAAATGTTCATGATGTGTTCCATGTCTCTCAGCTTCGAAAGTGCTTCAAGACTCCTGACCGCACCGTCAACTTCGAGGACATTGAGCTCCAAGAAGACCTCTCTTATCGTGAGCACCCAGTTGCTATTCTTGAAGAGACTGAACGGAAGACTCGCAACAAGTCAATCAAATTTCTCAAAGTCAAGTGGTCACACCATTCCGACCGTGAAGCTACCTGGGAACGCGAGGATCACCTCCGTTCTGAGTACCCAGCGTTCTTTCAGTCCTAGATCTTGGGACGAGATCCTTTCGTAGTGGTGGAGTGTTGTAACACCCCGGATGTAACTTTCCCAATTTGTACTCCAACTCTTGCCGTTTCTGGCGTTAAGTTATATTTATTTCCTCGGGTTCGGGTTTTGTCTTCGTGTGTTGTTGTCTTTTTCATGCATCTCATATCATGTCATCATGTGCATTACATTTGCATACGTGTTCGTCTCATGCATTCGAGCATTTTCCCCGTTGTCCGTTTTGCATTCCGGCGCTTCATTCTCCTCCGGTGGCCAATTCTAGCTTTCTTTCGTGTGTGGGGATTAAAAATTTCCGGATTGGACCGAGACTTGCCAAGCGGCCTTGGTTTACTACCGGTAGACCGCCTGTCAAGTTTTGTACCATTTGGACTTCGTTTGATACTCCAACGGTTAACCGAGGGACCGAAAAGGCCTCGTGTGTGTTGCAGCCTAAAACCCCTCCATTTTGGCTCAAAACCCACCAAACTCTGCTCCATGTCCTAGAGCGTTCGATCACGATCGCGTGGCCAAAAACCGCACCTCATTTGGACTCTCCTAGCTCCACTTATGCCTATAAATAGACCCCCCCATTTTCGGATCTTCTCCTCCCACGAAACCCTAAAAAAAACAGATCTCGCCGCCGCCGGACGTGTCCGGACGGAGCCGGACAGCGTACGGATCCTGCCGCCCTCTCCCGCGCTGCCACATGGCAACCGGCGCCCGCCGCCGCCACGGCCCGGCCTCGGCCCTCCTCCCCGCCGCTCGGGCCAGAGGCCGCCGCCCGCGCCTGCATCGTCGTCCCCGCGGCCGGTGGCCGAGCCCACCTCGCCGCGCCGCCGCTGTTCCTGCCGGCGAGGTCCCGCCGCCCCGAAGCTTAGCGCCGTCCCGCGCCTCGCCTGGCGGCCGCCGCCGCCCCGGTCGACCACCGCCACCGCCGCCTCGTTCCCGGCGCGCCCCGGGCCTCCCTCGCAGCTCCGGCAAGCCGCCGGCCTCCTCCGGAAATTGATTCCAGCGAACATCTACAGTAACTCTGGCGTGCTCCGAAATCCGTGCCGATCGGATCTCAGATCTGAAAACCCTAGGGTTGACTTTTGCCTCTCCGTTATTTTTTTATGCAATCTTTGACCTGTGATATCTCCGCATCCGTTGCTCCGATTTGAACATATAGTATATCAAAATGTTCGTCTCAATGAGTACATCATTTCATTCCATTGCATCATTTTCATTTGCGTTCATCTTGATTCCCGAAATGCTGTTAGAAGGAGGCTTCGTGAGTTAGTTGTCAGATCTGCTAGTTCATCTTAGACTTTTGTCATTTTTGCCATGATTATTGTGTGCATGATATGCCCATGAGTCCTATAGATGTTTTGTTAAGGGTTTTGTCATCTATCCATAGGTGCAACCCATGTATTTTTAGGAGGTGTGTGGTGACTTGTGCAAGCTTGCAAAGTGGTGCACTTGCTAATTCTGTTTTCAGGGACTTCGTAATTTCACTAAGTCCTGGGATTGTTTAGTTCATGATGCCATACGTTCATGTTGTTTCCTAGTGATCCGTGCCTCTTTTGAGGATGATCAGTAAGGGAGTTTTGTTAATCTTGTAGTGCTCTATCCATCCATGTCTTTGTTTGCAATTATGGAGCGCCCTAGCTTGAGTCAATCGAGCTCTACTTTTGCTTCGTTGCGAATCTGGGCAGATCGTCAACTTGTTTGCGATTTTGCCGATGTTGTTGTAGTTGACCCGCGCATGCTATGCCATTGTTCTTGCCATTTATAGCTTGAATTTTGTGCCTTCTTAAGGTATGTATGCTTGTCTTTCCATGACTTGCACCGTAGTGAGTGCATCAAGCTCATAAAACATGCCTTCGTGAGTTACTTTTTAGCATGTCCCAGTTTTCACTAAGTCTGAAAACTGATTATGTTTTTGCTATGTTCGGGTGCTTGTTAGTATATTTTGTTTTCCATTTTGGCTCAAGGTCACTAAGGGACTTTTGTTAAGCTTGTTGAGTAGCTCCATGCCATGTCTTTCTTTGTCATGTTCGGGTCCTGTAGCATGTTGTTTTGTTGCTCCGAAGAGGGCTATATGATCTGAAATTCCAGACAAGTGTTAATTTCACTAAGTCCGAGATCTGTTTTACCATTTGCGTTTTTGCCATGCTTGTTTAAACCTGTTAATGGATGAATTGGCCGTAGCTCAGTGCTAGACTTTTGTTAAGCATCTTGTGTGTATCCCTGCCATGTATTTTGTTGTCATGTTTGGATGCTGTAGCATGTTCATTTCGTTGCATTTAAATGCCTACTTGCTGTAATCGCAGACCGGCGTCATTTTTGAATCGCTTGTCATTTCCAAACCGTAACTCCGATTCCGGCCTTCTTTATATCGTTTTCAAGCGATTTCATCTCATATTTCCAGTGGCACACTTGGATTTCCAAGTTGAGGCCAGGTTCATGCATTTCCTGTCATATCTTGCATTTTGCATCCCGCATCGCATCCCGCATAGCATATCATCTTTGCATTGTGTTTTTTGAGTTTGCACGTGGTTGATTGTATCCTTGTTGCTTGTTTGTCTTGTTTGGGTAGAGCCGGGAGACGAGTTTGCTAACGAGGAGCCCGTTGAGTTTGCTCTTGAGGATCCAGTCAACTCTGACAACTGTGCAGGCAAGATGATCATACCCTCGAAATCACTACTATCTTTGCTATGCTAGTTTGCTCGCTCTTTTGCTATGCCATTGCTACGATGCCTACCACTTGCTTGCAAGCCTCCCAAATTGCCATGTCAAACCTCTAACCCACAATTGTCCTAGCAAACTGTTGATTGGCTATGTTACCGCGTTGCTCAGCCTCTCTTATAGCGTTGCTAGTTGCAGGTGAAGATTGGAGGCCGTTCCTTGTTGGAACATCTTTTATTTACTTGTTGGGATATCATTATATTGCTATGTTATCTTAAATGCATCTATATACTTGGTAAAGGGTGGAAGGCTCGGCCTCTCGCCTAGTGTTTTGTTCCACTCTTGCCGCCCTAGTTTCCGTCATATCGGTGTTATGTTCCCGGATTTTGCGTTCCTTACGCGGTTGGGTTATAATGGGAACCCCTTGATAGTTCGCCTTGATTAAAGCTTTTCCAGCAATGCCCAACCTTGGTCTTACCATTTGCCACCTAGCCTCTTTTTCCCTCGGGTTTCCGGAGCCCCCGGGTCATCTTATTTTAACCCCCCCGGGCCAGTGCTCCTCTGAGTGTTGGTCCAAACTAGAGTCCTGTGCAGCGCCCCCTCGGGGAAACTCGAGGTTTGGTTTTAGTTGTATGGAGCGCTCATCTGAGTGTGCCCTGAGAAAGAGATATGTGCAGCTCCTATCGGGATTTGTCGGCACATTCGGGCGGTGTTGCTGGTCTTGTTTTAACCTGTCGAAGTGTCTTGAGTTACCGAGATACCGAGTCTGATCGGAATGTCTTGGGAGGAGGTCTATTCCTTCGTTGATCGTGAGAGCTTGTCATGGGCTAAGTTGGGACTCCCCTGCAGGGATTGAACTTTCAAAAGCCGTGCCCGCGTTTATGGGCAGATGGGAATTTGTTAATGTCCGGTTGTAGATAACTTGAACCTTAACTTAATTAAAATGAATCAACTGAGTGTGTTACCGTGATGGCCTCTTCTCGGCGGAGTCCGGGAAGTGGACACGGTGTTGGAGTAATGTTTGTGCAGGTTGTTCTCTAGTTTCTCGCTCGTGCTTTGCCTTCTCTTCTCGCTCTCTTTTGCGAATAAGTTAGCCACCATATTTGCTAGTTGCTTGTTGCAGCTCCACTCATATTTAACCCCTTGCCATTCCTATAAGCTTAAATAGTCTTGATCGCGAGGGTGCGAGATTGCTGAGTCCCTGTGGCTCACAGATTACTATTACACCAGATGCAGGGCCTGATGATTCCGCTCCAGGAGACGCATATGAGCTCAAGTGGGAGTTCGACGAAGACTCTCAATGATACTACGTTTCCTTTCCCGATGATCAGTAGTGGTGCCCAGTTGGGGGTGATTGGGACCGTGTCGCATGTTGGGTTCTCTTTTATTTTGGCGCCGTAGTCGGGCCTTGAGTGTATGGATGATGTAATGTTATTTATGTACTTGATTGACATGGCGAGTGTAAGCCAACTATGTTATCTCCCCTTTTATTATTATTACATGGGATGTTGTGAAGATTGCCTAACTTGCGACTTATGGCTTCAATGCGATTATGTCTCTAAGTCTTGCCTCGACACGTGGGAGCTATAGTCGCATCGAGGGTGTTACAGGTCGCCACCTCGGCCGTGGCCCCTGGCAAATTTACAATGATCCTGTCATTTTGCAATCGCGTCTTTTTTTATATATACATATCTATAGACAGGGTATTACTTACCCTTGTTTTCCTCGAGCTGCCTCTTGGCAAGGTCGAGCTCTTTCTTGGACCACTCGAGGTCCTGCTTCAAGGCGGCAACCTCCGCAGTCTATGCGGCAGAGGCCAGCAGCGAAGCCGGCATACGCATATAGACATACTTATGTTAGACTCCTGCGATATTGTTTGATCCTCTATTTGGATTTTCTTTTTGAACACCAAACAAAGCATCAGGGGCTACTGTCTTTGCAGTAATATTTTTCCTATATTTCAAAACCTTACCTCAAAGACTGTTAGAAGGCTGGCACAGGCTTCAGTCAGTCCACTCTTGGCGGACTGAACCTTCTGGACCAGCGCACTCATAATAGTGCGGTGCTCCTCGTCGATGGAAGCGCTGCGAAGCGCTCCCAGCAGATTGTCCGGTGCCTCTGGATGGACAGAGGTCACCAACACAGGCGTCTTGCCCCTCTTGGAAGGAGGCCGCCTGCCCGAGTCCGGAACCACTGGAGGTTCCGACGTGGTATTCGGCTGAGGGCTGAACTCGGAGCCCTCGGGGGCCTGGTTCCCTCTGCTCCCGGAGTCCGGGAGGTCGCCTTGAGGTGCCTCCGGGACTGTCTCCCCTCGACCCGGTGCCTCTTGAGACAACACCTCGGCATTGCCCGTAGGGCAAGGGGAGGTGGCGGTAGGAAGTGGATCGCTATCCATATCCGACGAGTCCAGGGAGCCGTCCGACGAGGATATGTCAATACGGGCTCGGGACGGTCTGCATAATCACAATTTGGTGTTAGGAGAAGCAGTGCGACAAAGGAATGCTATGAGTTACTCTGTTATCCGAATACTTACGACCTCGCCAGGGGCTTGGCCCTGCGCAGCCACTCGTCTTCTCCTTCGGCGGCGGTGGTGGAACTGTCCGGAAGGAGAGTCCTTCCCTTCTTGGACCCTTCGCCCCCCAGTTGGGGTGGCCTTCCTTTTCTTGTCTCCCATGTCTGGAGGGGGAGCATCTTCATCTTCCTCCTCGTCTTCGGGGGAGGAGCGCGTCGCGGATTTATCGGACGATAAGTCCGATAAACCCTGGCACCGGGAACTCTTTTGGGTTCCCTTGGCCTTCTTGGTCTTCTCCGATACCTCGTAAGGAGCCGGAGTCAGCATCTCCGTCAGGAGAGCGTCTGTAGTGTCTTCGGGCAGAGGGGCCAGACAGTTTATCTGCCCCGACGTCTCCACCCAGTCCTGTCAAAGGCATGGAGATCAGACCTCACACCCTTTTAAGCTAGGGGAAATAAATAACCTACTGGATGTATAGAACTCACCGAATGCGCTTGACGCTTCGCGCTTAGCCCGCGGTCCTCGGTGAGGGAGGGAGGGACCTCAGCGCCCTTAGAGAACACCTTCCAGACGTCCTTGTGCATCGTGTCAAAGAGCTCGCTCAGAGTTTGGTGCTGGGCCGGGTCGAACTCCCACAAGTTGAATTCTCGTTGTTGGCACGGGAGGATCTGGCGGATGAGCATGACCTGGACTATATTGACAAGCTTGAGCATCTTGCCGGCCATATTCCGGATACAATTCTGGAGTCCGTCTAGCTCTACCGATGAACCCCGGGACAGGCCCTTCTCTTTCCAGGAGGTGAGCCGCGTGGGGATTCCGGATCGAAACTTGGGGGCAGCCACCCATTTGGCGTCGCGCGGCTTGGTGATGTAGAACCACGCCGATTGCGACCCCTTTATGGTCTCCACGAAGGAGCCTTCGAGCCATATAACGTTGGGCATCCTACCCACCATGGCTTCTCGCATTTTGCTTGTTGGTCGCCCACCACCTTCGGCTTGATATTGAAGGTCTTTAACCACAGGCCGAAGTGGGGCCGGATGCGTAGGAAAGCCTCACACACGACGATGAACGCCGAAATGTTGAGGACGAAGTTCGGGGCCAGATCATGGAAGTCCAGCCCGTAGTAGAACATGAGACCACGGGCGAATGGATGGAGGGGAAACCCCAGTCCACGGAGGAAATGGTGGAGGAAGACTATCCTCTCATGAGGTTCCGGGGTAGGGACGATCTGCCCCACAGCGGGCAGCCAATGCACGATATTCGCGGCTAAGTATCCGGCGCCGCGCAGCTTTTTGATGTGTCCCTCCGTAACGGAGGAAGCCATCCATTTGCCTCCCGCTCCGGACATGTTTGGAGAAGGTTGAGGGGAAGGATGTAGGCTTGGGCGTTGGAGCTCGAGTGCGCAAAAGAGGATTGATACGTCTCCAACGTATCTATAATTTTTGATTGCTCCATGCTATATTATCTACTGTTTTGGACTATATTGGGCTTTATTTTCCACTTTTATATTATTTTTGGGACTAACCTATTAACCGGAGGCCCAACCCAGAATTTCTGTTTTTTGCCTATTTTAGTGTTTCGGATAAATAGAATATCAAACAGAGTCCAAACGGAATAAAATCTTTGGAAACGTGATTTTCTCACCGAACGTGATCCAGGAGACTTGGACCCTACTGCAAGGGATCAAAGAGGTAGTCACGAGGGTGGGGGCGCGCCCCCTGCCTCGTGGGCCCCTCGGTGCTCCACCGACGTACTCCTTTGTAGCGACCCGACCTCAAACGGTCAAGCCTTACTTCCATCTTTATTCATTTGTCCTACTTGAAGATACTTCAGTCCCACTAGAATTATGCGACATGATCCTTCAAATCATTGATGTTTTGCTTCATCGTGGTGGCCATGAGCTTCATCTCCATCATCTCTGCATGGACCTCTCTCAGGTATTCCTGAGTGTGACGGAGTCTTGCTTCTAGTATTTCTCCAATATGACGTATGGCTTCCATAGCAGCTTCATGAACAAAGTCAAAGAATGTTGCTCGTGGTACTCGAGAAATGAAAAAGTATTGTCCCATAGTCTTTGGGAAAACTCCCTTCACACGGTGGAGGTGTACCTCCACGTACCAAAGTTCAACTCCCTTCTCCATGAAAGGATAACCCTTGTAAACTGCATCTCCTTCATGTTGAATATGCTTCATCATGTCCTTCAGGATCTTCGGGTAATCCTGATCACTGGTCAGGGTCATGATCGTTTCCGCGCCCTTCAGAAAAGACTCGTAAAGGGTTGTCATCTGCAGGCATAAGATAGAAGGGGTACTCAGGATACTGTATGTATTTCCTTGGGTGAAATGTGGTTGTTTTTCTGGGAAAAGTTGGGGTCAGCTTGTCCATGGGTTCGAGGTTTTAGTCTGGGTGAGATAATGAGAGAGGCATTCACAATCAACAACAACTCATTTCACATGAGATTCCAACACCTCAACTTTTATTGCTTCACGAGCTATTACAATTTCCATTTCATAACTCAACTCAACATCCCCAACGAAAATAAAAGTGCATTCCAACTTTATTACATGCTTTATTCCAATATCAAGATCTCAACTACTCTGCTCAAGCTCTCCTCGGGTCTGAACATTCTCTGGCAAAATGTCCTACTCCCTTGCAGCATAAACAAATGAATTCAGACAAATCCAGGGGCTTCCTGGTGGTTATCTTGGCTCCTTGGGTTCTTGGCTTCCTTGCTGGGCATTTGCTAGCGTAATGACCTAAATCCTTGCACTTGTAACAAGTGATTTGACTCAGGTCCTTTTCTGCAGAAATTGGGTTGTTCTGGGGATACATGCTCTTTCTCTTCCTCGACTTCTTTGTTCCGATCAATTCCTCTATCTCTTGTCGATCAAACTCCACTTCTTCCGTCGGGAAGTTTCCCAGATACTCTTGGCTTTCCTTCGTGCAATACTGTGAAAAATTTCCTTCTCCACATGAATAACAAGCATTGGAGTAAAATCTGTTTAGCCTTTCTCCATCAGGGTCATTAACATCTTCCTTCATCACATGTTCCTTTAAACTTTCCCCGAGGGCTTCTTTCGCTGCTTCCTTCTGCTGCTTGGTAATTTCTTGTACCTTGGGATAAATATGACACTGGGCAGGGTAGTGCATAGTTCCTTCACACAAGAAACAAGTAACCTTCATGGTTGGACATTCTTCAGCTTGGTGATCTCCTTCACAATGAGGGCATCCATCCTTGTGTTCTTCATGGGTATGTCCTATATCTCCACATATCTTGCAGGCACAAGGTTCCTTTATCGGTTTATTACCGTGCTTTCGGATAAGATGGGATCCCAATAGAGTCTTCTTCAATTCCTCCCAGGTTTTTGCTCCATTACATCCTTGTATGGCTTGCTGCATTTTCCACCAGGTTGCAGCACTTTTTGTGAAGTACTGAAGAGCATACTGAACCTCATACTTCCTTGCAACCAAATTGCTCCTGAAGTGATTCTCCATGTTTTGAATCCATAGCTCTGCCTCCAACCGAGTGATCGGTCCAGGGAATACAAGTCCATCTTCATTCTTCATCTATTGGGTCCAAGGGTTTTGGGATGAGACAAGAGGGATAGAGAGAGATACACACCATACACACAATATAGTTTTGAAAATAAGTTTTATTTGTGGCTGTCAGGAAAACACACACAAAATATGACAGCTCACAAATCATCGCATCTAACGTGAGTATACAACAAGGGTTTGGTCTTCTGAACGTCATATACATCTTGGAATTCTTCAGTGTCTTCAAATTCTTCAATTCTTCGGTGGCTTCGACTATTGTAGCTTCAACTCTTCTAGTGTACGGTGAAGTCTGATATCTTGTCGTTCTCGGAGTGGCTTCAGTTCATCCTCCGTGTGGTCCAAAGGGAACGGGGTTTGTCTAACTATTTGAGGTAAAAGGAAAGATTTGATAAGGCTCAGAAAAGAAGAGAGGTAAAGGATTTTTTTGAAAATAAAGTTTAAGAGAAATCCTTTCCTAAGGGCTTTCCAGTTTCTAGGGTCACGTCCTACAGTCAACATGTGCTCTGATACCATCTTTGTAGCGACCCGACCTCAAACGGTCAAGCCTCTATGTATCCGTGCCATCCCTGGATCGGTATGCTGGCACACACAGTACATCAATGTATATATCAAAGTACAATCACATGTATAAATAACGTAAAACTGATAGATACCTCATAAGTCTCAGCGGAAACACACACAAGGGTGTGGAGTCCATCAACGCCAACGGCAAGTTGAGTGTAGACCGTAACCCTATAACGTAACTCTTACTCGTCGTAGAAAATCCTTGCAACATAAGACGTTGCAGCCCTGTAGGTCAGTACATTGAATGTACTGGCAAGTCACATCATAAGAATAATGAACCTATTTGTACATGCAATTTGACTGGTGGAAATCTCTAAGTTTAGTTTTTTTTTGCATAAAGCTAATTTTTTCCCTAGAATAAAAGATATTATTCTACCACTACCGTATAGCATAGGATGAGTTGGTAAACCCAACTTAATTCATTCCCAAAGTTTCATTTAAAACCCAACTGTTTAATTAAGAGTGATGAGATCTCCCAGCATTTCCACTACTAGATGCTCAAGTTGTCCGTAACCGGGGACACGGCTAATCGATTAGGTTTTAACACTCTGCAGAGGTTTGCGCACATTTCCCCACAAGACTCGATTGCCTCCCTTGAAGTTCTCGCACTGCCTGGCATTTGAGAACAGGATGACCGAGACATAGTCTTTCAAAAATGTTCCCCCTTAACCCACGGATAGGCTGGTACACCTACATCATTCTACATCTGCTAGCCCATCCCGGAAGGGGTCACACTAACTACTCAACTAAGCCAGAGCCCATATTGGCTTGTGGCTGCACACGTAAGCTTCTAGACATGAGAATACGATTGATCTCTTTGAGCCTGGGTGGACGGACCACTAGTGGTGCACCACCATGGATTTCCCATGCATGCTCCCACTGTACTTCGCCACCATTCAAACCAAACCTCCGCCCAGGTAGTTCATTAAGTTATCTTGGTTCTACTTACTACTTTGTCACTCATATCTCACCATGTTAGCTTCCAAACCACGTCTACATTTGGCGAGGCAAAAATAAACTTACACGTGGGTGACAAGGCTGTATAGGTCAGACCTACCTCAAATGAACTACTAGGTAACGGCATAGCCATCTGGCAACAATAAATCCTACCATGCAATCCTACCTCAAAGGACTAAGTGCATAATAAAAACATAGGTAAATGGAAGAATGGTCAAATGTGAACTTGCCTGGTAATAGTTGATGAAGATTATATCGCTCTCAGAAATTTTCTTAATAGAACTATTCGTCACTCTCCGATGAAAATCTATAAAGTCAAACATTGCATTCACATAAGCAATCATTTCAGAGAACCAAGAAGGACATGCAAAGCAAAAAGTCTTGGAAAACCAAATGAACATTCAACACACTTAACTAGCATGGAAATATCCTAAGTGCAAAACAACATGTGACATATGGTGCAAAGATGTGATGTGGACCACAGTGCATACTAGGCATACGAGTAAAACTACTATGGATAGATCCTAATGTGTGAAAAAAATATCGTGAGATAGGTTCAAGTGATAGGGTTTGGTAACGGTGACACGGTGCAAAAAGAATCACATCAATCGGAGCTACGGTTTAGGAGATATGGCCAGTTGAAGTTTGAATTCAAACCTGAATAGATTCAAATTTGAAATTTGGGAAATTTTTACAAACATGATGCTACTGGATAGATCTAATCATGACGAAGAATTTGCCGCTGGTTTCATCGAATTTGGAGTTACGGTTAAAAAGATACGGCTATCCGAAGTTCAGGGACTAATCTGTAAAACTCAGGGACTAAACAAAAAAAGAAATAACTGCAAACAGGCCCCTGGCCACGTGGCGCATTGTGAGAGGCCAGAGAGTGCTCACCGCGGCAGCTATACGGTGAACGGCCACTAAATAATAAAAACAACTACCACGGCTAAATAAAAAGAAACCGGAGACCGGTTTTTCACTAAAACCACACGGTTTAATAAAACCATGGCTAACCGATCTAATACAACAAAAAAACGAGCGAGGGTGAGCGGCTCACAGCGAGCGATGCGAGAGGCTAGGGACTACGTGGAGTGGCAGAATGGAGAGAGGAGGACGGGGGGCTTTTATAGGCGCGGGGAGGGGTTGCGGAGTCGCGAGGATAAGCTCATCCGCGAGGGCTTCACCCGGCGGTTTCGGCGTGCGGGTGCTGCTTCCTGATCCCGTGCAGGGCAAGCGGGAGGTTAGGGACGATGGGGCTGGGCCCCATGCGTCAGCGGCACTGCGTGCGAAGGGAGCAGAGGCGGGCGAGCGAGCGTGCCGTGGCCTTCGGGCGCGGGGTTGGGCCGGTCGGTCGGGGCACTGGGCTAGCTGGCCAGTTGGCCAGTGGGCCGCGTGGCTGGGTGGCTGCTGGGCCGGCTGGCCAGCGCGTGCGTGCGTTTTTTTAAAGTTTTTCTCTTTTTTAACAATCAGATAAACAAACAAACTAAGTAATAATAATAAAAAACTATATAGGCATATTATATACCAAAATGCTCAGAAAAAAACAAAGAATAAGTTGAACTATTTTCCAAGTTCAACTAAATTCCATAAAAATTCATAAAAGTCAAACAGTGCTACTCTTGCATTTAAAATCAATAAAATCATTTTTAAAATAGCAAAATGATTTCAAATTTATTTCCTCCTAATTTTCCATTTAAGGGAATCATTTTACCCTTATTTCTGTTTATTTATTTTTAGGAGAAAAATAATTTGAATAGGAACTCAAATAACTCCCAATTGGATTTGAATTTGGAATTTCAAACAACTTCGAATGGAAAATGAGTTCCAAATAACTTCAAAGTGACTTCCAAATTATTTATTTGAAACTCCCAACTCTCTTTCTTCAATTTTGAAGAAGTCATTTTATCTTCCCTCATGAACTCATTGAGTTGCTTAAAGTTTCTAAGTTTGAAATATTTAAAATGGAATTCAAATCATTTTCAAACCCCTTTTCATTTCTTTAAATGGAAGAAGTCATATTATCTTCACTCTAGGATCTTGTGATGAAATGAATTTGAATTCTTCAAGATCAAAATGCAAGATGAAAGTTTTGGGAAAGTCCTTTTACTCCCTCTCATTCAACTTTCAAAAAGTTTCAATTTCCACTCAGTTTCACACAATCAATCACACAAAAATCAAAAAAACAATCACAATTATTTATTTAATATAACATTCCAAAATTTAGAATTTTGGGATGTTACATCCTTCCTCCTATATATACACACGTACCCCCAAACGATCAGAACAGGAGCCAAAAACCTAATTCCACCGCCGCAACTTTCTGTATCCACGAGATCCCATCTTGGGGCCTCTTCCGGAGCTCCGCCGGAAGAGGGCTGTCATCACGGAGGGCTTCTACATCATCATAGCCCCTCCGATGAAGTGTGAGTAGTTTACCTCAGACCTTTGGGTCCATAGTTAGTAGCTAGATGGCTTCTTCTCTCTTTGAATCTCAATACAAAGTTCTCCTCCTCTCTTGTGGAGATCTATTTGATGTAATCTTCTTTTTGCAGTGTGTTTGTTGAGACTGATGAATTGTGGGTTTATGATCAAGTCTATCTATGAATAATATTTGAATCTTCTCTGAATTATTTTCTGCATGATTGGTTATCTTTGAAAGTCTCTTCGAATTACCCGTTTGGTTTGGCCAACTAGATTGGTAGTTCTTGCCATGGGAGAAGTGCTTAGCTTTGTGTTCGATCTTTTGGTGTCCTTACCCAGTGACAGAAGGGGCAGCAAGGCACGTATTGTATCATTGCCATCGAGGATAACAAGATGGGGTTTATTTCATATTGCATGAATTTATCTCTCTACATCATGTCATCTTGCTTAAGGCATTACTCTGTTTTTAACTTAATACTCTAGATGCATGTTGGATAGCGGTCGATGAGTGGAGTAATAGTAGTAGATGCAGAATCGTTTCGATCTACTTGTCACGGACGTGATGCCTATATACATGATCATGCCTAGATATTCTCATAATTATGCACAATTCTATCAATTGCTCAACAGTAATTTGTTCACCCACCGTAGAATACTTATGCTTTTGAGAGAAGCCACTAGTGAAACCTATGGCCCCCGGGTCTATTCTCATCATATCAATCTCCATCACTTTTATATTGTTTTTCTATTTACTTTGCTTTTACTTTTTACTTTGCATCTTTATATCAAAAATACAAAAAATATTTTATCTATCAGATCTCACTCTCGTAAGTGACCGTGAAGGGCTTGACAACCCCTAATCGCGTTGGTTGCGAGTAGCTATCACTTTGTGCAGGTACGAGGGACTTGAGCATGGGCTCCTACTGGATTGATACCTTGGTTCTCAAAAACTGAGGGAAATACTTATGCTACTCCGCTGCATCATCCCTTCCTCTTCGGGGAAAACCAACGCAAGCTCAAGACGTAGCAAGAAGGATTTCTGGCGCCGTTGCCGGGGAGTCTACGCAAAAAAGTCAATATACCAAGTACCCATCACAATCCCTATCTCTCGCATTACATTATTTGCCATTTGCCTCTCGTTTTCCTCTCCCCCCAATTCACCCTTGCCATTTTATTCGCCCTTCCTCCGTTCAATCTTGTGTTACCATGTGCTTCCTTTTTTCTTGCATCTTTGCTTGCTAAGAGTTTATGGATCCTCATCCACTTGCTAATCTCTTTAAGAGATCCAATTATGATGAACCTATTGCTAGCGAGTTGAGTGCACTAGATCATCTTTATGAGGTTTTGCCTGAAATTCGTGAATCTAAAAATTGTGATAAAGTATTTTATGAAACGATTCACGATAGATCTTTGAATAAAAACCATGATTGCAATGATTTTATTATAAATTCTATGTCTACTACTTGTTGCAAAACCCTAAGCTTGGGGATGCTAGTTTTGCTATGTCTACTACTTGTTGCAATGATTATGATTGGGGTGATTCTTCTTATGATCTTGAAAATTTATTTAAACCCCATGATGAATATGAGATTGATAATAGTGTTTGCAATATTATTTAAAGTGGGTTTGTAAGAGTGTCAACTTTAGATCCCACATATTTGGAGAATGTTCAATCTTATGAAAATCTTGATAAAAGTGGGTTTGGAGAAGTCATGCCTTTAGTTAATGTTAATCCCACTATTTCGGAAGAGTGTCAACTTTGCATACATGTGGATCGTGTTAAGAATATGTTTTCTGATAGCTATATTGTTGAATTTGCTTATGATCCTACATGTAATTATTATGAGAGAGGAAAATATGGTTGTAGAAATTTTCATGTTACTAAATTACCTCTCGTCATGTTGAGATTGCTATCGTCTCTTTCTTCTTCCTTGCATATGCTAATTTTTGCTTGCTATGATAATTTGTTTGCTTACAAAATGCCTATGCATAGGAATTATGTTAGACTTAACTGTGTTTGTCACATGTTTTATGATGCTCTCTTTGTGCTTCAATTCTTGTCTTTCATGTGAGCATCATTGAAATATTATGCCTAGCTTTAAGGCTTTAAAGAAAAGCACTTGTTGGGAGTCAACCCAATATTTATCCTTGCTGTTATTTAATAAATAAATTATTTAGCCTCTGTTTTGCTTGTGTTTTTTGTGTTTAATTAGTGTTTTTGCCAAGTAGAACCGTTGGGAAGACTTGGGGAAAGTCTTGTTGAACTTGCTGTAAAAAACAGAAACTTTAGCGCTCACGAGAACTGCTGTGATTTTTATTTTAAGAGTGATATTTCGTTAATTCTTTTTTCAGATGATTAATAGATAAATTACACACGTCCAGCAATTTATTTTAGAATTTTTGGGGTTCCAGATCTTGCGCTAGCTACAGATTACTACAGACTGTTCTGTTTTTGATAGATTCTGTTTTTCGTGTGTTGTTTGCTTATTTTGATGAATCTATGGCTAGTAAAATAGTTTATAATCCATAGAGAAGTTGGAATACAGTAGGTTTAACACCAATATATATAAAGAATGATTTCATTACACTACCTTGAAGTGGTGTTTTGTTTTCTTTCGCTAACGGAGCTCATGAGTTTTCTATTTTGAGTTTTGTGTTGTGAAGTTTTCAAGTTTTGGGTGAATTCTTTTGATGGATCATGGAACAAGGAGTGGCAAGAGCCTAAGCTTGGGGATGCCCATGGAACCCCCAAGATAATCCAAGGACACCAAAAAGTCAAAGCTTGGGGATGCCCCGGAAGGCATCCCCTCTTTCGTCCACTTCCATCGGTAATTTACTTGGAGCTATATTTTTATTCACCAACATGATATGTGTTTTGCTTGGAGCGTCTTGTATTATTTGTGTCTTTTTATTTTAGTATGCCACAATCATCCTTGCTGTACACACCTTTTGATAGAGACATACATGAATTAAAATTTGATAGAATACTCTATGTGCTTCACTTATATCTTCTGAGCTAAGTAGTTTTGCTCTATGTGCTTCACTTATATCTTTTGAGCTAGATAATTTTGCTCTATGTGCTTCACTTATATCTTTTGAGCGTTACAATTTTTCTCTATGTGCTTCACTTAGATCTTTTAGAGCACGGTGGTGGATTCGTTTTAAAGAAACTATTGATCTCTCATGCTTCACTTAAATTAATTTGAGAGTCTCTTAATAGCATGGTAATTTGCCTAATAATAATATGCTTGGTGTTCAAGATTTGTGAAACTTTCTTTTGAGTGTGTTGAATACTAAGAAAATATTGAAACATGATAATTGTTTTGAGATATGGAGGTGATAATATTAAAGTCATGCTAGTTGAGTAGTTGTGAATTTAAAGAATACTTGTGTTGAAGTTTGTGATTCCCGTAGCATGCACGTATGGTGAACCGTTATGTGATGAAGTCGGAGCATGATTTATTTATTGATTGTCTTCCTTATGAGTGGCGGTCGGGGATGAGCAATGTTCTTTTCCTACCAATCTATCCCCCTAGGAGCATGCGCGTAATACTTTGCTTTGATAACTTCTAAATTTTTGCAATAAATATATGAGTTCTTTATGACTAATGTTGAGCCCATGGATTATACGCACTCCCACCCTTCCACCCTTGCTAGCCTCTCTAATACCGCGCAATTTCGCCGGTATCATACACCTACCATATACCTTCCTCAAAACAGCCACCATACCTACCTATTATGGCATTTCCATAGCCATTCCGAGATATATTGCCATGCAACTTTCCACCATCTAGTTCATCATGACACATCCATCATTGTCATATTGCTTAGCATGATCATGTAGTTGACATAGTATTTGTGGCAAAGCCACCGTTCGTAATTCTTTCATACTTGTCACTCTTGATTCATTGCATATCCTGGTACACCGCCGGAGGCATTCATATAGAGTCATACTTTGTTTTAGTATCGAGTTGTAATCCTTGAGTTGTAAATAAATAGAAGTGTGATGATCATCATTCAATAGAGCATTGTCCCAAAAAAGGGCCAAAAAAAGAAGGCCCAAAAAAGGGGCAATGCTACTATCCTTTTTTCCACACTTGTGCTTCAAAGTAGCAGCATGATATAGCAAGTCTCATATGTTGTGCTTCAAAGTAGCACCATGTTCTTCATATAGAGAGTCTCATATCTTGTCACTTCCATATACTAGTGGGAATTTTACGTTATAGAACTTGGCTTGTATATTCCAATGATGGGCTTCCCAAAATTGCCCTAGGTCTTCGTGAGCAAGCAAGTTGGATGCACACCCACTAGTTTCTTTTGTTGAGCTTTTATACATTTATAGCTCTAGTGCATCCGTTGCATGGCAATCCCTACTCACTCACATTGATATCTATTGATGGGCATCTCCATAGCACATTGATACGCCTAGTTGATGTGAGACTATCTTCTCTTTTTGTCTTCTCCACAACCACCATTCTATTCCACCTATAGTGCTATATCCATGGCTCACGCTCATGTATTGCGTGAAGATTGAAAAAGTTTTGAAAAAGTTAGAGTATGAAACAATTGCTTGGCTTGTCATCGGGGTTGTGCATGATTTAAATACATTCTGTGGGGAAGATGGAGCATAGCCAGACTATATGATTTTGTAGGGATAACTTTCTTTGGCCATGTTATTTTGAGAAGACATAATTTCTTTGTTAGTATGCTTGAAGTATTATTATTTTCTATGTCAATATAAACTTTTGTCTTGAATCTTTCTAATCTGAATATTCATACCACAATTAAGAAGATTTGCATTGAAATTATGCCAAGTAGCACTCCGCATCAAAAATTCTCTTTTTATCATTTACCTACTCGAGGACGAGCAGGAATTAAGCTTGGGGATGCCTGATACGTCTCCAACGTATCTATAATTTTTGATTGCTCCATGCTATATTATCTACTGTTTTGGACTATATTGGGCTTTATTTTCCACGTTTATATTATTTTTGGGACTAACCTATTAACCGGAGGCCCAGCCCAGAATTGCTGTTTTTTTGCCTATTTCAGTGTTTCGGATAAACAGAATATCAAACGGAGTCCAAACGGAATAAAATCTTCGGAAACGTGATTTTCTCACCGAACATGATCCAGGAGACTTGGACCCTACTGCAAGGGATCAAAGAGGTGGTCACGAGGGTGGGGGCGCCCCCCCTAGGGCGCGCCCCCTGCCTCATGGGCCCCTCGGTGCTCCACCGGCGTACTCCTTCCTCCTATATATATACACGTACCCCGAAACGATCAGAACAGGAGCCAAAAATCTAATTCCACCGCCGCAACTTTCTGTATCCACGAGATCCCATCTTGGGGCCTGTTCCGGAGCTTCGCTGGAAGAGGGCCGTCATAGCCCCTCCGATGAAGTGTGAGTAGTTTACCTCAGACCTTCAGGTCCATAGTTAGTAGCTAGATGGCTTCTTCTCTCTCTTTGAATCTCAATACAAAGTTCTCCCCCTCTCTTGTGGAGATCTATTCAATGTAATCTTATTTTTGCGGTGTGTTTGTTTAGTCCGATGAATTGTGGGTTTATGATCAAGTCTATCTATGAATAATATTTGAATCTTCTCTGAATTCTTTTATGCATGATTGGTTATCTTTGCAAGTCTCTTCGAATTATCCGTTTGGTTTGGCCAGCTAGATTGGTAGTTCTTGCCATGGGAGAAGTGCTTAGCTTTGGGTTCGATCTTGCGGTGTCCTTACCCAGTGACAGAAGGGGCAGCAAGGCACGTATTGTATCGTTGCCATCGAGGATAACAAGATGGGGTTTATTTCATATTGCATGAATTTATCTCTCTACATCATGTCATCTTGCTTAAGGCGTTACTCTATTTTTAACTTAATACTCTAGATGCATGCTAGATAGCGGTCGATGAGTGGAGTAATGGTAGTAGATGCAGAATCGTTTCAATCTACTTGTCATGGACGTGATGCCTATATACATGATCATGCCTAGATATTCTCATAATTATGCATAATTCTATCAATTGCTCAACAACAATTTGTTCACCCACCGTAGAATACTTATGCTCTTCAGAGATGCCACTAGTGAAACCTATGGCCCCCAGGTCTATTCTCATCATATCAATCTCCATCACTTTTATATTGTTTTGCTATTTACTTTGCTTTTACTTTTTACTTTGCATCTTTATATCAAAAATACCAAAAATATTTTATCTATCAGATCTCACTCTCGTAAGTGACCGTGAAGGGCTTGACAACCCCTAATCGCGTTGGTTGCGAGTAGCTATCGCTTTGTGCAGGTACGAGGGACTTGAGCGTGGGCTCCTACTGGATTGATACCTTGGTTCTCAAAAACTGAGGGAAATACTTACGCTACTCTGTTGCATCATCCCTTCCTCTTCGGGGAAAACCAACGCAAGCTCAAGACGTAGCAAGGATGAGCAAGGAGGAAGAAGGCGTGGGTAGGGAAAGGTTAAACATTGTCCCTTTATAAGGGCGGCAGACTATGCGCCCCCACTAGCCTGGTAAAACTCGCTTATCCCCCAAGCGCCGTAATCGATGGCGCGGTTGGGTTACCCATGCCCGTATTGATGAGAATCCCGTAATAAGGGGGACACGATCTCTGCTTTGACAAGACGTGCCAAAAAACTGCCTCGCATTATGTGCGGGGCTAGTTAAAGGAAACGGTTCGAATAATCACCGGGCCATGGCCTGATGTCATGTTTCCCAAGCATGTCAGCAGATTAAGATTTGTGGAAATATTATTCTCTCTACGGTGGTATGTGGAACTTATTTTGCAGGGTCGGACACTATCCTTGTATTCAAATTCTTCCGTGGTGTATTCGGAGGAGGAACCCGCCTTGCAATGCCGAGGACAATACTGTGCGTCGGACTCATCGTCATTGAAGCCTGGTTCAGGGGCTACTGAGGGAGTCCTGGATTAGGGGGTCTCCGGACAGGCGGACTATATCCTTTGGCCGGACTGTTAGACTATGAAGGTACAAGATTGAAGACTTCATCTCGTGTCCGGATGGGACTCTACTTGGCGTGGAAGGCAAGCTAGGCAATACGGATACGTATATCTCCTCCTTTGTAACCGACCTTGTGTAACCCTAACCCTCTCTGGTGTCTATATAAACCGAAGGGTTTTAGTCCGTAGGACAACATACAATCATACCATAGGCTAGCTTCTAGGGTTTATCCTTTCTGATCTCGTGGTAGATCAACTCTTGTAATACCCATATCATCAAGAATAAATCAAGCAGGACGTAGGGTTTTACCTCCATCAAGAGGGCCTGAACCTGGGTAAAACATCGTCTCCCCTGCCGCCTGTTACCATCCGCCTAGACGCACAGCTCGGGACCCCCTACCCGAGTCCGCCGGTTTTGACACCGACAGTTAGGTTTACCTTAATACTTCTGTTGTAGTTGCAGATGCTTACAATAGGGGTTAATCATAAGTGGGATGCTTGTCCAAGTAAGGGTAGTACCCAAGCACCGGTACACCCACATATCAAATTATCAAAGTACCGAACGCGAATCATATGAATGTGATGAAAACTAGCTTGGCGATAATTCCCATGTGTCCTTGGGAGCGCTTTACCTTATATAAGAGTTTGTCCAGGCTTGTCCTTTGCTACAAAAAGGATTGGGCAATCTTGCTGCACCTTATTTACTTTTACTATTTTTTATCTGTTACTAATTACCTTATCACAAAACTATCTGTTATCGATAATTTCAGTGCTTGCAGAAAATACCTTGCTGAAAACCACTTATCATTTCCTTCTGCTCCTCTTTGGGTTCGACACTCTTACTTATCAAAAAGGCTACGATAGATCCCCTACACTTGTGGGTAATCAAGACTCTTTTCTAGCGCCGTTGCCGGGGAGTGAAGCGCCTTTGGTAGGTGGAATTTGGTAAGGAAAAATTTATATAGTGTGCTGAAATTTACTGTCACTTGTTACTATGGAACATAATCCTTTGAGGGGCTTGTTCGGGGTATCTTCACCCCGACCAGTAGAGCAAAGAGTTTTTCCTCAACCTACTGAACCTACTGAAAATGTTTACTTTGAAATTCCTTCGGGTATGATAGAGAAACTGCTAGCTAATCCTTTCACAGGTGACGGAACATTACATCCCGATTTGCACCTAATCAATGTGGATGAAGTTTGTGGATTATTTAAGCTTGCAGGTATGCCCGAGGATGTTATCAAGAATAAGGTCTTCCCTTTATCTTTGAAGGGAGATGCATTGACATGGTTTAGGCTATGTGATGATATTTGATCATGGGACTACCAATGATTGAAATTGGAATTTCATCAGAAGTTCTATCCTATGCATCTTGTTCATCATGATCGTAATTATATATATAATTTTTGGCCTCGCGAAGGAGAAAGCATCGCTCAATCTTGGGGGAGGCTTAAGTCAATGTTACATTCATGCCCCAATCATGATCTCTCAAAAGAAATGATTATTCAAATTTTTTATTCTCGGCTTTCTCTCAGTAATCGCTCCATGCTCGATACTTCTTGTACTGGATATTTTATGATGAAGGCTATTGAATTCAAATGGGATTTATTGGAAAGAATTAAACGCAACTCTGAAGATTGGGACCTCGACAAAGGTAAGGAGTCAGGTATAACACCTAAGTTTGATTGTGTTAAATCTTTTATGGATACCGATGCATTCCGTGAATTTAGCACTAAATATGGACTTGACTCTGAGATAGTAGCTTCTTTCTGTGAATCCTTCGCTACTCATGTTGATCTCCCTAAATATAATCCTCCCATTGAAGTATAAGTAGTTGCACCTATTAAAGTTGAAGAAAAGACTATCACTTATAATGATCCTATTGTTCCTACTGCTTATATTGAGAAACCACCTTTCCCTGTTAGAATAAAGGATCATGCTAAAGCTTCAACCGTGGTTAACAAAAGTAATATTAAGACACCTAAACCCCCTAAGCAAACTAAAGTTGAACCTAGTGTTGCTATGGTTAAAGATCTCTTTGCCGATAATATTTATGGGCATGTTATTTACTTCTGCAATGAATCTGCTAGAATTGCTAGACCTGATACTAAAAATAAACATAGACCTATTGTAGGCATGCCTGTTATTTCTGTTAAAATAGGAGATCATTGCTATCATGGCTTATGTGATATGGGTGCTAGTGCAAGTGCAAGTGCAATACCTCATTCCTTATACAAAGAAATTATGCATGATATTGCACCTGCTGAGATAGAAGAGATTGATGTTACTATTAAGCTTTCCAATAGAGATACTATTTCACCAGTTGGGATTGTTAGAGATGTTGAAGTCTTGTGTGGGAAAGTTAAATATCCTGCTGATTTTCTTGTTCTTGGTTCCCCACAAGACGACTTTTGTCCCATTATATTTGGTAGACCCTTCTTGAATACTGTTAATGCTAAGATAGATTGCAATAAGGATATTGTTTCTGTGGGTTTAGGGGATATGTATCATGAGTTTAATTTTGCTAAATTTTGGAGAAAACCCCATGATAAAGAATTGCCTAGTAAAGATGAAATTATTGGTCTTGCTTCTATTGCCAGTTCCTCCTAGTGATCCTTTAGAACAATATTTGCTAGACCATGAAAAAGATATGTTTATGAATGAAAGAAGGGAAATAGATGAAGTATTCTTTAAACAGGGTCCTATTTTGAAACACAACTTGCCTGTTGAAATCCTAGGGGATCCTCCTCCACCTAAGGGTGATCCCATGTTTGAGCTTAAACCTTTACCTGATACTCTTAAATATGATTATCTTGATGAGAAAGAGATATATCCTGTTATTATTAGTGCTAACCTTTCAGAGCATGAAGAAAAAATTTATTGAAAACTCTGAAGAAGCACCGTGCTACTATTGGATATACTCTTGATGATCTTAAGGGCATTAGTCCCACTTTATGCCAGCACAAAATAAAATTGTAGAAAGACGCAAAACCGGTTGTTGATCACCAACGACGGTTAAATCCTAAGATGAAAGAAGTGGTAAGATAAGAAATACTAAAGCTTCTAGAGGCAGGTATAATTTATCCCGTTGCTGATAGTCAGTGGGTAAGTCCTGTCCGTTGTGTCCCTAAGAAGGGAGGTATTAGTGTTGTTCCTAATTATAAAGATGAATTGATCCCACAAAGAATTGTTACAGGTTATAAAATGGTAATTGATTTCCGCAAATTAAATAAAGCTACTAAAAAGGATCATTACTCGATACCTTTTATTGATCAACTGCTAGAAAGATTATCCAAACATACACATTTTTGCTTCCTAGATGGTTATTCTAGTTTCTCTCAAATACATGTGTCAAAAGAGGATCAAGAAAAGACAACTTTTACTTGCCCCTTCGGTACCTTTGCTTATAGACATATGCCTTTTGGTTTATGTAATGCACCTGCTACTTTTCAAAGATGTATGACTTCTATATTCTCTGACTTTTGTGAAAAGATTGTTGAGGTATTCATAGATGATTTCTCCGTTTATGGGACTTCTTTTGATTATTGCTTAAGCAACCTTGATCGAGTTTTGCAGAGATGTGAAGAAACTAATCTTGTCTTGAATTGGGAGAAATGCCACTTTATGGTTAATGAAGGTATTGTCTTGGGGCATAAAATTTCTGAAAGAGGTATTGAAGTTGATGAAGCTAAAGTTGATGCTATTGAAAAGATGCCGTGTCCTAAGGACATTAAAGGTATAAGAAGCTTCCTTGGTCATGCCGGTTTTTATAGGAGGTTCACTAAGGACTTCTCTAAAATTTCTCAGCCTCTGACTAATCTCTTACAAAAAGATGTTCCTTTTGTCTTTGATGATGACTGTGTAGAAGCATTTGAAATACTTAAGAAAGCTTTGGTTTCTTCACCTATTGTTCAACCTCCCGATTGGAATTTACCATTTGAAATTATGTGTGATGCTAGTGATTATGCTATAGGGGCTGTTCTAGGACAAAGAGTTGATAAGAAATTAAATGTTATTCAATATGCTAGTAAAACTCTAGACAGTACCCAAAGAAATTATGCTACTACTGAAAAAGAATTTTTAGCAGTTGTATTTGCTTGTGATAAGTTCACACCTTATATTGTTGATTCTAAAGTAGATGTTCACACTGATCATGCTGCTATTAAATATCTTATGGAGAAGAAAGATGCTAAACCTAGGCTTATTAGATGGTGTCTCTTATTACAAGAATTTGATTTGCATATTACTGATAGAAAGGGAGCTGAGAACCCCGTTGCAGACAACTTGTCTAGGTTAGAGAATGTTCTTGATGACCCACTACCTATTGATGATAGCTTTCCTGATGAACAATTAGCTGTGATAAATGCTTCTCATACTGCTCCATGGTATGCTGATTATGCTAATTATATTGTTGCTAAATTTATACCACCTAGTTTCACATACCAGCAAAAGAAAAAGTTCTTCTATGATTTAAGATATTACTTCTGGGATGACCCACATCTTTATAAAGAAGGAGTAGATGGTGTTATTAGATGTTGTGTACCTGAGCATGATCAGGAACAGATCCTACGCAAGTGTCACTCCGAGGCTTATGGAGGACACCATGCTGGAGACAGAACTACACATAAGGTATTGCAATCCGTTTTTTATTGGCCTACTCTCTTCAAAGATGCCCGTAAGTTTGTCTTGTCTTATGATGAATGTCAAAGAATTGGTAATATTGGTAGACGTCAAGAAATGCCTATGAATTATTCACTTGTTATTGAACCATTTGATGTTTGGGGCTTTGATTATATGGGACCTTTTCCTTCCTCTAATGGGCACACACATATTTTAGTTGCTATTGATTACGTTACTAAGTGGGCAGAAGCTATTCCAACTAGTAGTGCTGATCATAACACCTCTATCAAGATGCTTAAAGAAGTTATTTTTCCGAGGTTTGGAGTCCCTAGATACTTAATGACTGATGGTGGTTCACATTTCATTCATGGTGCTTTTCGTAAAATGCTTGCTAAGTATGATGTTTATCATAGAATTGCATCTCCATATCATCCAAAGTCTAGTGGTCAAGTAGAACTGAGCAATAGAGAGCTTAAATTAATTTTGCAAAAGACTGTTAATAGATCTAGAAAGAATTGGTCTAAGAAACTTGATGATGCATTATGGGCCTATAGAACTGCATAAAAAATCCTATGGGTATGTCTCCATATAAAATGGTTTATGGTAAAGCATGTCACTTACCTCTCGAATTAGAACATAAGGCATATTGGGCTATTAAAGAGCTCAGCTATGACTTCAAACTTGCCGGTGAGAAGAGGGTTTTTGACATTAGCTCACTTGATGAATGGAGAACCCAGGCCTATGAGAATGCCAAATGTTTAAAGAAAAAAGTTAAAAGATGGCATGATAAAATGATACAAAAACGTGAGTTTAATGTAGGTTATTATGTATTGTTATACAACTCTCGTTTAAGATTTTTTGCAGGCAAACTCCTCTCTAAATGGGAAGGTCCTTACATCATCGAGGAGGTCTATCGTTCCGGTACCATAAAAATCAGCAACTTCAAAGGCACAAATCCGAGGATGGTGAATGGTCAAAGAATCAAACATTATATCTCAGGTAATCCCATAAATGTTGAAACTAATGTTATTGAAACCGTAACCCTCGAGGAATACATAAGGGACACTTTCCAAAACGTTTCAGACCCCTAAAAGGAATAGGTACGTGGTACGGTAAGTAAACCGACTCCAAAACAGTTCTAATGGCAACTTTTCTCCATTTTGGAATATTTAAGAAAATAGGAAAATAAGAAGTAGTCCGGGAAGGACACGAGGCTTCCACGAGGGTGGAGGGCGCGCCCTACCCCCCTGGGCGCGCCCCCTGCCTCGTGGGCACTTCGTGTAATCTTCGGACTCCATTTTCTTGCACAATACTTCTTTTCGTTGGTAAAAATTCACTATATAATCTCCTGAAGGTTTTGACCACCGTATCACGCAAATATCTTCTGTCTTTGTTTCAAGCTATTTTTCTGACAGATCTAGATCGCCATGGCGTCTTCAAGTGCCCCCAAGGACAAGTTCTTCGAGAAGGTCATCAACCCCTACCTCGCGGAGGTGCTGCAACACCCTCAAACCATTGAGATGCGTGAGGGGTTGCTGCACATCCGCGATGTTGAGGGACCAAGGAGGAATGGAAGCGTGGAGACAAGGCTCGAGGCATTGGAGCAACAAGTTTTCAAGTGCCAGGAGATGGTGGAACATGGACTCGACTCCAATCATATAATGATCATGGAGTTCACCAACAACCACAAGCTGGATGACAAGAACATTGGGGAGGCCATCTTCAAGCTTCACGAGAAAATTGAGCTCCTCCAAGCCCATATCTATGACCCGCAAAACCAAAACTGTGAGTATGAATATTGATTCAAGAGGATGAGTTTGGCTGCAGATTTGAGGATCCCGGAGACTCGATCATCCTTCTATGATGGTGAGCCTATGCCTTGGAAGATGGATGACAAGCCTACATCATCAACAACTCAATCATCACCACCTCCGAGGAAGGAAACATAAATACATGGGTATGGGCACTCCCCCTTGGCAACTACCAAGTTTGGGGGAGTGCCCCGGTATCGTATCACCATCACTTTTATCTTTACCGTTTTTCTTAGTTTGATCATTTTGGTAATATCTTGATCTAGTAGAATAAAGTTTTAGTATGATCTAGTTTTTAGTTTTGCTTTATGATCCTTCTATGTAATCGAGTCTGTGAGCTATATATAATAAAGATTAGTGTTGAGTCAAGGGCTTGATTGTTTTTCTATGATCTTGAGGTAATAAAATAAAAGAAAAATAAATAAAAAGAAATAAAGAGATCATATGGATCTTATGGAGACTGATGACTTCACATATAAAGAGTATGATGAATAAAAACTGTTGAGAGTTAACAAACATAGTTTTGGTCATCGTTGCAATTAATAGGAAATAATAAGGAAAGAGAGGTTTTCACATATAAATATACTATCTTGGACATCTTTTATGATTGTGAGCACTCATTAAAGTATGACATGCTAAAGAGTTGACGTTGTACAAGGAAGACAATGTAATGGTTTATGTTTTCTTACATCTGACATAAATTATATTGTCATGGATCATCCAACATGTTGAGCCTGCCTTTCCCTCTCATGCTAGCCAAGTTCTTTGCACCAAGTAGAGATACTACTTGTCCTTCCAAATATCCTTAAACCTAGTTTTGCCATGAGAGTCCACCATATCTACCTATGGATTGAGTAAGATCCTTCAAGTAAGTTGTCATCGTTGCAAGCAACAAAAATTGCTCTCTAAATATGTATGATTTATTAGTGTGGAGTAAATAAGCTTTATACGATCTTGTGATGTGGAAGAAATAAAAGCGACAGACTGCATAATAAAGGTCCATATCACAAGTGGAAATATAAAGTGACGTTCTTTCGCATTAAGATTTTGTGCATCCAACCATAAAAGCACATGACGACCTCTGCTTCCCTCTGGGAAGGGCCTGTCTTTTATTCTTGTCTTATACTTCATGCAAGAGTCATGGTGATCTTCACCTTTCCTTTTTACATTTTATCCTTTGGCAAGCACAATGTGTTGGAAAGATCCTGATATATATGGCTAATTGGATGTGGGTTTACATGAACTATTTTTGTTGACATTACCCTTGAGGTAAAAAGTTGGGAGGCAAAACTATAAGCCCCTATCTTTCTCTGTGTCCGATTAAAACTTCATAACCATAAATATTGCATGAGTGTTAGCAATTGTGAAAGACTAAATGATGGTTTAGTATGTTGACTTGCTGAGAAGCTCTTATATTGCTCTTTCTTATGTTATGATAAATTGCAATTGCTTCAATGACTGAGATTATAGTTTGTTAGTTTTCAATGAAGTTTCTGATTCATACTTGAGTATGTGAATGAATTGTTACTTTAGCATAATAGATCATATGACAATATATATATATATATATGTTACTGTTCTAAGAATGATCATGATGCCCTCATGTCCGTATTTTATTTTATCGACACCTCTATCTCTAAACATGTGGACATATTTTTGGATTTCGGCTTTCGCTTGAGGACAAGCAAGGTTTAAGCTTGGGGGAGTTGATACGTCCATTTTGCATCATGCTTTTATATCGATATTTATTGAATTATGGGCTGTTATTACACATTATGTCACAATACTTATGCCTATTCTCTCTTATTTTACAAGGTTTACATGAAGAGGGGGAATGCCGGCAGCTGGAATTCTGGGCTGGAAAAGGAGCAAATATTAGAGACCTATTCCGCACATCTCCAAAAGTCCTGAAACTCCACGGGAATTATTTTCAGAATATATAAAAAATATTGGGGCGAAGAAAGTACCAGAGGGGGGCCACCCACCGTCCACGAGGGTGGGGGGCGCGCCCCCTGCCTCGTGGGCCCCCTGGTGGCCCTCTGATGCCCATCTTTGGCTATATTGAGTATTTTGTCGAGGAAAAAAATCATAAGCAAGCTCACGGGATGAAACTGCGCCGCCATGAGGCGGAACCTTGGCGGAACCAATGTAGGGCTCCGGCGGAGCTGTTCTGCCGGGGAAACTTCCCTCTGGGAGGGGAAATCATCACCATCATCATCACCAACGGTCCTCTCACTGGGAGGGGGTCAATCTCCATCAACATCTTCACCAGTTCACCAGCACCATCTCATCTCAAACCCTAGTTCATCTCTTATATCCAATCTTTGTATCCAAACCTCAGATTGGTACTTGTGGGTTGCTAGTACTGTTGATTACTCCTTGTAGTTGATGCTAGTTGGTTTACTTGGTGGAAGATCATATGTTCAGATCCATTTTGCATATTAATACCCCTCTGATTATGAACTTGAATATGCTTTGTGAGTAGTTACTTTTGTTCCTGAGGACATGGGAGAAGTCTTGCTATAAGTAGTCATGTGAATTTGGTATTCATTCGATATTTGGATGAGATGTGTGTTGTCATCCCTCTAGTGGTGTCATGTGAACATCGACTACATGATACTTCACCATTGTTTAGGCCTAGAGGGAGGCATTGGGAAGTAATAAGTAGATGATGGGTTGCTAGAAGCTTAAACCCTAGTTTATGCGTTGCTTCGTAAGGGGTTGATTTGGATCCAGATGTTTCATGCTATGGTTAGATTTACCTTAATACTTCTGTTGTAGTTGTGGATGCTTGCAATAGGGGTTAATCATAAGTGTGATACTTGTCCAAGTAAGGGCAATACCCAAGCACCGGTCCACCCACATATAAAATTATCAAAGTACCGAACGCGAATCATATGAACGTGATGAAAACTAGCTTGACGATAATTCCCATGTGTCCTCGGGAGCGCTTTACTTTATATAAGAGTTTGTCCAGGCTTGTCCTTTGCTACAAAAAGGATTGGGCCATCTTGCTGCACCTTATTTACTTTTATTATTTGTTATCTATTACCAATTACCTTATCACAAAACTATCTGTTACCAATAATTTCAATGCTTGCAGAAAATACCTTGCTGAAAACCGCTTATCATTTCCTTCTGCTCCTCGTTGGGTTCGACACTCTTACTTATCAAAAAGGCTACGATAGATCCCCTACACTTGTGGGTCATCATGCATCACATGAGAACATAACTGTTTATACAACTGAAATTGAAATCAACATAGAGCAAGAAGTTAGAACAACAATCCAGTTAAAGAAATTGGTTTAAAACATACATGTTGCGCCATTGGAGTTTCAATTGGATCCTTCAAATTCAAAAGTAGTTGGTATGAGTAAATACAGTGATGCAACAGCAAAGGAGTATGGACCATAGCTACGGAATCTGACCCGAGAACAGTTGCTCTTCTGCTTTAAATGTGTAGTTTGGGTTCGCTGTGGTGGTCTTCATGCTTTGGGCACTGCAGTTGCTTTAAAAACTGCTCATGTGGGGGTACTCTATGGTGGAAATGGTGCTTTGTCAACTAGAAGTGGGTTACTATCCGCTGGGGTTGGGGTTAGATGGGCTGTAGCTAGTTCTCTGCCCAACGGTGTAAGTGTGCAATCTGGAAGAGTCTCGATTATGTGTGGTGGGGCTAGTTTGTGGGTCAGTACAACCATGTTTTATCAGCATCAACGGGTAGCACTATCTTTTTTGAAGAACGGGTTTTTGCCCCCTTAGATACTGCCATCACCCCCTCCAATTCAAATGGCTGATAAACAAGAAAAGAAATTGAACGTACAGACATTGTATGATAGACAGATGTGGTAATTCACATATATGTTGTCTAACCAAACAGGATAGCATGACACAATTTCACATATATGATGCCTAACTAAATAGGATAGCATGACACAGTTTCAGATATATGATGGATAACTTAACATGATATAATGGCATAATTCAACATATGATGAGTATATAAACAGGATGACATGACAAAGCTATATGATGTCTTTCTAAAATAGGTTGGGATGAAATAATCCACATACATGTTGTCTAAGTATACATGATGGCATGATATAATTGACATAATCGATTCATATACTAAGCAGTTGGCACTCGCATGTATGATCTCTGAACTAAGAAGATGGAATTCAATATTGTGCATATGATGTCTAAACTAAGCAATGCAAGACACCATATGCATGATATGAGAAATATAAACATGGCAACTTAGAGCATACACTTCATGTGGGATATATGACTGGTCATCTATCTCTGAATCCTCCTCTGAGGAGCTCCCTGTAACCATCGAGATATATGCTTCAACAGGTACCATTGCCTGCTCTGAAGACCTTGTTGTCACTCCTGATTTTTCCATAACTGGCTCAAATGGCTGATACACATGAAGAGTAGTTCAATATACACAGATTGTCGACAAATGGAATACGTAATGAAAAAAATATGGCATGAGATAATTCACATATATGATGCCTGGCTACATGGTGGCGCATAATTCACATATATGATAACTAGCTGAAAAACATGGCATTGCATAATTCACATATCTGATATAGAAAGCAAACATGAGGCATTCACATAAAGCATGTATAACCTAAGCAGATGGCATGGCAATGCAAGACACCATATGCATGATATGAGCAATATAACCCTGCCAAGTTAGAGCATGCACCTCGGGGGGGGGGGGGATATGACTGGTCATCTGTCTCTGAATCCACCTCTGAGGAGCTATCTGTAACCAGCAAGAAATCTGCATCGACAGGTAGTACTGACTACTCAGAAGACGTTGTTTTCACTCTAGATTTTCCCATGACCGGTTCAAATGGCTGATGCACAGGAAGAGTAGATGAATGTGTAAACATTGTTGACAAATTGAATACATTATGGAAAATATGGCACAATACAATTCACATATACGATGACTGCCTAAACAACATGGTATTGCATGATTCACGTATATGATGCCTGGCTAAAGAAGATGGCATTGCATAATTCCCATATACTCCCTCCGTTCCTAAATATCTGTCTTTTCTAGAGATTTCAAATGGACTACCACATACAGATGTATATAGGCATATTTTAGAGTGTAGATTCACTCATTTTGCTCCGTATATAGTCACTTGTTGAAATATCTAAAAAGACAAATATTTAGGAGCGATGGGTATGATATAGAAACCAAACAGGTGGCATTCACACAAAGCAAATCTAAACTAAGATGGTGGCATATAAGATGTATAATGTAAGCAATGTGAGGCGCCATATGCATGATATGACCAACATCAACATGCCAGGTTAGAGCAAACACCTCAGGTGGTAAATAGGAGCAGTCGGCTCCCTCTGAATCCCCATATTAATAGTTATCTTCCTCTGGAATACAATCTGGAATGGCGGGAGGTGGCCCCACTTCTCCCACCATGGAGCGGCGTCTGCATGACATTATTGTAACACCCCGGATGTAATTTACTTTATTTGTACTCCAACTCTTGCCGTTTCCGGCCTAAGTTATTTTATTTCCTCGTTGTCGGGTTTTTGTCTCCGTGTGTTGTTTTCTTTGTCATGCATATCATATCATGTCATCATGTGCATTGCATTTGCATACGTGTTCGTCTCATGCATCCGAGCATTTTCCCCGTTGTCCGTTTTTCATTTCGGCGCTCCTATGTCCTCCGGTGGTCCTTTCTACCTCTTTTCGTGTGCGGGTGTTAAACGTTTTCGGATTGTACCGAGACTTGCCATGCGGCCTTGGTTTACTACCGGTAGACCGCCTGTCAGGTTTCGTGCCATTTGGACTTCGTTTGATACTCCAACGGTTATCCGAGGGACCGAGAAGGCCTCGTGTGTGTTGCAGCCCAACACCTCTCCAAATTGGCCCAAAACCCACCTAAACCCTCTCCATCATCTAGAGCGTTCGATCACGATCGCGTGGCCGAAAACCGCACCTCATTTGGAGCTTCCTAGCTCCCTCTACCTCTATAAATAGGTCCCCTTCCGAAATCCCGGATCCCCATGTCTCAAACCCTAAAATTCCTCTCCACGCGGCTGGACACGTCCGCCCGCGCCGGACGAGACCACCGCTGCCAACCACGTCCCGCCACGTGGCGCGCCACCACCTTCTCCGCCGCTGGCCCGGTGAGCCCAAATCGGGCCCCCGAGGCCCATCCGCCGCCCGCGCCGCCAGGGCGCCTCCCCGCTGCCCTTCCTCGCCACGCCTTGCCGCCGGCGACGCTCCACCGCCCTCCGCCGTACCTTGCCGGCCGCCGCGGCTCCACTACGCCGGCGATCGACGCCGACGCCCCGGCAAGCCGCGCGCCGCCCGCGGCCACCTCGTCGTCCGAGCCCGCCGGCGCCGCCTCCTCGCTGCCCCTCGTCGCCGGCAAGCGCCGCCCCGGCCTCCTCTTCTTCTCCGGCGGCCTCAAGCCCACACTCCGGCCAGCTACAGCAACTCCGGCGAGCACCTCGGTTTCCGTGCGGATCTGGATCCAGATCTGAGATCCACCTCAGTTGACATTCCCCCCATAACCCTAATTTTTTTGCATTCTTTCACATGCCATAACTCTGCGTCCGTAGCTCCGATTCGTGCGTGTAGCATATCAAAATGTTCGTCTCGACGAGTACATCACTTCATCTCACTGCATCATTTTCATTTGAGCTCATCTTGATGCCTGAAATGCTGTTGGAAGAGGGCTATGTGATGAATTTGTCAGATCTGTTTCAGCAAATGGCATTTTATCATTTTTGCCATGATTAATGTGTGCATGATAAGATCCTGAGAATTTCACTAACTCCTTGTCCTGTTTTGTTTTTATGCCATATGTTCATGTTGTTTCCTAGTGATCCGTGCCTCTTTTGAGGATGATCAGTAAGGATGTTTTGTTAATATTGTGCTGCTCTATCCTGTCATGCCTTTGTTTGCAATTATGGAGCATCCTAGCTTGAGTAAATCGAGCTCTACTTTTGCTATAAATTAATCCTGGCAGATTGTTGACATGTTTAGCGATTTTGCCGAGGATGTTGCTATTGATCTGTGCATGCTATGTTGTTGTTCTTGCCATGTCTAGCTTCTATGCCATGTCTTCTTGATGGGTGTATGCTTAGTTTGTCATGCCATGCTCTGTAGTGAGTGCATCGAGCTCGTAAACATGCCTACTCGTTAACTGTTTTGCATGCTCCAGTTTTTCACTAAGTCTGAATCTGCTTGTGTTTTTGCCAAGTTCACATGCTTGCAATTGTATTTTCCGATCCTTTTTGACTCAAGGTAACTAAGGGACTTTTGTTAAGTGCTTTGAGTAGCTTCATTCAATGCCTTTCTTTGCCATGTTAAGTTCATGTAGCATGTAGTTTTCATGCTCTAAACTTTGCTTCCTGATGATAAATTCCAGACTTGTGTTAATTTCACTAAGTCCAAAACCTGTTATCATTTGCACTTTTGCCATGCTTATTTGAACCTGTTAATGGATGAATTAGCCGTAGCTCAGTGTTCATCTTTTTTCAAGCATCATGAGTGGATCCCTGCCATGTATTTTGTTTCCATGTTTGAGTACTTTAGAATATTTAACTTGATGCATTTAGATGGTTACTTGCTGATTATCGCAGATCGGTGCCATATTTGTTTTGCTTGCCATTTCCAAACCGTGCATCCGATTCTGGTGATCTTTATATCGATTTCAACCGAAATCAACTCCCCTTTCCAGTGGCACTCTTGGATTTACAAGTTGAGGTCAGGTTCAATCATTCCTTTGCAAATCATGCATATGCATCACATATCGCTTCCCGCATAGCATACCATGTTTGCATCATGTTGCTTGAGCATTGCACGTGGTTGATTGTGCTCCTTTTGCTTGTTGTTCTTGTTTGGGTAGAGCTGGGAGATGAGTTTGTGAACAAGGAGCCCGTTGAGTTCGCTTACGAGGATCAAGGAAACTCTGAAAGCTTTGTAGGAAGATGATCATACCCTCGAAATCACTTCAATCTTTGCTTGCTAGATGCTCGCTCTTTTGCTATGCCTATGCTACGATACCTACCACTTTATTATCATGCCTCCCAAATTGCCATGTCAAACCTCTAACCCACCATGCCCTAGCAAACCGTTGTTTGGCTATGTTACTGCTTTGCTCAGCCCCTCTTATAGCGTTGCTAGTTGCAGGTGAAGATTGGAGATCGTTCCTTGTTGGAACATGTTTATTGTTGGGATATCACAATATTATATTGTTTATGTTAATGCACCTATATACTTGGTAAAGGGTGGAAGGCTCGGCCTTATGCCTAGTGTTTTGTTCCACTCTTGCCGCCCTAGTTTCCGTCATATCGGTGTTATGTTCCCGGATTTTGCGTTCCTTACACGGTTGAGTTATAATGGGAACCCCTTGACAGTTCGCCTTGAATAAAACTCTTCCAGCAATGCCAAACATTGGTTTTACCATTCACCACCTAGCCTTTTCCCTTGGGTTTCGCGGACTCAAGGGTCATCTTTGTTTTAACCCGCCCCCCAGGCTAGTGCTTCTCTAAGTGTTGGTCCAACTGAGCGATGTCCGTGGCTACCAGGGGCAACTCTGGGCTGGACTACCCGACGTCTGGCTCATCTGAGTGTGCCCTGAGAACGAGATATGTGCAGCTCCTATCGGGATTTATCGGCACATTCGGGCGGTGTTGCTGGATTTGTTTTACCATTGTCGAGGATGTCTTGTAACCGGGATACCGAGTCTGATCGGATTGTCTTGGGAGAAGGAATATCCTTCGTTGACCGTGAGAGCTTGTAATGGGCTAAGTTGGGACTCCCCTGCAGGGATTTGAACTTTCGAAAGCCGTGCCCGCGGTTATGGTTAGATGGGAATTTGTTAATGTCCAGTTGTAGATAACCTGGAACTTAACTTAATTAAAATGCATCAACCGCGTGTGTTACCGTGATGGTCTCTTCTCGGCGGAGTCGGGGAAGTGAACACGGTGTTGGAGTAATGTTTGACGTAGGTTGTTCTAGGATCATTTCTTGATCATAGTTGTTCGACCGTGCTTTGCCTTCTCTTCTCGCTCTCTTTTGCGAATATGTTAGCCACCATATATGCTAGTCGCTTGCTGCAACTCCACCTCATACCTTTGCCTTACCTATAAGCTTAAATAGTCTTGATCGCGAGGGTGTGAGATTGCTGAGTCCCCGTGACTCACAGATTCCTTTCAAAACCAGATGCAGGGACCGATGATACCGTTCCAGATGATATGACCGAGCTCAAGTGGGAGTTCGATGAAGACTCTCGCCGTTACTATGTGTCTTTCCCAGATGATCAGTAGTGGTGCCCAGTTGGGGCGATCGGGGACTTTGTCGCATTTGGGGGTTGATCTTTATTTTGGTACCGTAGTCGGACCATGAGTGTATTGGATGAATGTAATGGTTTATTTATGTAATTGTGTGACGTGGAGAGTGTAAGCCAACTATGTACCCTTTCCCCTTTAATTATATTACATGGGTTGTTTTGCGAAGATTACCTCACTTGTGACATTGCTTTCAATGCGGTTATACCTCTAAGTCGTGCTTCGACACGTAGGAGATATAGCCGCATTGAGGGCGTTACAAGTTGGTATCAGAGCCTTCCCCGACCTTAGAAGCCCCCTGCTTGATCGAATCGTTGGCGTTGTTGAGTCTAGAAAAATGTTTTGAGTCATTTAGAAATTATATATATCGGAGAGTTAGGAATTATTTTTACTCCTCAGTCCCTTCGTCGCTCTGGTGAGGCATCCTGACGTAGAGTTTTGACTCTTCTCTTCTCAAATTTCACTAAAAAAAATTTAGGATCACGTGGGTATCTTGGAATCGTTTCGATGGTTTTGTGACGAGAACATTGTTCTTGGTGCCTCCTGACATTTAGGGGTTGTGGCAGTGTCCCGGGGAGTTGAGCTCTGAGGTGTTGTCGTCACAATTTTATCGTTGAGATTCTGGAATACCTGAGTTTCGCCGATATTGAAAATCTCTTTTATTCAGTTGTTGGTGAGATAACCTCGACGCCACCCAGTACTAGGGTGGGAGTTCGGGAGTATTGCCATAACTCTTATAACGGATGCTTTCGAAGGTTGAGGTAAATGATTTCTGAAGTTTTTTCTTGGTTATGTGTTGAAGGATGGATACAGATGGATGTAGGATTTGCTAGATTTGGGTGAGATATTATGCTTCCCCTGTATCCCCAACACCTGATTGCATAACCGGAAAGGTTCGGGAGTTTCATAGGTGGGAATTCATGTAGCTCTGGTTCTTCTTCCGCGGATATTTGGTTTGGGATTGGGTAATCCTCACCAAGTATTTGTTCTTGTCCGTACCTTGTTTTTTTATTCTTCTACCTCAATTCTAAGTGGCTTCTCAATTTATGGAAATGTGACCATTTCAATTGGAACGCATTCGTTCATTTTGTTCGGATGTGAAGACTTATGTTGCAATTTCAACCCGTTTGATTCAGCTTAAATATTTGTCTGTCAAGATGCTAACGGATGTCAACCTCTTCAGGATGGCTCCTCCAACGCGCACGACTCCGAATCCTGATCCGTCACCACCACCTCCACCTCCGGAGGCATGGCAAGCTGTGATGGCCACTACCAATGCAAACATGTAGCTGATCATGCAACTTCTTCAAGAGCGCAACCAAGGGAACCAGGGCCATGGCAACAATCAGAATCAGTTTGCTACACTCAACCAGTTCCTCGCTAACCAGCCAAAGACCTTCAGCAATTGTGTTGAGGCAAGAGACGCTGATGATTGGCTCGTGGACATATGCAAGCATTTCGAGTGCAACAACGTCAGGCCTGAGGACTTTGTCAAGTTTGCTTCCTTCCACCTCAAAGACCAAGCTGTAGAATGGTTTCAGCAGTACAAATATTCCAGAGGAGGCCGTGTGATTACCTGGGATGAATTCCGTCAAGACTTCAAAGCTCATCATATTCCCCAGAGTGTGGTTGAGAGCAAGCGTGAGGAATTCCGCAACCTGAAGCAAGGCACTATGTCTGTTTACCAGTACAAATCATGTTTCAGAAGCTCGCCCATTTTGCTAAGCAAGACGTCCCTAACGAGAAGAGCATGATATATCAGTTCAGGGGTGGTCTCAGAGAAGAACTCCAGCTGGCTCTCGTCCTCTTTGAGCCCAAGAAGTACGATGAGTTCTACAACATGGCAATGAAGCAAGAGGCTGCCCAACTGAAGTGCGATGCTTCCAAGAAGCGAGTCAGAGATGCAACTCCTTCTTCCTCTACTCAAGTGGCTAAGTAGCAAAAGTATTGGCTACCTCCTCCTCCGTTCCATCAGCCTTATCAGCAGAAGAGCAAAGGTGGCAGTGGATCTTCCCACCCACCCAACCCTGGCTTTCAGAACAAGACTTCGTCTCAAGCTCCAAAATCAAGTGCTCCGTATCACCGTCCTTTCTCGGAGGTCGCGTGCAACAAGTGCCAACAGAAGGGTCACTATGCCAATAAATGCTTCAATCAGAGGCGTCTTCCTCCTCCTATGAGATCTGCAAGTACAACTATGGTCAAGCATAATCCCAAGTCTGCTAAGGTCAACTTGATGAATGCAGCTCAGGCAGAGGACTCGTCAGATGTCATCATGGGTAACCTTCCTGTTAACGATATTCCTGCAAAAGTTGTTTTTGACACTGGTGCATCGCTTTGTTTCATCTCGATACCATTTGTTTCTAAGCATGAGTTGCCTTTACAAGATTTACCTAGGCAGTTATCAGTTGTTTCTCTGGGTAAATTCATGAATGCAAGCGCTATGGCCCCGGATGTTACTATCACGTTGGGCAACTATAAGTTTCTATCCTCTCTAGTGGTCCTTGATAACTCGGATATTGATCTTATTCTTCGAATGGACTGGCTGTCTAAGCACAAGGCTCAGCTTGATTGTGCTGCCAGGCAGATTCAATTGACTCATTCGTCTAAGGATGTAATTGTGTTTGCCGCAAGGGATGATACCATTCGTCTGTTTTCTCTCAATGAGAAGGGTGAGCTGGATGCCATCTCTCAAATCCCAGTCGTTTGTGAATATTAAGACGTCTTTCCAGAAGAGCTTCCAGGAATGCCTCCGCACCGGCCAGTTGAATTTGTCATCGATCTTGAGCCTGGCACGGAACCTGTTTGCAAACGTCCTTACAAGATTGGACCTGAAGAGTTGAAGGAGCTGAAGAAACAACTCGATATTCAAGAGCGAATGGGTCTCATCCGACCTAGTTCTTCTCTGTGGGGTTGTGGAGTTCATTTTGTGAAGAAGGATGGAACGGACCGACTCTGTGTCGACTACCGCCCATTGAACAAGAAGACTATAAAGAACAAGTACCCACTTCCCAACATCAACGAGCTGTTTGAACAACTCAAAGGTGCTCAAGTATTCTCCAAGCTTGATCTCTGTATGGGCTATCACCAGATTCGCATTCGTGAAGAGGATATCCCCAAGACAGCATTCAGAACAAGCTATGGTTCATATGAATACATTGTCATGTCTTTCAGCCTCGTCAACGCTCCTCCGACTTTCTCTCGCATGATGAATTTCATCTTCAACCCCTACACAAATGACTTCGTCTTGGTCTACCTCGATGACATTTTGGTCTTTTCAAAGAACAAGGAAGATCATGCCAAGCACTTGCGTTTGGTGCTGGATAAGCTCAGAGAACATCAGTTCTATGGCAAGTTTCAAAGTGCGAGTTTTGGCTCGATGAGGTTCTCTATCTTGGGCATATCATCTCTGCCAAGGGCATAGCGGTGAATCCTGAGAAGGTGTCTGCAATTGTGAATTGGGAACCACCTCAGAATGTGAAGCAACTCCGTAGCTTCCTTGGTCTCGCAAGCTATTGTCGAAGGTTCATTGAGAACTTCTCAAAGATCGCTAAGCCTCTTTCCAACCTTCTCCAGAAGCACGTGAATTATGTTTGGTCTCCTGAATGTGACATCGCTTTCAACACCCTGAAAGAGAAATTAGTCACTGCTCCAGTTCTGACTCCTCCTGATGAATCCAAACCGTTCGAGGTCTTCGGCGATGCTTCTCTTCAAGGTCTTGGCGCAGTGTTGATGCAAGAGAAGAAAGTTGTGGCTTATACCTCTCGCCAGTTGAAGCCCAACGAGAAGAACTACCCCACTCATGACCTCGAGTTGGCGGCAGTTGTGCATGCTCTTTTGACTTGGAGACATCTCTTGTTGGGAAGGAAAGTGGACATCTTCACTGACCACAAGAGTCTCAAGTACATCTTCACTCAGCCTAATCTCAACCTCAGGCAGACTCGTTGGGTCGAAATGATTCAAGAGTATAATCCGAGCATCGAATATACTCCAGGCAAGGCCAATGTAATTGCTGACGCATTGAGCAGGAAGGCTTACTGCAACAGTTTGATTCTCAAGCCTTGCCAACCCGAGCTTTGTGAAGCTTTCCGCAAACTCAATCTGCAAGTTGTTCCTCAAGGATTTCTGGCCAACCTTCAAGTCTCTCCTACTTTGGAAGATCAGATTCGCAAGGCTCAACTTCTTGATGCTATGGTGAAGAAGGTGAAGATTGGGATTGCCAAGAGTCAACCTAAGTACAAGTGCTATCTCCTTGATGACAAGGATACTCTATTCTTTGAGGATCGCATTGTTGTGCCTAAAGGTGACCTTCGTAAAGTCATTATGAACAAGGCTCACAATTCACTCCTCTCTATCCACCCTGGAAGTACAAAGATGTACCATGTCCTCAAGCAGTCATATTGGTGGACTCGAATGAAGCGCGAGATTGCTCAATTCGTGAATGAATGTGATGTCTGCAGAAGGGTTAAAGTAGAACACCAACGACCAGCTGGTCTCCTCCAACCTCTTGCCATTCCAGAATGGAAGTTTGACCACATTGAGATGGACTTCGTGACTGGATTTCCAAAATCCAAGCATGGCAATGATGCTATATTCGTTGTCATCGACAAACTCACTAAAGTGGCACATTTCCTTCCTATCAAAGAGTCTATCTCTGCAGCTCAATTGGCGGAGCTTTATACCTCTCGGATTCTCTCTCCGCACGGCATTCCGCAGTTGATTTCTTCAGATCATGGCAGCATCTTCACCTTGAAGTTTTGGGATTCTTTTCAGAAGGCCATGGGCACCAACATTTGTTTCAACATAGCTTTTCTTCCCCAAACTAGTGGCCAAGTCGAGCGTGTCAATCAGATTCTTGAAGATATGCTCAGGGCTTGTGTTATCTCTTTCGGTATGAAGTGGGAAGATTGTCTTCCATATGCCAAGTTTTCCTACAACAACAGCTTTCAAGCGAGTTCGGGTAAGGCCCCATTTGAAATTCTCTATGGCAGGAAGTGTTGTACTCCTCTTAACTGGTCAGAGACTGGTGAACGTCAACTTCTTGGCAATGACTTGATCATAGAGGCAAAAGAGATGTGCAAAGTCATTCGTGATAACCTCAAAGCTGCGCAATCGCACCAGAAGAGCTACTATGATAGTAAGCATCGTGATTTGGCTTTCGAGATCGGAGACCATGTTTACCTCCGCGTCTCTCCAATGAAAGGTACTGGTCGCTTCGGTATCAAAGGGAAGCTTGCCCCTAGATACGTGGGTCCTTTCAAGATCATCAGCAAGAGAGGCGATCTCGCCTATCAACCCGAGCTTCCCTCAAACTTTGCAAACGTGCACAACGTGTTCCATGTCTCTCAGCTCCGCAAGTGCTTCAAGACCCCTGACCGCACCGTCAACTTCGAAGACATTGATCTCCAAGCAGACCTGTCTTATCGTGAGCACCCCGTTGCTATCCTTGAAGAAGCTGAGCGCAAGACTCGCAACAAGTCAATCAAATTCCTCAAAGTCAAGTGGTCACATCATTCCGACCGTGAAGCCACCTGGGAACGCGAGGATCACCTCCGTTCTGAGTACCCGGAGGTTTTCCAGTCCTGGATCTCGGGACGAGATCCTTTCGTAGTGGTGGAGTGTTGTAACACCCCGGATGTAATTTACTTTATTTGTACTCCAACTCTTGCCGTTTCCGGCCTAAGTTATTTTATTTCCTTGTTGTCGGGTTTTTGTCTCTGTGTGTTGTTGTCTTTGTCATGCATCTCATATCATGTCATCATGTGCATTGCATTTGCATACGTGTTTGTCTCATGCATCCGAGCATTTTCCCGTTGTCCGTTTTGCATTCCGGCGCTCCTATGTCCTCCGGTGGTCCTTTCTACCTCTTTTCGTGTGCAGCTGTCGTTTTTAGATTGGACCGAGACTTGCCATGCGTCCTTGGTTTACTACCGGTAGACCGCCTGTCAGGTTTCGTACCATTTGGACTTCGTTTGATACTCTAATGGTTAACTGAGGGACCGAGAAGGCCTCGTGTGTGTTGCAGCCCAACACCTCTCCAAACTGGGCCAAAACCCACCAAAACCCTCTCCATCATCTAGAGCATTCGATCATGATCATGTGGCCGAAAACCGCACCTCATTTGGAGCTTCCTAGCTCCCTCTACCTCTATAAATAGGTCCCCTTCCGAAATCCCAAATCCCCTCATCTCAAACCCTAAAATTCCTCTCCGCGCGGACGAACACGTCCGCCCGCGCCGGACGAGACCGCCGCCGCCAACCACGTCCCGCCACGTGGCGCGCCGCCACCTTCTCCGCCGCCGGCCCGGGGAGCCCAAATCGGGCCCCCGAGGCCCATCCGCCGCCCGCGCCGCCAGGGCGCCTCCCCGCCGCCCTTCCTCGCCGCGCCTTGTCGCCGGCGACGCTCCACCGCCCTCCGTCGTACCTCGCCGGCCGCCGCGGCTCCACTACGCCGGCGACCGACACCGACGCCCCGGCAAGCCGCGCGCCGCCCGCGGCCACCTCGTCGTCCGAGCCCGTCGACGCCGCCTCCTCTCCGCCCCTCGTCGCCAGCAAGCGCCGCCCCGGCCTCCTTTTCTTCTCCGGCGTTCTCAAGCCCACACTCCGGCCAACTACAGCAACTCCGGCGAGCACCTCGGTTTCCGTGCGGATCTGGATCCAGATCTGAGATCCACCTAAGTTGACGTTCCCCCATAACCCTAATTTTTTGCATTCTTTCACATGCCATAACTCCGCATCCGTAGCTCCGATTCATGCATGTAGCATATCAAAATATTTGCCTCGACGAGTACATCATTTCATCTCATTGCATCATTTTCATTTGAGCTCATCTTGATGCCCGAAATGCTGTTGGAAGAGGGCTATGTGATGAATTTGTCAGATATGTTTCAGCATATGGCATTTTTGTCATTTTTGCCATGATTAATGTGTGCATGATATGATCCTGAGCTCTACATGTGTTTTGATGAATGCCATGTTATCTTTACAGAGGTGCTTGCCATGTATTTTTGTGATATTTGTGGTGACCAGCACAAGCTTGCAAAGTAGCGTAATCGTTGATGCTGATTTCAGGGACTTAGAATGTCACTAACTCCTTGTCCTGTTTTTGTTTTTATGCCATATGTTCATGTTGTTTCCTAGTGATACGTGCCTCTTTTGAGGATGAACAGTAAGGATGTTTTGTTAATATTGTGGTGCTCTATCCATCCATGCCTTTGTTTGCAATTATGGACCATCCTAGAGCTTGAGTAAATCGAGCTCTAATTTTGCTATAAATTGATCCTGGCAGATTGTTGACATGTTTAGCGATTTTGCCGAGGATGTTGCTATTGATCCGTGCATGCTATGTTGTTGTTCTTGCCATGTCTAGCTTCTATGCCATGTCTTCTTGATGGGTGTATGCTTAGTTTGTCATGCCATGCTCTGTAGTGAGTGCATCGAGCTCGTAAACATGCCTACTCGTTAACTGTTTTGCATGCTCCAGTTTTTCACTGTCTGAATCTGCTTGTGTTTTTGCCATGTTCACATGCTTGCAATTGTATTTTCCGATCCTTTTTGACTCAAGGTCACTAAGGGACTTTTGTTAAGTGCTTTGAGTAGCTTCATGCCATGCCTTGCTTTGCCATGTTAAGTTCCTGTAGCATGTAGTTTTCATGCTCTAAACTTTGCTTCTTGATGATAAATTCCACACTTGTGTTAATTTCACTATGTCTGAAACCTGTTATCATTTGCACTTTTGTCATGCTTGTTTGAACCTGTTAATTGATGAATTAGCCGTAGCTCAGTGTTCATCTTTTGTCAAGCATCATGAGTGGATCCCTTCCATGTATTTTTTTGCCATGTTTGAGTGCTTTAGCATATTTAACTTGATGCATTTAGATGGTTACTTGCTGATTATCGCAGACCAGTGCCATATTTGTTCTGCTTGCCATTTCCAAACCATGCATCCGATTCCGGTGATCTTTATATCGATTTCAACCGAAATAAACTCCCCTTTCCAGTGGCACTCTTGGATTTCCATATTGAGTCCAGGTTCAATCATTCCTTTGCAAATCATGCCTATGCATCACATATCGCATCCCGCATAGCATACCATGTTTGCATCATGTTGCTTGACCATTGCACGTGGTTGATTGTGCTCCTTTTGCTTGTTGTTCTTGTTTGGGTAGAGCCGGGAGATGAGTTCGTGAACGAGGAGTCCGTTGAGTTCGCTTACGAGGATCAAGGCAACTCTGAAAGCTTTGCAGGCAAGATGATCATACCCTCGAAATCACTTCTATCTTTGCTTGCTAGATGCTCGCTCTTTTGCTATGCCTATGCTACGATACCTACCACTTGCTTATCATGCCTCCCAAATTGCCATGTCAAACCTCTAACCCACCATCCCCTAGCAAACCGTTGTTTGGCTATGTTACCGCTTTGCTTAGCCCCTCTTATAGCGTTGCTAGTTGCAGGTGAAGATTGGAGATTGTTCCTGGTTGGAACATGTTTATTGTTGGGATATCACAATATTATCTTGTTTATATTAATGCACCTATATACTTGGTAAAGGGTGGAAGGCTCGGCCTTATGCCTAGTGTTTTGTTCCACTCTTACCGCCCTAGTTTCCGTCATATCGGTGTTATGTTCCCGGATTTTGCGTTCCTTACATGGTTGGGTTATAACTAGTCGTCAACCCGTGCATTCGCACGGGCCAGTTTTTGAATGTGAGATATGAATATTTCATAATATTAGAAACTAACCATGCATTTAAAATTTTCATGGGTATAATTTAAGTTACATGACTTTGGATTATTTAGTCTATTTATTCGAGTAAAATATAGTAGGGAAAACACCAACTATGACTCATTTCCATTGATGTATAATGTACATGTTTATATGTACAAAAGAAGAACAGAAAATACAAATCATCTAAGCAAAAGTGCATCTCCTCCTTTAGGCTGGGTTTAGACCACCATCTCCAGTGATCGGGATTTCTTTGAAAGATATGACGTTGTTCCTGTTTTTTGCTTCATTGAGCAAACTATTCCAGATCAGTACCCCATTCAATACCCCGATTCCACCAAAAATTCTGAGTGAATTCACATGATAACAAGAGGTGCATAATAGTATCATTTGTGCCTATAGTCGTTGTACAGCAATGGGTGACATAGGGATGTGAAATAATTCAAAAATATCAATATCATCATATGATCTAGCTATAACATGACGGATGCTACAATCTTTAGCATATGAGTGCAACCGGGGAAGGTTCTAATGAAGTGGTTCATCGTGCCAACTGTCATCTCATAATATTATCTAGTCTACTTGATGGTCAAAGTTAAATCTCAAAAAATTGTGTGTGCTCTTTTTGTTTTTGAGGGTCGTACAATATTTTACACAACCTATAATCAAGAAAAGCCAAGTGACGACCTAACAAATGCCCATTGACTTTACTTCATACATATAAATTACACATAGATAATTAAGTACTAAAGATTGAGCATTTGTTTTGGGGGAATAACAATATTCAAATGAGCAGCCATGAGTTTTATAGAACATTAATTTCTACTGTAAGCAGTCTCAGGGCAGTGCATATTTGGTGAAAAAAACCAAGTGATCTCTGAAATAGAAAGGCATTTTCAAATGATTGCTTAGACTTGCATGTAAACAACCATAATTTGTATTAAAAAAATAGTGACCCATGTAACTATGTACAAAGATTAATTTTGTGTGCATCAAATGAATATATCTCCAAGTAATAACTAACTAATGGAGATCAAGTGTCCAACCAAAAGTTATTAGAATATAGAAACTATTATTACGACAACACCTTTTGTAGACGAAGGTTTCACTGCAGTGAGAATGGACATATATACACACTGATTCTTTTTCTTCCAGTCTGGCAGTTTCATGTGTCTGAAAACAGAAAGAAATACAGTGAATCATGTGTCCCCGTAAGAATCCCCTGCCAACCAAAATGTAGTACTTCAAAATACTCTGAGTGGACCATCTAACCAAAGGCGTGCTCTGCAGGAATGGACTGGAAGATCACCAATACCTTGGAAAAACGAAAAGGAAAATCTTTGCAATCACCATGCTCTTTATCCCAAGTAGCAAAGTATTAGCAAATTACAGAAATTCACAACATAAAAACAAAGGAGAAAATCATGTGTGATATCTTCCCAGTTTTGGTATGAGGAGATCATATAATTGTAGTAGATTTGTAGAACTGCAAGTTAAGTACAAAATTAGGCATGCTATGCAGCTTTCTGTGTAGAGCCATACTAATACCTTTCAACACCGAAAGGCGAAATGTGCACAAAAATGATGCTCCTAAAATCCTTAGTGGAGTATCAGCAGAGCAAAGGGTTATGTAAGCACTAATGCCTTACAACTTTTTCCTTGAGTAGTTAGTTTTTCTCGAGGAGGCAGCCAGTCAGCGGCATTGGCTGGGAAGTGTGAGCACTTTGTGAGAATGGCATGTCTGGCTGTTAAACTCTATCGTCGAAGCCGAGGATATAGACTTGGTAGCGTTCCACTGGATATGTACGCATAGATCATTTCATGGTTGGAGACGAAGCAAACATCGGTGGCCGCTGTCAGCATGGCGCACAATCTGCACAATGCAGAGAGATCATGGAGAGGAAGAGGAGATGGCTTCTCTTAGTTGTGATGAACAGTAGGATGATTATCTGTTGTGATTTATCAGAAAGCATAACCTACTGCCTTTGCATGTTTTTAGGAGATAAGAAAGTCATGCCTTTCTTTTAAAGAAAATAGATAATGTCAGATTTCTTTTCTGTTTGTGCATGGACACGGATGTCTACACTGTTTTTTAACCCATTGGAAAAATAGTTTGCCTCTTGTATGTTTTCAAGTCTAGTACGTTCTCAAAAAAAAGTTGCAGAGATTTCTTTTGGCCCGTGAAATAGAAGTTACAGAATTTTATTTAAATCTGAGACGTAATAACTTGGGCCCACCAAATCAAAGGTACTTTTTAATCTGATCAATGTGGGAATTTCTAGGGAGTCCATAATAATATAGATAGATGGACGGATGGATTTCTATGAATAATTATTATGCAATGCAAGTTACCTAAACAACCGCATCTTTCTGACACATTACTAAGGTTGTCGGTCGAAATTTTCTCCTAAAATATAAATTTCTCACAACATCATCGGATGATGGTAAACGAACTGCACACATCTTAATGTATTCAAATTTTGATAGAAAAGTGTCAGATCATAAAATCTCTTTATCGCGTGATTGTCAAAACATAAAAAACCAAAATTCATTGCTTTTGTTGAAACAACCAACTCAACTACATACCATTACCTAAATACATGACCAGATTCACATTTGTGGTTGGTTTAAGAAAAGAACTGGACTACATTTGGCTCAGCCTGAAAGGCCATCATTCTCTTAAATAGAAAAGGCTATCTATCATTACAGAGAACTCTTACCTTAGCTAGTGTAACTGAGTTAGTAGATTATCTTGGGAAGTACATTCTGCTTTATATCAATCACCAGAAGATACCAAAACAACATCATTAACGTTCAGGTGGGCATCAATTTGGAATGATAACCTGAAGACACCACAACAACAACATTAATGTTCAAGTGGGCATCAATTTGGAATGATTACCTAAAGACACCACAACAACAACAGTAATGTTCAGGTGGGCTTCAATTAGGTAGATATATACAATCTGAAACTATCTTGTCAGGGAATATGTAGTCATAAAAATTGTATATGAATAGAACATATATGATTTCCTTTGTGCTCACATTAATATCAATACACTATAACTGGTCTTAACCTACCATGCCATTTTGACTCATAGTTGATAACACCGAGATTTCACACCCAGTCTGATTAACCAAAAATTGTCAGAAAAAAGGCATTGAAATTTAGTACTGCCACAGCAACGATACTCAATGCTCTAGTAGTTGTCATGCAAAATTGATGGAAAATCAATCCCCGTACGTGCTGCAACACCAACGACACTCAATGCTATAGTAGTTATCACTTGCTATTACTTTTACAAACCAATTGCCCAGAAAAACATTCTCTGACCTACAACGGTCAGGACTCGCAAGGAACTTCCTTGAACAGGAGATTGCATCAGAACGGCCACAAAAAGAATCAAGAAAAGGCATCAGCCTTACTGGAGATTGGGGCAAGCCATTGATGATGTTAACCCTGCCATATATATAGGCCAAAAGGCATCAGAAACATTACTAAAGCTGTCGATATAAAAATTGATTTAGGAGTACAAATGACATGTAGACAACAAATTTCTTAATTTATAAGCTCACCTGATGAGAAGAGTATATGCTCTGACGGATCTCCATGAGGTATCCATAGATTGTGTGTATGTCGAAAGATTTCAGAATTAATCACAACAATATCGGAGAGGGCGAAGGCCGATCTCTAGGATGTACTTAATTTATGAGCTCACCCGATGAGTAGAGTATATGCTCTGACCGATCTCCATGAGGTATCCATAGATTGTGTGTAGGTCAAAAGATTTGAGAATTAATCACAACAATATCGGAGAGGACAAAGATCGATCTCTAGGATGTATCCATAAGCTGTACGTATATGTGAGAAGATTCAGAATTGAATCCTGGAGAGCACAACACTATCAGACAGGAGGATAGAAATCAAATCAAAACCGAATCCAAAACAGCAAAAAATAGAAATTCAAAACAATTTCTTTGAGAAAAGAACCTGATCGAGATGAGGAAACTAATTTCGATGCAATAAGCCCCTTGAGCACACCGATCCATGCCCCAATTGGTTTCAAGAGAGACGTGGATTTGTTTTCCATTGGGGTAGGAGTACAAATTATATGCCGCAAGATGGATTCTGTTTTTTAATTAATGCGCAGTGGAATAAGTAGATATTTTAGGGTTTCCTTTTTTTTGAGGTGATTTTAGGGTTTCCTTGGCTTGTACAACCGTGAAAAGACTATGGGCCATCTAATCAATTGTTTTTGGCCCAATCAAGAGTGGCTTGGGTTCTACTACAATGGTGTTGGCTTCTGTTTTGCCAACCCACTTTTCTATCGAGGGCCCCATCAACCGAGCCGCTCATTATTTCTGCTATTTTTTGATAAGATGGAGAGTCTTGTTTCTGTACGAACAACCTAACATGCGGCTGCACCAATTATTTTTTTGTTGAACAGTTCAATTTGGCGATAGATTATTTTTATTTCTTGGCCAAGTTGAGCGTTTTTTCTGTGCAAAATTTATATGGTTAATCTGCACCGTTATAACTTGGTCCCACCAGATTAACGGCTCGTAAAATCTGATTAACGTGGTAATTTCTAGGGAGTCTAGGATTATTATAGGTAGGTATAGATGGGAACCCCTTGACAGTTCGCCTTGAAACTCTTCCAGCAATGCCCAACATTGGTTTTACCATTCGCCACCTAGCCTTTTCCCTTGGGTTTCGCGGACTCAAGGGCCATCTTTATTTTAACCCCCCTGGGCCAGTGCTTCTCTAAGTGTTGGTCCAACTGAGCGATGTCCGGGGCGACCAGGGGAAACTCTGGGCTGGCCTACCCGGCGTCTGGCTCATCTGAGTGTGCCCTGAGAACGAGATATGTGCAGCTCCTATCGGGATTTGTCGGCACATTCGGGCGGTGTTGCTAGATTTTTTTTACCATTGTCGAGGATGTCCTGTAACCGGGATGCCAAGTCTGATCGGATTGTCTTGGGAGAAGGAATATCCTTCATTGACTGTGAGAGCTTGTAATGGGCTAAGTTGGGACTCCCCTGCAGGGATTTGAACTTTCGAAAGCCGTGCCTGCGGTTATGGGCAGATGGGAATTTGTTAATGTCCGGTTGTAGATAACCTGAAACTTAACTTAATTAAAATGCATCAACCGCGTGTGTTACCGTGATGGTCTCTTCTCGGCGGAGTCCGGGAAGCGAACACGGTGTTGGAGTAATGTTTGATGTAGGTTGTTCTAGGATCATTTCTTGATCATAGTTGTTCGACCGTGCTTTGCCTTCTCTTCTCGCTCTGTTTTGCGAATATGTTAGCCACCATATATGCTAGTCGCTTGCTGCAGCTCCATCTCATACCTTTGCCTTACCTATAAGCTTAAATAGTCTTGATCGCGAGGGTGTGAGATTGTTGAGTCCCCGTGACTCACAGATTCCTTTCAAAACCAGATGCAGGGACCGATGATACCGTTCCAAATGATATGACCGAGCTCAAGTGGGAGTTCGATGAAGAATCTCGCCGTTACTATGTGTCTTTCCCAGATGATCAGTAGTGGTGCCCAGTTGGGGCGATCGGGGACTTTGTCGCATTTGGGGGTTGATCTTTATTTTGGTACCGTAGTCGGACCATGAGTGTATTGGATGAATGTAATGATTTATTTATGTAATTGTGTGACGTGGCGAGTGTAAGCCAACTATGTACCCTTTCCCATTTAATTATATTACATGGGTTGTTTTGCGAAGATTACCTCACTTGCGACATTTCTTTCAATGCGGTTATGCCTCTAAGTCATGCTTCGACACGTAGGACATATAGCCGCATCGAGGGCGTTACAATTATATTCCCATGCAACGGTCTTCTCTTTTTATCTACATGTTCAGTACGGCTGTGTACAATAACTGACATGCATAATAAAAAAATTGTTAGATTTTGTAAGGCCTGAGGGGTGCATGCAGAAATCAAGACTGATGGTAGCAAACGAGTGGATAGATCCAAAACTAATGATAGCAGGTAGATTATTGCTTTAGTTTAAAAAGATAGACAATGGATCATCTACTGTTTGTTGCCAGTAGAACCCAGATGAACCAGATAGTAGACAGATACTATTCGTTGATGCCTTGATATGAGACCCACGGGCATTTTAAAACTCAAGTTTGAACGATAAAGTAGGAGATAATAATAATCAACGTATAACGTAAGCAAACACGAAAGACTGCGACCTCTCTTCGGGAACTGTGTAGTCCTCAGGTTCATCTGCTCAGTCAATGATGGTAATGCAGTTGGCATGGCGGCCGACAACAAGGAAGATTATCTAAGGCGGCGAAAGAAAGTCTGCAGGGGGAATCTCTGCTGCAGTGAACGCTTCTGTCGATGGTGCATCTCAGGTGGGGTGGATGACGGCACGACAGGAGCAGGACATAACACATAGAGTTTTCTTTGACGCCTATCTGAAAATGAAGTAAATCTGTAAGGGATCCTTAGAATTGGAGGATTCTATAAATGCAGGGACAGGAAAAACACATGAATAGGATAGGAATGCATGTGCAAAACAGAGCATTTGGAAACATATGATTTCTGTCGACCTGGGTGTTTGGTTCACATGAGTTGGAAGAACACAAGAATGGAGAAACATGGTCAAATTGAAGTCAAACCACGTGAAAATGAAAAAATAACAATCTTATTATGCCAGTAATGCAATTAGTCATGTTCTTCATGCGTATTAATTTGAAAAGGAAGTCCAAGTGGATATTTAAATTCCTATGTTTTTTTCTTTGAAAGAGACACCAAAGGAAAAATTCCTCCAGTTTTGCTTTGCTCCACTCCTTCTAAACAAATGCATGAATAGTAGTACCATAATAGTTCCATAGCAAAGGATCCCTGAGGGATCGACATGAATGCAGAGTAACAAAGTGATGCGATGAGTGTACAACCTCTTAGGCATAGCCTTGTCGACCTCAGCATCATTGGGTTGGACGTGGAGGATGGTGATGATGGTGTGACTGTCGGAGGCGGGGAAGAAGATCTGAGGCCTCTAGAAACGGCGCTGAGGGTACTACTCTACTGTGATGGACGGTTCCGTCGTTGGAGCAGCTCCGGTGAGGTGTACGGCGGCGAGGCTGAAGCAGGACAAGACAGGCAACGTTAATATGAAGTGGGACTCTAATATCATCTGCGGTAGATGATGTAAAATACATCACCAAAAAGTGCTAGTTGATGTAAAATGCATCAGCCGCGCCACAACCGCTCTGACAGATGCTGTAAATACTGTTCACTCTGAACTTAACTGAAGAAACCGAACTTTACAGTCAAAATTGAATTTTACAGTCGAAACTGATTGAACTAGTAGCAGAGCATTGCAATAGATGTTTAGGGCGTTCGAGCACTAGTAGCAGAGAAGCAGTGATCTAGATCAGCAGACGCTTGAGCAGGGAACGCACTAGCAAAGAGCAAGTCATGCAGTAGCACCGCGAGTGAGTGCTAAAGCACAACTCATGTAGCTGCCGGAGGTCGTCTAGCAGCAGCAGCGCAAGCGAGAGCAAGAGCAGAGCAGCAGCACAAACAAGAGCAAGAGCGGAGCAGCAGCGCGACCGACAGCAATAGCAGAGCAGAGCAGCAGCACGAACGAAAGCAAGAGCAGTGCAGCAGCGCGACTGACAGGAAGAATAGAGGTACAACGTGAGCAAGAGCCAGAGCAGTAGTAGCAGCGCGAGCGAGAACCGGAGCAGCTGCAGCTAGTGCCGGTGTGGAAGTCTCCATGGAGGAAGCAACGACATGGGGGAGAGACGCCGTGGATGAAGTGGCCTGCGATAGCGCCATCGATGGAGACCCGCCATGGCTGCTCGGTATGGAGCACCGATAGCCCCATGAGATCGAATAAAAGATAAAACGTAGTGGTGAGTGCATAACCTCCTTGGTGGTGCCGAGTTGGCCTCGGCTTCATCGGAGGAATTGGTGAGGGTGCTGCGGTTCCGGTGGGGCAGGTCAAGACGGTGCTGTGGGGATGGAGGTGGCGCGATAGACGAGGCAAACGTCGGGGTACCTCCTTGGCGGTGGAGGACGGGGCGGCTGATTCGGCGGGACGATGAGATCAATGACGAATCCTCATCTGATGAAGTGGATGAGGGACGGCGAGCTGTTGCGGTGGACGACATCTTCAGGGAAAGTCTCCGGCTGGGCGGCAGTCAGGAGGCCGACGGAGGAGCGTGGGGTTTCATGGATTTTGGCGGCCTCGGTGTATGAATGGGGGGCGAAGGGGAAGGTAGGGGGAGCCATGGCTTAGGGACGCACTTGTCCAAAATGTAGGGTAAGTTACCAGCGTACCCCCACCGGTTTTGACACCGTGACATCGAGCCGGCATTTCCGGCTGAGGGGTAGAAGGGGGATTTTGCGTGTCTGGGCTGCAGGACCGATTTCGGATGAGGAGGGAGTTTTCACGCACGTCGAAATTTTAGGATAATAAGGCGCAGCATGGGTTGAAGAGGCGGGGGTTTCAATGCAGATGTGACAAAATATACTCGAGCTTGAAAACTTCAGAATAACAAGGCGCAGTTTCCTTGTTCAGCAGAACAAACTTAACGTGTACAAAAAAACAATTCATACAAGACACAAGAGAGTCATGTCCCCTTTTACTATATTGCTATAAATGCCATTGAAAAAACTACAAGAAAAATGTAAAAAAATTGGGAGAACAAGATTACCCTGTACAGTACCAAATTAATTCGCACTTCCCTCAACAACAACAAAAAACAAATCAATTCCCACCAAAAGAAAGAGTCATGTCCCTTTTTATATGATTACAAATGCTAGGATCTCGAATTTCAATTTTTGAATCCACGTTATGTTGAATTCGAATATATCGTTAGGTGACCTTGCGGTTTATAATGGATGTAGTCCCACATTTTGATCTTCCATCATATATGAACATTTTAGTCCACCCTATGAACATATATATTGTCGTCTACCATATGGATTAAATTTGAATCAACTTTCCTTATTTGAATGCGATTGCTGTCAAGTTATACAATCATTTAAATATTATCTTGATAACAAAAAACATGCATATAGCAGTAATCATATTTGACTATGAACTACATGTACCATACGATATCCAATTCAAATATTTGTATCCATTTTATGTCGAATTCAAATCAGAGTACATTGGTCTAGGTAGCGAGATGTTCGGGATAATCTAAACCCTGTTTTCATATGCATAATTTTTGGCTGAATTGGGACAAGTTTTGGTATAAGCTTCTTGCAAAACCGGAGATTCTCTCAACAAGCCTTGTGGTTCCGAGAGGGAACGTATCACCTTTGTGTGCGAAACGATATACGCTGCCTCCCCCTAATTTTCTTTATAGAGGCAACATAGAACTACATGAGTGCCCTATTAAATTTTGGAATTATTCCGAGTTCGTTTGGCCTTCTTTATACATTAATTGAGTTTTTGGACAATTAATGTGCATAATCCAAATTTTAACTACAAGCACATGCTCCGGTGCAACAAAGTTGGTTGAAAAATCACACGTGTGTCCTTGGGTGAATTTCTAGGTCTCATGCAAGAAATGGGAATGATATTCAAACATTTGGGCGTCGTGACTCGACTGAGAACATCGAGAAACTTGGTTTTTAAATTCATGTAAATCCAAAACTCACCTGGAAATCATGAAACTCGGCATGGTGTCATGTCATGGCACTAACATGCCGTGGTAAAAAATTGGGCCGATTTGGAACAAGTTTTGGTATAAGCTTCTTGCAAAACGGAGCTTCTCTCAACAAGGCTCGTGGTTCTGAGAGGGAACGTGTCACCTTTGAGTGTGAAATGACATACGTTGCCCCCCTTGAGTTTAGGCAACATAGAACTACATGAGTACCCTGTTAAATTTTGGAATTATTCCGGGTTCGTTTGGCCTTTTTAATACATTAATTGAGTTTTTGGTCATTTAATGTGCATAATTGAAATTTGAACTGCAAGCACATGCTCCCGTGCACCAAAGTTGGTTGAAAAATCACATGTATATCCTCGGGTGAATTTCTAGGTCCCATGCAAGAAATGGGAATGAAATTCAAACATCTGGGCATCGTGGCTCGGCCGAGAACATTGAGAAACTTGGTTTTAAAATTCTTGTAAATCCAAAACACGCTTGAAAATCATGAAACTTGGCATGGTGTCATGTCATGGTACTACCATGTCGTGGTAAAAAAATTAGCCGAATAGGAACAAGTTTTGATATAAGCTTCTTGCAAACCAGAGCTTCTCTCAAGAAGGCTCGTGGTTCTGAGAGGGAACGTGTCACCTTTGTGTGCATAATTCAAATTTGAAATACAAGCACATGCTCCAGTGCGTCAAAGTTGGTTGAAAAATCACATGTGTGTCCTCGGGTAAATTTCTATGTCACATGCAAGAAATGGGAATGAAATTCAAACTTCTGGGCATCGTGGCTCAGCTGGAAACATTGAAAAAATTGTTTTTTTTAATTCCTGTAAATCCGAAACATGCATGAAAATCATGAAACTTGGCTTGGTGTCATGAAATGGCACCAACATGTTGTGGTAATTTTGATGTCTGATTTGCGAGGGCGCATACATTAACAATCAACAAAGTCATTTTGGAACAAGTGCTGTCACGTTACAATCGGAAACACGAGTATTATTGAAACCATGGGCGTTCTATTTGCCATGTACGTGCCATCACACGCCCCTTTTTTTATTAGCTAGGAGGCACCGTGTAGGGTAGCTATTTGAGTACAGGAGGAATGCGATCAGACCCCTACATGTGCTTATCGGGAGGAGAGCCCTTTGACCTCCATCTGCCGTCCACCTCTCTCCCAAGCTCTCCATTAATGGCGCCCGAGCCTCTGTTTAATGGCGTGGCTATGTCTCGCTCGACTAAGATTTTAGAGAGAAAAAAGAAAATCTTAAAAGAAAATTTTGCATGGATCTTGATGTAAGATCCGACGGGCCTTTATAGCATCTATGTGACTTATAGCAAGACTGATGAATATATAAGGATGACGACAGTGGATAGTAATTGTCTTACATAATTAGGAAGATAATTAAAAAAGCCACATGCGGCTATGCCCGAAATACACAAGGGCAAAAGAAGAAGGAAGACAATGATCTGGCTCGCTGATCTCTACTTTCTTGATGTGTTGCTACAGGCCGCGGGAACTAGTCTCCACGGCGAGCGGCGATGAGCTCTGTCGTGTCCTCAAGACGCTGCTTGAGAGTATCCACGGATTCGTCCACCAACCTTTGGCGCTCGATGCGAAGCATGTCATTCTCATTCATAAGTTTCTTGATGATGATGCCGGTCCTCTTCAACAGGGCGCCGGTCTCCTCCTGCTGCTCTGCACTTCGGACGATCTTCGCCCTCAGCAGGTCGTGCTCGGCCCAGAGCCTGTCATTCCCCTCCCTTAGTTGCCGGATGACACCGGTAGCCTGTTCAAACGAGGCTTTCATGTCGTCTTGCAACCTGCAACCTTGCCCAGCTGGAGATCTGATCCTTCTGGCTATGGACGATCGCATGCATGCTCCTGTAAGAGTCATCGCCTGCCCACGAGACATTTTCCTAGGCCGCCACGGTGCGGCGGGACATCTCTGCTGCTTCCGCGGCACAGCCCGACCAGTCTGCTGCATCAACGACACGGCGGGACCTCCGTGCTTGTTCGGCGGCATGGCAGGACCTCTGTGCTGCTACTTCCGCGTGGCGGGACATGTCGGTTGCTTTCGCAGCGAGGCGGGACATCTCTCGCGCTTCCGCCTCCATGCTCGCCTCTCCCTGGTGGTAATCTCTCGACCCAGAACTCACGCTGGCCCTAGTAGACACAAGGGAAGGATGCTGAATGACTTATTTGTTTTTGTGGATGAGGAGTTGAGGAGGAATGTGTCATCATCTTGGCATAGTAGTATTTATATCCGAGTACTAACACGCTATGGGAAACCTTTTAGGTTGTGATCTGTGTGAACAGGTTTGCAATTAAATATAGCGTGGTAGTACTACCTCCTTTCCGGGTTATAGGTCTCAATTCAAAAATCTCACCAACCAAGGTAGATGATGAGTGGTGGAATATTTTTTGTAGTTTGCAAAAGCACTCAATTAGTGTGCCCATTTTCTTCACCAAATTGTGTTTCCAATGCATTAATTGCAATGCATGCATGAATAAAGTACATGCATTGGTCAACTTTCTCTTAATCCTCACATGCAATGATTTAATGCACCTTGAAATCTGAACATGTGATGGGAAACAATCAAACTAAGACTTATAAAATGGGAAATCTAAAATTTTGAGATAAGCCCTATAAACCGGAAAGGAGGGAGTAGTAATTTGGAATGTGACGAGACACTAGCTCAAAATTTATTGACAGTTCTAGTTTTGAAGTGCGGCACTATTCCCGGATGGCGTAACGTGGGCACGTGTTCTCGGCCGTGGTGTAGCATATGCCATGGTAGTTATGTTTCTACTGCTGTGTACGTGCAATAACTGGCACCGTCAGATACATATCTTACGGTTATTGGGGCGTTCGACAGGAATAGCCTCGTGGCGAGCTATAGACCAGTCTTTTTGTCAGACGCATCAGACCTATCTCTTCGGACTTCTCGCACGCACCATCTCTAGCTCCCTAGGTCGATGCCACCCACATACACTTGTACTCTGAGTTCAGTATCTTATACAGGAAGAGAAGAGGTGCGCGCACGCACTCGCCCTCTCTCACACACGCATCTATAGCTACGAATTGTAGTGTTCTCAACCATTTGATTGGCTCTATCATAGGTTTCACGTCGCTCCTTGGCCTTGAGATTGAGAAGTTTAAAACACGGAGTCTAAGTTGGAGGCGTGAGGTTTTGGTTAATGTGCGGGCCGCACACGGCACCAACACGACACGAGCTTCGTCTGCTTGGTGCGCAGTCGGTAAGTTGTCCAAGTATAGACACAGCCAGACCCTCCTTGGTATCTGCACCTCGACTTATGCGCAGAGAAATTAGGATCGGAGGGAGTACTACTAGTAGTACTACTACTATGATGTGTCGTGTCAACTTGCACAAGTATGCAACACTTCCTGAACAAACAAGCATATAAGTTGTTGCCGTTATAGTTCTTACCCAAAGGATCTTTATATCCAATAGACACAAAATAACCATTCGACTGTTGGAAATTACTTTAACTGCTGATCTGATGTCGAAGTAATTGTTGCATCGCCACCAAAACCCACCATCTCTTAAGCTAAAGTAGACCGAGCTAACCCCTATATTAGCATATTACTAAGATAAATAGAAGGCACTGTAGAATCATTTAGGACATGAGCTTGTCAATCTGAATGTGGAGGGACACCAGCTTAGCCCCCGCCAGCAGCTTGGCTGGAACTATGAAGAAGGTCAGCTCCTGCACGACGACGTCGCCAGGATCCTTGCTGCTTGTCACCTCCATTTCCACCTTGACGGCGTCGGTCCTGCCTTTGGGCTCCCCCAGCAGGCCATTCGCCCATAGCTTGGCCACGTAGTGCAGCAGTGGGGACGCCCCCGCTCTGATGTAGACGACCGACACGGCGATAGGCGCACCGATGTCGAGCACGCCGCCGACCAAGAAAAATGGGCGATCATCCTCCTCCGCGAATAGCAAGAGCCGTGGCTCCGACAGTGGCACTTATAGCTGGAGCACCTTGCCGTACTGGATCCTGTGCACGGGCATGGGATGCATGGTGTTGATGTGGTGGGACAGCACCGGCGGCGGGCCTTCGTTGCTGCAGACGGGCACGGGGCATTTGCAGGGCACGAGCAGACACACGCTTTGGTGATTGGCGAGCTTGTGATAAGTGATGTAGAGCCCACAGCCTTCGTGCGGGCAATCCACCCTCACCGAGGAGAGAACGGCTTCCACTGCCGTGTTCCGCACGTCGAAGCCACTTCCGCGCGCTAGCACTTCTGGCACTGCCGCTGGTTCCCGGGGCGCTCAACGTGGCAGTCCGCGTAGGCCAGGTGCCCTCCCTTGCACTACACAAATCAATCGAACATCACATCAATCAAGAAACCTGCACCTTGCTCGATCAGCCGAACGGACGAGGTGTATTCGAATCTGATATACTGGAGGGTTCAAGGGGCAGAGGCACAAGGGGAAGTGGAGCAAGGTGAGGTCCATTGAGACCATAGAGAGCTCCATCGTCGGGTCCTGTTCTGTATGCATGATCTCGCCATCCTCGTGCAGAACCATCTCTCACTTTAGGGCCAGGGCATTACAAAGCTTTACCGTCACATATTCATAGTACTTCAAGGTGCATTAAATCAACACATGCAAGTATCAAAAGGACAGTCACGGCATGCATGCATGCGTTGTAATTAATGCATCGGTAAACGCAAATTATTGAAATATATCAAATGCAGTACTTGCTTTAATGTGCCGCGTCAAATTATACAACAATGAGAAGCTTTCTTACTACAACACCCTCTCCCTCGTGGACTGAGCTCCGATGCCTTAACTGCACCTGCCTTTGGTTGTATGACAGGTGGGCCACCCACATGTTCGGCCCACCTATCATACATGCTAAGGCAGGAGCAGTAACTCAATGAAGCAGTTCATTCGGTGTCAGATGCCCAGAAGCATACTGTAGTACTCCTTCATTGAAGTAGTACTCCATCATTGTTTGACTTCCCGAAGAGGCGAAGAGCCAAGCGCAGCCCGGACGCTCGTGTGGTAGTTTCATGTGTAGATAGTCTAGGATAGCATGTACCATGCCTCTAAGCTTAAAATCGCTGGGGTCGGCTCCATGCTATGAGGCCGTCTCGAAGCATTTATTATTAAAATAATCTTCTGGCCCTACCTGTCATCCTGGTGATTGTAGTTTGCACGCTCATCTGGTCAAGACAGGAATATATCATGGTGGGGTAATTGTTAGAGGTTGCAGCAAATATATTGTACACTGCGGGTCTTTCAGCCAAGTTTAGAGGCAACAATGTGGGGCTAGTGCTATGATGTGTTGTTTCAACTTGTACAACGAGGAGAATCTTGATTTTACTACTACACGCCTTCTCCCTCGCTCATGCGCATGGTGGCTCGCAGACGAGGACATGCTTTTGCTTATACTATAACAAGCTATCCCTCCCGCACGCGGTCGACGGAGATGCATTAGTGGATTCGATACTGTAGAAGTAGTAGTAGTAACATCATTGTTCATCTTCTCAAAGAGGCGAAGAGCCAAGCGCAACCAGAACATGGCAGTTGTGAACGCTCACGTGGAAGTCTTTGTGTAGGGGTGGGGCGTGGTGCGATGCCTTGGAGCACGCATATAGCCAGAATCTTGCATGAGACATAATTGTTATTTGAGCCTACTATTGTAGTACTACTTGCTAGTATAGCCCTGTAAACCGGAAAGGAGTATTTTCCTTAGAGATTTCAACAAGTGACTAGACTACACCCTAAATGAGTAGTACTAGTACATGCGGAGCAAAATGAGTGAATCTACACCGTAAATAAATATGTAGTTCTCTCATTTTCCTCTCCGCCTTGGTCGCGGTGCACAATATTGAGTATACTAGTACTGAATAGTCTCTTTGTGGCACGCATTTACGTTTTTAACATAGTACAGACATAAGCCATCATATACACGCGCATATACTCACCTCTATGAACACACACACGCACACCCTACCCCCTATGAGCACCTTCGAAAGACTGAGCCGGCATATCATCTTGAAATTTATGAAGTCACCATAGGCACCTCGTCATCGATGGGAATGTCTCCTGACACGCATTTACATTGATATGGCTTGAATGCCAAGGAGGGATAGGGTAGAGGTTCCCGAGACATTGAATGGTCAATGATGCATCCTCAATTAGCATGCAAATGGAATTAATTGGAGATGCAGAATAGAGCCATCATGATGTGAATGCAACAGAGTTTAGACTCTCATATAAAGGCGCCCCACCACTCCAATCCATCTACTCCTAGTCTCTGTGCAACACTGCTCACTCCAATCCAAGACCAAGTGACCAGAAGCCACAACCACCTATGGAGGCGATGGACGCGAGCAGGAGTCAGCTGTGCCAAATCATCCAAGACGTCGGATGATACGTCTCCAACGTATCTATAATTTTTGATTGTTCCATGCTATTATATTATCTGTTTTGGATGTTTAATGGGCTTTATTATGCACTTTTATATTATTTTTGGGACTAACCTATTAACCGAACGCCTAGTGCAAATTGTTGTTTTTTTGCCTATTTCAGTGTTTCGCAGAAAAGGAATATCAAATGGAATCCAAATGGAATGAAACCTTCGCGAGGATCTTTTTTGGAACAAACGTGATCCAGGAGACTTGGAGTGGATGTCAAGGAAGCAGCAAGGCAACCACGAGGTAGGAGGGCGCGCCTAGGGGCGCCAGGACGCGCCCCCACCCTCGTGGGCCCCTTGCAGCTCCACCGACCTACTTCTTTCACCTATATATACTCATATACCGCCGGAGGAGGAATCGATCACGGAGGGCTTATACATCAACACCATAGCCTCTCGATGATGTGTGAGTAGTTTACCATAGGCCTTCGGGGTCCATAGTTATTATCTAGATGGCTTCTTCTCTCTCTTTGGATCTCAATACAAAGTTCTCCTCGATTTTCTTGGAGATCTATTCGATGTAATTCTTTTTGTGTTGTGTTTGTTGAGATCCGATGAATTGTGGGTTTATGATCAAGATTATCTATGAACAATATTTGGTTCTTCTCTGAATTCTTATCTACATAATTTAAATATCTTTGCAAGTCTCTTTGAATTATCAGTTTGGTTTGGCCTACTAGATTGATTTTTCTTGCAATGGGAGAAGTGCTTAGATTTGGGTTCAATCTTGCGGTGTCCTTTCCCAGTGACAGTAGGGGCAGCAAGGCACGTATTGTATTGTTGCCATCGAGGATAAAAAGATGGGGTTTATATCATATTGCTTGAGTTTATCCCTCTACATCATGTCATCTTGCCTAATGTGTTACTCTGTTCCTATGGACTTAATACTCTAGATGCATGCTGGATAGCGGTCGATGTGTGGAGTAATAGTAGTAGATGCAGAATTGTTTCGGTCTACTTGTCACGGACGTGATGCCTATATACATGATCATGCCTAGATATTCTCATAACTATTCACTTTTCTATCAATTGCTCGACAGTAATTTGTTTACCCACCGTAGATTATGCTATCTTGAGAGAAGCCACTAGTGAAACCTATGGTCCCCGGGTCTATTCTCCATTATATTATTCTCCCGACAACTAGCCATTTCCATCATCGTTTATTTTGCAATCTTTACTTTTCAATGTATACAACAAAAATACCAAAAATATTTATCTTATTATCTTTATCAGATCTCACTTTTGCAAGTGGCCTTGAAGGGACTGACAACCCCCTTATCGCGTTGGTTGCAAGGTTCTTGATTGTTTGTGCAGGTACGAGGGACTTGCGTGTAGTCTCCTACTGGATTGATACCTTGGTTCTCAAAAACTGAGGGAAATACTTATGCTACTTTACTGCATCACCCTTTCCTCTTCAAGGGAAAACCAATGCATGCTCAAGAGGTAGCAAGAAGGATTTCTGGCATCGTTGCCGGGGAGATCTACGCTCAAGTCAAGACATACCAAGTACCCATCATAAACTCTTCTCCATCGCATTACATTATTTGCCATTCGCCTCTTGTTTTCCTCCCCCCCACTTCTAAAATGATTTTCGAAAACCTTTGCCTTTTTTCCGCCCCTCTTCCGTTCGTCCTTCTGTTTTCTCGTGTTACCATGTGCCTTCTACTTGCTTGCATCTTCGCTTGCTAAAAATCTATTGATATGGATCCTCATCCTCTTGATAATAATTTTAAAAGATCCAATTATGATGAACCAATTGCTAGTGAGTTGAGTGCACTAGATTATCTTTATGAGGTTTTGCTTGAAATTCGTGAATATGAAAATTGTGAGGAAGTGCTTTATGAAGTGATTCATGATAGATCTTTGAATAAAAAGCATGATTGAAATGATGTTATTATAAATTCTATTGGTGAAAATTGTGTTAATGATATGCAAAACCTCAAGCTTGGGGATGCTAGTTTTGCTATGACTACTATTTGTTGCAATGATCATGATTGGGGTGATTTTTCTTTTGATCTTGAAAATTTATTTAAGCCCCATGATGACTATGAGATTGACAATAGTGTTTGCAATATTATTGAAAGTGGGTTCGGAAGAGTGTCAACTTTAGATCCCACATATTTTGAGAATGTTCAATCTTATGAAATTTTTGATAAAAGTGGGTTTGGAGAGGTCGTGACTTTAGTTAATGTTAATCCCACTATTTTGGAAGAGTGTCAACTTTGCATGCATGTGGACCGTGTTGAAAATATTTTATGTGATAGCTATTTTGTTGAATTTGATTATGATCCCACATGTAATTATGATGAGATAGGAAAATATGATTGTATAAATTTTCATGTTACTAAATTACCTCTCGTTATGTTGAGATTGCTATTGTTTCTTTCCGCTTCCAAGCATATGCTAGTTTTTGCTTGCTATGATAATTTGTTTGCCTATAAGATGCCTATGCATAGGAAGTATGTTAGACTTAGATGTGTTTGTCACGTGTTTCATGATGCTCTCTTTGTTCTTCAATTCTTGTCTTTCATGTGAGCATCATTGAAATTATCAATGCCTAGCCAGGGGCATTAAACGATAGCGCTTGTTGGGAGGCAACCCAATTTTATTTTTGTTCCTTGATTTTTGTTACCGTTTAGTAATAAATAAATCATATATCCTATGTTATGATTGTGTTTTTTTGTTTTAATTAGTTTTTGTGCCAAGTAAATCCTTTAGGATCTTCTTGGATGATTGCTGTTTGATCTTGCTGAAAAAACAAAAAGTATGCGCTCACGAGAATAATTTTCATTTTTAACCAGAGAGCGATAAAATACTGATTCCAATTTCAGTAGATCAATATAAAAATCATTTAGGTCTTCATAATTTGGTAGAATTTTTGGAGTTACAGAACTATTCAAAACCTACAGACTACTACAGACTGTTCTATTTTTGACAGATTCTGTTTTCGTGTGTTGTTTGCTTATTTTGATGAATCTATGGCTAGTATCGGGGGGAGTATGAACCATAGAGAAGTTGGAATACAGTACCTTGAAGTGGTGGTTTGTTTTCTTATACTAACGGAGCTCATGAGATTTTCTGTTGAGTTTTGTGTTGTGAAGTTTTCAAGTTTTGGGTAAAGATTTGATGGATTTTGGAATAAAGAGTGGCAAGAGCCTAAGATTGGTGATGCCCATGGCACCCCAAGGTAAAAATTCAAGGACAACCAAAAGCCTAAGCTTGGGGATGCCCCGGAAGGCATCCCCTATTTCGTCTTCGTCCATCGGTAACTTTACTTGAGGCTATATTTTTATTCACCACATGATATGTGTTTTGCTTGGAGCGTCTTGTATGATTTGATTCTTTGCTTTTTAGTTTACCACAATCATCCTTTATGTACACACCTTTTGGAGGGACACACATGAATCGGAATTTATTAGAATACTCTATGTGCTTCACTTATATCTTTTGAGCTAGATAATTTCGCTCTAGTGTTTCAATTATATCTTTTTAAGAGCCCGGTGGTGGTTTTATTTTATAGAAATTATTGATCTCTCATGCTCCACTTATATAATTTTGAGAGTCTTTTAGAATAGCATGGTAATTTGCTTTGGTTATAAAATTAATCTTAATATGATAGGCATACAAGATGGGTATAATAAAAACTTTCATATAAAGTGCACTGAATACTATGAGAAGTTTGATATTTGATGATTGTTTTGAGATATGAAGATGGTAATATTAGAGTCATGCTATTTGAGTAGTTGTGAATTTGAGAGACACTTGTGTTAAATTTTGTGATTCCTGTAGCATGCACGTATGGTGAACCGTTATGTGATGAAGTCGGAGCATGATTTATTTATTGATTGTCTTCCTTATGAGTGGCGGCCGGGGACGAGCGATGGTCTTTTCCTACCAATATACCCCCCTAGGAGCATGCGCGTAGTACTTTGTTTCGATAACTAATACATTTTTGCAATAAGTATGTGAGTTCTTTATGACTAATGTTGAGTCCATGGATTATACGCACTCTCACCCTTCCACCCTTGCTAGCCTCTCTAGTACCACGCAACTTTCACCGGTACCATAAAACCACCATATATCTTCCCCAAAACAGCCACCATACCTACCTATTATGGCATTTTCATAGCCATTCCGAGATATATTGCCATGCAACTTTCCACCGTTTCGTTTATTATGACACGCTTCATCATTGTCATATTGCTTTGCACAATCATGTAGTTGACATCGTATTTGTGGCAAAGCCACCGTTCATAATTCTTTCATACATGTCACTCTTGATTCATTGCATATCCCGGTACACCGTCGGAGGCATTCACATAGATTCATATTTTTTGTTCTAGTATTGAGTTGTAATTCTTGAGTTGTAAGTAAATAAAAGTGTGATGATCATCATTATTAGAGCATTGTCCCAGTGAGAAAAGGATGATGGATACTATGATTCCCCCACAAGTCGGGATGAGACTCCGGACGAAAAAAAAGAAAAAAAGGCCATAAAAAGAAGAGAAAAGGCTCAAATAAATAAAAAAGAGAGAGAAAAAGAGAGAAGGGGCAATGCTACTATCCTTTTACTACACTTGTGCTTCAAAGTAGCACCATGATCTTCATGATAGAGAGTCTCCTATGTTGTCACTTTCATATACTAGTGGGATTTTTTCATTATAGAACTTGGCATGTATATTCCAATGATGGGCTTCCTCAAAATGCCCTAGGTCTTCGTGAGCAAGCAAGTTGGATGCACACCCACTTAGTTTCTTTTTGAGCTTTCATACACTTATAGCTCTAGTGCATTCGTTGCATGGCAATCCCTACTCACTCACATTGATATCTATCGATGGGCATCTCCATATCCAGTTGATACGTCTAGTTGATGTGAGACTATCTTCTCCTTTTTTGTCTTCTCCACAACCACCATTCTATTCCACCTATAATGCTCTATCCTTGGCTCACGCTCATGTATTGCGTGAAGATTGAAAAAGTTTGAGAACGTCAAAAGTATGAAACAATTGCTTGGCTTGTCATCGGGGTTGTGCATGATTCAAATATTTTATGTGGTGAAGATAGAGCATAGCCAGACTATATGATTTTGTAGAGATAACTTTCTTTGGCCATGTTATTTTGAGAAGACATAATTGCTTAGTTAGTATGCTTGAAGTATTATTATTTTTATGTCAATATTAAACTTTTATCTTGAATCTTTAGGATCTGAACATTCATGCCACAATAATGAGAATTACTTTGAAAATTATGTTAGGAAGCATTCCACATCAAAAATTCTATTTTTATCATTTACCTACTCGAGGACGAGCAGGAATTAAGCTTGGGGATGCTTGATACGTCTCCAACGTATCTATAATTTTTTATTGTTCCATGATATTATATTATCTATTTTGGATGTTTAATGGGCTTTATTATGCACTTCTATATTATTTTTGGGACTAACCTATTAACCGAAGGCCCAGTGCAAATTGCTGTTTTTTGCCTATTTCAGTGTTTCGCTGAAAAGGAATATCAAACGGAATCCAAACGGAATGAAACCTTCACGAGGATCTTTTTTGGAACAAACGTGATTTGGAGTGGACATCAAGGAAGGAGCGAGGCGGCCACGAGGTAGGAGGGTGCGCCCAGGGTGGCCAGGCGCGCCCCCCACCCTCGTCGGTCCCTCGCAGCTCCACCGACCTACTTCTTTCCCCTATATATACTCATATACCCTGAAAACATCCAGGAGCACCACGAAACCCTATTTCCACTGCCGCAACCTTCTGTACCCATGAGATCCCATCTTGGGGCCTTTTCCGGCGCTCCTCCGGAGGGGGAATCGATCACGGAAGGGCTTCTACATCAACACCATAGCCTCTCCGATGATGTGTGAGTAGTTTACCACAGACCTTCGGGTCCATAGCTGTTAGCTAGATGGCTTCTTCTCTCTCTTTGGATCTCAATACAATGTTCTCCTCGATTCTCTTGGAGATCTATTCGATGTAGTTATTTTTGCGGTGTGTTTGTCGAGATCCGATGAATTTTGGGTTTATGATCAAGATTATCTATGAACAATATTTGGTTCTTCTCTGAATTATTATATGCATCATTTAAATATCTTTGCAAGTCTCTTTGAATTATCAGTTTGGTTTGGCCTACTAGATTGATGTTTCTTTCTATGGGAGAAGTGCTTAGCTTTGGGTTCAAACTTGCGGTGTCCTTTCCCAGTGACAGCAGGGGCAGCAAGGCACGTATTGTATTGTTGCCATCGAGGATAAAAAGATGGGGTTCATATCATATTCCTTGAGTTTATCCCTCTACATCATGTCATCTTGCCTAATGCGTTACTCTGTTCTTATGAACTTAATAGTCTAGATGCATGCTGGATAGCGGTCGATGTGTGGAGTAATAGTAGTAGATGCAGAATTGTTTCGTTCTACTTGTCACGGACGTGATGCCTATATACATGATCATGCCTAGATATTCTCATAACTATTCACTTTTCTGTCAATTGCTCGACAGTAATTTGTTTACCCACCGTAGATTATGCAAGGTTCTTGATTGTTTGTGCAGGTACGAGGGACTTCGTGTAGTCTCCTACTGGATTGATACCTTGGTTCTCAAAAACTGAGGGAAATACTTACGCTACTTTGCTGCATCACCCTTTCCTCTTCAAGGGAAAACCAACGCATGCTCAAGAGGTAGCACCGGCCTGCGGCCCCGCACCGCCCAGCGTTTCCACATGGTGCTGGCGACCGCCAGCGTCGTAGCCCTCGCCGACGCCAGCTTCGCCGCTCGCATGGACGACATGATGGTCAACTCCATCCGCATGTTCACCGCCGTCAAGAAGCACACGGGCGACCTTGTCTTTCTGCTCCAGCCTGTGCGCCCAGGCTCCTCATTGCCTGCCACCCTCATCGGCCTCCATGGTGACGAACTGTTTCAAGCCCTGGTGGCCCTGCAGGTGCCGGAGGTCGCGACGAAGAATGTGCACCTCGAGGCCGCGCTCGCCGCGCAGCGCCTCGCCATGCAAGAAACCGTCGACCTACACATCCACGTCTATGTGGAAATCGTCTACATAGGCCACTACAAGGCCAGCGAGGCCAGAAAGACATTAGCCGTCTTCCAGTGGCTGGAATCTTTGGACGCCATTGTTCAGAAGCACGTCTACCAGGCCACGAAAGCCGCTGCTACTTAGCCACCGTTTGGTGGGCCAGCACCCTAAGTCGAGGAGGTGGACGTCGTCGATGGATGCATCTCTTCTTCTTGCCTCCTGTAACCAGCATTGCATCGCCTCATGGCCTTTATGTTTTATACTCCCTCTGTTCCCAAATATAAGTCTTTCTAGAGATTCCAACAAGTGACTGCATACGGAGCAGAATGAGTGAATCTACACTCTAAAATATGTCTACATACATCCATATGTTGTATTCCATTTGAAATATCTAAAAAGGCTTATATTTCGGAACAGAGGGAGTATATGGCATTTTTATTCCAGTCGTAACGTTTTCACTATGAGGTGGGGCCGCAGTTGAGCAAACCGACCATCGGCAAATCCCCACCCTGCCCACCGGGCATTGGCTGAGTTTAGAATTAGAAGATAGAAATGAGGGAGAAGAGCTAGCTGTAGCACGGACGCTGTTGTCGGATGGGACTCGTGTTGATAGAATAGGAGTACTGAGCACTCGTACCTCTTTTTTAGGGAAAAAGTAGTCGTATGTCTAGTTCAATACCAATAGTTGGGTGCGTGCGACCTATACGTGTCATCACTTTAGGTCTCCTTTTCGAACCGCAGCTATGCTTCACAGTGCATATTTTTTCACGCATTTATCATCCTATATGTACTCCTAGGCTATTTCCACGTGCTCCCTTTCGCCGCCATGTGGAACATAGAGCATCTGGGTCGTAGTGCATGCACGACTCAGAGCATATGCCGGGGGTACTTTACATTTCAGACCTCACGAATTACATGCAAACCCCCCGCAGACGAATAAATAAATAAATGAATTACTACATGAAACCGAATTATTTTCATAGAAACCGGAGCACGTTCATTAAATGTTGGACATAACACGTTTATAAAAAATGACCGGACCTAAACCAGTCTAAGGGCCTCTTTGAGTCACAGGATACTGAAAACACAGGAATGGGGAAAGTATGATGGCAATGAACCGAGATGAGGAGAACTCTAACTCAGTTAGAGGTTAGAGTTAGATTATAACCCTGAACTAACTCTAAAATAAAGAGGTTGTCGGGACCCTGATCCTAAGTCACACCGATCTAGCATGTAACACTTCATATCACTTTGCGGCCTCACGCACGGTATTCCCACGGGTGCCACCTTATCTGGCCCGGGACCGTTTGAGCCTTTTGGCTCACATATATGATAGTGTCACTAGCATCCATATGACAGAGAACCTGGGCCGACATGACTAGTCATGAACCCAAAGTAGCACTAACTTACAGGGACAGGCGTACATGAATCAACCTCGAGCATGTCGGTCAACAGCGTATGAATCCGGGCTGTAGCACTGGGCTAACAGGACTCCAGGAACCCGGGCTGTAGCAGGCTAGGCAGGATTCCGGATGTCACCGCGTGACATTTCCCCGAAGGGACAAACACAGGAACGAAGTGAATCACGTGCCGGCCAGTCAAATGTTCTAGAGCAGTAGTGCTGGGCTAGCAGGACTCCGGTGAACCGGGCTGTAGCGGACTACTATGGCCCATGGAAGCACAAGACTACATTTTCCCATAAGAGAGGCTACCAGAGGTAAACAACTAGGTTGTCGGATCCGACACATAGCAATACACGTTACACGTACGCATAACATGCAAGTATGTGTTGTACAACATGGCATCACAACATAACTCAAACTCATATAGATAAAGGCCCAGAAGAGCCACATAGCATGCAATACAAACAGGGGTCTCATGACCCATCATTCAGAGCATACAAGCAACGGAAGCATTACATGTCTGAGTACACACAACTACAAAAGGAAAAGGCTAAGAAGCCTGACTAAACACGACCCTCCCAAGGGTACAAGATCGTAGCTGGGATACAAGCTACTCGTCGAAGTCACTAGTGTAACCAACTGCAAAACATAAATAAGCAAACGTGAGTACGAAGGTACTCAGCAAGTCTTACATCAGAACTATCTACATATGCAACATTATCAACAAGGGGGTGGTGGAGTTTTAACAGCAGCAAGCCAACTTGGACTCAGTGGCTAGCCTATACTACGAGTATCAGAAACTTCTTTGAGGTGAGGACACGCACACGGGTCCACATATTCACCATATCAATACTCCACTACGGTTCCATTCTCGTCTCCCTACGAGAAGGCCATCCATAGCACTCACGCTTATCTTGCGGATTTTAGAGTATCCACTTCAACTTGTCTATGTACTACATAAGTCCTCCAAGTTTCCATATTCGAGGAAAATGGCTATTCGAATAGATAATGTTGACCCTGCAGGGGTGTACTTCTTCGCACACGCTCTCGCCACTTATAGCCCTGTACACGTCATGTACCTCGGCAACCTTCAAGCGGAAGCCGGGCGAGGGTGTCGGCCACGACCTGACTAACCACACAAGTCTCTCGTCCAGGTTTATCGCCTATTCGAGTTCCATCCGCAAGGAGTTCCGGCCGAAGTCTCCAGTACGGCCCCAAATGATGTGTGCAGGGTTCCCAAGCCCACCATCTGGGTGCCACTTGGTACACCGTGCCACGGTGCCTAGTCTGTCCCAAGCCCGTCCCGTCGGACACCACCTGGTAGACAAGTAGCACTACCTACAAACGCCAGAAACTAGTTGCAACTCCTGGACAAAGATCAAGTGGATTAATAAGCCGAGAGGGGCCGGATGACCGGAACCCAATGTGTGGTAGTAACTGGACTTGGATAACATACACAGAACTCAGTGCTTAGGGATGGTTCCAATGAGACAACCCACCATGTACTCCTACATGGCCTCTCATCGCTACCTTTACCAAAATGTGTTCACACACTTAGCCTTTATCGGTAGGACATGTTCACCACTCCGATTCATTCCCGATGAATCAGACCTGACACAACTCTAAGCATAGCTGGCATAAAGAAACCAAGCATGGATGAGTAGGCACATCAAGGCTCAAGCAACTCCTACTCATGTTAGTGGATTTCAACTATTTATTGTGGCAATGACAGGTCATGCAGAGGAATGGGTTCAACTACCACATCAGAAAGTAGCAGTTTGAATCGTTGTTGTCCTAATGCAGTATAAGGAGCAGGAGCGAGAGAATGGGATTTATCGAGATGCTCAAGGGGGCTTGCTTGCCTGATAGAACGATGAAGGGGTACAGCTCCTCTGACAGGTACTCGGGAACACCTTCCGGAGCGGAAGCTATCGAGAAGAAACGATGCAGGCAATCAATACACAAACAAATGCAACAATATGATGCATGACAATGGCATGTGCATATGCTAGTGTTTGGGCTAATGCAAGATGCTACCAAGTTGATTGAAGCCCATTTGAATCCAAGATTCAAATCTAATTCAAAATGAAGCATTTAAAATGCCCATATTATGTTTTCACTTATACAACATGTATAAGTTGGTTTTTCATGCATGTAACTGGCATAAATGGATTCCTTGCATTTTTCCGATAATTTTTCATATATAATTTATTTCATTCTGAGCTACGGTTGAATTATTATGATTTTTTGAAGTTTAGGCAATATTCTGGAATTTCCTGAGTTAAAATAATTCCAGAAAAGGAATAATTGCGCCAGCACTACGTCAGCATGACGTAAGCGAGTCATTGGGGCTGACCAGGTCAAACTTGACCAGTGGGTCCCATTGGTCAGTGACCCAGTCAACTAACTAAGTTAGTTAGTCCTAACTAACTGGCAGGGCCCACTAGTTAGTGACTGTATTAGTTAACCTAGTTAGTTAATTAGTGCTAACTATAGCAGTTAGTCGGGCGGGGCCCGCAAGTCAGTGAGAGAGAGGGGGGAGGTCAAACTAGGCTGTGGGGTCAACCCACGCCAGTCAAAAGTCAGCGGTCGCCGGCGTTTAGCCGCCGGTGAGTGCAAACGCGGCGATGCGCTGCGGGTTTGGCCTACAGGGGGCCATTTGGCATGCGGAGTGCAGCTACGGGATGCGGACGCTCGTCCGCATCCAGCCATGGTGGTGGCACGGCCGGGGAGCGGCCGGAGTGGCGCCGGCGACGATGAGTGCAGCGGCCGGAGCTCGGGTGTGCGCGGAGTTGGCGTTGTGGGGTTCAAGCAGGCAAGGGGAGGCGCTAGCGAGGCTTAGCGCAAGGCAGCAAGCTCGGTGGACACGCATCTGGGACCAAATGGTCTCCGGAGCGTTGCCGCCGACGAGCTTGGGCGGCGGCGCGGTTCGGTCGACAAGGGGGCGACGGCCACGGGGTGTAAACGAGCTCGGGAAGAGGGGGAACAGACGCAGAATCTCACAGCAGAGGCGACGGGATGGTCAGCGGGCTCGGGGACGAGTCAGAGACGATGAACGGGCGCCGGCGATCTCGGCGGGCGAGAGGTTGAAGACGATGGTGATGACGTCGCTATGGCGTGCCCCGGCTCGCTTGGCTCGGTGGAGATGACGAAGACGACATCGTGGACCTCCTGGGCATGTCCAGGGGGCGAGGGGGAGGCAGTGGCTGCAGCAGCGGCGAGCGGTGGCGTCGGTTGCGCTCGATGGCGCTGCGGGGAAGAGAAATCAGAGGAGGGGAGGAGTGCGGGAGAGAGTGAGAGAGGTCCAGGGGTGCGTGGCGACCCGAGGGAGGTCCAGGCGACGGGAGGACAGCCAGGCAGGGTGGAGGTGGCGCACGGTGGTCGCGCGCGTGCGTTGTGCCCAGCTTCTCCTCTGCCTACTGGCAAGTGGTAGAAGACAGGGCTGCCCCTGGTGGGCTGGGCCGCCAGGTGGGCTGGCCAGTTGGGCTGTAACAGCCAGGCCTCAGGTAAGGCCCAGGTAAGCCTTTTCCCTTTTTTTGTTTTCTTTTCTATTTTTCTGGCATTTGTTCTGATTTAGTAAAATACTAAATCATTTTATTTTCTTCTGACAATTTTTGCAGGGACCTAAGGGGTTATTCCAAAGCCCCTCAGCAACAATCAGAATTTTTGGACATATATAAAATATATCACACACATATATATATATATCCAAGGCAAATAATTATTGTATTAATTCCAAAAGGCCAAAATAAATATTTATGGGCTCCTAAAATTATTGGTTTGAATTTTACCTCTGACCAATATTTTCAGAGAGCAGCATGAACATTTTCTTGGTCCTTTTTGGAGCACTTTTTATCTGGGTCATTTCCAGAAATGAGTTCTGAGGGTTTCACAAATCCCCATTTCAAATTTAAATGGAATTTAAACATGATGCACAAATGACTAGCTAGTCTAGGTCATACCAGAACTAGGGATGTGACAGTGGTGTATGGATGGCAGGGTTAGATTGACAATAAATGCTCTTTCTCAATCATTTGACTACTTTGGACCCTATTTCCTGCCGGATTTGGTGTGGCCGGCTCTTGTGTGGCCTCCTCCCACTCACAATTGACATAAACGAACCATCTTTACAAATCAAGCATGCAAAACATGATAAATTTTACTTTGTCCATACAAATGAGGTATCCCACTTAAACATACAAGTCGTCAATCAAGCTTCACAGAAAAATACACTCCATGAAACAAAGCATGAGCTAACTCATCACGGAAGTCATTCACGATAGGGAGGGAGCCCGGAGCCCCACACGCACCCAGGGGGATCTTGTCATCGTCGCTCTGGAGGAAGGCTCTCTAGAGCCCAAGCCTCGAGAACCCCTCTTACGCCGGCACTTGCGAGTTGAGGTCGATATCGGCATGGGTAGCAGGGCCGCTTGCCGACGACTGCAAAACAAATCTTTGGGCCTCTAGAAATAATGCAAGCCTGAAACTGAAATACCTAGAAAGGTGAACTAAATCTTTGGGCATGTAGAAATAATGCAAGCCTGAAACTGAAATACCTAGAAAGGTGAATGTCGGATCACGGGTTCCGGCAAACCCTTGAGGTTCGAACTCTGGGGTGCACGTGAAGTTCTTTCCCTCCTTCCGATCTACTCCCTAGCTCGCTAAGGTCTCGCGGACGAACTCGATGCACTCGCAACACAAAGACACAAGGTTTATACTGGTTTGGGCCACCGATGTGGTGTAATACCCTACTCCAGTGCTGTGGTGGTGGATTTCCCCTTGGGCTGATGATGAACAATACAAGGGGAAGAACAGCCTCCTGAGGTTGAGGTGTTCTTGTGCTTGGTGTGGCCAAGGGTTGGCCTTTTATCAGATCAGATCTCTCCCCCCTTTGGTGGTGGCTAGTCCTACTTATATAGGCCTTGGTCCTCTCCCCAAATATTGAGCCAGAAGGGAGCCAACAATGGCGGCCAATTTGAAAGGGGACAGCTAGTACAAGCTATCCTGACAAAAGGTGGTCTTCGCCTGCCAAAGGTTCTGGTGGTGACGCTGTCCTAGGCTCCATGGTGACCTCCATCCTGCCGTCATTCTGGTCTTGGTCTCATTGCACTTATATGGAAACCTTTGCCTGATGCCTCGGTACTCTGCGCCTGCGCTTGCCTCCTTAGCACCAAAGAGGAAACAAGGATGTTGTGCGCGCTGGCGCCCGCCTGGTGTCGATCGTCATGGCTCACGTCATGAGAGCCTCGCGAGGTTCACCCCGCCTTGATATCTCCGCTCCTCGCGAGGCAGCCTGGTAAGGCCGCTCCTGAGGAGGTCTTGCATCGTTCGCCTTGCGAGGCTCTTGAATGCCTTGTTGATGATGATGGGCCATACAGACCTGCCAGCACAGCCACGCCATGGGCCGCATGCAGGCAAGTCTTCGGACCTCCGTTCCTAGAACACAGACAGTAGCCCCCGGGCCCAAGGCGCGCTCGGTCTTGGCTTCGAGGCGAAGCCAAAGGATCAAGCACGGAGTACCGCGGGCCCCGAAAAGCCTGCAGCCTCGGTTGACGCGTGGCGGTTGATTGGTCGTGGGCGTCTCCGCTTCCCCATGTTACCTCGGCAACTGCTCGACTTGACAAGTCCCTACGACATGCAAGGAAAATCATCATTACCTGTGATCGTGGGAGGCGCCGGTTGGCCTTCTTCCCCTATAAATGGGGAGGGGTGGAGCCCCCGTCGTCCATCTCTTCTTGGTTCATTTGCTTCTTCCTCCTTGCTCTGCCGCTAACAGCAATGGCGCCGCTGAAGAGGTTCTCTGCCGCAGAGAAGGGCAAGGCCCCTCGGGAGGGACCCGGCTCCCCGGCGCCCAAGCGAGGATGTGGCTGTCCCCGCAAGCATGTCGCGACCCCCGCCGTGGCCCCCAGCTCTCAGGGTGGCGCTGCAGTGCGCGGCAGGAGTCGCTCTAGTTGCGGCAGTCCTGTCGATGAGAGGACACGCGCCGTGGTTGCGCGACCTCCCCAAACACGGTTCCATGCATCAGAGGTGCTGCCGGAGTTCGTTGTCTGGTCGGAGGATCCGGCCGGCAGCTGGCTCCAGCTCCCCCACTTCTTTGTGGACAAGCTACCGGCCTCCGGTCCATGCGGGCTCTGGCTTCAGGCAGACGGTTGCTGCAACCGAGCTTCTTGGGTCGCGGTCAAGGTCTCCGTTGTGGTAAACATTGCTCTGGCCCATGGTTGGTAGACGTTCGCCCGCGCGCGCGGCCTGGGCAGGCAGTGTACCCTCCACTTCAAGTTCGACGGCTATGCGACCCTCTTCGTGAGGGTGTTTGGGGAAGATGGCCGCCGCGCCGGATGATGCCCCGAGGTGAACGACGGCAAGGAGGTGCTTCGCCTTGGCGATGGTCGGGACAAGGAGGAGGACGAACCCGCCGGACGCGCCTCGTCTGGCTATGGTGGCTCCTCTCTTGGCGATAGTTCCAGCAGCGGCGGCCTTGATCAGCTGCCACACCGCCGCGCCCGCTTTGAAGGTGGTAGCGGGTTGTCTCGTCGCCACGCACTGGTGAAGCGCGAGGAGGGGTCCGACTAGACCCGGGACGTCGCCAAGGCCCTGCCCCTGTCGGCTGCTGCAGGGGTGAGCGCCGCTTTTGTTATGTTCCCCTTTCCCTTCCTGTATCGGAATGAAGTCAGCATGGGCCCGGAGGGGTGTGTATCGAACCATAACTTATTATCCATTATGCTACGCTTGTTGTTTCAGTGTTGTGCGACTATTTTGCCCGAAGATAACTTAGCCTAGTGCATTTGGGGCGCCCTCCTCCTCACGAGGCGTTTACTTCCTCGTGTCCATCTTGACCTTGTGGTCTGTGATTGCTCAGGAACTGCGAAAAATTTCATTAGGGAGTTTTGCCAGGAGATTTACCGTTCACCAAAGCCTTGTCCCGACGCCTTGTATTGCGGTACCCGTGGGGCACGGATTAGGAGGGATGTGCTAGCTTTCGGTCTCGAACGAGGGTGGCTCGCGAGGAGGCAGAGAGAAGAAAAACGCTCGCGAGGGCACCTGCCTAGCCCCCCTCACGAGGTATGCGAGAGAGAGAACACGAGCGAACCAGAGCCGGAAAATGCGGTAAGAGGCGAGGGAAACGAATCAGCAAGGAACACTATAGGCAAACATTGATTAAGGAAAAGCGAGCCAACTACGGAAAGAAAATGAAAAGACACATTCGACACCTAATCTAGTCTTCAAGTCTTCTCACCAGCGCGGATCTAAGTGCTGCCACTAGGCATGGGAGGGAGCCCCAGGGCCTGAGGCCGGCGCTCCTGAGACTCCGGGGTGTGTACAGCCCCACTCATTTATTACGTGAGAGTGTCACGGGCGGCGATTGTTCACAGGCACTGGGCCTTCTTCATAGGCTCTGGGCCTTTCTTCACAGGCTCTGGGCCTTGCTTCATGGGTAGAACCTCCGGAGGTGCTGGATGTTCCAGGCGTTCTGGATAGGTATCCCGTCCTGCATCTCCAGGCACGCGACGCCAGGCCTAGAGACATGGACGACCCTGAACGGGCCCTCCCACACGGGTGAAAACTTGTGCAGCCCTTCCCTGGAGAGGACCCGCCTCAGGATGAGGTCGCCCACCTCGAGTGTCCTGGAGTAGATATTGCGGCAGTGGTATCACCGCAGCGCCTGCTGGTACCTTGCCACCCTCAGTGCAGCTTTGCGACGATGTTCCTCCCCCAGCATGAGGTCCATCCCCCGCATGGCGTCCTGCTGCGTTTCATCGAACGCCAGAACCCATGCGTAGCGATGCCTAACCTCGTGAGGAAGGACTGCCTCAGCTCCGCAGACAAGGAAGAATGGGGTCTCGCCCGTTGGTTTGGTGGCGGTGGTGCGGATAGACCATAGCACGGACTGGAGCTTGTCGTGCCAGCCCCTGCCACAGGCATCAGCTTCTTCTTGAAGGTCCTGGTCTTGAGGCCTCTCAGGACCTCCACGTTGGCGCGTTCGGCCTGACCATTGCTCCTGGGGTGCGCCACCGAAGCGTAGAAAATCTGTGTTCCAAGGTTAGCACAGTAGGTTTTGAAAAGGTTAGTAGTGAACTGCAAGCCGTTATCTATGATGATGTGGTTGGGGACCCCCAAGTGGCTCACGAGGCCCTTGATGAACTTGACAACGGAGCCAGTTGGGATGGTACGGAAAACTTCCACTTCTGCCCACTTGGTGAACTTGTCGATGGTGACGTAGAGGTAATGGTAGCCCCCGGGCGCTCAAGGGAACGAGACCAAGATGTCCAGCCCCCAGACCACGAACAGCCACACGAGTAGAATGGTCTGGAGGCCTTGAGCTGCCTGATGAATTTGCTTGGTATGGAAGTGGCAGGCTTCGCAAGACTTCACCAGCTCAGCTGCATCGTTGAGCGCAGTGGGCCAGTAGAACCCACTGCGGAATACCTTGCCGACGAGGGTCCATGATGACGAGTGGTGCCTGCAGTCCCCACAGTGTATGTCAGTTAGCAGCTCCTTCCCCTGGTCCCTGGAAATGCAGTGTAGGGAAACGTCGTTTGGCCGCTTCCTGTACAACTCACCATCCTGGATGCAGTACGCCGTGGCTTGCCGAACCACACGCTCTGCATCGTCCTCCTTCTCTGGCAGCGCCCCTTGCATCAGATATTCTTTGAATTCCTTGGTCCAACATCCCTCCTGAGGTTCGAGCGCCAAGAGCAAGAGAGCTCTTGAGGTCGGGCCGTAGCCGAGGCTCCTGTGGCAGGAGGCTGTGGGAGCTCCTCCCAAGGCTGAGCAGTGCTTGAAGGTGGCGATGTCTCCGGTGGCTTGAAGAGCTGTTCCTCAAAGACACCGGGCTCTTGTGGCTGCCGCTTGGATGCTCTCTTAGCGATGTCGTCGGCTTCCTTGTTGATGCTCCGAGGCATGTGTTGCAGCTCCAGGCCCAAGAACTGCTTCTCCATCTTGCACACCTCCGTGAGGTATGCCTCCATATGCTCGTCCTTTGGCTCGTATACTTTGTTGGAGAAGTTGACGAGGAGCTGCGAGTCGCCTCTAACGGTAAGGCGCTTCACCCCCAGAGCTGCCGTGGCCTTCAGGCCAGCTATGAGGCCTTCATATTTCGTGATGTTGTTGGAGACCTTCTCGCCCTGCTGAAAGCAGAGCTGCACAACGTAGTAGAGCTTATCCCGAGTGGGCAAGATGAGTACTGCTCCAGCCCCCGTGCCCTGGCGCGTGAAGGCGCCATCGAAGTACATGACCCAACCATCTGGTGCCTCACTTCCTGGCGAGGTGGACCGGTCTTTGCCTACTTCAAGTGTCGGGACGTCCGTCCATTTGCCACAAAATCAGCGAGCGCGGCTCCCTTGAATGCTTGCAGCTTGATGTTCCACTCAGCGACCCTTCCAGCAGAATTGGGGCTCCTGAGCACCCTCTCTAATGGGTAGGCTGAGATAACCTTGATGGGGTTCCCCTGGAAGTAGTGACGTAGCTTGCGCAAGGCCACCAAGAGTGCGAGCAGAAGCTTCTGAGGCATGGGATATCACGCCCTTGCATCTCACAACACGGTGCTGACGAAATACACCGTGTGTTCGATGAGGGCTGGTGTGGTGTCTGGGCTCGCGTCTTGCGGAAGTTGAGACGCCTCGTGAGGTGACGGGGCTCCTGACGCCTGATTGTTTGCGGGAATTTTGGCGGCGGCGTCCTGTTGAGCTTGGTCTTCTGTCGACGCTGCTACGGCTCTTGCTGTGCCTTCCTGATCTTGTATTGCCTCAGTTGTAGCCCGGTGCAGCGCGCCCTTGGTTTGGTGCTCCTCCCGAACCGCCACCAGTGTTGCGCGGGCGGAGTACGGGGTAGCAGCGAGGTAGAGTACTAGGGGCTCGAGGGGTCATGGCGCCACCATCACCGGAGGGCTGGTCAGGTATCTCTTAGCGTCTTGAAAAGCCCGGTCAGCCTCCTGGGTCCACTCGAATGGGCCCTTCTTCGTCATCGGCTTGAAGAAGGGTAGGGCGCATTCCCCTAGCTTGGAGATGAAGCGTCCCAATGCAGTTACCCGGCCAGCCAGCTTCCGCATCTCCCTAAGGGTCTGCGGCAGGCTCATGTCCTCGATGGCCTTGATCTTCTCTAGATTCGCCTTGATCCCTCTGTGGGACACGAGGAAGCCCAGCAGCTTGCCGAAAGGGACGCCGAACACGCACTTCTCCAGGTTAAGCCGCAAGTTCACTTGGCGCAGGCTCGCGAAGGTCTCCTCTAGGTCTTGAATCAAGGTCCTCGCCTCCCAAGACTTCACCACAATGTCGTCGACATAGGCCTCTATGTTTCTCCTGAGCTACCGCCCTAAGGCGATGTGCATCAGTCGTTGAAAGGTTGCGCCTTGCGCAATCCAAAAGGCATGCAGGTGTAGCAGTACACCCCACACGGGGTCAGGAAGGCTGTCTTCTCCACATCTTCTACCGCCATCTTGATCTGGTGATATCCTGAGAACGCATCCAGGAAGCACAGCAGGTCACACTCGGCGGTGGAGTCGATGATCTGGTTGATGCGCGGGAGCGGGAACGGATCTTGGGGGCAGGCCTTGTTTAGGTTGGTGAAGTCAATGCACATCCATTCCTTCCCGCCTTTCTTCGGTACTATGAAGGGTTTGCTAGTCATTTGGGAAACCAAACCTCGCGAATGGCGCCCACCGCCTCCAGCTTGTGGGTCGCTTGGATGATGAAGGCATGCTTCTCAGTGGACTGCCGTCTCGCCCGTTGCTTCATGGGGCGTACATTGGGGCATACCCTTAAGTGATGCTGAATCGCTTCCCTCGGAACTCCTACCAGCTGATTGGGCTCCCACGCGAATATATCCTTGTTTGCGCACAAGAACTTCACCAATGCTTCCTCTTGACCTTGATCGAGGCTGGCAAATATGGTAAAGGTGGCTCCTGAGGGCCCGTCCTCATTGAATGGCACCTGCTTGGTTTCCACCTTGTCTTGTGTGAACAACTACTTCTTCTTGGTCGGTATGACTCCCTTGGGCTCGGAGGTGCCCGCGTCGGCAGGCTGCGCCGCCGCAGCGGTTTTGAGGGCGAGCCTGAGCGCCGCTAGAGCCTCCTTGGCGTCCCCTTTGACAGTGAGGACGCCCTTGCTCCCAGGCATCTTCATGAGGTTGTAGGCCGGATGAGTCGCTGCCATGAATTGGGCCAGAGCCGGGTACCCGAGAATGGCGTTGTACGGGAGGCCGATGCGGGCGATGTCGAAGTCGACCAACTCGGTGCGGTAGTTGTCGCGCGTGCCGAAGGTGATGGGAAGGCAGATCTGTCCCAGAGAGTAGGCAGTGCGACCACCAACTCCTGAGAAAGGTTTCCTGAGGCTGAGCCACTCGAGTGGCACGTGAAGAAGGCTGAAGGCTTCCACGAAGAGCAAGTTGAGGCCGGCACCGCCGTCGATGAGGGTCTTGGTAACAACCACGTTGCAGAGCATTGGGAGCATGCCCGAGCCGGCGGTGGAGTCAGGGTGGTCCTCTGAGCCGAAGGTGAGGTCGGCCTCTGGCGCAGCCCAGCCTAGCGGAGTGGCATCAATCTGGCGGAGGAACGGCTTGACATGGCGATCTGAAGGCGGTGCTTGAGAGCCGCCTAGCAGGGCCGCGACTGCGTGGTGCGCCGGTACCGCATAGCGAGCAGTGAAGAGGTCGCAGAGTTCCCCCCAGGATGCCACCGTGGATCCAGGTAGGTTGAGCAGGCAGGCTCATGGCTCGCCGGCTAGGTCCATGGGGAGCCAGTTGTCCATGACCTTGTTGTCGCCTCCGGCATCAAGGACGGCCTCCTCGTATGCCAACAGGAAGGAAAACAGGTCTGCCGCCCCGTCGTAGCGCGGCGGCATCTCCGACCTGAACTTGGGTGGCCATCGCACCCGCCGCAGGGCGGGGGCCAGGGCTTGGAGCCCCTTGGCCCCATCGTTAGCACCGGCCGCTGGAGCCGGTGGCGGGGCACCTGCCATGAGGGCGAAGAGCGGTGGCGCGGAGCACAGGCCAGTGGAGAAGAGCTACGGCGCACCCCTACCTGGCGCGCCAAATGTCGGATCACGAGTTCCGGCAAACCCTTGAGGTTCGAACTCTAGGGTGAGCGTGAAGTTCTTTCCCTCCTTCCAATCTACACCCTATCTCGCTAAGGTCTCGCGGACGAACTCGATGCACTCACAACACAAAGACACAAGGTTTATACTGGTTTGGGCCACCGATGTGGTGTAATACCCTACTCCAGTGCGGCGGTGGTGGATTGGCTCTTGGGCTGATGATGAACAGTACAAGGGGAAGAACAACCTCCTGAGCTTGAGGTGTTCTTGTGCTTGGTGTGGCCAAGGGTTGGCCTTTTATCAGATCAGATCTCTCCCCCCTTTGTTGGTGGCTAGTCCTACTTATCTAGGCCCTGGTCCTCTCCCCAAATATTGAGCGGGAAGGGAGCCAACAACGGCGGCCAATTTGAAAGGGGGCGGCTAGTACAAGCTATCCTGACAAAAGGTGGTCTTCGCCTGCCAAAGGGTCTGGTGGTGATGCCATCCTGGGATCTATGGTGACCTCCGTCCTACTGTCCTTCTGGTCTTGGTCTCATTGGACTGATATGGAAACCTTTGCCTGATGCCTCGGTACTCCGCGCCTGTGCTTGCCTCCTTAGCACCAAAGAGGAAACAAGGACGTTTTGCGCACTGGCGCCCGCCTGGTGTCGATCGTCATGGCTCACGTCAAGAGAGCCTCGTGAGGTTCACCCTGCCTTGATATCTCCTCTCCTCGCGAGGCAGCCTAGTGAGGCCGCTCCCGAGGAGGTCTTGCGTCGTCCGCCTCGCGAGGCTTGGCCCCTCGCGAGGGTCTTGAATGGCTTGTTTATGATGATGGGCCAAACAGACCTGCCAGCACAGCCACGCCATGGGCCGCAGGCAGGGAGGTCTGGGGACCCCCGTTCCCTGAACACCGGCAGTGAACTGAATCTTTGGGCCTCTGGAAAGATTTATTACCTCCTCAGGCAGCATCAAACAATTCCATGCGTGCACCACAAATCTATACCAAGTTTAATCAGGATCTACTTTTCCAAATCAGAATTAGCACTAGAGCAAGCATGATCAATGATATGGCTGTGAGACAGAGAAGGAATGAACAAACTCACCCCTCTCGCGAACTCCTTGGTAGATGCGCCGCCGCCGCGCACGACAGAGGGAAAAAAGACCGGTGAAGGGGGAGTGGGGCGAGCTTTGAAGGCCGGAGGGAGAGGGCGGCCGGAGGAGGGCGGCGGGGGGCGGATGGAGAGGGCGGTCGGAGGAGAGAGAGGGCGAGCGGCGGAGCGTCGCTTGGGCGGGTGGCCCGATGGGGATCATAGAGGAGTCGTGTGAGGGGGGGGAGGGAGCGATTTGGTGCGGGCAGGGGGGAATTTTTTAGTTCTCTTTTAGTGTGCCTGAGGAGAACTAACCCAATTAGAACCTCTCCATCGGGCTAGTTTTTTTAGCTGGGTTAGAGCAAACTAGCTCAAACTAAAACTACAAAAAAACATCCGTGACATTTTGGGCCGAACGAATTTTTTTCTGTCATACATATGACACTTCTATGGCGATAAATGTGACAAAACCCGGTATTATCATAGATGTGGTTGCCTCCTACTTCTATGACAAAAAATCATGATAGAAAATGGGCTTTTCATCCTGGACGGGCCAGAGACGCAACTGCATGACATTCTTTGGGTCGTCCATGATGGAAAAAACCATGGTAGAAGCGAGGGCTAGGAAAATATCGGGGTGTTCCCGGTTACGGTGGGTGGTCGGGGCCGAGTGATGCGCGTTTCTCTCGTACACGCACGCGCGTGTGTGCGAGGTGTTGGGCTCTAACTGAACCCGAGCGAGGCGTTCGCCTACTGAACCCGAGCGATTGCACTGCATGCTACGCATTACTGAACCCGAGCGATCGATCGATGGCTGTTAACTGAACCTGATCGAGCGATTCCTTCGCTACTGCTGCTAACTGAAGACGATCGATGCTGCCTCTGGATGAACAGTGAGTGTTGCTGGGGGTGGATGAACAGGACCCCGTGGTGTTGCCTCTGGATCAAAAGGACCCCGATCGATCGAGCCGATTGGGGCTGGATGAACAGGACCACCCCGTGGAGGGCTGGATGAACAGTAGATGCTGGAGGGTTGGATGAACAGTAGCCCGCGGAGGGGTGGTTGAACATGAGCCCGTGGAGAGGGCTGTTTGAACAGTAGCCGGTGGAATAGCGCGCGGTGGAGGTTGGATGAACAGGAGCCCATGGATGAATAGTCGCAGGTGGAGGCTGGAGGAGGTCGACGGTGGATGAACAGTAGCCCGTGGAGGCTGTAGGGGGTCGACGGTGGAGATGAACAGTATCCCATGGAGTCCTGTTTTGCGGTACGCCACACCCCTCCCGATGAACAGGACCCCCGTTTCGACTGTGGCGCTCCAACACAAGTCCGTTTCCTCCGTTTTGCAGTACGCCAGACCCCTCCCGATCAACTGGACTCCGTTTTGACCGTAGGAGGTCCGTTTCCTCCATTTTGCGGTACGCCAGACCCCTCCCGATGAACAGGATCCTGTTTCGAACGTGGCCGATCGAACACAAGGCCGTTTCCTTCGCTCTACGGTATGCCAGGCCTCGTTTCCATCGGATGTTCCGTCCAAGCCCTCCCGATGAACACAATGACCCATTCCATTCTGACCCAGCCGGTATGCTCCCCAGGAACACAACGACGACGCAGTTTCTCCGTTCCAACCCAGCCATGTACACGAGCCCTGGCCGTACGTATGCGCGAGTAGGTGTTCAAGACCCCGCCCGTATGTACGTATGTGGCCGTATTTTCTTTCTTGCACACTGGCCGATGTATGTACGTGTACATGCTACGTGCGCACCTCTACTATGACACATGCGCGCCTCTACATCAACCAGTATGTACGTACACATTCCCGACCAGAATGACAACGCTACATACGCTTCGACCAGGTGGGTCCCGACTGTCACGCACTTCCTTGCATGCGAAGATGTAGCTGGTGGGTGCTGTCTACTACACAACCTTCTTCTTGTAGACGTTGTTGGGCCTCCAAGTGCAGAGGTTTGTAGGACAGTAGAAAACTTCCCTCAAGTGGATGACCTAAGGTTTATCAACCCGTAGGAGGCGTAGGATGAAGATGGTCTCTCTCAAGCAACCCTGGAACCAAATAACAAAGAGTCTCTTGTGTCCCCAACACACCCAATACAATGGTAAATTGTATAGGTGCACGAGTTCGGCGAAGAGATGGTGATACAAGTGGTATATGGATAGTAGATAATGGTTTTTGTGATCTGAAAATATAAAAACAACAAGGTAACTAATGACAAAAGTGAGAACAAACGGTATTGCAATGCTAGGAAACAAGGCCTAGGGTTCATACTTTCACTAGTGCAAGTCCTCTCAACAATAATAACATAATTGGATCATATAACTATCCCTCAACATGCAACAAAGAGTCACTCCAAAGTCACTAATAGCGGAGGACAAATGCAGAGATTATGGCAGGGTACGAAACCACCTCAAAGTTATTCTTTCCAATCAATCCGTTGGGTTATTCCAATAAGTGTCACAAACAGCCCTAGAGTTCATACTAGAATAACTCCTGAAGACACAAATCAACCAAAACCCTAATGTCACCCAGATACTCGAATGTCAACTCATGTATCCGTGGGTATGATTATACGATATGCATCACACAATCTCAGATTCATCTATTCAACCAACACATGGAACCTCAAAAAGTGCCCCAAAGTTCCTACCGGAGAATCATGACAAAAATGTGTGCCAACCCCTATGCATAGGTTCATGGACGGAACCCGCAAGTTGATCACCAAAACATACATCAAGTGAATCACATGGTATCCCATTGTGACCACAGATACGCACGACAAGACATACATCAAGTGTTCTCAATTCTTTAAAGACTCAATCCGATAAGATAACTTCAAAGGGGAAACTCAATCCATTACAAGAGAGTAGAGGGGGGAGGGAACATCATAAGATCCAACTATAATAGCAAAGCTCACGATACATCAAGATCATATCACCTCAAGAACAAGAGAGAGAGAGAGAGATCAAACACATAGCTACTGGTACATACCCTCAGCCCCGAGGGAGAACTACTCCCTCCTTGTCATGGAGAGCACCGGGATGATGAAGATGGCCACCGGAGAGGGATTCCCCCTCCGGAAGGGTGCCGGAACGAGTCTAGATTGGCTTTCGGTGGCTACAAAGGCTTCTGGCGGCGGAACTCCTGATCTATTGTGCTCCCGGATGTTTTTAGGGTATATGGAGATATATAGGCGGAAGAAGTACGTCAGGGGGGCCACGAGGGGCCCATGAGGGTGGAGGGCACGCCCCAGGGGGGTGGGCGTGCCCCCTACCTCGTGGCCTCCTCGAAGCTTCCCTTACATGGACTCCAAGTCTCCCGGGTTGGTTTCCTTCAAAAATAAGTTCCGTGAAGTTTCAGGTCAATTGGACTCCGTTTGATTTTCCTTTTCTGCGATACTCTAAAACAAGGAAAAACAGAAATTGGCACTGGGCTCTGGGTTAATAGGTTAGTCCCAAAAATGATATAAAAGTGTATAATAAAGCCCATAAACATCCAAAACAGTAGATAATATAGTATGGAGCAATCAAAAATTATAGATATGTTGGAGACGTATCAGTGGGTCCGAGCAGTCAGGGGCGAATCATTTTTTGCCCAGACGCACTTCCTTGCGTGTGAAGATGTAGCTGGTGGGTCCCGGCAGTCAGGGGAAACATTTTTTTTGTGAAATACGGTGGCCCGTCTGGTGGGTCCCCGCTGTCAGGTGGAGGAATAATTATTTTGCGCGTAATAAGGAGGCACTTCCTTGCTGCGGCTGTGGACCCAGCTGTCAGCCTCTCCACGTACAATCCATGTCCGATGGAAGCCGTTCCTTGACCACGTTGACCACGCCATGCCGAGAGCACCAGGGCGGTGGATGACAGCGAGGCCTAGGAAGGGGACGACATGGAGCCGGGGAAGACGCGGCAGTGGATGCCCACGCGTAGAGGAGTATGAGGGTTCACTGGTGTGCTGTGGTGTGAGGCCGCTATCACAACAGAATAACAGGGGGTGTGGGTGAGTAGAGGGATGGCCTGGCCAGCAGTGGGAGTAGTAGGGGGCGGTGAGGCCTCCACGACATTGCAGCAGACCACGGGAGGCAGGAGCACGAGGCACGACCGGCGCTGGTTTGGGCGGCTGGAGCAAGAAGACTAGAGGTTGAAGAAGCACTACGGCCATTGGATGGACATCGTATAGTCACTGGAGCTAGAATCGTTCATATTGACTAAGTTGACAAAGCCCTCCGTCCCCATCAACTTAGTTGGCCCACAAGTCAGTCTCCCACTATTGTGGGTCCCAGCTAGCAGGGGGGTATTCATTTTTTTGTGCGTAATAAGGAGGCACTTCCTTGCGTGCGAAGATATAGCTGGTGGGTCCAAGCTGTCAGCGGTGGTAACGTTGTTTTCGCGAAATACAGAGGCCCTTTCGATGGGTCCCAGATGTCAGGTGGAGGAATCATTATTTTGCATGTAATAAGGAGGCATTTCCTTGCGTGCGGCCGTGGACCCAGCTGTCAGCCTCTCCACGTACAATCCACTTTAGATGCATGTCGGTCATTGACCAGGCCGCGCCGAGAGCACCAGGGCGGTGGACGACATCCAGGCCTGGAAAGGGAACGACACGGAGGCAGGGAAGACTCGGCAGTTGTTTCCCACGTGGAGGGGAGTATGACTGTACGAGGGTTTCCCGGTTCGTCTGCCGTCGCTGGAGAATAACAACAGGTGTGGGTGAGTAGATGGATGGCTAGGCCAGCGATGGGAGTATGGTGGGGAGGTGAGGTCTGCGCGGTTGCACAGCCGGCCGCGGGGAGGAGGGAGCAGGTAGTCCCACCAGCGCTTGTTTGAGCGGCTGGAGCAGGAAGAGCAGAGATTGAAGAAGCACGACAGCCGTTGGATGGACATCCAACAGTCACTAGTTGTGCGTCAACCTTTTTTAGGAAAGCCTCAAATCTGTGGAAAACAACATACAACCAATTTGCCATTATTTCTAATAATTTACAGTCCATTTGCTAATTCTTAAGTTTTTTTGGAGCCCGTATTCTTTTTGTTAGCATTACAGCCCATATTGTGGCCACGATTGAAAAATTGTACGAAATTTTGCATATTTCCATGCGGTCCGAACTGTTTTTAATCCCGAAATTTCGAGTAACATTCAAACTGATTTTAAAAATAAATGTATATCAAGATAAAATCCAACAAATGTCCACGCATAAAAATCAATGCAATTTAAAATCTCGAAATGAAAAAAAAAGAAATTTGAAACTAATTCCCGGTTTGATGTGTTTTAAAAATGTACAACCCATTTCTCATTACTGATAGGCATTTTCTCAGCCAGCCGAATGAAGCTCTCCTCATCTTGAAATATTTGCAGCCCAACAGGCCTGACAAAGCGTCTCACTTGGCAAATCATAAAAATACTGGATTGTGGCCGTGGACCCAGCTGTCAGCCTCACCACGTACAGTACTCTTTTGATGGAAGTCGATCGTCGACCACATTGACCACGCCGCGCCGAGAGCACCAAGGCGGTAGACGACAGCGAGGCCTAGGAAGGGGACGACGCGGAGCCGGGAAAGACGCAGTAGTGGATGCCCACGCGGAGAGGAGTACGAGGGTTCACTGGTTCGGCTGCGGTGTGAGGCTGCCGTCGCCGCAGAATAACAGGGGGTGTGGGTGAGTAGAGGGATGCCCTGGCTAGCGGTGGGAGTAGTAGGGGCGGTGAGGCCTCCGCGACATCACAACCGGCCACGGGAGGCAGGAGCACGCGGCACGACCGGCGCTGGTTTGGGCAGCTGGAGCAAGAAGACCAGAGCTTGAAGAAGCACTACGGCTGTTGGATGAACATCGTACGGTAACTGGAGCTAGAATCGTTCATATTGACTAAGTTGACAAAGCCCTCCGTCCCCATCAACTTGGTAGGGCCACAAGTCAGCCTCCTACTATGCTGGGTTCCAGCTGGCAGGGGGAGTATTCATTTTTTGTGCGTAATAAGGAGGCACTTCCTTGCATGCAAAGATAGCTGGTGGGTCCGACCTGTCAGCGGGGGCACATTTTTTTTGCGAAATTCAGAGGCCCTTCTGGTGGGTCCCAAATGTCAGGTGGAGGAATCAAAGACTTGAGAAGGCGTACAGAACAAGCTAGTGTACCAGTAAAGAGACGTTCCTGAGTTTTACAAAAAAGAGAGACGTGCTCCTGTAGCTGGTTCGAATCCAAGCCTAGACTATGACTATATATGGTGGTATGCTACTCTGGCAAGTAATGAAACTGACATATCCAACATTCGCTTCTCCTCTTCTCTACTTACTCTGCCTAGTATCAGAAGCTCTGGCCGCAGCAACCATGTCCGCTGGCTGCTCGTCCACCTACTCTTCAGCAGGCAACAACCAAATATGCGCCAAGTCACCACCCGTACCATCGCCTGTCACTACTAGGGAAAACCTTATACACAGAATCTTAGTAGCAGCGTGGTTTAAAAACAAACGCTACTGCTAATTAGCAGTAGCGAGCTCCAGGAAACTGCGCTACTAGCATCCCGATAGCAGTAGCGCTCTAGGTGAAACAAGCGCTACTACTATAATTGCCAGGGCGTTGCCCCAGGCTAGATATAGTAGTAGCGCCCTTCTCCTGGACGCGCTACTGCTAAAGTACTCAGTAGCAGTGTTTTTCTTCAAAACTCGCTGCTGCTAAGTATCACCGCAACTAATTAAATTTATTACCATACTGCTAAGCGAACAAGGTGTTTACCACCTTAAATATGTTACTTCTCAAACTATCTCGAGCACTTGGTCTTCATTGAACTATATGTGTAGGGTTTGTGGCTGCAATATGAATCTTCGCCTGTGCCTATACAAGTACGGTGAAGATTCATGTTGACTATTTAGATTCTACACAAAAAGATCAATGATGACCAATGTATATTTTTGATTCTACACAAAATAACTGCTTCCTTTAGCAGTAGTGTTTTTCCTAAAAAATTAGCTATAGCGCGTTTACTTAAGAGCGCTACTGCTAGTTCAACTTAATCACCCACGCGTGGGCTCAAAATTTTGCTAAGTCCTCCTTTCCCCCGGCCCTGTTCCCCTACTCCTCTGTCGCCGCCACCTGAGCCCAAGCCTTCCCTCACCGCCGTCGCCCGAGGCCGCCCTCAACCTCACCACCACCGCTCTTGACCTCACCGTCGCCGCCCTCGACCTCACCGCTGCCGCCCGAGCCCGCCCAGCACCGCCGCCTCCCGATCCGGAGCCCGCCCTCGCCGTCCCTACCTCCGTCGCCGAGCACCTCCCCGCCACCGTCTCTCCCCTCTCTGTAAGCCCCCACCCCTCCCCCACCCCCTCTCTCTGTTCTTAGTTAGTAGATGTTTTTTAGTAGTAGTAGATGATAATTTAGGGTTCATAGATAATGATTTTTAGTAGTAGTAGATGTTAATTAGTAGTAGTGATGGTACTAGTTAACTAGGGCAGTATGGTTAATAGTAGATGTTTTTTACTATTGTATAATGAAGTTTTTTTTACTGTTTTTAATAAGTGTTTAAAATAATTAGTAAGTAAATTAATAAACTACTTGAATAGTTTAGCATTAGTTGAACTAGTTTAGTAAGTAAATTAATAAAACTAGTTGAACTAGTTGAATTAATAGAACTAATGTATTTTTAGTAAGAAAATTAATATAACTAGTTGAACTAGTTTATTTTTAGTTTATTTCTATTTATAGTAAGTTTATATTTAGTAAGAACTATATGAATTAATAGAACTAGTTGAACATGTCACATTTGTTGTTATTTTTTAGTTTAAGCATTTATTCCCGCATCGATGTCATTTGCTAGGGTTTTATTTATATGGTTTTTGTTTTTGCAGAAATCAAGGAGCCCCTCCATCATCCCCGCCGTCGTCCCCTTCACCGACCCCCTCCGACCTCTAGGTGAGACCAGCCAAATCGCCATGTCAATATGAGTCCTATAAGATATGATGTAGATAAAAACTTGTATACCTTGTCTTGCTCAAATAGGATATGTGGTTGCCCAAGTGGTCGGTCATGTTCATGTTACACCTCCGAGTGGCCTATGTTTTGCCAGAGTGTTGATTAATTTCCGTTCCGGCAAATTTCAGGCGCTCGATATGTCCTGTTTTAGCAAAGGTCATGCCGGAATTTTTCGTGAATTTTGGCATGACCTGTGCTAGAATATGTAGGAAATATCGAGTGGCCTGGATTTTCTAGAAAAATATTTAAACGACATTTCGGGTTGACATTAAGTCTACCGGGGCTCCATCACCAAAGGTCGAAAAATCAGCAAGGGAATGTATCCACCATATAGGAGAGAGGATGAAGAATCCCGACTGTTGTCGTGGGGGTCGTTTCTCCTTCTTTTCCTTGTGCTAGACCTTTGTTATGCACTAGGGAAAGAAGGAGTAACGACCATCACCGACGGTCACAAATGTCAGAGAGTAGGAATCAGTGAGGGAGAGTCTCAACCATATAGACTCGGCAGACCGATAGTCAACCCATGATGAATAATAATGATCTAATTTAATTTTTATAGTACATATATTTAATTGTACAAGTTTAATATTTGAATTATGAACATATGAAATGTCATACTCAGACGACGAAAGTCTCCCGGGGGAGTGCTCCTGGTGCCACGATGACCGGGGTTTCTGTGACAGGCCTCACCTGGACGAAGATCGGCGCTTCAGCATTAAGCTCGAGGAGGCCTTCGATTGTATTATGGTTAGCTACGATGAAAAGTGTTTTTTTCGTAATTAAGCTTGACTTGTACTACTTCAACGTGTAATTTTTGTCTTTTACAATTTGACTAGCTTATCCCATGCCATGCAAGACGCTATGTCTTGGAGAGGATGGGTTTTGAAGATCATGAGAGGAATGAAACAAAGAGAATTAACCTAAGGACCCATCATGGTATGGATTTTGAGGTAAATCTATACAATTCTGAGAGTGTATCCCATTTTGGTTTCCCGAGTTTTGAAGCACTTTGCAAGATGTATGATTTTCAACAGGGTGTGTTTGTCACCATGGATCTTGGTGATCCTGACATCGACCAAGACAATTTGGACATTTGGGTCCTTGTTGATATGCTTCCAATTCTACCGCTATGTGAGTTTCTCAAACATAGTTATTAACTAATTTATATTGTTCATTTCAAAATAGTTAACAACTTATTTCCATTGACAGCTTATTTTCATTGTTCAAACAATGTGCGGAACATGGTAGACAGAACCTATTACACCGATGGCTCTGAGTTAACTTATCAGGAGAAAAATTATCTGGTTGCATTTTGTACTGATCTTGAGAATTACAATATCTATGATAAAACTCCTCCACATTATGGTCAATACGTGCCACTAGTGCACGTGTTGAACTACGGTAACATCCATGGAGATGCCATGGTAAGATTTTTTACTATTATGACATCCGTGCATCTTTTGCATTAAATTCTTTTAAAACTTAACTACATTGCTAACTATGAAGTTATTACTATGTTTTTCAACAGAAAATCCCCGATGATTGTGTGCCTCATCTGATGTATCAGAAAGGTCGCCTTAATGTTTTGAACATACAGCCAGGTCGTCCTACGAATCTCACCTGTCCATATCGGATTTCTAAAAGAGATGGAGACATGAAAATCACAAAATGGAAAACATGTATGGACTGTCGTAAGGAGCTACTTGGAAGCAACATTGTGCGAAAGTCAAGAATTGGAGACAGGATAATCTCCATTCTCCATAATGGAGAGTCAATGGCTATCTTGTTTTATGCTATTTTACCTAAGAGAATATAGTAGGTCCTAAGAGAATGTAGTAGGTCCTATGAGGTACAATATTTATTATGTGGTACAATGTATTAGAGTTGATGATGAGGAGTAGTTGTGATTATGACTAGTGTCCAACTTGCTATGTGATGCCTCATTGATGAAAACGATGATCATGAGGAGGTGTTATATGACAATGATGCATTGTAATGATTAGTTGTTAATGATATGATGATGATGATGACGATGATATTTATTATATCATTGGGTGAAAGAACCACAGATTAGTTTCAAGTGGATGTCCATCCACTTGAAACTAGTCCATGGTTTTTTCACCCAGTGATGTAATAACTCATTGTGATGTAAAAACAATCTCTAAATTGTTGCTGTATGAAAACTTGTATAAAGGTGTATGAATCAAACATGAAATGAAAAATAAATAAAATACAAAATAATAGTACTAGCGCGTGCAGGGAGAAGCGCTACTAGTAATTACCAGTAGCACTGTTTGGAGAAAACGCTACTACTAAGTCGATATAGCAGTAGCGTCGGTTAATCCACGCTACTGCTAACCTTTAGCTGTAGTGTCGTACCAGTAGCGCACCATCCCGCGCTACTGATAGGCCTAAAACCCGCACTGCTTCTAGGCTTTTCCCTAGTAGTGTGTGGGTCTCATCAAACCCCCGCTGGCACGCGCACCGCAGCCGGTTGCTCATCGCAACCTGCTGCCGTTGGTGTGGTGCCACTGTTGCAAATCACGCAGAGTCATCCATCGCGTCTCAACCACAATCCTCAACCCTGGCCGAGTCTTCTACAAATGCCCGAATCATGGGGTAATATTATGTTTAAGTGTTGTTCTGCTACTTTCAGTTGCTGATTTTTTTAATAGTTTGGTTGATGATCTTCGAATTTGATTCATGCAAAAAAGGGAAGATTTGTGTGATTTGTATTTCTGGGAAGTTGCTGATGTGGGGGAGTGCAAGTACGCTGATTATTTGGTTAGCCGAGGAATCCCAATACCAGTAGGTTGGGGTGTTGGACAAGTAACTGAAGGAATGACAGAAGACGAAGATGCAGAGCAGAAGGTCAAAGATGCAGTTCCTCTGATCATGGCCAAGCAACAACTGCTGAATGACCTTGACAGCAATGAGGAGATGAAAGAGCTTGTGAAGGTAATGGGCAAAATCGATGTGCTCTGTAGGATGATTGTCTCTTTATTTGAAGTGTATGTAGCACTTGTGATGTATTCAGTGGCTATGACATGAGCACTTTGCTGAATCTAGTAATGAATGAAAACATTGTAGCAGGCTGGGTATAGTGTTGTGAACATCTAATGATTTCTATTAATGGAAATCATGGGGTATCCCCTTTTGCTCATAAATAAATAAATAGCAGAGGCCCTTTTGGTAATAAATAAATAAATTAGCAGAGGCCCTGTTGGGTCTGTCGGTGTTCTGGGAACGGGGATCCCCAGACTTGCCTGCTTGCGGCCCACGATGTGGCTGAGCTAGCAGGTCTGTACGGCCCATCTTCATTGACGAGGTATTCAATACCCTCGCGAGGGGCCAAGCCTCGCAAGGCGGATGACGCAAGACCTCCTCAGGAGTGGCCTAGCCAGGCAGGCTCACGAGGGGCAGAGAGATCAAGGCAAGGCAAACATCGCGAGGTCCTCGTGACATGAGCCATGATGATCGAGACCAGGCGGGCGCCAGGCGGGCGCCAGCGCGCGCAGCGTCCTTGCTTCCTCTTTAGTGACAAGGGGGCAAGCGCAAGCGCGGAGTACTGAGGCATCAAGGAAAGGTTTCCATATCGGTGCAACGAGACCAAGACCAACAGGACGGCAAGACAGAGGTCACCATGGAGCCCAAGACGGCGTCACCACCAGAGCCTTTTGCAGGCGAAGACTACTTTTGTTAGGATAAGCTATACTAGCTATCCCCTTTCAAATTGGCCATTGTTGGCTCCCTTCCCACTCAGTATTTGGGGAGAGGACCATGGCCTATATAAGTAGAACTAGCCACCACAGTAGGGACAGATCCGAACAACCACAAGTTCACCAAGCACAAGAACACCTCAACCTCAGGAGGCTGTTCTTCCCCTTGTACTTTTCATCATCAGCCCAAGAGGAAATCCACCACCACCACACTGGAATAGGGTACACCACAACGGTGGCCCGAACTAGTATAAATCTTGTGTCTTTGTGTTGCAAGTTCGTGGAGTCCATCCGCAAGATCTTAGCGAGCTAGGGCGGGGATCGATAGGGAGAAAACCTTCGCGCGCACCCCAGTGTTCGAACCTCGAGGGTTTTGCAGGAACATGTGATCCGACATTTGGCGCGCCAGGTAGGGTGCGCCGAAGCTTCCTTCCGTCGCTCCGCGTCCCGTTGCTCCGTCATCTCCATGGCAGACGCGTGCCGCGCTCGTGCTGAGCGCCGGGCTGCCCTCGCCGCCCACATCGCTCAAACGGCTCCCATCGGCGGACCACCTCGTCATACGCCATCGCCTGCCGCCAACGCCGCCACCGGCCCGGCGGGGAACAAGCGGCACGCATCCTCGCGGCACCCCTCTATGCGGCGGGACGGCCGCACCGCCACTCCATCGCTGACCCCGGCCGGTTCTTCTTCCCATGCACATCGCCCTCCCATGGACGCACGGGCCGCACTCCTTATGGCACACGAGCTCCTGCGCTACCAACTGGTCAACGACCTCTATGAGGACTGGCTCGACCGCATCGCCGAGCTTGTCCCCTGTGCCGTCCCTCTCTCTGCCTCGCCCTCCGCCAGCTACGTGCGACGTAGCTCACGGAGCACCTCCACCACCTCTGCCCCAAGACGGCGCCCTGGCGCCAAGATGCGCGGCTCTGTGACGCGACCTGCCGCGTCCGGCGCCCCTGCGTGAAGAAAGAAGTCGTCAAGAAGTCCCTCGACCGCAAGAATACGCTCCACCGCTCCTCGCGCCACCGCGCCAAGACCGGCTACTGTGGCAAGACCGCGTGCCAGCTATAGCGGCAGGGCGCGGACCCCATCAAGACCAAGCTCCACCCCCAAGGCGGGCCTCGGTGACCATAGCCGGTTGCCACGCTTTCACCCCCAAGCTGCGTAGCATCGCCTAGCCGGGCAAGTTCAAGCCGGAACTGCCTCCTCGCTACGACGGCACCCCCGACCCCGCGGAGTTCTTGCAGCTCTATGAGCTGAGCATCGAAACGGCCAACGACGGCGAGAAAGTCATGGCAAATTGGTTTCTCATGGCTGTCAAGGATGGTGCCCGCTCCAGGCTCCTGAACCTGCCACCGGGCTCGATCTCCTCCTGGGACGACATGCGCAACCGCTTCGTCGCCAACTTCCAGGGCACTCGCGACCGCCCATCGGCTGCGAGTGACCTGCGCCGCGTCAGGTAGCAACCGGGAGAGACCCTCCAGAAGTACATCCAGTGCTTCAACAACGTCCGCCTCAAGATCCCCAAGGTGACGGATGAGGGCGTCATCTCTACGTTCTCTGATGGCGTTCGCGACGTAAAGATGAAGGAAGAGCTTGCTATCCACGAGGAGTTGTGCACGTCCTTGGAGTTGTTCAACCTGGCGACCAAGTGCGCAAGAGTTGAGGAGGGGCGCCTCTCCCTCCTCAAGCTCCCAGTCACGGACCCAGAGGAGAAGAAAGCCAAGGCCAAGGACGTGAAGCGCAAGGGAGTAGCCGTGCTCGCAGCGGAACCAGACACCAAGCGTGGCAGAGACCAACCAGAGTCATCCAAGAGCAGCCGTCCGTTCTGCGCCTTCCACAACCTGAATACCCAAAACACCAGAGGCTGTCAAGAGCTCAGAGCCATTCGCGACCGGGGCTACGGCCAAGGAGAAGGACATGGTGGCGGACGTTGGGACGACCGTGGCCCACGCCAGGAGTGGCGCGACAGGCCTCGTGAGGACCGCTGGCAGGATCAGCTTCGCGAGGGTGCCTGAAGGGATCAACCTCGTGAGGATCGTGCTCAAGGCAACGCCGGACTCCCTCCGCTGTCGCCACCGCTAAGAAGGAATGAAGAACACCATCAAGACGAGGGGGCTGGGGGCTTCCAGAAACCGCGTGCTATCGCCTGCATCTTGGGCGGAGCCCAGGCCCCAGCCTCACGGTCAATCTTCAAGCAGTTTGCTCGTGAAGTGAATGTAGTACTCCGCAAGCTCGAAGCCACACACCTGCTCAGATGGTCCCGGTGCCCCATCACGTTCAACTCGGCAGATCAGCTCAAGTGCACAGCTACCGCTCGCGCCCTCCCGATGCTTTGCTCCCTAGTCATCAGCAACGTGCAAGTTACCAAGACCCTCATCGACGGCGGCACAGGGCTCAACGTCCTGTCCGTTGACACGTTCAACAACCTCCAAGTGCCATATGACCAGCTTCAGCCTACCAAGCCTTTCTCAGGAGTGACCGAGGGTTCCACCACACTGATAGGGCAGGTCCGCCTCCCTGTCACCTTCAGGGAACACAAGAACTACTTCACCGAGCTCATCGACTTCAACCTCGCGCACATCCTCTGCCGTACAACGCCATCCTCGGGTATCCAGCCCTGGCCAAGTTCATGGCGGTGATCCATCATGGCTACAATGTCCTCAAGATGCCGGGAAGCAGCGGGATCATCACGGTCCCATGTGAAGAAAGAGATGCGGTGTGCTCCCTCAAGTGTGCCTTCCAAGCTGCAGCAATCGACGACCCCGACAGCAAGGGCGAAGGCCCTCCTAAGGTCATCCCCAAGAAGAAGAAGAAGTTGCGCCATGCAGGACCTCAGGAGGGTGGCGTCACAGCCGGAGCCTCGTCAGGATCACCGCCCGCTCCCGGGGCACCTCCCTCCATCGCATAGGAAGGCGCGCCCGGCGCCCTTCTCGGGCAAGGCTCGGGGGCTTTCTTCTGGAAGGCCTCAGGCCTTGCCCACATCACGAGGGAGGCGCTTGGGCACCACTTGGAGGCGTGCTTCACGGCACGTTTCCCTCAGGAGGGCACAAGGCAAGGATCGCCCATCGTTCAGGAGTTCATCACCAAGACCACCCAGGAATTGCAAGACGCAAGGGCCATGCACGGCGACTGCCGCTCACGTGCCGCAGCTTCCCATCCAGGCGAGGATGCCGGGCTGCGCGTCTACATTGACGTTCCAGGGCTCAACAGGGCCGCTTCTCAGGAGCTTTTCTGGCATTCGTTCGTGGGACGCTGCGAGGGTCCACCGCACAGCTACATTCGCATGCCCTTCGGCCTGCCGAGCGTGTCGTCCGCCTACCAGCGCAACTTGCGGCGCATCCTAGCAGCTCAGGAGGCCAGGCACCACGCCATCCTGATGGAGATGGAGACGGTCCTCAAGGAACCACCTGTGCCCCCAGAGCCTCCTGAGGCTCAGGGCCCTAGTGGCTCGTGAGGAGCAACCCCTTCGCTGCGCGCCTTCAGCTGCCCCAACTCTCCTTCGTCAACATAACCAGGTGACATTTTCCAAGTTCATTTAGCTGGGAGCGCCCCTCGGGCTGCATCATCCCCAAGCCGCTTGGGCCTGACCCAGTGGCACGCATCTCCCATGCACTTACTTAAGCCTGCTACTCTCATGTTTAATCTACCTATGATTACTACTTGCTTGATCACCACCCATCATGGGGACCACGCGCCGGCCGCCTTTCTTCAGGACCCTTCGCGTGTGTAAGTTGAGCACAACGTCTGTGCTCAGGCCCGTCCATGCAGCGTCGATAAATCCAACGGCTGAGCTCTGTTTGGCGGGACGGCCCCGTTTACGTCACCTCCTGGGGCCGTTGATGCTTACCTTTCTCACGCGATAACCTCAGAAGATTCGTTCGGCGCAGGTTGTCTGACCACCTCGCATGACCAGCACAGCGAACAAGAACCAAGACCAGGCACAACCCGCCTTGAGGTAGGGCCTCGTGAGTCCCGCGCTGGCTCACGAGTGCCCAGATACACCTCGTCTAGCCCTGTCTGCAAGCCACATGTCAGGGCGGGGCTGTACACGCCCTGGGGGCTCTCCGCAGAGGGAGCCCCCTCCCACACACAAGTGGAAGCAACATGCTCCGCGTTGGCCGTCAACACTGCCAAGGAGCGGCTATGCCCATGCACAAGCGGAAGCACTATGCTCCGCGCTGGTGATAAACATCTGAAGGCGGCTTCACGGTCATACCAACCTCAGGGAGCCCCACAGCTCAGCGTCCGATCTCACCGCAACGCCTCCCCTTGGGAGAGCCGCGTGAGGGGGCTGGGCATGAGGACTGTGCTCGGTTCACGCCCAAGCTTACACCACCCAACAAGGTCTCCCGGACCTGGGGGCTGCGCTCGGGTCACGCCCAAGCGCACGCCACCCAACCAGGTCTCCCGGACCTGGTCGTCGCACGCCCCTCCTGAGCCTAGCCTCAGCGAGGGCAAAGGTATAGAGATTGTTTGCACGTCAAGGGGAACTCCTGAGCATCGCGACTTAGGAGCCTAACTGGTCACGTAGCTCCTCACTCCTTGGTCCGTCCTGGTCTCTGGTCGGCCCAACGGTGGTTGAGGTATGCACGGGGCCGGGCTCTGCCGACATAGAACATTAACCTATCCTTGCGTACTCTCCCTGTAAGCTGTTTGCGCGTCCAGGGGGACTCCTGAGCATCGCGACTCAGGAGCCTAACTAGTCACGTAGCCCCTCACTCCTTGGTCCGTCCTGGTCTCCGGTCGGCCCAACGACGGTTGAGGTATGCGCGCGGCTGGGCTCAGCCGACGCAGAACACAAAGCAAATAGGAAGAAAATCACTAAATCTTGAAGCAAATATTACAAGACATATTGTCCTCACAATATCAAATGAAAGTTTTAACGCCTCCACGAGGCCTGATGCGTATTGCAGGAATGAAACAGGAAAGCAGCCGCAGGTCACCCCTGGACACCGCCATCGCCTGCAGAAGGTGCTCCTCCCTTGGTAGCGTCGTCTTCACCTACACCACCAGCTGCAGGATCGGTGGCATCGCCGGTCAAAGGAGCGAGGACGAAGCCGCGGAACTTCTTCAGCAGGGCCTCCACCTAACCTTTCACAATTGTGGCGGCGGCCGCACAATGTTCATCAGCCACAGGCTCCAGCAGCTCGTCGAGACGAGCATTGGGGTCGTGAAGGTACAGATGGCTGAAGACACACGTCAATGCAGCTGAAGAAAGGACACGAGCCTCTGCCTCAGCCATCGGACTGATGCCCTCCACGACTTCCTCAAGCGCCTTCACCAAGTGGGGAAGCAGCTGAGCAGGGCCATCCTCGTCGGTGGTCAGCGGCTTCTCCAGGCCCTTCTCGTACAGTGACTTCAGCACCACGCTGGACCTCTTCTCAAGAAGCGAGAAGGCCACGCAGTCTTCGGCCAGGACCTTTGCCTTGGCGTCGAGCTCGGCCTCCCTCGCCTTCACCTCCTGCTCCAGCTCCTCCAGTAGGCTGCGCTCAGCGGCCTGCGCCTTGTTAGCTCCCCTAGCTCAGTATCGCGGCCCTTGATGGCGTCCTCCCGAGCCTTCATCTCCTCCTCCTTCGCTTTGCGGTCACATGCTTATTTTGCGCACTTGTCGTGCAGGCTCTTTAGCTCACCCTCAAGCTGTTAGCAGCGGTCGCGGGCAGCCTCAGCGTCCTTCGGTGCCGCCTCGCGATCGGCCGCAGCTCTGGCAGCAGCCTGCTTCTCCTTCTCGGAGGCCGCCGCGGCCTGGCTCAGTGATGCTCGAACTGCCGAGTCGGAGTTAAGCCAGCCTGAGGCCAGCTCCAGGTGCCCAGCCACTAGGTGGGGGTCCGCGCCTAGGAGGTCTTCCCACAGCTTGGCCATCCCTGAGAAGACACGCTCCAAGACTACGGAGGGAGCAGAAGAATTTGGGTCCAGAGGCGCAGCAGGAGGAGGAGGCGACATCGTTACCAGAGCCTGGAAGATCGAGGGCTCCGAAGCCCTTGGGACCTCATCGGCAGAGACGGGTGCCGGCACTTCCGGAGCCAGCGGGGCCATGGGGGCTGATTCATCCTGCCGATGCTCCTCTTGGCCTCGTAAGTGCGACTGGGCTGGGGAGGTGCGGGTGCTGTCGCCTCTCTTCTCCGTAGAGGGGGGCATGGCCATGACATCCTCCTTCCTCTTCTTCGCTGAAGACACTGACCTAATCAACCAAGGGTGAATGTGAGAAAATAGAAAGTACAAGCAGGAACAAGACAAAGCTCGAAACACTTACCGATCCACTGCGACATAGTCCACCTTCCGCTTGGGGAGCCTGAAACTCGAAAGCGTCGGGGCCTGAGGAGTGGGCACATAGGCTTCGGGGGCAGAAGACGGCGCAGGAGAAGGGCCGGAGCCGGCCCCAGGAGGTGCCAAGTCGGAGGTAGCATCTCGAGAGACCAGGGACGATCTACCCCTTGTTGGGATGAGGGGAAGCACTTGGCACTCATCATGACCCGTTTCGCCCTGATGTTGTCAACCCTCTTCCCGGTGTTCGAGATCGAGTTGGCCTGGCCAGCCGCGATGAAGTTGGCGCACCTGAAGATATGGCCGCCGGTGAGGCGGAGGAAGAAGAAGTGGCGCAGCAGTGCCATAGATGGCATCACGCCCAGGTACACCTCGCAATAGTAGGCGAAGATAGACAAGAGAAGAATGTAATTGGGATGGAGATGCAGCGACTGCAGCCCAAAGTGGTCGAGGACCTCGAAAAAGAAATCAGAAAAGGGGGGAACTAACCCGACAGCGATGCTGCTCGTGAAGAAAGGGAAGAAGGTGCTTCCCTCAGGCTCTGGCTCGTCGGAGGCAAGCCAGAGCTCCATCTTCCCCCTCTTGTTGCTCTCCCCCGCCGTCAGCATGCGCGTGGCGGCTAGGTTCTTCTTCGTAACGTTGGGCGCATCAAAAGCTGGCTCGAACCAAGCCAGCGCCGAGAAGGACCTGACCTTGTGTGGCGCCATTGGTCGTAGATGCGGAACGAGGTTGGAGCGGATCTGGAGGTTTCAACAGCAAGGAGTGAGAAAGGGCATCTGGAGCAAGGCGAGGAAGAAGCAATGAAGGCAAGCACTATCTACGCCAGCCTTTTTGTCAAGACGGGCAGTTGCTGAGGTAGTGTTGGGAAGTGGAGAAGCCCACGTCCAATCAACCTCCACACGTCAACTGAGGCCGCAGGCTTTTGGGGCCCGCGGCGCTCCGCGCTTGACCTTTAGCTTTGCCTCGAAGCCAAGCCCGAGCGCGCCTTGGGCCCGGGGGCTACTGTCGGCGTTCTAGGAACGGGGGTCCCCAGACTTGCCTGCCTGCGGCCCATGGCGTGGCTGAGCTAGCAGGTCTGTACGGCCCATCTTCATTGACGAGGTATTCAATACCCTCGCGAGGGGCCAAGCCTCGCAAGGCGGACGACGCAAGACCTCCTCAGGAGTGTCCTTGTCAGGTAGGCTCACGAGGGGTGGAGAGATCAAGCCAAGGAAAACCTCATGAGGTCCTCGTGACGTGAGCCATGACGATCGAGACCAGGCGGGCACCAGTGCGCGCAGCGTCCTTGCTTCCTCTTTGTTGCCAAGGGGGCAAGCGCAGGAGCGGAGTACCGAGGCATCAAGGAAAGGTTTCCATATCGATGCAACGAGGCCAAGACCAGCCAGACGGCAAGACAGAGGTCACCATGGAGCCCAAGACGGCATCACCACTAGAGCCTTTTGCAGGCGAAGACTACTTTTGTTAGGATAAGCTGTACTAGCTGTCCCCTTTCAAATTGGCCGTTGTTGGCTCCCTTCTCGCTCAATATTGGGGAGAGGACCAGGGCCTATATAAGTAGAACTAGCCACCACAGTAGGGAGAGATCCGAACAACCACAAGTTCACCAAGCACAAGAACACCTCAACCTCAGGAGGCTGTTCTTCCCCTTGTACTGTTCATCATCAGCCCAAGAGGCAGTCCACCACCACCACACTGGAGTAGGGTATTACACCACAATGGTGGCCCGAACCAGTATTAATCTTGTGTCTTTGTGTTGCAAGTTCGTGGAGTCCATCCGCGAGATCTTAGGGAGCTAGGGCGTGGATCGATAGGGAGAAAACCTTCACGCGCACCCCAGTGTTCGAACCTCGAGGGTTTTGCTGGAACCCGTGATCCGACATGGTCAGCTTTGTTCTCATTCGAAGACGTCGAGCAAATTGCAGTCCAACAGCAAACTATGTCATCAAATTCAAGTTTCACAGCCAAATATGAGTACAACTAAACAACAATGTCATCATGTTTTAGTCGTCATACAATCACCAAACACAAATCAGCATACATAACAAGTGATGTTCTCACAGGAAAATACTAAACAACATGTTCATCTGGTTTCAGTTGTCATAGCAAACACAATTTCACATAGTAGATAAAAAAACGTCTTTTGACAGGCAAATACGACAAAAGCAATGTAATCATCATCCGTAGCAGCAGCGTCAACATCTTCGCCATGTGTATTAGTCTGAATCATAATGCCCCACGGTGTCATCTTCTTCTTCGTGGTCAACGTCCTCGAATGTTGGCTTCTTCTTGATCAACTCTTGTATGTCCACAGCACGATAGGCAATCTTTTCGCCGGCGTCTTTGACGTGATGGTTCTCAAAGATATTAGGAACATCTGTGTTATCTTGTACATCAGGAGCAGTGTAAGCATCATCTTGTTGTGCAACTTCATTAAATGAATTCCTCTACTCAAACCTTTGCAATACTCTCCAGTCAGCTACGTGCAAATGTGTGTTCCAAGAAAAATATTTGTGTTGCTTGATTTGCCAAAATAAAAGGCTCATTGGTCTGGTACGCCGCCTTAACATTGATGGATTTGAAATAATCATCAGCTCTGGGTTTCGCAATCCTGGAAAATAGGTTATATCAACCACAGCACAACAGAACCACACACCGATGATCCTCGAAACTGGAGATATACTGCAACTGAACAATGTCTGCTATGTTAGCATACATTTCAGTTGTCTCTTTGTGATACGTATCCGTGCTCATGATGGCACTGTTTTGTGTCTTCCTGCTTCGTCTCGTGCAAGGGTGTTGTAGCGCATATCTCCAACAACGCAAGATTCATAATGTCTTACCTGAGTATCAGGACCCATTGCTAGTGAGTAAAGGGCATCATCAATTTCCTGCCCATCCTCCCACATCTTCTTAACCTATGGTTAGAAAATAGACAAGCCGATCATCTTATGTACTCAATATAATAAAAAAACTGATAGTGCAATTCAAAAGCTTACATGGCTCTTGAACCATTTCGCAAATCCTGTCATAACCAGTTTGTCAATGTTTCTTGGATTTTGCAGCAGTAACTCCTTTTTGTAGATGCTTCCCAACATAGTGATCGCGTCAAACATCTAAATATATAAGAATGTGCTGCAAGTTTAGTAGATTATGATGTATAAGCTGCAGTACTTAGCACTTACTCGATATAAGGTAGTATCTCAGGACAGTTATTCAACACATACCAAACCATTTTTTCCAAATCTTTAGGTTTGTCCTCTTGTCGACTCTTCCCTGTAACTCGAACAGAATAATCGAAAACATTGAGCGCGGGATTGTCTTCATCCACCTCTTTGCTAAGCTGATCAACTGTTTCAATGTATTTTGAGCAGAATGTTAACGCTTCTGTAGCAATGTAGGCCTCTGCAATGGAACCCTCGGGTCTAGCTCTGTTCCTAACATAGCCCTTGAAAGTGCCTAGCCGCCTTTCAATAGGGTACATCCAGCCATATTGTACTGGACCTCTAAGTAGAGACTCATCAGGTAGATGAACAACCAAATGCACCATCACATCAAAGAAGGCTGGAGGATATATCTTCTCAAGGTCGCATAGGATAGTTGGTATCTTGTCTCTAAGACGCTCCAAAGCATCTATCCTAATATTTCTACTGCAGAGTTCCCCGAAGAATTGTCCCAACTCTGTAACTGCTCTGTATAAGTCAGGGCGGCCCAATCCTCCAAGGATAACAGGTAAAACCCTTTGAAGTAGGACGTGACAGTCATGAGTTTTCAACCCTTGTACCTTGTTTCCATCTGCACTGACTCTCCTTTTAGGGTTGGAAGCAAATCCATGTGGGAATCTCACACGTGACAAGACCTCGCAGAATTCTTTTCTTTTTACCTTGTCCAAGATGTATACAGCCGGTGCCATATCCCGTGGTTTACCTTCATCTTGCACCTGCAAATCCTGCCTGATACCCAGGTGTGTCAAATCAATCCTAGATTTTAAGGTATCTTTTGTCTTGCCTTCAATATTAAGAAGTGTGCCGATAATGCTGTCACATATATTTTTCTCGAAGTGCATCACATCAAGATTATGCCGCAGATCCAAATCATTCCAATACTCCAAGTCCCACAAAGTGGACCTGCGGGTAAACAATAATCTCTCTTCAGCCTGCCACGCTTCCTTTTCCCGCTACCATTACCAGGATGGATTCCTGGTGTAATATTCCTGACCTTCTCTAATTCCACTTGCAACTCATCGGTGGTGAGCCTCTTTGCCGCATCATGGTTTTCATGCTTTGCATTGAACACATGTCTTTGGTATGTTCTAGGATGCGGCTTGTTCTTGGCAAGGAAACGGCGGTGTCCAATGTAACAGATCTTGCTAAGTATTGCGTATGACAGCGGATTCCTGTCACAGCGAACACATGCATTGTAACCATGTGTTGTTCTCCCTGACATAGTGCCCAAAGCCGGATAATCATGGATGCACCAAATTATAACAGCACACAGAAAGAAATCAGTTGGTGGGCTGCTATATAGGTCTCGAGTGAGAACACCCCTCCATAGCTGTTGAAGTTCTTCCACAAGAGGCTCCATGAACAAATAAAAATCCTTTCTAGGACTTTTTGGACCTGGGATGAGCAAGGCCATCATGTAGTTTGATTCTTTGGTGCAGACATTTGGAGGAATGTTGTAAGGGATAACAAGCACTGGCCACATGCTAGATGTGGCGCTCTGGTGGCCAAATGGGTTAACTCCATCTGAAGCTAAGCCAAGTCTAATGTTTCTCGGGTCAGCAGCAAACTTTTCGTGTTTCTGATTGAAGCTTTTCTACTCACTACCATGTGATGGATGGCTCATTACATTCTGATCTCTATACTCCTGGTTCCTAGAATGCCACAGTACATCATCTCTTGTTTCAGCATCATGAAACAACCTCTGCAATCTTGGTGTAATTGGAAAATGTCTCAGAACATTATGAGGAATCCTCTTCACAGCATCGCCATCATTCCATCTTGATGATTTGCATTTCGGGCATTCACTTAAGTTGGCATAATCCTTCTGGAATAGAACACAATTATTCTTACAAACATGGATCATATCATATCCAATTCCAACTGCACAAAGGAAATCCTTCATTTTACTGTAGGTGTGTGGCAGCTCAGATGCATCTGGGAAAGCTTTGCGGAAAGCAGCCAACATCGCATCGAATGATTTGTTGGTCATCCGCTCAGATGTCTTCACCTCAAGAAAGGTGACCATAGCTGAGAATACTGGCAGCTTATTTCCTGGGGTGACAGCCACGTTGCATTGTTCCAACATGCGGGCCCACCATTTTTCTTCTGCGGGTGAAATTTCACGGAATGCACGGGCATTTCATAGCATTGTTTCAATGTTGGTCAAACTCACTAGCTCCGCCACCACCTCCTCCTCCTCCTCTTCCACCTGAGCATCAAGTAGATCAAGATGGTGATCTGCTGCTTCCACGTAGTCAATAACATTGACGTTCACAGCTTCACCATGATTAACCCACCTAGTATATGTGACCGACATCCCATACAAGTGTAGATGATTTTGCACAGTTGACTGGGGTCTTGTAACTGAATTCATACAACTACTACACGGGCAGAGCACATCTGATTTCGGACCACCGTACTCAGCTCTGATAAAGTTCATGAAGTTTTCAACCCCCTCGACATATGCAGCGGAGAATCTTCGAGCAGAAGTTATCCAAGTCCCATCCATCTGTTAGACATACAAATTAGTTCTTCTACTAGATATTATAGGAAAAAACATATATTCTTTTTTATGAAGTCCAGAAAAAAATACCTAGGTTGATGTCCAAAGCTATGGCAAGATATTTGGATGAGCAGATCTAAGTAATGAAATATTGTAAAGCTAATTCAGCAAACAGATTTGAGTGCTAAATTATGGCAGGTTGTTTCAACAGCCAATGAGGCCGAGCACACGGCCATCGAACTATCGAAGGCCATCGCAGCAACAAAGATCGAGTATAAAACGGTGTAGAGCTATTTCACCTAACAGATTGGCTACCAGACCATGGCAATCTACGTCACAATAAATATATGGCAGGATATTTTAGCAACTAATCAGCATTGGCATGCCATCTCAGCTAAGCAGATTGAGTGCAGAACAGGGCAAGGAAGCTTCTTAAGCAGAGCATATTGACTGTAAACTACTTCGGCAAGCAGTGAGATTAACAGCGTCTATCAGCTAACATTCAGCGCTACACCGACATGCACGGGCCTCAGTCTAGAATGTGAGTACCATGGGAGAACCTGACCGCCCTGCGTCTCCACACGAATGTCGCCAGTGGTGGTGGCGCTGACCGTTGTGCGCCTCCACAAGAACGTCGCCAGCTGTGGCAGCGCGGCTAGAGGACGGGAGTCTAGAGAGCGTACTGTGGGAGTGAGAGGATCACCGTCCGTCCCCCTCGACGAACCGTGGTGCCAACGTATCGGTGCGGCGGGGAGGGCGGCTTTGACGGAGCGAATGGAGTGGGGGGGACAGGGGGAGGGGGTTTGGGGGATATTATTGGCTAGTTGGCCGAAGGGCGGTTGAATCTAGGATTTGGGGGGAATTTTGGGGTGGGGGGAGGATTTTCGCATGGTGGGCGGGGGGAGTTCGGCGCATGGTCGGTTTCTCCAAGTGCAGTCCCACGTGTCAGTGAAGAGGCAAGCCAAAGCGCGTTCCGTTTGTGTGAGCTGTGTGCAGGACCGAACGTGTGTAGGGTGCAATGCGACCGCGACAAGGGTGTTGTGAGTGTACCACCTTTTTTCCTTTTAAACTAGGTGCTTCGCCCCCTCAAAAAAAACTTGTTGCTCCGCGTGATCCGTCGATACTACTACTAGTAATCCGGTTATCCCGACTAAAACGGCGCGGTCGGGTCTTTTCTCGCGCAATATGCTGGGAGGTTGGCTTAGTTGGTTTTTTTAGGACGAGTAATGCTACACCTATGTAATCCCAGTTACGTAATTAACGTAATGTGAAACATGTGAGCTGTTGATTGTAGGTTGGGGGAGGGAGGGGCCCACCACCATGAAAATCAGGGGATGAGAGAGAGAGAGGCAATTGACATTAACCCTTTCGTAGGTTCCCGTAGATGTAGAAAGATGTGAAATGTTTGAACGTGTAGTGGACGTACTATTGGAGTGCCTAAGATAAATTGTGAATGTATAGACCCTATGTGTTTATTTTACTTCGCATGTTAGCTTTGTCTCGGTTCAATAAAAAGCAGAGTTGGTGATGATGGTGTCTCTTTCATCCTGCAATATAGGCCGTCCGATCTATATCTAACGGATAGGATGGAAACTATGATAATTTACCCGCACTCCTCCCCACATTTGCAGAGAAGGCCTTCCCTCGTTCATCCTTTTCTCCCACAAGATCTTGCTCTTCCGTGCAACGCATGGGCATCTTGCTAGTACTCATACAATATACTATATTATTGTGAAAGTTCATATACACCGGCCAAGATTAATGCAAACACGGCAGATTTTCATTACATTTCGAACTTTTATAGGACATAAAAATAAAACAAACCCAACCCTAAACCTATTCTTTTGCGGTGACCAACGTCCTCCATCTGTGATCTCCATGTACAGGGGCGGGGTTCAAGACCCGTGAAGTGAAGGTGCGGTCTCCAGCGAGGAAGAGTAGAACACGGGATACGGACCGGCCAGTTGGCACACCAAGCACTGCCGCTTCCCATGCCCTACTCATCCTCGGAGGAGTCCCCGACCTCAGCGGTGCCGGAAGTTCGACGGCGGCAAGTAGGATGCATGGTTGACGGTGCTCCCGTCGTCAGCTGCCAGCATGGCCACCGCTTGTGCGGTCGCGTCCGTGTCCGGCTACGCCGCTATTGCGTCACGAGAGGCGACTTGAGTGAGGGCGGCGACCTCGAGCTTCATCCCCTAAGACAAGCTATCCCGCAGAGCTTTCGTGCTTGCGGTCATGGTGGATGTGGTGCCAGGTAGGAGGACGATGCGCTATGGTGTGGAGGTTAGTTGGGCGTTGCCGTTTTAAGTAGCGCATTCCAGTGAGGCCAAGCGTCCTGGTGCGTCATTAAGTCGCCGGAGTTGGTTCCTAGGGTAAAGAGCCTCTTAACGACGGCATACAGACGGACGGCATGAATGCGGGCAGCTGGCGCCGGCTGGGAATGCACCGCCCGATGGCGCGAGGGACGAGGGTTTTTGGTGTGCCAGGGTAGTCAGCTGCGGTCGTGGCAACGTTGGAGATGCCCTTTGCTCACATGCGATCGACGCATGTCATTGAAAAATCAAGACGACCCGGCATGGTCTCAGGTCCTGAGGATGCAGTTGGCCGCGCTACACCACTCTGCGGACGCATCCCGGCGCCCCGTGCATCCTCAACGAGCCGGGTGTTGGGGTGTGTTTGGATTGTGGCCAAAGTGCACCATACCAAAATTTTGGTCATGACCCAAAGATTGGTCTTTGTTTGGACGGTTGCCATTTTTTGGCATGCCAATGAACTCTAGCCAACTCTAGTTCATTTTTCTTGCCAATGTCGGCCAAATCATGGGCAACCAAAACCTCAACCAAAATTTTGGCTACCCAATGCTTTGATGGGGCAACCTTGGGCACAAACAAAACATATTGTTGGTCGTTCCACAGCACTAACGCCACCCTCGGCACACTAAAACCGACCGCGTCTAGCGACGATGAGCGTGTCGCTCACCGCGGTCGCCGTGTCTAGAGGCGGTGCTGGAGCTGCGCCACGTTGTTGGCCTCCACGACCCACATGAATGGTTGCCAGTGGCGAGGAGGTCGTGGGCCAGCTCCTCCATTGGACTAGTCTGCGCTACGTCGTCCCGACAGGTGTGCCCCACATGTCGGTTTCCCTGTTTTCCCAGCCATATTCGAGCGTCAGTGCTCCGTGTTGCACATTAGGCCTTTCACTATGTAGGCCAAGTGAGACAACTTATTGTTTATCTGAGCCGTTCAAGTATAATCATGTGGCGTTTTCTTATTTCTCATTCCTCTCCAACCCTCTTCTCCATCGATCATGTCGCCCTCTGGTTGAGTGCATCCTCCCGCATGCCTCATTTGAACATTCCGCCGAGTATCATTGGCATGTGGGGCCTAGACCATGCTTGTATTTCCAATGTTTTGCAATTTGTCTGACATGCATACAAACAAACGGTTCGTTTAAAGTTTCACTTTGCCTCCACTACGTGTCTCTTCGCGTCTTAGTTTTGACATCCCATTCGGTTGATGCCCCGACACATGTTGATGAGATCGATTGATGTTAAGAGATCAATTGCGTGCCGTGCAAGGAGATAAAGGTTTGTTATGTTTCTATGATAGAAAGGACCTGCGAGGGGGGGGTCTGTGGGGATCAGAGGGGGTATTCTACCCACCCTAGTCCTCTTTCAATCGATCTCCGGACCCTGAGATGAAATCGACAGAGAACGAGTGGGGGCATGTGTGATACCTAAGGCGGATTCAAAATTTTGAACCGGTGATCATAGCATCCGCAAATCAAATATAAAGGGTATTCAATGTTTGTTTCATTTTTGAACATACAATATACTCCCTCATGTCCTTTCTAGTTTACATATAAGTTTTATGTGTAGTTAAAGTATCTCTACTTTGATCAAAAAAGTATCAACATTCAACAACGCCCAATCAATATTTTTAGATTCGTACATACTCTTGTAGTCGAGATGGTTTCCAATTTGTTTTCAACCACGTGAATGTGCTTGTTCTCGTGCATGCTCTTCCTACTAGGATTTCGCCACGTATAGCCAGTCCAATAGTAACTTTTTTAAGCTCCCTGTCCAATAGTACTAGTGGAGAACTGACAACATCTGTACACTAGAGTATGCAGTGCTCATAGTAGTACTCCCTCCTTCCATTTATATAGGGCCTATGTGGAGGAGAGAGATGTGAAAAAGTTAGGGGAGTGATCTCTCATGCAAGAGCCTAGCTATATACGCATTCCTAGTTAAATGCAATAAATATGAAGCAAGAGATGGAGAGGAGATGGAAAAAAGTACTAATACAATAGCCAACCTTATAATTTTTTTTGCGGGAAATAGCCAACCTTATAGCCCACACTACCGTATGAGTGCATATAATAGATGATGGCTATAGATGACATGGCAGTTCCTTATAGCCATCGACCGGCTATATTATTAACCATGCTCTAATGCGTTTTTCAAAACCGCATTTGACTATTGACAAGATTAATAGTACATGAGATGTATAACGTGAAAATTATATTATTGGAAGCTCCTTTCACATACGAATTTGACCGTATGCTTTGTGTAAGTTGCATGTCATATATTATTACTCTAACATTCAGTCAAAGTTAGCCTCAAAAAATGCATTAGGCCTTGTATAGTAAATGGAAGGAGGGAGTAGTAGTGGAAGTGGATCCTCCGACGTAGGTATCCCTGCCTTACCCTCCCTTTCGGTCACTTACTGGCGGACCCCATGCTTGCTAAGCCCCGCATGTCAGTTACCCAACGGGTTCGGCCACGTTAGGGGATCCTCATCCTAGTATACTCCCTCTGTTTTTATTTACTCCACATAAAACAGAGGGAGTGGTAGTATAAATGACGCAGGCGGGGGAGGGGGAGAGACGTCGGTTTGCTCTCAACTATGGTCCCACAAGCGAGCGAAAACGCAAGACGAAGCATGTTCCATTTGGTGAGCGACGTGGAGGGTCCAGCATGCCAAGCTGCAACGCGAACGCGACAAGAGCGATGTATAGTCAAAACCGATTGACTGGTCGTCACTGGAACCACTATTCACACCAGAACCTTCGCTGCTCGGCCTACGCCAGCCACTGCCCTAAAACCACACCTAATCTCCAGCCCCTTCACCCACCTTTCGATCCCCTAGCCTGCATCACGTGTCTCCTAGTTCGCCGGAAAGCCATGGTGCGCCGCAAGATCATGTACTACAAGATGCTGACACCGGAGCACCGCGCAGAAATCGCGGCAGCGGTCGGCGCCACAGACCTTCGTTCCCAAGCTCGCTTTGCGGCGGGCCAATCCCCGAGTTCTCTAGAGCCAAGCTACGAGGAGGAGGAAGCTGATCCAATGTTCATGGCGGAGTTCGCGGCGCAGAAGGCCCCCGATGCGTATGAGACGATGGACGTCGACTTCGTGCCGGTGTCCGAGTCCCCCATGGTGCAGGTGGACCAGCAGTTCAACCTGGTGATACTAAAGGAGGACCTGGAGGCAGAGGCTCAACTCGACGTGGAGCGCGCGCATGCCGCTGCCATCGAGGCTCTTCTTCAGGCGGAACCGGATGTCGTGGGTGTGAACCGGGCAGCGGAGGCTCAACTTGAGGCGGAGCACGCAGATGCCGCTGCCATCAAGGCCCTCCTGCAGGCGGAACCGGATGTCCTGGACTTGAACCGGGCAGCAGAGGCTCAACTCTATGCGGAGCACGCGGATGGCACTCTCATCAAGGCCCTCCCGCAGGCGGAACCGGACATCCTGTACTTGAACCGGGTGGCGAAGGCTCGACTTGACACGGAGCGCGTGGATGCCGCTGCCATCGGGGCCCTCCTGCAGGCGAAACCGAACGTCCTTGACTTGAACTGGGCGGTGCTCTTGTCCGTGCAGAGCGCTCGCACGCTCCGCGTGAACGAGTAGCTGGAGGCCGAGGACAACCACGGTGCGGAGACACACATCGGCAGCTACAGCTGGTTCGCGCTGGCAGACAAAGACACGAGGCCGTCTCGTTCCGCGAGCAGTGATATTTTTCTTTATGTTGTTGTTTTTATGGATCTTTTGCTGTGTAAAAACATATATTGTTATGCAAGTCGCCTGACTTGGGTCAGTCTACCATTTCAGGCGATTGGATGAATATCCTACGTCTCCTAACCCTTTTTCCTCACCTCTTCTTCTTCCCCAACAGACCACCGCATGGGCCGTACGGATACTCCCCAACATGCAGTTGGATAAACATACTCTATGCACGAAAATTATGTGTCAGCGGTAGGATGGCTGAGTTTGGTTTGTTCACATGCGACAGCATGTGTCAGTGAGGGTGCGTTCCCTTGGTTGGGTTTGCGGCGTGCAGGAGCGACTGCGGGAGGGTGCGGTGCAACCGCGGCGTGCATGAGCGACCGTGTGAGGGTGCGGTGCGCCCGCGACAGCCGTGCGCAAGTGTACCTCCTTTTCATTCTGAAAACTTTAGGCAAGCTTGGCAAAAATGTGTGGTGAAGTATGGGAATGTAAGGCCTAGACCAAAACAGGATAAGTACGTACTACGTACTAGGAGTAATAGTGTTAAAAAAGAAAGGCGGGGTTTTCCTTCACGGGATTAATCGATACAAATCCTCGTTTCACGTGTCAATTAATGCGTATTTTTTTCTCCAAAGCGCAAAGAGCTAATCTTCTCACTCCTCATCACTTGATTAATGCAGCACCATGCAAACCAAACCTTCTCACTTCCGCATGCATGCAGGGGATATTAATGTCCTTGGTTGCTAGTAGGAGGCAAACCCCATCAATTTTGCCTCGATTAGTGTTAGTGGCCTTTTGCAAATTGTAATTTTGATATACTGGCCTTGTGTACAAAAAATGGAGGTAGTAACTATATTTGACTTCCTTCCCCATTGCGGTGATGTCGACGATATCTCGAACATTGTGGTTTGGCGAAGTGCGTTTAACAGAGAACACCATTGAGGGAGACCACGGTAAGTCGTTCTCAAGTGCCGCCTGCAAGCCCATACAACCACCTTATTTGCATGCAGGAAGTTCATTGAACCAAAGGACGCGTAAATGTACTAGTACTACTCATACACAATAGCGTCATCCGTCCAGCTTAGTGCGGTGAGATAGTTTCTCGAAGAAGACGATGGAGAAGCGGAGTCAGCGAAGAGTGAAATGATGGTTGCTTCGTCCATACTTTGTGATTTGATGCCTCACTGCTTTGTGATTTGTGATAGAAGGGACAGGGGAGTAGACTCTGTGCTCTATACTGTACATGCGTCCAAGCACGGGAGAAAGAGGAGAGACATTGCATTTTATATTCCTTCAATCAATCAATCAATCAACCAGGGAGCTTCGGTTCCATCCTTTTGGCTTTGGCAACACCATCCACAATGGTTCCCATGATGCCAAAAGCTATTTTCACATTTGGCTACACATTGTGGATGCCCTTAACCATACCACTTGGTTTTGCTCCTGTGTGCTATCTATACAAATCTCAATTATATTGATCTAAAAAATTATGGAATCAAGATTAGTAAAAAGGAGGTGATTTTGCCGCACAGATGGCGGGGGAGGTTTCTTATTTTTAGAGGACATTGTCCTGGCGGTTTGCTAACATGTGGTCCCACGTGTCAGTGCTTTACCAAGCCGATCCACGTCCCACATGAGGCAGAACAAAGGCAGAAGCAACACGTGGTTAACTTGAAGAAGATGAGGGAGAAGCGGATTCAGGAATGAGTGAAATGATGGTTGCTTCACCCCCAACTTATATTTTAGCATTATTACTTCGTCCCTCCAACTTAACTGCGGGAAAGGTACAGCTTCGTGATTTGACGCCTCATTGCTCATTACTATGCCGACACCATGACTGGGTGCTTCACCCCGGCTGCTCTGCACTGTATTCCGGTATGGCACGTGGGCCCGGTAGCTTGATGTCCCACATGTCGGCGAAAGGGACTAGAAGATTTATGAAAGCGAGCGCTCCACTCTTACGATGGAGGAGTACATGACACGACAGCCTAGTGAACTGTTGATGTCTACTACACAACCTTCTTCTTGTAGACGTTGTTGGGCCTCCAAGTGCAGAGGTTTGTAGGACAGTAGCAAATTTCCCTCAAGTGGATGACCTAAGGTTTATCAATCCGTAGGAGGCGTAGGATGAAGATGGTCTCTCTCAAGCAACCCTGCAACCAAATAACAAAGAGTCTCTTGTGTCCCCAACACACCCAATACAATGGTAAATTGTAAAGGTGCACTAGTTCGGCGAAGAGATGGTGATACAAGTGGTATATGGATAGTAGATAATGGTTTTTGTAATCTGAAATTATAAACACAGCAAGGTAGCAAGCGACAAAAGTGAGAGTAAACGGTATTGCAATGCTAGGAAACAAGGCCTAGGGTTCATACTTTCACTAGTGTAAGTTCCCTCAAAAATACTAACATAATTGGATCACATAACTATCCCTCAACATGCAACAAAGAGTCACTCCAAAGTCACTAATAGCGGAGAACGAACGAAGAGATTATGGTAGGGTATGAAACCACCTCAAAGTTATTCTTTCCAATCAATCCATTGGGCTATTCCTATAAGTGTCACAAACAGCCCTAGAGTTCTTACTAGAATAACACCTTAAGACACAAATCAACCAAAACCCTAATGTCACCTAGATACTCCAATGTCACCTCAAGTATCCGTGGGTATGATTATACGATATGCGTCACACAATCTTAGATTCATCTATTCAACCAACACAAAGGACCTCAAAGAGTGCCCCAAAGTTCTACTGGAGAATCACGACGAAAACGTGTGCCAACCCCTATGCATAGGTTCATGGGCGGAACCCGCAAGTTGATCACCAAAACATACATCAAGTGCATCACGTGATATCCCATTGTCACCACAGATATCCACGGCAAGACATACATCAAGTGTTCTCAAATCTTTAAAGACTCAATCCGATAAGATAACTTCCAAGGGGAAACTCAATCCATTACAAGAGAGTATAGGGGGGAAGAAACATCATAGGATCCAACTATAATAGCAAAGCTCACGATACATCAACATCGTATCACCTCAAGAACATGAGAGAGAGAGAGATCAAACACATAGCTACTGGTACATACCCTCAGCCCCGAGGGAGAACTACTCCCTCCTCGTCATGGAGAGCACCGGGATGATGAAGATGGACACCGGAGAGGGATTGCCCCCTCCAGCAGGGTGCCGAAACGGGTCTAGATTGGCTTTCGGTGGCTACGGAGGCTTCTGGCGGCGGAACTCCCGATCTATTGTGCTCACGGATGTTTTTAGGGTATATGGAGATATATAGGTGGAAGAAGTATGTCAGGGGGGCCACGAGGGGTCACGAGGGTGGAGGGCGCGCCCCCTGCCTCGTGACCTCCTCGCAGATCCCCCGACGTGCACTCCAAGTCTTCTGGGCTTGTTTCCTTCCAAAAATGAGTTCTGTGAAGTTTCAGGTCAACTGGACCCCGTTTGGTTTTCCTTTTCTTCGAAACCCTAAAACAGGGTAAAAACAGAAACTGGCACTGGGCTCTGGGTTAATAGGTTAGTCCCAAAAATGATATAAAAGTGTATAATACAGCCCATAAACATTCAAAACAGTTAGTAATATAGCATGGAGCAATCAAAAATTATAGATACGTTGGAGACATATCAGCATCCCCAAGCTTAATTCCTGCTCGTCCTCGAGTAGGTAAATGATAAAAACAGAATTTTTGATGCGGAGTGCTACTTGGCATAATTTCAATGTGATTCTTCTTAATTGTGGTATGAATATTCAGATCCTAAAGATTCAAGATAAAAGTTCATATTGACATAAAAATGATAATACTTCAAGCATACTAACTAAGAAATTATGTCTTCTCAAAATAACATGGCCAAAGAAAGTTCATCCCTACAAAATCATATAGTTTAGTCATGCTCCATTTTCGTCACACAAGAATGCTCTCATCATGCACAACCCCGATGACAAGCCAAGCAATTGTTTCATACTTTAGTAATCTCAAACCTATAAACTTTCACGCAATACATGAGCGCGAGCCATGGATATAGCACTATGGGTGGAATAGAATATAATGAGGGGGGTTATGTGGACAAGACAAAAAGGAGAAAGTCCCACATCAACGAGGCTAATCAATTGGCTATGGAGATGCCCACCGATTGATGTTAATGCAAGGAGTAGGGATTGCCATGCAACGGATGCACTAGAGCTATAAATGTATGAAAGCTCAACAAAAGAAACTAGTGGGTGTGCATCTAACTTGCTTGCTCACGAAGACCTAGGGCACTTGAGGAGGCCCATTGTTGGAATATACAAGCCAAGTTCTATACTGAAAATTCCCACTAGTATATGAAAGTGATAATATGAGAGACTCTCTACTATGAAGATCATGGTGCTACTTTGAAGCACAAGTGTGGTAAAAGGATAGTAACATTGTCCCTTCTCTCTTTTTCTCTCATTTTTTTGGGCCTTCTCTTTTTTTATGGCCTTTCTCTCTTTTTTTGGGCCTTCTCTTTTTTTATGGCCTTTCTTTTTTTATATACTTCACTTGGGACAATGCTCTAATAATGATGATCATCACACTTCTATTTATTTACAACTCAATGATTACAACTCGATACTAGAACAAAGATGACTCTATATGAATGCCTCCGGCGGTGTACCGGGATATGCAATGAACCAAGAGTGACATGTATGAAAGAATTATGAATGGTGGCTTTGACACAAATACTATGTCAACTACATGATCATGCTAAGCAATATGACAATGATGAATGTGTCATGATGAACGGAATGATGGAAAGTTGCATGGCAATATATCTCGGAATGGCTATGGAAATGCCATAATAGGTAGGTATGGTGGCTTTTTTGAGGAAGATATAAGGAGTTTTATGTGTGAAATAGCATATCATATCACGGGGTTTGGATGCACCGGCGAAGTTTGCGCCAACTCTCAATGTGAGAAAGGGCAATGCACGGTACCGAAGAGGCTAGCAAGGATGGAAGGGTGAGAGTGCGTATAATCCATGGACTCAACATTAGTCATAAAGAAATCACATACTTATTGCAAAAATCTACAAGTAATCAAAAACCTCGGCACTACGCGCATGCTCCTAGGGGGATAGATTGGTATGAAAAGACCATCGCTCGTCCCCGACTGCCACTCATAAGGAGGACAATCAAGTAACACCTCATGTTTCAAATTTGTTACATAACGTTTACCATACGTGCATGCTACGGGACTTTCAAACTTCAATACAAGAATTTCTCAATTTCACAACTACTCAACTAGCACGACTTTGATATTATTACCTCCATATCTCAAAACAATCATCAAGCATCAAACATCTCTTAGTATTCAATACTCTATATGAAAGTTTTTACTATTCTTGAATACCTAGCATATTAGGATTTTAAGAAAATTACCATGCTATTTAAGACTCTCAAAATAATCTAAGTGAAGCATGAGAGTTCATCTATTTCTTCAAAATAAAACTACCACCATGCTCTAAAATATATAAGTGAAGCACTAGAGCATCGACAAACTACTCCGAAAGATATAAGTGAAGATCAATGAGTAGTCGAATAATTATGAAACTATGTGAAGACTCTCTAACATTTAATAATTTCAGATCTTGGTATTTTATTCAAAAAGCAAGCAAAGAAAAAGAAAATGACATTCTAAGAATGGCAAACATCATGTGAAGAAGCAAAAACTTAGGATCAACCAAAACTAACCGATAGTTGTTGAAGAAGAAAGGTGGGATGCCAACCAGGGCATCCCCGAGCTTAGATGCTTGAGACTTCTTGAAATATTATCTTGGGGTGCCTTGGGCATCCCCAAGCTTGAGCTTTTGTGTCTCCTTAATTCCTCTCATATCACGGTCTCCCTAAATCTCAAAAGCTTCATCCACACAAAACTCAACATGGACTCGTGAGATAAGTTAGTATAAACCATTGCAAAAACCTTATCATACTCTATTGTAGCAAATTATGAAAATTATTATTCAAAATTGCATACTAAATGCCTCTTCATATTTAATAGTCCTATCCTCAAATAGAATCATTAAAGAAGCAAACATATGCAAACGATGCAAACATAACAGCAATCTGCCTAAACAGGATAGTCTATAAAGAATGCAGCAACGTCCATACTTCCCTAGCTCCAAAAATTATGAAAGAAAATTCCCACTGTAGTAAATTTATCAGAGCTTAATATGAAAAAGGTTTCAATATTTTATCACATTCTTAATTTTCTAGGGAATTATTGCAACAGCGGTAAACTTTCTGTTTTCAAACAGCAACATGTGGACTTCTAAAATAGGCATAGTAAAGGCTATCAATGCCACTTTTATTGAAGTAAAAGATGCAAAACATTGTTCTAAATAACAGAAAGAAAATCCTAACAACATAAATTGACGCTCCAAGCAAAACACATATCATGTGGTGAATAAAAATATAGCTCCATGTAAAGCTACCGATGAACGAAGACGAAAGAGGGGATGCATTCCGGGGCATCCCCAAGCTTAGGATCTTGGATATCCTTGAATATTACCTTGGGGTGCCTTGGGCATACCCAATATTAGGCTCTTGCCACTCCTTATTCCATAGTCCATCGAATCCTTACCCAAAACTTGAAAACTTCACAACACAAAACTTAACAGAAAACTCGTAAGCTCCATCAGTATAAGAAAATAAATCACCATCATAAGGTACTGTAATGAACTCATTCTAAATTCATACTGGTGTAATATCTACTGTATTACAACTTCTCTATGGTTTATAAACTATGTTACTATCCATAGATTCATCAAAATAAGTAAACAACACATGAAAAACAGAATCTGTCAAAAACAGAACAGTCTGTAGTAATCTGGATCAAACATATACTTCTGGAACTCATAAAATTCTCAAATAAATTGCTGGACCTGAGGAATTTATCTATTAATAATCTTCAAAAATAATTAACTAAATAGCACTCTCCAAATAAAAATGGCATCAATTCTCGTGAGCGCTAAAGTTTCTGTTTTTTACAGCATGATCAACAAGACGTTCCCCAAGTCTTCCCAAAGGTTCTACTTGGCACAAACACTAATTAAAAGCATAAAACCACATCTAAACAGAGGCTAGATTAATTATTTATTTCTAAACAGGAACAAAAAGCAAGGAACAAGAATAAAATTGGGTTGCCTCCCAACAAGCGCTATCGTTTAATGCCCCTAGCTAGGCATGATGATTTCAATGATGCTCACATAAAGGATAAGAATTGAAACATAAAGAGAGCATCATGAAGAATATGACTAGCACATTTAATCCTAACCCACTTCCTATGCAGAGGGGTTTTGTGAGCAAACAACTTATGGGAACAATAATCAACTAGCATAGGAGGGTAAAACAAGCATAACTTCAAAACTTTAAGCACATAGAGAGGAAACTTGATATTATTGCAATTCCTACAAGAATATGTTCCTCCCTCATAATAATTTTCAGTAGCATCATGAATGACTTCAACAATATAACCAGCACCTAAAGCACTCTTTTCATGATCTACAAGCATAGAAATTTTATTACTCTCCACATAAGCAAAATTCTTCTCATTCGGGATAGTGGGAGTATCATAAGAGACTTGGATACTATAAATTGTTTCCACATTAAAAGAGTAATATTCAGAAAAGGGGTAACCATAATCATGACAGGTTTTATAAATATAATCCTGACTACTTTTTATAGCATATGTATCATCACAATAATTATCATAAGTAGGAGGCATGTTATTATCATTATAAATTTGCATATCAAAACTTGGGATACTAAAAATATCATCTTCATTAAACATAGCATCCCCAAGCTTGGGACAAACATTAATTGCAGCAAATATATTCTCAAATATGTCATCCTCATCAAACATAGCTTCCCCAAGCTTGGGCCTTTTCATATCATAAGCATAATCACTCTCATCATTAATAGTATGGATAGCACCAATAGTATAGCAATTATCATATTCTTCCAAGTAAGTGCCAAAAAAATTTCAAGATCATAAGAAGTATCATTATCTTCCACAATTATATTTTCATGAGGCACAATAGTAATAGGAGCACCATTATTTGGGAGGGATACCTTTTTATCTCTCTTCCTTTTTCTTTTCTTCTTCTTCACCACATCATGTGTGGGTTCAATCCTCTTTTTGGAGCTCCTTATTAATGAGATTGGTTGAATAGGAGGCTCCTCCTCGTTACCTGATTCATCATAAGAAATAATAGGAGGATATTGGGAAGTCTCTTCCCTTTCATTAGTATTCTCTTCATCTTCTATTTGTTTTCTTTTCTTTATGTAGATGGTAATATAATGATTTTCAATGCAATTCACCACACAATACATATAAATTTTCTCTAGATTAAAATGAAGAACTTTATCAAGGGCAAATTTTGGAATATCCTTAGTTATATGTTTCATTTCTTCGTAGCCCATAACCAAACTAAGTTCATTATAATGTGCAAGGGAAATCAAGTCATCACAATTTTTGGACGCGATTAGATCATGAAACAATTTGCATCAGATAATTAAATGACCACGTTCATTACAAAGCTCACAAGTATGGCCAAGAAAATTTAAATTTTCAGCACAATCATCTAGCTCTTATTGCAACAATTTAGTTTCTAAGTACTTATGCTTCTTGCAATACCTATCTTCTCTATTTGGTGTGTACTTACAAACCCAATGCACTCCACAAAAGTTGACATGTTTATAGGAGACATTTTCATCATAACTAGTGCAATCATCATTAGTGTCATGGATATTCAAATAATTCATACTAACAACATTGCAATCATGCTCATCATTCAAATATTTAGTTCCAAACATTCTAATGCATTCTTCTTCTAGCAGTTGAGCACAATTTTCCTTTCCATCATACTCACGAAAGATATTAAAAAGATGAAGCGTATGAGGCAAACTTAATTCCATTTTTTTTTGTAATTTTCTTTTATAAACTAAACTAGTGATAAAACAAGAAACTAAAAGACTCGATTGCAAGATCTAAAGATATACCTTAAAGCACTCACCTCCCTGGCAACGGCGCCATAAAAGAGCTTGATGTCTACTACACAACCTTCTTCTTGTAGACGTTGTTGGGCCTCCAAGTGCAGAGGTTTGTAGGACAGTAGCAAATTTCCCTCAAGTGGATAACCTAAGGTTTATCAATCCGTAGGAGGCGTAGGATGAAGATGGTCGCTCTCAAGCAACCCTGCAACCAAATAACAAAGAGTCTCTTGTGTCCCCAACACACCTAATACAATGGTAAATTGTATAGGTGCACTAGTTCGGCGAAGAGATGTTGATACAAGTGGTATATGGATAGTAGATAATGGTTTTTGTAATCTGAAATTATAAAAACAGCAAGGTAGCAAGCGATAAAAGTGAGTGTAAACGGTATTTCAATGCTAGGAAACAAGGCCCAGGGTTCATACTTTCGCTAGTGTAAGTTCCCTAACAATACTAACATAATTGGAACACATAACTTTCCCTCAACATGCAACAAAGAGTCACTCCAAAGTCATTAATAACGGAGAACGAACAAAGAGATTATGGTAAGGTACGAAACCACCTCAAAGTTATTCTTTCCAATAAATCCATTGGGCTATTCCTATAAGTGTCACAAACAACCCTAGAGTTCATACTAGAATAACACCTTAAGACACAAATCAACCAAAACCCTAATGTCACCTGGATATTCCAATGTCACCTCAAGTATCCATGGGTATGATTATACGATATGCATCACACAATCTCAGATTCATCTGTTCAACCAACACAAAGGACATCAAAGAGTGCCTGTCGGTGTCAAAACCGGCGGATCTCGGGTAGGGGGTCCCGAACTGTGCGTCTAAGGCGGATGGTAACAGGAGGCAGGGGACACGATGTTTTACCCAGGTTCGGGCCCTCTTGATGGAGGTAAAACCCTACATCCTGCTTGATTTATTCTTGATGATATGAGTATTACAAGAGTTGATCTACCACGAGATCGGAGAGGCTAAACCCTAGAAGCTAGCCTATGGTTTGATTGTATGTTGTCCTACGGACTAAAACCCTTCGGTTTATATAGACACCGGAGGGGGCTAGGGTTACACAAGGTCGGTTACAAAGGAGGAGATATACATATCCGTATTGCCTAGCTTGCCTTCCACGCCAAGTAGAGTCCCATCCGGACACGAGACGAAGTCTTCAATCTTGTATCTTCATAGTCCAACAGTCCGGCCAAAGGATATAATCTGGCTGTCTTGATACCCCCTAATCCAGGACTTCCTCAGTAGCCCCCGAACCAGGCTTCAATGACGATGAGTCCGGCGCGCAGTGTCATCTTCGGCGTTGCAAGGCGGGTTCTTCTCCATCTTTCGAACGTTTGTAAAGCAGTGTCCGGTCCCATAAATGTTTGGACCTCTTGGCTTCTGTGCCCAATAAGGGCTATCTCTCATGCGTTGAATGAATACGAGGTGCCAGGGCGTTTTTACATTCGCCCCCTAGCCAGATAAATAAATTGTCTATTAAAGGGATGGGGATCCTTAGATCCAATCCATACCATCCTCCCCCAGCGAGAATCCATCAGAGCACGTTTCAGAAAGATCCATTCCAGCTTGGCCAACCTCCGCAGCTCCTCCTACCGTCCCTGTAGACCTAAGCCCGGTGATTGGGAGAGGTGTTCAGTCCTGCACAGTCGATTAGTCGAACTGCAGACTAAGGGATTTTTCCCTCCGTCGTATATGGTGCCCGTTCGAGCCGGGCTTGCCACCTACAATGGCAGGGAGCAAGCGGAGAGCTTTCCCTGTCCCTCTATGGGGGAACGGGTCTGCCTTGTTCCCTATTTATTAAGGGGACTCGGATTTCCAATTCATCCGTTCCTCCGCGGGCTCCTGGAGTTCTACGGCCTCCAATTACACAATTTCACCCTGCCTCCATTCTACATATCGCCGCTTATGTTGCTCTCTGCGATTTGTTCCTGGGCTGCGAGGCTCACTTCGAGCTGTGGAAAAGGCAATTTTGCCTCATCCCTCGCACACGGAGGGGGTCACTTTATCAAGTGGGCGGAGCCGAAATATGGCGCATCGCCGGTACCGGATACCTGTCCGGTACCCCAAAGAAGTCGTCCGAAGACTGGCCTTCAGAATGGTTTTATATGGAGGACGTTCCCCTTCCGGACCCTGTTCGGCGGGGTCTTCCTGAGTTCAACAATGCTCCTCTGAAGAAACGCCGAAGTTGGCGCCCACGGAGCCCCCACGTGGAAGACAATGGAGAAGTCCTCTATCTGATGAACCGGATTAAAGCACCGGCTCAATCAGGATTGACAGTAATCGAAGTTATGTTGATTTGCATAATGTGGGGAGTGCAACCACTTCAATATCATGGGCACCACTTGTGGTGTTTTAACGGGGCGGATGATGCCACCCGTTGCAGGCGTAAGGGTCCGGACAATGCTGCCGCTTTAGCAAAAATTCTGTCCGAATTGTTCAAGGGAGAGGAAGAGGAGTTCACTCGCATCAAGCCACGGGATGGATTCTCCATGTACAATCCTCCAAGCTGGGTAAGTTATATCTCCTTACTCCCATTTTCCCCGCATTCTTTGTCGTAAGTATTCACCTTGCCACTTTGCGGCAGGAACTGCGAAAAGCCATAAAGGAGGTCAGCAGCCCTTCTCCACAACCAGAGGACCCTGACCGGGCCCTCGACTCCGGACTTGAAGAAGATCTGGTTATATTCGTGGAGCTGATAGACCGGCAGTTCTATCAGTTAAGCTGCGATGATGCCATGGTGGCCATTACGGCCGACTATCCCGAACTTCTCCCTGCATCGCACGTAAGAAAAACCAAAAATACCAACTCCAAAAACTAGGATCCCCTTTTAGACACTTCACCCACCATATACATATGGCATTTTTACAGGGAAGGCATTCGGGACGCCCTGCCGAACCCGCAGCAACTCGCCAACAAGAGGCACCGAGGCCGAGTAGGCCAAAAAGGAAGGCGGTCAGGACTGAGACGCCGTCGCAAAGGTATGACAAAAACCCCGCTCCGTGGTTGTCGTCTTTCTCGAAATGTAATGACACCCATGTTTCTTTAACATAAAAAACGCTCGCCGGAATATGTCCGGCGATGTTACTAATCACGCTTACACCAGTCGGGCGCCAGGACCGGACATAGAGGCGGAAGCCGATATGGGGCGGGCGCCGGATAATCCCCCTACAGAGGATGCAGATAGATTATCCGCTACAAACTCAGAAGTGGAAAGCGCCATGAATTATAGGCGCCGCCGGGCCATACTCCGTGACGCTTGTTTCTCACTAGAGGCATTTGATGCCTTCAATTCTGGAGAGGCGTACCTCCGAGCTTCTCAAGATGGTCTAGCCAGAGCCACAGATCAGTATGTAAAGGATGTACAGGTAAGTAAATCTGATGATTTATATGTATCAGTAGCCCCTGAGACTTGAAACAGTTAGCAGAACTGATTTAAGGATCATGTTTATTGTGCAGGTTCTTACAGAGAAGAATACTAGACTGTCACAGGAGCTAGAGGAATGCAAGACCCAACTGCGGGCCGTTGTTGCCGCATTGCAGGAACCGAAAAAGTCACCCGCTGGTAAGATTTACTTTAAAGAATGATGGTTACCATATAGTGTGCGGCATGGCTGCAGAACTAACAATAGATTTTGCAGATGAATCCAGAGAAAATCCGGAGGACCAGCATGTCGTGCGACAGCTAGAGGCTGGCAAATGCGTGCTGACTGAGGTTAGGCGGGAGAAAAACAATCTCCAAGATGCCAATATCAAGCTGAGTGTGGAACTAAAAGATGTTCGAGCCCAGCTTGCAGACTCCGAGAAGGAGAATAAGCGGCTTCGGCGCGGCATTTTCAGTAAGTGCTTGAACGAATCCTTATAAAGGAGTTCGGCGAAGAAGCCGACTAACAGCATTATGTCTGTAGGTATGCTGATGAGTCATCCCGCAGAGGAAATGCCCGGGTCTGCGGGTGATCTTCTATCCGAGCTCTCACATCTGCACGAACAAGTTCGTTAGGTGATGCAAGGTGTTGCCCAGGCCTTGTGGCCATCCGCCTCCCTGCCAGAAGGCGTTGCAGAGCTTACGGAGAAGCTCAAGGGAGCACGACGGCGCTTCCGATTATGGAAGATATCGGCCTGCCGACAAGGTGTTAGAGAAGCCTGGGCCATGGTGAAGACGTTGTATACCAAGGCTGACCCAAATCACATGGCCGAGGTCGGACCTGTGGGGCCCGACAGAAAAGAAATCCGCGTTAGCTTAGTTTATGGGCAAGTAGAATTAGCCGCAAAGTATTCCCAATAGGATTGTAGGCTAGACCGCCTGTTGGATGGTATAGAAGAGGAATTTAGTCAGTCTGCATGACTATGTAATTAAAGTGTCATGTATAATGCCTTCTAGCCGGATTGTAGATCGCGGACCTTTTCGCTTCAACCTCGAGACACGGTAGTCCATAGTGTATCCGAATACCCGCTCATTTATATATGAACCGGGGTATGCGTGGATACCAGATGTAGGGGTCATTAGTGCTTGAACGGACAAGTGCCCAACTAGTTATGTTATATTACATGGGTAGTAAGGAACATCTTCTAGGGAGAATAGTTCCGTTAAGGGTTCCTTTCCCTGGGTATGCGTGCCCTAAAGTGCATGTCCAGACCGTGATAAGAAACGCAGGAAAAACATCTGGGGGTAGATACGGAAAATAAAAAATTATCTTTTGTTCACCGACCGAATATTCCCTTAAGAACGCTAGCTTTCGGCTTCACCCAGTCTGAGGTACACATCCGGCTGACCTGACAGTAACAATCGCAGAGGTGCTCCCCTTATGCCCTAGCCGAATTAACGGGAACGTAGGGCATAAATACAAGAGCCAGGCAACCCAGCTTGGCCAAAACTTAAGTCATATCGATGCATATAATGGTGAAAAAAGGTACATGCGGAAGTATAACACATGTGCGGGGCATGAGGCCCAGATAAATAATTAAACTTCTGTGAAGGAAGCCCCCAGGTATGATGAGCGCGGCTAGCGCATCTATAATGTGCAAGCGAGGCACAATTTGGCCCTTGAAGGCCTAGAGAAAGAATAAAAGAAAGAAAGAAAGAAAAACAAGGCAGATAATGTATATACACAAAATGGACAGAGGAAGGGGACGAACATAGAGTCCGGCGCTAGGCGTAGAATCTTAGGAGCCTGGCCGCGTTCCATGGGTTCGGCTCGAGTCGATTAGTCGATGCATACTGCAGTCGGTACGCTCCACCGGTCAGAACTTGGTCAATAATGAAGGGACCTAACCATTTGGGCTCGATCTTGTTCTTTTTCTTATCCGGCAGGCGTAGAACTAGTTCGCCAACGTTATAAGTTTTGGCCCATACTTCTCTGCTTTGGTACCTGTGAGCCTGTTGCTGATAAAATACAGAACGGGCTTTTTCTACGTCGCGCTCCTCCTCCAGGGTGTCCAGACTGTCCTGCCGATCGAGCTCGGCTTCTCTTTCTTCATACATGCGCACCCGAGGTGAGTCATGAATTATGTCACAGGGCAAGACTGCCTCTGCGCTGTACATCATAAAGAAGGGTGTATATCCGGTACTACGATTCGGTGTGGTCCGCAGCCCCCAGAGTACGGAGTCGAGCTCCTCTACCCAGTGCGTGTTAGACTCCGTTAAGGAACACACTAATCTGGGTTTAATGCCGCTCATTATAAGACCGTTTTCTCGCTCAACTTGGCCGTTGGTTTGTGGGTGATAGACTGAAGCATAATCGAGCTTGATGCCCATTTTGCTGCACCAGAGTTTTACCTCATCGGCAGTGAAGTTCGTGCCGTTGTTAGTGATGATGCTGTGGGGGACGCCATAACGGTGTACGACCCCAGATATGAAGTCTATCACTGGTCCGGATTCGGCTGTTTTAACAGGTTTGGCCTCTATCCATTTGGTGAATATATCCACCATGACCAGTAAGTAATTTTTCTTGTGGGTTCCCCCTTTAAGGGGTCCAACCATGTCAAGCCCCCAGACCGCGAAGGGCCACGTAATGGGGATTGTCTGGAGGGCGGTGGGTGGCATGTGGCTTTGATTTGCAAAGAGCTGGCAACCGGCGCAACGTTGGACCAAGTCCTGTGCATCTGCCCGGGCCATTGGCCAATAAAATCCTGTACGGAAGGCCTTGCTTACAAGAGCCCGGGCTGCGGCGTGGTGACCGCCGATTCCGGCGTGGATTTCTGCCAAAAGGTTCCGCCCTTCCTCTTCGGAGATGCACATTTGAAGGACTCCGGTAGTGCTTTTTTTATAAAATTCTCCCTCATGGACCCTGTAGGCCTTAGATCGCCGCACTATGCAGCGTGCCTCATTTTGGTCCTCCGGAAGTTCCTGCCTAGTTAGGTAGGCCAAGAATGGTTCTGTCCACGGGGCTATGATGGCCATTATTACGTGGGCTGAAGGTGTTATTTCGGTGGCGGAGCCTTCGATTGTTTCAGAGTGTTCGGTATCGGGCATTTTGGCCGGGTCTGGACTATTGTTACCGGTGTCCCCTTCCCATACTATGGATGGCTTGAACAGCCTCTCTAGAAATATGTTGGGGGGGGACCGCATCGCGTTTTGCCCCGATGCGGGCGAGGATATCCGCCGCCTGATTGTTTTCCCGAGCCACATGGTGAAATTTGTGCCCCTCGAACCGAGCTAACATTTTTAGGACGTCATTTCGGTAGGCTGCCATTTTCGGATCCTTGGCGTCAAAGTCTCCATTTATTTGGGATATTGCGAGGTTTGAATCCCCACGCACCTCTAGGCGTTGAATGCCCATGGAGACTGCCATCCGAAGACCATGCAACAGAGCTTCGTATTCAGCTGCGTTGTTGGAGTTTGTATACAATATTTGCAGTACATACTGAACGGTATCTCCGGATGGGGACGTCAGGACGACGCCAGCCCCTATACCAGCCAACATTTTAGAACCGTCGAAGTGCATGATCCAATTGGAGTATGTGCCGTACTCTTTAGGGAGTTTGGCCTCCATCTATTCGGCGACAAAGTCGGCCAATACTTGCGACTTAATGGCTCGTCGAGGTTTGTATGTTATGTCGAACGAGAGGAGCTCAATGGCTCATTTAGCAATCCGGCCCGTAGCGTCGCGGTTGTTTATAATATCATTAAGTGGCACTTCCAAGGCTACTGTAATCGAACTCTCTTGAAAGTAGTGTCGCATCTTCCGGGATGCCATGATACCGCGTAGGCTATCTTTTGATAATGTGGGTACCGTGATTTGCATGGAGTGAGGACAGTGGATACACAGTATACCGGCTTTTGAAGAGGGAATTTATGTCCGTCAGCTTCTCGTTTGACAACGAGCACTGCGCTTACAACTTGATGAGTTGCCGCAATGTACAACAACATTGGTTTGCCGATGTTTGGTGTGGCTAGGATTGGGTTGGTTGCCAAAATGGCCTTTATTTCTTCCAATCCGGCTGTGGCAGCGTCTGTCCACTCGAAGTGTTCGGTCCACCGAAGGAGGCGATAAAGGGGTAAAGCCTTTTCTCCTAAGCGGGAGATAAAGCGGCTTAGAGCTGCCACGCATCCAGTTAACTTCTGGATTTGCTTGAGGTCTGTTGGGGTAGCCAACTGTGACAAAGCTCGGATTTTGGCCGGATTAGCTTCAATACCTCTACTAGAGACGATGAAACCAAGGAGCTTTCCGGCTGGTACGCCGAAAACGCATTTTCTGGGTTGAGCTTGATGTCGTATGTTCGGAGGTTGTCGAATGTGAGCCTCAAGTCGTCTATCAAAGAGTCGACGTGTTTGGTTTTGACGACCACATCATCTATGTATGCCTCTACTGTTTTGCCGATTTGTTTCTCCAGACATGTCTGAATCATGCGCTGATATGTTGCGCCGGCATTTTTGAGCCCAAAAGGCATTGTGTTGAAACAGAAGGGACCGTATGGTGTGATGAATGCTGTTGCGGCTTGGTCGGACTCCGCCATTTTGATTTGGTGGTAACCGGAGTATGCGTCGAGGAAACACAATGACTCGTGTCCAGCGGTAGCATCGATAATTTGATCGATGCGGGGGAGTGGGAAGGGATCCTTTGGGCAAGCTTTATTGAGGTCCTTGAAATCGACACAAAGGCGCCAGGATTTATCCTTCTTTGGTACCATCACCAAGTTTGCTAGCCAGTCCGGGTGTTTTATTTCTCTCATGAATCTGGCCTCCAATAACTTGGCTAGTTCCTCTCCCATGGCCTGTCTCTTGTGTTCGGAGAAACGCCGAAGAGCTTGCTTGACCAGCTTGAATCCCTTTAGGATATTGAGGCTATGCTCGGCCAGCCTGCGTGGGATTCCTGGCATGTCTGTGGGATGCCAGGCGAATATGTCCCAATGCTCGCGCAGGAACTCTCGTAGTGCGGCGTCCACGGCGGGGTTTAACTGTGCCCCGATGGAGGCTGTTTTTGTAGGGTCCATTGGGTGGACTTGGAATTTAACTATTTCGTTTGCTGGTTTAAAAGAGGTGGACTTGGATCTCTTATCGAGTATCACGTCGTCCCTGTCCACTGTGGAGCATAGTGTGGTTAATTCCTCGGCCGAGAGGGCTTCGGATAATGCCTCGAGGGCCAGTGCGGCTGTTTTGTTTTCAGCGCGGAGTGCTCTGTCTGGATCACTGGCGAGGGTGATGATTCCGTTGGGCCCGGGCATTTTGAGCTTCATGTACCCATAATGGGGTACGGCTTGGAAGATCGTGAACACCTCACGTCCTAAAAGGGTGTGGTATCCACTGCTGAACGGGGCCACTTGAAATGTAATTTCTTCGGACCTATAGTTCTCTGGCGTACCGAATACCACATCTAGTGTGATTTTCCCAGCGCATCGTGCCTCCCGACTGGGTATGATTCCCCTGAAGGTTGTGCTACTTTGCTCAATGCGGTTCCAGTCTATTTCCATTTTTGAAGAGTTTCCTCATAGATGAGGTTTAATCTGCTGCCGTCGTCCATGAGTACTTTGGTGAGTCGAAAGCCGTCCACAATTGGACTGAGGACCAGTGCGGCTGGTGCTCGAGCTGTTCGGAATTTAGGTTCGTCACTGGCATTGGAGGTAATAGTCGTGTCACTCCATGGATTTATTGCTGCTACGTGGCGGATTTCGGCCATGCTGCGGAGTGTTCGCTTGCGCCTATTATTTGACGCAAAGTTCTGAAAGACTGTTAACACCGTATTGTTATCCACGGGATGGTGCTCTGTGGCATTTGGGATAAGAAGATCCTCGCCACTTTTGGCCACCTACCGGAGTATCCAACATGCTCTAAGGCTGTGCGTTGGTATTGTATCCACTGTACTATGAATTTTGCAGGGTCCGTTAAGCCATCCCTCCTGTACGGTTCCATGCCCTGTAGAGGGTTTTTGTTTCTTTGCAACTAGCTCGGGTGTCTTATGATAGTGCACCCTTTTACTTCGGATTGGGTGTATATTCGGAGCCGGATTATCCTAAAATTTTGTTTCGGTTTTCCAGGCGCTTTCCATCGCACAGTACTTTCGTACTATGGACGCCAAGTCAGCGAAGCGTGATATGTCATGGCGACTTAAGGCGTTAAGGATTCCCTTGTCCGTGCAATTATTGTAGAAAAGTGAGACTGCATCTTCCTCGCGACAGTCCTTAACCTTGTTCATCACAAGGAGGAATCTGGCCCAATAATGATGTACTGTTTTATGGGGCTCTTGCCTGATGTGGGAAAGATCATTTATGTCTGGGTGGGTGGGTTCATTTGAGTCCGAACCCCTACCCGATCTGAGACCCAGGGGCCGAGGAGTTTCCAATCTTGGAAGTTCAGGTGCCGAAGTGTTGCCCGATAAGTCTGGCCCGCTGCCTGATTCTAGGTTCAGGGCTTGGGTGATGTCCTCCTGTAAGCGGGTATCCGACTCGGAGAGCTCAGGAATCCGGACATAGTTAGTCCTCAAAATAGAGGAAGAGTTGCCACATTGTTCCTCCACCACCGCAACATGATGGGTGACCGATGGAGAGTTAATCTCCCTTTGATCGGGTTTAAGCCCAATCCGATCATAGTCCGTAGCGACTCCCAAGGCGGCGATGCGATCCAAGAGTTCGTTTAGGGAAGAGAGCTCCATTGGATCCATCTGCTCGGCGAATTCCGAGCCGACGTGGAGGCTGTTTTTGATGACCCGAGAAGTCATCGTCGGTGCAGCGGCCGAACAAGCAGTCATGACGAAACTGCCTAGTCAGCGAGTTTGGCCGACAGCCAGAGCTCCCCCGGTGGTAATGTTGCTTTTAACAACGAGATGAGGCATCCTTCCTTACGGCGACGTCACAGAGGAACTCTCAATGAAAGCACCAATGTCGGTGTCAAAATCGGCGGATCTCGGGTAGGGGGTCCCGAACGGTGCGTCTAAGGCGGATGGTAACAGGAGGCAGGGGACACGATGTTTTACCCAGGTTCGGGCCCTCTTGATGGAGGTAAAACCCTACGTCCTGCTTGATTTATTCTTGATGATATGAGTATTACAAGAGTTTATCTACCACGAGATCAGAGAGGCTAAACCCTAGACGCTAGCCTATGGTATGATTGTATGTTTTCCTACGGACTAAAACCCTCCGGTTTATATAGACACAGGAGGGGGCTAGGGTTACACAAGGTCGGTTACAAAGGAGGAGATATACATATCCGTATTGCCTAGCTTGCCTTCCATGCCAAGTAGAGTCCCATCCGGACACGAGATGAAGTCTTCAATCTTGTATCTTCATAGTCCAACAATCCGGCCAAAGGATATAATCTGGCTATCCGGATACCCCCTAATCCAGGACTCCCTCAGTGCCCCAAAGTTCTACCGGAGAATCATGACGAAAACGTGTGACAACCCCTATGCATAGGTTCATGGGCGGAACCCGCAAGTTGATCACCAAAACATACATCAAGTGAATCATGTGATATCCCATTGTCACCAGAGATATCCACGACAAGACATACATCAAGTGTTCTCAAATCTTTAAAGACTCAATCCGATAAGATAACTTCAAAGGGAAACTCAATCCATTACAAGAGAGTAGAGGGGGGAAGAAACATCATAGGATCCAACTGTAATAGCAAAGCTCGCGATACATCAAGATCGTATCACCTCAAGAACACGAGAGAGAGAGAGAGAGATCAAACACATAGCTACTGGTACATACCCTCAGCCCCGAGGGAGAATTACTCCCTCCTCGTCATGGAGAGCACCGGGATGATGAAGATGGACACCAGAGAGGGATTGCCCCCTCCGGCAGGGTGCCGGAACGAGTCTAGATTGGCTTTTGGTGGCTACGGAGGCTTCTGGCGGCAGAACTCCTGATCTATTGCGCTCACAGATGTTTTTAGGGTATATGGAGATATATAGGCGGAAGAAGTACGTCAGGGGGCCCACGAGGGGCTCACGAGGGTGGAGGGCGTGCCCAGGGAGTGGGCGTGCCCCCCTGCCTCATGACCTCCTTACAGATCCCCCGACATGCACTCCAAGTCTGCTGGGCTTCTTTCCTTCCAAAAATGAGTTCCGTGAAGTTTCAGGTCAATTGGACTCCGTTTGGTTTTCCTTTTCTTCGAAACCCTAAAACAGGGTAAAAACAGAAACTGGCACTAGGCTCTGGGTTAATAGGTTAGTCCCAAAACTGATATAAAAGTGTATAATAAATCCCATAAACATTCAAAACAGTAAATAATATAGCATGGAGCAATCAAAAATTATAGATACGTTGGAGATGTATCAACTGTCACTTGTAATGTATAGTACTATAGTTTTGTTGTTTCGCAGGATCCATCGATACAAACCCGATAAAACAGGAAAGGGCGGGATTTTTCCTGCACGGTATATGATACTGGCCATACATTTCAAAGGCAATTTTAATGTATGCGAACTGAATAATTAAGTAACAATATGATATCTAGTAAAACTAAAACACATATGATTTATTGTGTTAGAGTGTAGTAGTACTGCTATATTGCATAATTGTTAGATGTAACATGCGAGAACTTGTACAGATGTAGTTTTGGAGGGCCTACAGAGAGAAAAGCGTAATATGTTCACCGAACTTCAGAATAAGCTGATTACGGTCACTATATACGTTTTGCGGTGATTATACGGTCACTTGCTCACGGTTCAGCATCGGATTGCACTCTGTTGACTGGCCAAATAGTCTGTGTGGCACCATGCTGACTAGTTAAATTGACCACGTTTCTTGTGGGTCCCACCTGTCCGTTCGCATAGGGAAAATGTCAAATAAACACAAATTTACGCAGGCGCGACAAGACTCCAACCCGTGCGCGGGAATCACCTGGTTGTGCATGTGTCTGTCAGGGCATGACGTGTGCGCATGCATGTGTAGGTTGAGTACTTGAGCGTGAGAGTGTGTGTTGGTCGTGTGGTGTACTGGTGTGTGCATGCATGCATGCGTGTGTGCGTGTGAGTGTTGCGTGCGTGCGTGGCTGCGTGTGAACGTGTGAGTGTTGCGTGCGTGCGTGGGTGGGTGCATGTGTTCGTGTGAGTGTTGCGTGCATGCAGTTTGTGTGCATGCATGCGTGTGTGGATAATCACCACACCAGCTCTGTGTGTTAAAACAGATGGCTCAACATACCAATACAAGGCCACCTTGTCCGTTGTGCCCGCGGTCATGACTTCAAACAACCGTCCAAAAATTTTTTGTCGTTTTTTTTCATTCTTACTGGCATGATGCCCGTGCGTTGCATGTAACATCAAGATGCATTTGTATGACTAGTTTATCTTGTGAGAGAAAAGCATGGATGATGGAAGGCCTTATTTGCAAATGTGGAGAGGTGTGTGGGTAACTTTTTGCAAAATTTTCATAGTTTCTTTCCTATCTGTCAGATATAAATTGGACGGCCTATATTGCAGGATGGCAGGCACACCTTCATCACCAACTCTGTTTTTTATAAGAGTGTATTTTATATTTTATAAGAGTGTAGATGTAGAGTAGATACAAGCCGACAGGTGGGCCTGATGGTGGTGAGATAATGTAATGCAACACTAGAGGTGCCATGTGGAGCGTTTAACTGGTCAACTTGTCGTGTCTTGAGCAAATACAGAGTTGTACGATGAGCCCATGACTGTATAATAACCAAAAAATGTAAATGGTGACCGTAATGAGTGGATTCTGAAGTCCAATGTACGTATCAGGCTTTCGCTTCAAATACAATGATCGTCACTGTATATATCGCGAGAGAAAGATGAAACATGCGTGAATGTGCTCGGGGCTTACTTTTAGAGGACCTGGAGATAGTTTGTGTGCGTACGTGAAAGGGGCGTAGAGGGGGGTATGCGATGGAGAGAGATGCTCTTTGTTTCTCTTTATTATGACTAAATTTATATATAGTATAAAAATATACAAATTCACAGTGCGGAATAAATACTATTGTGGGCACCATGCAATGCAAATTAGCGTTCATACTCCTCCATATAACTTTGTAATGTTGTATATATGTAGAAATTCTAAAATAATTTTTTGGCCAAGCTTTATTCAAAAGGAATGTTGTATGCGAAATAAACGTGAAGAGAGGGCTTTTTAGATCAATGGGGTATGTGATGTAACATGTGTGAATGTGTATTCGATGCATTTGGCAGGGCCTAGAGAGGTATGTGTGTGTATTACATATTCGAGAGAGGCATGGATAGCGGGGCCGATGGGGGGAGGCGTGGGAGAGATAGCACGAGAAATGAGAGTGGTCTAGAGAGATAGACGAATATGACGTCACGGCGAGAGATTACCTTGAGTGTGTACATGCAAGGGGGGAGTGGATAGAGGCACCAGGAGAATATATTTTTTGTGTGTGGTGTCTGTGTTGGTATGTGTGGGTGTGAGAAGATAACAGGACGTGGGGGCAGAGGGTGTGTCACCACGTGAGGTCCGGTGGGTCGAGGTGAGGCCCTTCGTTCGGTTCCGTCCTACGCCATATTGGTCGGCCCGTGACGCATTTAGGGAGACCCATGGATGACCAGTCGTACAAGACAAATATAGCATAATTGTGAAGGACTATGTGTCCACTGACAAAGCTGGCTAGGATTTGTAACCCTAGGTTCTCGAACTAAGGTAACCCCTTTATCTCTGATATTACTATTCATCCAACCTAACTTTAAGGGGCATCCTACAGAATGCTCTGCTAGAATCATACTCGTCGATTAGGAAGAAAGGTGTGAGACAATGCGTGAGAGACAGGCCTAAAGATAATGTGCGTACAGGAGACACATAGGCAGGTCTATGTATATAGAAAGGGTCGATGGGGATTGTGCGCGTGTATGATTGCAAGAGGAAGAGTGATTGTGATAAAGGTTTGTGAAAACAGTCGTAAATGGTTAGGAGAGGGAGGGAGGGTTATATCGAGAGCATGTGTGCGAGAAAGACACCTCAGGAGAGAGTGTGTGAGCATGTGTAAGAGACCACCAATGGAGAGTGAAACTACACGTAAAAGACTGCTATACACACTGATTAAAGATAAAAATTGTATCCAAATGTTAGGATGGGATCATGATATTTGCAATTCGCGTAAGGAACGGTCATTGATCCATCATACATCTAGATTCTATGGAATTTGAGCATGTCTATGTTATTATTTGACACAATTGATCCACATAGTTAGTATTTTGAACTCCAGACAATGCATCGCTTTAGCAATCGAATATAAACATGAGTATAGTTCATGTTGTGTGTGTAAAGCACATTATACATACGAAAGTTACACAATGAACATTATAAATAGCTACCTATGAACTAGCATACATTTGAATTCAACTTAAGGTGGTTTAAAAAAATCGAATTCAACATGAAGTCCATTCAATTATTTGAATTTGATATCATGGCATTTGTAAATCATACCTAAATTATGGGAGCACCAATCTTTGCTTTGATTTTCTACATAATAGCATATGTAGTCGTGTACAAAATAGATTCAAATTTAGCTCCTCCATTCCAAAATAATCGTAGTTATAGGATTTTCAAGTGTCAAAATTTCAAAAATAAGCGGATAATTTAATGAGGTTTTCAAACATACAAGGTCAGATTTCACGTTGTCTATTTAGGTCAATCCTCAAAGTTCAAGAGTACTCTAAACGTGAATGCTTGTGTTTCAAAATTTTGAATGAGGCGCCAAAAGAGCCTCTACTCGCCCAAAACCGCATGAGACCAATGTTTGGTAGTACAAGGAAATTACTTTTCTAATAACTCCGACCCGTGAAACCTACCGGCCCGACGTCCAAAGGTCTAAACCGGGGTAGGTTTGTAGCTTCATCTAGACGCCACACAACCACCTCCGAAAAACATTCATACACAAAGGCCGCCTAAGCACACATGCACGCGGCCGAAATTGCTCCCGCCCACTATTTGGGACACCTGGGATTACCATCCTACCCCCGACCCGTAGTAGGTCAGAAATTTAAGAGGAGGCAAAGTTTGTACGTTCCCCAAATTTCAAACAAGCGCGTCCCATGTTCTGTTCAAAAAAGCCAAAAGCAAGCGCGTCCTAGACCGAAACATGGTTCTCCCCCTCCCCCCCGCCCAAGCGTCCGATTCCCCATTCATACTCCATGGGCGTGATAGGTCTCCAATGTATCTATAATTTTTTATTGTTCCATGCTATTATATTATCCATCTAGGATGTTTTATATGCATTTATATGCTATTTTATATGATTTTTGGGACTAACCTATTAACCTAGAGCCCAGTGCCAGTTCATGTTTTTACTTGTTTTTGAGTATCGCAGAAAAGGAAAACCAAATGGAGTCCAATTGACCAGAAACTTGACGGAGCTTATTTTTTGACCAGAAGAAGGCCATGGAGTAAAAGAGTTGGGCCAGAAGAGTCTCGGGCTGCCCACAAGGGTGGGGGCGCGCCCACCCCTGGGCGCGCCTCCCTACCTCGTGGACAGCCCGGAGGCCCCCCCTAACTTGTTCTCGACGCCAAAACCTCTTATATATACAGAAACTTCCAGAAAGAAACCTAGATCGGGATTTCCGCCGCTAGAAGCCTCCGTAGCCACCAAAAACCAATCTAGACCCGTTCCGGCACCCTGCCGGAGGGGGGAATCGCTCTCCGGTGGCCATCTTCATCATCCCGACGCTCTCCACGACGAGGAGCGAGTAGTTCACCCTCGGGGCTGAGGGTATGTACCAGTAGCTATGTGTTTGATCTCTCTCTCTCTCTCATCTTCTTGAGTCTGCACGATCTTGATGTATCGCGAGCTTTGCTATTATATTTGGATCTTATGATGTTTCTCCCCCTCTACTCTCTTGTGATGAATTGAGTTTTCCCTTTGAAGTTGTCTTATCGGATTGAGTCTTTAAGGATTTGAGAACAATTGATGTATGTCTTGCATGTGCTTATCTGTGGTGACAATGGGATATGACGTGATCCACTTGATGTATGTTTTGGTGATCAACTTGCGAGTTCCGTGACCTCGTGAACTTATGCATCGGGGTTGGCACACGTTCTCGTCTTGACTCTCCGGTAGAAACTTTGGGGCACCCTTTGAAGTTCTTTGTGTTGGTTGAATAGATGAAACTGAGATTGTGTGATGCATATCGTATAATCATACCCATGGATACTTGAGGTAACATTGGAGTATCTAGGTGACATTAGGGTTTTGGTTGATTTTCTTCTTAAGGTGTTATTTTACTACAAACTCTAGGGCTGTTTGTGACACTTATAGGAATAGCCCAAGGGATTGATTGGAAAGTATAGCTTTGAGGTGGTTTCGTACCCTACAATAATCTCTTCATTTGTTCTCGGCTATTAGTGACTTTGGAGTGACTCTTTGTTGCATGTTGAGGGATAGTTATATGATCCAATTATGTTATTATTGTTGAGAGAACTTGCACTAGTGAAAGTATGAACCCTAGGCCTTGTTTCCTAGCACTGCAATATCGTTTGTGCTCACTTTTACCACTTTCTACCTTGCTGTTTTTATATTTTAAGATTACAAAAACTATTATCTACTATCCATATTGCACTTGTATCACCATCTCTTCGCCGAACTAGTGCACATATACAATTTACCAATGTATTGGGTGTTTTGGGGACACAAGAGACTCTTTGTTATTTGGTTGCAGGGTTGTTTGAGAGAGACCATCTTCATCCTACGCCTCCCACGGATTGATAAACCTTAGGCCATCCACTTGAGGGAAATTTGCTACTGTCCTACAAACCTCTGCACTTGGAGGCCCAACAACGTCTACAAGAAGAAGGTTGTGTAGTAGACATCAAGCTCTTTTCTGGTGTCGTTGCCGGGGAGGTTAGCACTTGAAGGTATATCTTTAGATCTTGCAATCGAATCTTTTTGTTTCTTGTTTTATCAGTAGTTTAGTCTATAAAAGAAAATTACAAAAAGATGGAATTGAGGGTACCTCATATGCTTCATCTTTTTAATGCCTTCCATGAAAATAAGGATTCCGATAATTGTGCCAAAGTGTTAGAAGAAGAATGCATTAGAATGTTTGGCACTAAATCTTTGAATGATGAGCATGATTGCAATGTTATTAGTATGAACTCTTTGAATATCCATAGTATTAATGATGATTCCACTAGTCATGATGAAAATGTCTCTTATGAGCATGTCAACTTTTGTGGAATACATAGAGCTTGCAAGCACACACCAAATAGGGAAGATAGATTTTGCAAGAGGCATAAGTATTTGGAAACTAAATGGTTTCTAGAAAGGCTAGATGATTGTGCTGAAAGATTCAATATTTATTGCCATCCTTGTGAACTTTGCAATGAACATGGTCATTTAAAGCTCCAATGCTATTTGTTTCATGATCAAATCGTGTCCAAAAATTGTGATAACTTGATTACCCTTGAGCATCATAAAGAGCTTAGTCTTCTTTTGGGGTATGAAGAAATGAAACGTATAACTGAGGGTATTCCAAAATTTAATCTTGATAGATTTCTTGATTTTGATGTAGAAGAAATTTGTATGTGTTGTGCGGTGAATTGCATTGAAAATCGTTATATTGCCAATTACATAAAGACAAGAAAACAAATAGAAGATGAAGATAATACTAATGAAAGGGAAGAGACTTCCAAATATTCTCCTATTATTTCTTATGATTAATTAGGTAATGAGGAGGAGGCTCCTATTCAACCAATCTCATTACTAAGGAGCTCCGAAAAGAGGATGATGTGAAGAAGAAAAAGAAAAGAAGGAGAAGCAAAGGTAAAAATGTATCCCTCCCAAATGATGTTGCTCCTATTACTCATTGTGATGATGATAATTGTTATACTATTGGTGCTATCCATACTATTAATGATGAGAATGATTATGCTTATGATATGAAAAGGCCCAAGCTGGGGATGCTATGTTTGATGAAAATGACATTTTTGAGAATTTATTTGCTGCAATTAATATTTTTCCCAAGCTTGGGGATGATATGTTTTATGAATATGATATTTTTAATATCCCAAGTTTTGATATGCAAATTTATTATGATGATAGCATGCCTCCTATTTATGATGATTATATTGATGAAAGTGGGTTTGGAAGAGTGTCAACTTTAGGAAGTAATGATCCCACTATTTTGGAGGGTGTTGAATCTTATTGTGACAACTATGAAAGTGGATTTGGAGAGGTCATGACTTTATTTAGTAATGATTCCACTATCTTGGAAGAGGTTTCAATCGATTATGGTGAGAACAAAGTTGCTACTTATGATAATTATTGTGATGATATGTATGCTATAAAAAGTAGTGATGATTATATTAAAACTTGTCATTATTATGATTACCCTTTTCTGAACATTACTCCTTTAATGTGGAAACAATTTATAGTATTCGAGTTTCTTATGATACTCCCACTATTCCGAATGAGAAGAATTTTGCTTATGTGGAGAGTAGTAAATTTTCTATGCTTGTAGATCATGAAAAGAATGCTCTATGTGATAGTTATATTGTTGAATTCATTCATGATGCTACTGAAAATTATTATGAGGGAGGAATATATGCTTGTAGGAGTTGCAATAATATCAAGTTTCCTCTCTATGTGCTGAAAATCTTGAAGTTATCCTTGTTTTACCTTCCTATGCAAGTTGATTCTTGTTCCCACAAGTTGTTTGCTCACAAAATCCCTATGCATAGGAAGTGGGTTAGACTTAAATGTGCTAGTCATATTCTTCATGATGCTCTCTTTATATTTCAATTCTTATCTTTATTGTGAGCATCATTGAAATCATCATGCCTAGCTAGGGGCGTTAAACGATAGCGCTTGTTGGGAGGCAACCCGATTTTATTTTTGTTCCTTGCTTTTTGTTCCTGTTTAGTAATAAATAATTTATTTAGCCTCTTTTATGATTGAGTTTTTATGTTTTAATTAGTGTTTGTGCCAAGTAGAACCATTGGGAAGGCTTGGGGAAAGTCTTTGCGATCTTGCTGTAAAAAACAGAAACTTTAGCGCTCACGATATTTGCTGCTATGTTATACTGGAGAGTGCTACTTAGTTGATTTTTCTTGAATATGATTAATAGATAAATTCCTCACGTCCAGAAATTTATTTTAGAATTGTTGGGGTTCCAGAAGTATACGTTTGATCCAGATTACTATAGACTGTTCTGTTTTTGACAGATTCTGTTTTCTATGTGTTGTTTGCTTATTTTGATGAATCTATGAGTAGTATCGAAGGGTATGAACCATAGATGAGTTGGAATACAATATATATTACACAAATATGAATTTAGAATGAGTTCACAACAGTACCTAAGTGGTGATTTATTTTCTTATACTAACGGAGCTTACGAGTTCTCTGTTAAGTTTTGTGTTGTGAAGTTTTCAAGTTTTTGGTAAGGATTCGATGGACTATGGAATAAGGAGTGGCAAGAGACTAATCTTGGGGATGCCCAAGGCACCCCAAAGTAATATTCAAGGGCAACCAAGAGCCTAAGCTTGGTAATTCCCTAGAGGGCATCCCCTCTTTCATCTTCGTTCATCGGTAACTTTACTTGGAGCTATATTTTTATTCAACACATGATATGTGTTTTGCTTGGAGCGTCATTTTATTTTATTTTGTTTTGCTTTCTATTTTAATAAAATACCAAGATCTGAAATTATTAAATTTTAGAGAGTCTTCACATAGTTGCATAATTATTCGACTACTCATTGATCTTCACTTATATCTTTTGGAGTAGTTTGTCATTTGCTCTAGTGCTTCACTTATATCTTTTTAGAGCACGATGGTTGTTTTATTTTGAAGAAATAGATGAACTCTCATGCTTCACTTATATTATTTTGAGAGTCCTAAACAGCATCATAATTTTCTTTGGTTATGAATTTAGTCCTAATATAATGGGCCTCCAAGAGGGATATAATAAAAACTTTCATATAAAGTGAATTGAATACTACGAGAAGTTTGATACTTGATAATTGTTTTGAGATATAAAGGTGGTAATATTAGAGTTGTGCTAGTTGAGTAATTGTGAAATTGAGAAATACTTGTGTTGAGGTTGGCAAGTCCCGTAGCATGCACATATGGTAAACATTGTGTGACAAATTTGAAGCATGGGGTGTTCTTTGATTGCTTTCCTTATGAGTGGCGGTCAGGGACGAGCGATGGTCTTTTCCTACCAATCTATCCCCCTAGGGGCATGCGTAGTAGTACTTTGCTTCGAGGGTTAATAAACTTTTGCAATAAGTATACGAGTTCTTTATGACTAATGTGAGTCCATGGATATTATGCACTCTCGCCCTTCCATCATTGCTAGCCTCTTCAGTACCGTTCATTGCCCTCTCTCGCCTTGAGAGTTGGTGCAAACTTCGCCGGTGCATCCAAACCCCGTGATACGATACACTCTATCACACATAAACCTCCTTATATCTTCCTCAAAACAGCCATCATACCAACCTATTATGGCATTTCCATAGCCATTCCGAGATATATTGCCATGCAACTTTCCACCGTTCCGTTTATTATGACACACATCATCATTGTCATATTTCCTTGCATGATCAAGTAGTTGACATCGTATTTGTGGCAAAGCCACCATGCTAATTTTTCATACATGTCACTCTTGATTCATTGCATATCCCGGTACACCACCGGAGGCATTCACATAGGGTCATATTTTGTTCTAAGTATCGAGTTGTAATTCTTGAGTTGTAAGTAAATAAAAGTGTGATGATCATCATTATTATAGCATTGTCCCATGTGAGGAAAGGATGATGGAGACTATGATTCCCCCACAAGTTGGGATGAGACTCCGGACGAAATAAAAAAAGAAGAAGAAAAAGAGGCCAAAAGAAAAAAAAAGAAAAAAGAGAGAAGGCCCAAATAAAAAAATGTGAGAAAAAGATAGAAGGGACAATGTTACTTTCCTTTTTCCACACTTGTGCTTTGAAGTAGCACCATGATCTTCATGATAGAGAGTCTCTTATGTTGTCACTTTCATATACTAGTGGGAATTTTTCATTATAGAACTTGGCTTGTATATTCCAATGATGGGCTTACTCAAAATGCCCAAGGTCTTCATGAGCAAGCAAGTTGGATGCACATCCACTTAGTTTCTTTTGATGAGCTTTCATATATTTATAGCTCTAGTGCATCTGTTGCATGGCAATCCCTACTCCTCGCATTGACATCAATTGATGGGCATCTCCATAGCCTGTTGATTAGCCACGTCAATGTGAGACTTTCTTCTTTTTTTGTCTTCTCACATAACCCCTATCATCATACTCTATTCCACCCATAGTGCTATGTCCATGGCTTGCGCTCATGTATTGCGTAAGGGTTGAAAAGTCTGAAGCGCGTTAAAAAGTATGAACCAATTGCTCGGCTTGTCATCCGGGTTGTGCATGATGGGAGCATTTTGTGTGACGAAAATGAAGCATGACCAAACTATATGATTTTGTAGGGATAAGCTTTCTTTGGCTATGTTATTTTGATAAGACATAATTGCTTGGTAAGTATGCTTGAAGTATTATTATTTTTATGTCAATATTAAACTTTTGTCTTGAATCTTATGGATCTGAATATTCTTGCCACAATAAAGAAAATTACATTGATAATTATGTTAGGTAGCATTCCACATCAAAAATTCTGTTCTATCATTTACCTACTCGAGGACGAGCAGGAATTAAGCTTGGGCATGCTTGATACGTCTCCAACGTATCTATAATTTTTTATTGTTCCATGCTATTATATTATCCATCTAGGATGTTTTATATGCATTTATATGCTATTTTATATGATTTTTGGGACTAACCAATTAACCTAGAGCCCAGTGCTAGTTTCTGTTTTTACCTTGTTTTTGAGTATCGCAGAAAAGGAAAACCAAATGAAGTCCAATCGACCTGAAACTTGACGGGGCTTATTTTTGGAACAGAAGAAGGCCATGGAGTAAAAGAGTTGGGCAAGAAGAGTCTCGGGCTGCCCACGAGGGTGGGGGGCGCGCCCACCCCCCTGGGCGCGCCTCCCTGCCTCGTGCACAGCCCGGAGACCCCCTTGACTTATTCTCGACGCCAAAACCTCTTATATAGATAGAAACTTCCAGAAACAAACCTAGATTGGGAGTTCCGCCGCTAGAAGCCTCCGTAGCCACCAAAAAACAGTCTAGACCCGTTCCGGCACCCTGCTGGAGGGGGAATCCCTCTCCGGTGGCCATCTTCATCATCCTGGCGCTCTCCAGGACGAGGAGGGAGTAGTTCACCCTCGGGGCTGAGGGTATGTACCAGTAGCTATGTGTTTGATCTCTCTCTCTCACTCGTGTTCTTGAGTCGCACGATCTTGATGTATCGCGAGCTTTGCTATTATATTTGGATCTTATGATGTTTCTCCCCTTCTACTCTCTTGTGATGAATTGTGTTTTCCCTTTGAATTTATCATAACGATTGAGTCTTTAAGGATTTGAGAACACTTGATGTATGTCTTGCATGTGCTTATCTGTGGTGACAATGGGATATCACGTGATCCACTTGATGTATGTTTTGGTGATCAACTTGCGAGTTCCGTGACCTCGTGAACTTATGCATAGGGGTTGGCACACATTTTCGTCTTGACTCTTCGGTAGAAACTTTGGGGCACCCTTTGAATTTCTTTGTGTTGGTTGAATAGATGAATCTGAGATTTTGTGATGCATACTGTATAATCATACCCATGGATACTTGAGGTGACATTGGAGTATCTTGGTGACATTAGGGTTTTGGTTGATTTGTGACTTAAGGTTTTGTTTTACTACGAACTCTAGGGCTGTTTGTGACACTTATAGGAATAGCCCAACGGATGATCGGAAAGAATAACTTTGAGGTGGTTTCGTACCCTACAATAATCTCTTCGCTTGTTCTCCGCTATTAGTGACTTTGGAGTGACTCTTTGTTGCGTGTTGAGGGATAGTTATATGATCCAATTATGTTATTATTGTTGAGAGAACTTGCACTAGTGAAAGTATGAACCCTAGGCCTTGTTTCCTAGCATTGCAATACCGTTTGTGCTCACTTTTACCACTTGCTAACTTGCTGTTTTTTTATTTTCAGATTACAAAAACCATTATCTACTATCCATATTGCACTTGTATCACCATCTCTTGGCTGAACTAGTGCACCTATACAATTTACCATTGTATCGGGTGTGTTGGGGACACAAGAGACTCTTTGTTATTTGGTTTCAGGGTTTCTTGAGAGAGACCATCTTCATCCTACGCCTCCCACGGATTGATAAACCTTAGGTCATCCACTTGAGGGAAATTTGCGACTGTCCTACAAACCTCTGCACTTGGAGGCCCAACAACGTTTGCAAGAAGAAGGTTGTGTAGTAGACATCAGGGCGCAAAAACTACCTCTCCACCAGCCGCGAAACCCCAGCGTCCTCCGTCCGCCACCCCATCCCACCCATCAACCGCCGCCCTCCTCCATCACGCCGGAGCCGATACCCCAACGTCGTCTTCCACCGCAACCTCAACTGCAATGCCCTCCATGACTAGTAGTTGAAGCCGAGGCCGAGCCGTCCGTACCCGAGCCAGTTCAACCACGCCGTCCTGCGCCTCACCGCTGCCGCTCCAACTTCGCCACCCTCCACCGCAATGGAGCTGTTCCTGCTACGCCATCCTTCGCCGCCTCGGATCTTCTTCCCCTCCCCTGATATACGGCCACGGCAACACAATCAACAATATGGCCGTGGGTTTGTCCAAGGATCCACGGTTCTCCAAAACATTGGTTCCCTCGGGAGAAAAAAGAAGATCGCCGCAACATATGTAGGAGACCACACTAGCAATCGATAAGGGTACTCCTCTTCCCTTATTTGTGCAAATCTTACGTGTATGCTTGCACGGTATTCATCCCACAGAAGACACTTGTTCACCGTTTCTTCTTGATACTAGATGTTCCAAGTAACTCGCGATGCACAAGGTTTCTCCTCATATACTATTTCACCTTAGCTAGAGGTCCGTCGCCCCCCTGAATTTCAATTCCTGGTCAGTTGATTCCCAATTAACGGAAGCATTCCCCGGCGTAACAGGCGCTAGTCCGCCTATTACACCGGGGAAGCAGCGCCTCGGTGTTTATCTTAGAGGCGTGTGGGGCCTAGAGCTACTGGCGCTCGATCTAGAGGTCAACCGGTATTAAAGGGATGGCCTGGGGGCGTTGCCAAGCATGGCGGCGGTGTGAGGTCGAGGGGAGGGCGGGGCGGCGGAGGCAGGGGTCTGGGCCGATGGTCGCTGGCAGTTCGAGAAAGATCGTCAACAGTGACTAGCGGGAGGTAGACGAAGGCCATCTGCCTGTTCCTTATAGATCGGACGGTTCATTAAAAAAATCGACTGACCTATTTATTTTCAGTCGACTGTTATCTTGATATGACCACGTGTGGTGATGTGCTGGAGGACACCTACATTTCCTATGCTCATATATTACAAAATCATACGGAGTGGAATCTAATTTTGTTTGCCATGCAATGTTGTAGAGCTATCATATGTCTCCTGTCATTTATTTTTCAGCCACCTGCTATCTACCACTTTTACAGTGCACTAGTTCTGCACACATTTCACCCATACTCTCACTATTGTGTTTTTATGCAAGGGTATTTCAGAGTGTGCCTCGAGAGAAGCAGAAAAGAAAAGAGAGAAGTTGCTCGATATTTCTACGCGGGTAAGCACGGCATGTTCCAGCGCTATAAAGGGTGCAGTGTCAGCAGATGGAGACGGTAAACGTAGCTCTGGAGTTGATGACCTCGCTCGCAATGAACCACCATCCTAGGTGTTTGCTTTAACTTTGCGGTGTCATATGTGGTTGCATGTTCCACATGGTGTCTAGCTTGTATTCGAAAGGCCGAAGTCGGTCTTTATTAAGATAAGGAAAGATATTTTTTACATGAACCACCATCCCGTGAGCACCAGAAGACAAATAGCTAGTCAGGGCACTGGCCGAGCTAGTGACAAGCCCAGCAAAGACATGCATCACCTGGAAGCCAACTAAAAAGCCGCGATGGTGGCGAAGCAGCCCACCTCCCACCAGGCTCTCAGGTCCTAGATGATCATGCTCACCACTCCAACCGGATGTCTAGCTTGTATTGCTTCCAATTTGGTTAAATTGCATCTGCTTAGCTTACACATTATACCTTTGAATATGGCATGCCTTTCTGTTTTTGGTACATACTAGTACATCTGTGTATTAACCATGTTCTTACATCAAACTAATGTTCTTGTGTATCCCTCATCAATCACTTATGATGAGGCAGTCAGGCAAGTGGACTACTCCTCATTTAAAGAATGCAGCATCAGCGTCCCGACATGATTCTCAAGAAACAGCAAGGCTAGATGAAGACAGTGAACGTAGCTCTGTAGTTGATTACCGCATTTCCCCTACACTAGCATCGCAGGTTCTTGCTCTAACTTGGCAGCGTGATATGTGGTTGCATGTTGCATATGGTGTCTAGATTGTAATTCTTCCAATCTGGTTAAACTGCATGTGCTATTCTGCTTAGCTTATACATTATACCTGTTAACGTGACATGCCTTCCTGTAATTAGTAGATTGTACATCTGTCTATTAAGCATGTCCTTTCATAAAACTATTGTTTTTTGTATCCCGCATCAATCAATATGACAAGACACCTTTAGTATATGCACTGCGATATTAGTTTCATCTTTCATATGATTTACAGCATGCACTACTTCTAATTTGTTGAAATTCCATTTATGATGCGACACTATTAACTTGGCAGAGTCATATTGGTTGCATCTTTCATGTGGTGTATAGCTTGCATTGCATCGTATTTGTTGGAATGATTTCTGCTTAGTTTACACAAATAGTTGTGAACATGCCATGCCGTCCTGTTTTTCGTACATATTCCATCCTGGTATCATGTGTTTGCCTTACATCAAAGTAGTGATTGTCAGTATCATGCATGAATGAGTTCTGAAGAGAGAATTTTATTGCTTTTTCTTGTCAGTTTTACTTGACAATTCAAGATCAATAAAGCGAAAGGAAGTTAGCAAGGCAGCGGATAAAGGTGCTCCTTCCAAACGGAGGGCCTCTATAGTTTCTACTCCTCCATCCCCCAAGATGATTTCCAAGACAACACATGCATAGACACTCAACGTAGCTGTGTTTATGATGAGCACGTCTCCCCTAGTGCACCATCACCGGTGCTCCCTCTAACTTGGCACTGTTATATGTGGTTGCATGTTATGTGTGATGTCTTGCTTGTATTGCTTCTAATTTTGTTGAATTCCATCTGCTTACTTTACACATTATACTTAAATAAGACACGTGTTCCTGTTTCTAGAACATACAATATCTGTTTATCACACCATGTTCTTACATCAAATTACCACTGTTGTGTAACCTGCAACAATCACTTATCATAAGACACTTTTGACTTTGGAGTATGATATAGGTTACATCTCGCATTCTTTTCTAGCTTGTACTACTAATTTGTTAAAATGGCACTTACGACAAGATAGTTTTAACTTGGTAGAGTGATATTCGTTGCATCTTTCATATGGTGTCTAGCTTTCATTGCTTCTAATTTGTTGACATGTCTTCTCCTTAGTTTTGTCACAGCCCCAGATCAGCCCTTGCTTGTCTTTGCATCATCATCTTGCATCATGATTAAATCCCATTAAAATTTGAAATGGGGATTGCCTAAACCCTAGCATTAAAGGAATTAACTAGGTTCGAACTTAAAACTTTTCAATGAACCCAAAATGCCTTCATAAATGTTTACCATCTTTGGTCCTGGCTAAACCTTCTGCCAAAAATGGTTTCATATTTTTGGAGGCTATTCTGGATTTTTGAATTAAATCATAAGTATTTGAATTTGGATATTTAAATTCTATAAAATATTTTAAATGTCCAAATAATCTTGAAAGCATTTGAGGGCTATTGGAAATAGTTTCAAAAGTGCCCACAATTATTTTCAGGATTTTACAAAATGAATTAGTATTTTTACTAATTCAAAACAGAAAAGAAAAAAATAGAAAATAGAAACTAAATTAAGAGAGAGAGAGTAACCTCACCTGTAGCCCACCTGGGCGGCCCAGCTGGCAGCCCAGCCAACTGGCCCAGCCCACTAGGGGCACGCTTGTCTTCTTCCCCTTGCCAGCGCACGAAGCAGCTCGGTGGCGAGCGCCGCCGACGCGCCTGGCCACCTCCTGCTTGCTGCCGCCTGCCCGACGACGCCCTGGAGACGCCACGCGCCCCCCAGGCCCTCTCAGTCTCTCCCCGTGCTCCTCTCCCTCCTCTGGCTCTCCTCCCGCACGCACCCAAGGGCCATCGTCGCCGCCGTTCACTGTTGTCGTGGCCACGGCCACTGCCTCGCCTCGCCGATGTGCTCAGACGGTCCACCTCAACCCCCTCTTCCTCTCCACCGTGCCACGCCCCGCCGGAAGCCCTGCAGCGCCGTCCCCGACATCGTCTTCAACCTCTGGCCGCCGGCGAACTCTTCGGGGATTCGCGAGCTTCAGCTCGTCCCCGGCCTCGCCATTGCCTCTACTAGAGTCGCCGTGAGCCCCTGCCTCTTTCCCCTCTCTCCCTGTGCTCGCCCGCGCCTTCTAGCCACCATGTCCATCGGAGCCGATTGCTCCTCGCCGCCGGCCATGTCGCCACCGCGGCTACGGCCGTGCAAAGACGCGCCCGAGCTTACCGCTGAGATCACCGCACCCCCACGAGTCCAACACGCCTAACCGCGGCTCCTGCCATGCCCTGCACCGTCGACTCGTTCGACGCCCGAACTCCGGCCGCCGCGGAAGTGCTTGCCGGCGCCTCTTTGGCCACTCCCCGGCCGCGCCACCACCACGGTTGGATGCGGACGAGCGTCCGCATCCCATAGCTGTGCTCCGCGCGCCAAATGGTGCCCTGTGGGTGAAACCCGCACCTGCACCGCCGCGTTTGGCCTCGCCGGCGGCTAAACGCCGGCGAGTTGACCCCGCTGACCCCGTTTGACCACGGGTGGGCTAGTTTGACCTCTGGGTCAATGACAGGTAGGGCCCAGCCCTGCTGACTAATTAGTATTAGTGCTAATTAATATTTTAGTTAACTAATTACACTGACATGCGGGACCCACTAGTCAAGTTTGACTTGGACCCTCTTTGTTGACCCGCTGACATCACACCGGACGTCATGCTGATGCAGTAATAGGCTTTTCTGGATTTATTCTTATTCAGGAAATTTCAGAAAATACCCAAAACTTGTAAAATTCATAGAAATTCAATCGTAACTCGGAATGAAATAAATTATATATGAAAAATTATCAGAAAAATTCAAGGAATCTGTTTATGGCATTTTCATGCATGTTTGAACAATGTTTGTCCTCTGTTTTGGACAAAACAAATAAATGGCATTTAACTAATCATATATGGAGTTTGAATTTGAATCTTGTATTCAAACCAATTTCATTTAATTGTGTTGCTAGTTGCATTAGCTCAATCAACAACATATTGCCATGTCATTATCATGCATCATGTTGTGCATTGCATTGATTGTGTTCCTTCTCTATTGCCGGTGATTGTCCCCTCTCGGTAGACGCTGCTCCGACGCTGTGATCGTTGACACTGATGAAGACTCAATGTTATCTTTAGAAGTGCCACGCAAGCACAACCCCCTTGTTCATTCCGATACAAGCTCACTCTCTCGCTCCTGCTCTCTTTTACTGCATTAGGACAACAATGACTCATCTGTTACTTGTTGCGGTAGTTGAACCCCTTATCCTCTGCATGACCTGTCATTGCCACACTAAATACATGAAACCCACTAGCATGAGTAGGAGTTGTTTGAGCCCTGATGTGCCTACTCATTCATGCTTGTTTGTCATGCCTGCTACTGCTTAGAGTTGAGTCAGGTCTGATTCATCGGGGGTGAATTGGAATAGTGATGAACATGTCCTACTGTGTGTGAGCTAAGTGTGTGAACACGATTTGGTAAAGGTAGCGGTGAGAGGCCATGTAGGAGTACATGGTGGGTTGTCTCATTGCAGCCGTCCTCAGGAACTGAGTTCTATGTCTGTGATTCATGAACAGCTACTACCACTCATTGGGATCGTTAATTGACCCTCTCAGCTTCTTAATCACCCTAGTACTCTGTCCAGGAGTTGCAACTAGTTTCTGGTGTTTGTAGATTATGTGTTGGCGGCCGTGCGTAGCGCTGACCCTAGGGGTGGGCTATGTTGCGGTAGATACACTGTGGCACGGTGTACCGGGCACCCGTTTGGTGTCTCGGGAACCCTGTTCACATCGTTCGGGGCCGTATGTGGAAACCTTGGCCGGACTCCCTACGGATGGAACCGGGATAGGCGATAAACATGGACTAGAGACTTAAGTGTTTAGGTAGGCCGTGGCCGACACCCTCGCCAGGCTTCCGCTTGAAGGTTGCTGAGATACATGACGGGTATATGGTGGTAACTGGTGGGAGCGTGTTTGAAGAAGTACACCCCTGCAGGGTTATCATTGTCTATTCGAATAGCCGGATTCCTCGGATATGGAAACTTGGACCCCTTGCATAGTTCATAGACAATTGAAAGTGGATACCCTAAAACTTGCAAGATAAGTGTGAGTGCTATGGATGGCCTTCTCGTAGGGAGACGGGAGCGGATCCATAGTGGTGTATTGAATGGTGAATATGTGGACTCGTGTGCGCCACCTCAAAAGAGTTGCTTGCAGTCGTAGTTCAGGTTAGCCACTGAGTCAAAGCTGGCTTCCTGCAGTTAAACTCCACCACCCCCCTTGTTGATACCGATGCATATGTAGCTAGTTCTGATGTAAGTCTTGCTGGGTACATTTGTACTCACGTTCGCCTATTTTATGTTTTGCAGAGGGACGTCAGTCTCGCTAGTAGTTACGCGTGGACTTCGACGTTTAGCTTGATACCTCAGCTACGATCTTGTGCCCTTGGCAGGATCTGGTAGATAGTCAGGCTTCTCAGCCTTCTTCATTTGTAGTTGTCTGTACTCAGACAAGTTAAGCTTCCGCATGTGCTTGTTGCTTGTATGCTCTGTATGTTGGGTCATGAGACCCATGTTTGTAATATCTCGCTCCTCGGAGCCTAATGAATAAATACTTTGAGTCGTAGAGTTATGTTGTGATGCCATGTTGTATTTACACATATCGAGCATATTGTGTGAATGATTGAAATGCTTGGTATTTGTGGGATCCGACAATCTAGTTGTTTATCCTTGGCAGCCTCTCTTATGGGGAAATGTAGTCCAGTGCTTCCTTGAGCCATAGTAGTCCGCTACAGCCCGGTTCACCGGAGTCCTGCTAGCCCAGCACTACTGCTCAGATCACTTGACTGGCCGGCATGTGTTTCACTTCGTTCCTGTGTCTGTCCCTTCGGGGAAATGTCACGCGGTGACATCTGGAGTCCTGCCTAGCCTGCTACAGCTCGGGTTCCCGGAGTCCTGTTAGCCCAGTGCTACAGCCCAGATTCACACGCTGCTGACCGACATGCTCGATGTGATTCATGTATGCCTGTCCCCATAGGTTAGTGCCGGTTGGGTTCACGACTAGCCATGTCGGCCTGGGTTCTCTGTCATATGGATGCTAGCGACATTATCATATACGTGAGCCAAAAGGCGCAAACGGTCCCGGGCCATGGTAAGGCGACACCCGTGGGAATACCGTGCGTGAGGCCGCAAAGTGATATGAGGTGTTACCGGCTAGATCGATGTGACTTGGAATCGGGGTCCTGACAAGTTTACACATCATAAGTTGTGAATATGCAATGGCAGTAGTGATGAGAGACCTCTAACTTGGAAGTGTGATGTTGTTTGCATCTTGCATATGATTTATTTCTTGTACTGCTTCACATTTGTTTAAACGCCATTTATGATGAGACACTGTTAACTTGGCAGAGCGATATTTGTAGCATCTTTCATATGGTGTCTACCTTCCATTGCATTGCTTCTAATTTAGTGAAATGTCTTCTGCTTAGTTTACACATCATAGTTCTGGTTATCTCTTCCGTCCTATTTTTCATACATATTACATCCTCCTATCATGTGGTTGTCTAACATCAAAGTTGAGTTTGTGTGTATCACACATCAATTTGTTCTAAAGAACTAAATTTTTATTCATTTTTCTTGCCGGCTTGACTTAACATGGCATAGAGAAAGAGGAAGAAACACAGAATGGCAGGGAATGGGAACCGGAAGAATCCTGCAGATTCTGCTGGTACTGATGTTGCAATAGAAGGTCAAAGTCCAGCAGAAAATTCTACAAACAGGGTATCCCATGCTACACGAGCTACAGAAAAAGCCGAACAGAAACAAATAGCCACCACCAAACAAACAGAGACAACCCTAGTTCTTGCAACACCTTCGATAGTACTACCAGCTGCACGAGTTACTCGTGCGTCAAATGAGCTAGCAGCATGTTCCCAAGCTCCCTTGCCACCTGATACTACTTCCCAAGCACTCATGACACAAGACGAGTTGGCAAGATCAAATGAACCTTGTGAGCTTCAACAGCAAGAAGGTAGTTGCTGGAGTCAAGTTATAGTTGCATGCTTCTTTATATGTAGTCTCAAAGTTTGATGTACACTAACACTTCCTATGTTTGTTGTTGGACTAGAACCTAGGCGCAAGAGGAAACAAACATCAGGGATAATTCTGATAGGTTAACTAAATCTAGAGGAGGAAGAATGGAGATCCATTTTGAGGCAGGTTTAAAAAGGCCACGTGATGCTACAGAGTCAACCAAGTTAGTATCAGAGGCAGCGATTGTCGTTAGGTGTCATGTACGTATCCTCCCAACATGGATTCAGTACAGGAATGACAAAGACGAAACCCAATTCAACACCTTCCTCGACCATTTATCTGTAAGTATGGTCATGTATGGAAACTAGTAATATCGTCTTGCTCCGTCCCATACTTTCTAGGTTGCCGATAATGAGACTCCCATAATTTTCAACAGATGAGGTTCAAGTTGGATAGCCAAGATGATGCAACCAGACAAGCTTGCACCCATGTTTTCAAGTCTGCTCTGCGACAGTATCGGTATAACTTGAGGAAAACTCACTTTGAAGGCAAGGCTAACAGTGAACTTTCCCAAACATCTCCAGTGGAAAATAAATCAGATGAAGACTGGAGGGGCCTTGTTAAACACTGGTCTGATCCGAAGTATCAGGTACATTATATATATGTGATCAGATCACATGTTGAAGTCCTATTTATGCATGTGCCACACAAATCTATCTTCTTGTAGGTGAACTGTTCAAAGAACAAGGCCAACCGTACGAAAGTGAAATTCCAACAGACGATAGGATCTCATAGCTATATTGCACACTGTGAGGCTCTTGTAATTAGCTGCTGTTTCACTCTTTTCGCTGTACCATATTATCGGATCTATATTGACTTGTTCCAAATGCAGAGGAAAGCCCGCAAGGACCAAAAAGTACCTGAACCAAATGTTGTGGAAATATTCAAGGACTGTCACACCAGTAAGAAGAAGGGCATGACTACACCAGTCAAAGCCACTGTTGTAAGTCCTTAATCCTCATGCCTTTTAACTATTACTTACTCTGACTTGTGCCTTGAACTGCATGGTTTGTAGCCAATGTCTATTACTCTTTTCAATTTTATACACAATTGTCTTAGCATATCATTGCACCTTACAAGGTTTAAAAGAAAGGAGTGATGTTCCTTTGATCTTGACCTGCAATCTAGTTCCGTGTTGGACTTGCCCACACAACGTTACAATTGCTTGTTTGTCTGTTCTCAGTTGTTTTGTGATATGAATGATGCCATACTATGCTTACCGTATTATAAACTTCGTCTCTTTATCCTTAGCCCTAAATACAATGTGAAGAAATAGACAATACATTAGCGATGGTACATGGTCATATGTTTGGAACCTTGTTTTATTATGTACTTTGCAATAAAATACAACTAATATTTTGCATGGGTTAACTAGAATAAGTTCTGTATATAGACCAAAGTTATTTTTCTTGGTTTTTCTACCTCCTTAATATCTTCTGTTCTGGTACTACTAATGTAAAACCTCAACTTTTCAGCGGGCTATTGAAAAAATGGTGGAACCGCCACCTTCTGAAGGTGGTGAGGCAACTATAACCGCAATGTCAGCTCTTGCTGCAGTTTGTTAGTACCTGTCCACTAACAGTGCCAAAAGCATGTTCCTACATAATATTGGGTTGGTTGTTAAGGCAATCTCGTCCAAATAGCCTCGTGATCAATATATGCAAGCTCAAAACTATGTTGTATCTGCGCTCCAGACACAAGTCCATTCCCTAACAGAGACCCTTTGTGAAAGAAGGGGAGACATTGTTCGATGTTGTCAAGATATGCATGGTTTTGAAACCAGACTATCAGACATTTGCTATGTTGTTCAGGAGCCTACGAGAACTGAAGGCGAAGGTTATGGTGCTTCATCGGACAATACATCATGAAAACGTAACAATCAGGTCAAATGAACTGAGCTTCTGAACTTCTGGTGGTGCATTTATCTGCTAGACTATTAACTTTTATGCCAACCTTCCTTTTGTTTTATAGTTGAAATTCGTTTTGGTGTGATACAAAATTTGTTCTTAACGTGCAGCCACCGGCTGAAGAAAACAGCAAGCCATTTTTGTGTAGTGTAGGGTGTTCCCTATATTTGCACTTGTAACATTCCAAATTTTCAATTTGGAATGTTATACATTAGCTCATCATTGCATATCATAATTTTATTTGCTTTTGGTTTTGATCCTAGAAATTCTACGCAACTCAAGGACCCACAGAGAGAGTTGGGGATTTCATTATTTTCATATTTGAGTTTTCTCGAATTTTGAGAATAGGATCATTTGATTTTAATTATTTTATCACCAATTATTTCTATTACAAAAATATGAGAGAGGGAATAAAATGACTTTCCCAAAATAAAGAAATAGTTAGGATTTAATAATAAAATCAAATAAGATTTTATTTCGGAGTTTTTCGGTATTTTATTTGAATTTAGGAAAAATGTGCGTTTTTCAAAATTGCATTTAGGCCCCAAATAAATGTTCACCTTGTGCGGCTTGATTTTAGAAGCCCGAGAAAATTTATTTCGGGATTTTGAAGTCCGTTTAGTATTTCTTTTATTTGTTTTTCTGCGCATAAATATTAAAAAAACGAACCGACCTAACGGGTCGTGTCTGACCCGGACTCCTAGCCCGGCCGGCTTTATAAGCCGGGGGAGGCCCAGCCGAAACCCCAGCCCGCGCGCCCCCAAAACCCTAGCGCCCCGCCGCCCGCGCCGCCGCCGCCGCCCGCCGCGCCGCCGTCCCCAGAGCCACCGCCCTCCGCGCCGCCGTCGCCGGAGCCGCCGCCCGCCGCCTCGCCGATCCGCCGCCCAAGGTTGCCTCGATTTTCGCGCCACCGGTTTTCTCGAAAAACCGTTCAGTTTTTCGTCATTTTTTTAGTTTCTGTTTTTTTAATAGATCGGTTTTTTTTCCGATTTATTTAAATAGCGAGCGTTCGTCCGTTCTTTCGTTCGTTCTAGCGAACGTTCGTCATTTTTTTCTTGGATTTAATCCGCGATTTTTCTGACCGCGATTCCTGATCCGATTTTCATTTTAGTATAACTTTTCGCTCGTTTATCGGATTCAGGCGATTCAAGCGCCTGGAGTTTCGTCTCGAAACCCTCTATCCGTTTAACCAACTTAAACAAGTTTTGCCACTGAAAAAAAAATTGCCCTAGATCCAGAATAGTAAACAAAGCCCGTTTCTTTTGCCGTTTGACTTTCGTTGCTTCGTTTGATTTGATTCTTTTTGCAAACCGAAGTTCTTAAGTTGAACCTTCTGGTTAGATCTCTTATTTGAGTTTTACCTGTGCATTAGATGAATACTTATTGTATGCTTGTTTGTTTGTCTGCGATAGAATACCCGGAGTGCGCCGCCTGTTACTTCGAGTCTCTAGGTTTCGCGGATCATCAGCAAGGCAAGTAACACTTTGATCATACCTCCTACTACCCAGTTTTATTGCATTAGATCAATCCTCAGACATTTCATGATTAGGATCTAATTAAATTGTGGGATGGGAAGTAGTTGAGGTAGTACCTATTCCCTGTTATATTATCAAACCTTTGGGAGTTACTTCTACGTTTGCCTATTATGCCATGCTATGCTAGTAGACGTGGATTGGGGGAGTGATATCCATGACAGATGTGAGTTTGTTAATTAATGGTTTATCTAAGGTGGCAGCTTAAACACACATCTGGGTGGATTGAGGTACCTGGGTATTCCAGGATTGCCTGTTTTTCTTTATGGACCGCCACCCAGGCCCAAAGGGATCATGAGATTTTTCATACTAGAAACTTCTGTGTGCAGCCACAAGCTATTATGGGCTCTAGCATAGTTGATTAAGTCATGCGAACTCTTACAGGGTAGACTAGCAGATGTAGGGGAAAGTAGGTGTAACGGTCTATCCATCGTAAGGTGCTAGCGCTTCTGAAAGACTATGTCTCGGCCATCCATTTCTCAAACACCGTGTAGTGCGAGAAACCAAACGGAGGCGATTGAGTCTTGTGGGGAAAAGTGCGCAAACCTCTACAGAGTGTATAAACTAATCATGGTTAGTCGTGTCCCCGGTTATGGACAACTTGAGTATCTAGTACTTGGATTATCATGTGAATCTCAACATGTTACTCTAAAAATTAATTCTGTTGGGTTTTGTTTAATGGTGATGCTTAATTGGGATTGAGAATGCTGTCAACCATTCTCAATGTTTAACAACTACCATGATAGTTAAATAACATGTATTCCTTTGCAGTAGGGAAAAATTGGCTTTTCGAAAAACTGTAACCATAGAGCTTTCCACCAGCCAAATATGCATATAGTATAGCTGTTTCATTCCATTACTCTCTATGTGTTACTTTGCCAGTATATTCCATGTGCTGACCCGTTTCGGGCTGCAACGTTAATGTTGCAGACTTTTCAGACGACGATTAAGGAGTTTTTAGGTTGTGGTTCTATACTCAGTTGGAGTTGATGGACTCACTTATCTTCCAAGCCTTCCGCTGTTATCGTTATTAGATGGCCTTAAGCCATATTTATTGTAATAAGTTCTCTATTGAGACACTCGATGTAATAATTGTGTGATTGCTACTCTGTTATAAATCCTTCGAGTACTGTGTGGTGTCAGCATTACTGATCCAGGGATGACTCCTGAGCATAGAGATCAGACCGTTTGAGGTCTGGTCGCTACAGAGATGGTATCAGAGCACACGCTGACTGTAGGACACGACCACGACCACTAAGCTAAAGACCTAGATCACTATTCACTCTCTTCTCTTCTGACCTCTCATCTTTTCTACTCTTTAGGATGGCGGATGCAAGGAACAAGTTCACGCAACCGGATGAAGATACACCCTTTGGACGCCACTTGAAGGAAGTCACTAGATACCTGAACATAGGAGTACCAAGCTTCACCGGAACCTACAACGCCACTTTACCTGAAGAAGAGCGCTGGATGATTCAAGTTCAAGTTCCAGGAAGGACGTTCATGCCAGTCACTGAGCCCATAGAGTTTTCTTTTGATGCACCAACTTGGAGTCTAGGAAAGAGCATGGCAGCTCACATCGCCATGGGACGCATTGGAGAAGTCTACCGCAATGATCTCAAGGATACTATCTACCAGATTTGTGGGCGCCGAGATGAGCACTGGGAGATGATCAGCACCAGAAAGGATAGATCAATTGCAGCTTTTATCCAGGAACTAAACCAGCACATTCGACGACAGGAGAACCAGATGTGCGCCGACATGATAGACCTGAAGAAGGCTAGGACAAGAATCAAGGTACTGGAGGAAGAACTCAAGGCTACACGTGAGGATTATGAAGAAGAAATTGAAGTATTGGTGGAGAAGAATGACGATCTGATCAAGAAGATCGGGATATTTATGGGAGGCCCTACACCAGTAGATGAAGACGAAGAACCCAAGGAGATTCGCCCGGAAGACTACATCATCATCAACGACACCGACTCGGATCCAGATGATAGCTATGATGACTATGTTGATGAAGCCGGAGCAGATATCATGGAGTCTGCAACCGAAGAATATTTCTAGTAGACCACCTCACCAGCAGTAGTAGTCCACCATGTAAATACAGTAGTCCGAGCACTTTTGCGATAGTTAGATCGATTGTATGGCCTTGTTTGATTGAATGAAGTGAATTGTTTGTTTTTGCCTCATGTGCATATGGGTAGTGTTTTCTCTTTAGACCCCCTCTATTCTTAAATCTCATCTTTTCTAAACCCTCAGATGCCTCCGAGACGTAACCCCGGATTTACCTTTCCATCGGAGCTCACCCAGTTGATCTAGCAGCAGAACACATTGATGCAGTTGCTAGTCCAGAATCAGAATCAGGGGAACAACAACAACAACCCACCACCACCACCACCACCTATTGATCACTTAGCTCGTTTTCTTAGGCTGAATCCGCCGGTGTTTTCCAGTAGCACCGAGCTGATAGTAGCAGATGATTGGCTCCGCAAGACAGATAGAGAGTTGACCACAGCAGGATGCACAGATGCGGAGAAGGTGAAGTTTGCCGCACATCAGCTTGAAGGACCCGTAGCATCATGGTGGGAGAATTTCACAGCCACTTTCCCTGTCGACATTGTCACATGGGACCAGTTTCAGCAAGCTTTCCGTACTGCCCATGTTTCAGCAGGAGCTATGGCCATGAAGAAGCGAGAGTTTCGCAACTTGCACTAAGGAGGACAAACAGTTGGCCAGTATGTGGAGGACTTTAGTAAATTAGCACGTCATGCCCCAGATGACATTGCTATAGATGCAGCTAAGCAGGAGAAGTTTCTGGAAGGACTGAATGATGAGTTGAGCATGCAGTTGATGGTGGCAACCTTCAACAACTACCAGGAGTTGGTAGACCGTGCTCTTATGATTGAAGGGAAGCAGCAGCAGATTGAGAACCGCAAGAGGAAGTATGGACAAGGGAAGTACAATTCAGGAGCTTAACAGAAGCCACGTTTTACCCCTAGACCGGGAGGACATTTTCAGCATACCCATGGAGGAGGTAGCTCGCACAATCACAATGGCACCAAGAATGGTAATGTGAATGGAGGAAGCAACGGCCAAAATCGTACCAACCCATCAACCCCAGCCAAGAAGGACCTGAGCCAAGTCACTTGCTTTAAGTGCCAGAAGACCGGACATTATGCCAATGAATGTCCTAAAGGCCAGAATGGCAATGGAAGCTCTGGGAAGAAGCCGAACCCTTTCAACAGGGGACAGGTGAACCACGTTAACGTGGAGGAGGTTGAAGAGCAGCCGGATGCCGTAATTGGTAAGTTTTTGGTTAAGTCATTTACTACACTCATTCTTTTTGATACTGGTGCATCGCATTCATACATATCAAGGGGATTTGTGGATAAGTATAACCTGCCCACTAAGGTTCTTAGAACACCTATGCTAGTAAGCTCACTAGGAGCGGAGTATATGGCCAGTCAAGGAAGTTTTCAAGTGCCATTGAGTATAGGTAGGCATGTGTTTCCCTCGGATTTAATCATTTTGGATTCACAAGGATTGGATGTAATTCTGGGTATGGATTGGCTGTCGATGTACGGAGGAAACATCGATTGCGCCAGTAAGACAATTTTGCTTACCACCCTAGAAGGGAGAAGGATCAAGTATGTATCCCGACATGTGCCAAAAGGGACTCAAGTAAATTGTTTAACAAGAGTTGTGCAGGAGGAAGTACCAGTGGTAAGGGATTTCCCTGAAGTATTTCCAGAAGAGTTGCCAGGCATGCCACCGGATAGAGATATTGAGTTTTTGATTGAGCTATTGCCAGGCACAGGGCCAATATCAAAGAGACCATACAGGATGCCTGCAAAGGATTTGGTGGAGATTAAGAAGCAGATTAAGGAGTTATTAGATAAGGGATATATTCGCCCAAGTTCTTCGCCTTGGGGATCGCCAGTACTTCTAGTGGAGAAGAAAGATGGATCGTTAAGGATGGTTGTTGATTATCGAGGATTGAATGAAGTAACCATCAAGAACAAGTACCCACTACCAATGATCAATGATCTGTTTGATCGATTGCAAGGAGCTAAGGTATTTTCCAAGATCGATCTGCGATTAGGATACCACCAGTTGAAGATTCGAGAACAGGATATACCTAAGACAGCTTTTACCACCAGGTATGGGCTGTACGAGTATACCGTTATGTCATTTGGTCTGACTAACGCACCTGCATATTTTATGAACATGATGAACAAAGTGTTTATGGAGTTCTTGGATAAGTTCGTGGTGGTGTTCATTGATGATATTCTGGTTTACTCGAAAAGTGAAGAGGAGCATAAGGAACATTTGCGATTGGTACTTGAGAAGCTCAGAGAACATCAGTTGTATGCCAAGTTCAGCAAATGTGAGTTTTGGTTGAAGGAAGTAGGATTCCTCGGACACGTTATATCCGGAGAAGGTATAGCAGTAGATCCCACTAAGGTTGACACTGTGACAAATTGGGAAGCGCCAACAACAGTTGGAGAGATCCGGAGTTTTCTTGGACTCGCAGGATACTACCGGAGATTTATTGAGAATTTCTCAAAGATTGCGAAGCCTATGACTGAGTTGTTGAAGAAGGATACCATGTTCATATGGACCGAGGAGTGTGAGGCTAGTTTCCAGGAGTTGAAGAAACATTTGGTTACTTCACCAGTGTTGATTTTGCCAGACCAGACCAAGGATTATGAGGTGTACTTCGACGCTTCATGTTGAGGACTTGGAGAAGTGCTTATGCAGGAAGGGAGAGTTGTTTCATATGCCTCAAGACAGCTTAAGCCTCATGAGTTGAATTATGCTACGCATGATTTGGAGTTAGTAGCCATAGTGCATGCATTAAAAACATGGAGACATTTCCTCATTGGAAATCATTGTGAGGTGTACACGGATCACAAGAGTTTGAAATACATTTTCACACATAAGGAGTTAAACCTCAGACAAAGGAGATGGTTGGAGCTCATCAAGGATTATGATATGAGATTGCATTACCATCCCGGAAAGGCTAATGTAGTAGCTGACGCATTAAGTCGCAAAAGCCATGTCAATACACTAATGACGGGAGAAATACCAAGGGTGTTAGCCGAAAATGTTCGTGAACTATGTTTGGAAATAGTTCCGAGAGGCTATGTAGCAGCATTGGAGATTCAGTCAACTTTGATGGATAGAATCAGAGAAGCTCAGAAGACTGACAAGGAGATTGCTTCTATAAAGGAGAAAATGAGCGAAGGAAAGGCTAAAGGATTTCGTGAGGATGAGCACGACACCCTATGGTTTGAAGACCGTGTTTATGTGCCCAATGACCCGGAGATCAGGAGGTTGATTTTGCAAGAGGCACACGATTCACCGTATTCGATTCACCCAGGAAATACCAAGATGTATTTGGATTTGAAGGATATTTTCTGGTGGAACGGAATGAAGAAAGACATTGTGGAGTATGTAGCAGTTTGTGATGTATGTCAGAGAGTAAAGGCAGAGCATCAGAAGCCAGCAGGATTGCTACAACCATTGCCGATACCCGAATGGAAGTGGGATAAGTTAGGCATGGATTTTATCACGGGATTACCCAGGACTCGTTCAGGCTATGACTCGATTTGGGTTGTAGTTGATCGGTTGACGAAAGTAGCTCATTTCATCCCGGTAAAGACCACTTAAACCAGTGCTAAGTTGGCAAAGATATACATGACCAGGATTGTATGCTTAAATGGAGTTCCAAGGAGTATAGTATCCGATAGAGGAACCCAGTTTACCTCAAAGTTCTGGAATTAGTTGCACAAAACTTTGGGTACTAGGCTAGAGTTCAGCACAGCTTTTCATCCACAGACAGATGGACAGACCGAGAGAGTCAATCAGATTTTGGAGGACATGCTGAGAGCTTGTGCGCTAGATTATGGATCTACTTGGGACGAGAATTTGCCATATGCCAAATTCTCTTACAACAACAGCTATCAATCCAGTTTAAAGATGGCCCCTTTCGAAGCCTTATACGGAAGAAGGTGCAGGACACCGTTGTTGTGGGATGAAGTTGGAGACCGCCAGTTGTTTGGACCTGATTTGATTAAGGAGTCTGAACAGAAGGTGAAATTGATTCGCGATCGGCTCAAGGTAGCTCAATCCCGATAGAAAAGTTATGCAGATTCTAAACACAAGGAGACAGTTTACGAAGTCGGAGACAGAGTTTATCTTCGAGTATCCCCACTTCGGGGAACAAAGCGCTTTGGTGTTAAGGGAAAGTTTGCGCCACGATTTGTAGGACCATATCGAGTATTGGAACGTATGGGAGAAGTGGCCTACAAGTTGGAATTGCCTGAAGGATTGTCAGGAGTTCATGATGTGTTCCACGTTTCTCAGTTGAAGAAGTGCCACGCGGAAATGGCTGACATACCTTTGAGAGACACAGTGCCATTAGAAGCAATTCAGTTGGATAACAATTTGACCTATGAGGAGAAACCAGTTAAGATTCTCGAGTTTGCCAGCCGAGTCACCCGCAACAAGGTTATGAAGCTTTGTAAGGTTCAGTGGAGCCACCACACGGAGGATGAAGCCACCTGGGAACGAGAGGAAGATTTGCTCAAGGACCACCCTCACCTATTTTCTAGCCAACCCGAATCTCGAGGGCGAGATTCATCTTAAGGGGGGTAGGTTTGTAACATCCCAAATTTTCAATTTGGAATGTTATACATTAGCTCATCATTGCATATCATAATTTTATTTGCTTTTGGTTTTGATCCTAGAAATTCTACGCAACTCAAGGACCCACGGAGAGAGTTGGGGATTTCATTATTTTCATATTTGAGTTTTCTCAAATTTTGAGAATAGGATCGTTTGATTTTAATTATTTTATCATCAATTATTTCTATTACAAAAATATGAGAGAGGGAATAAAATGACTTTCCCAAAATAAAGAAATATTGAGGATTTAATAATAATATCAAATATGCTTTTATTTCGGGGTTTTTCGGTATTTTATTTGAATTTAGGAAAAATGTGCATTTTTCAAAATTGCATTTAGGCCCCAAATAAATGTTCACCTTGTGCGGCTTGATTTTAGAAGCCCGGGAAAATTTATTTCGGGATTTTTGGAGTTCGTTTAGTATTTTCTTTTATTTGTTTTTCTGCGCATAATTATTTAAAAAAACCGAACCGACCTAACGGGTCGTGTCCGACCCGGACTCCTGGCCCGGGCGGCTTTATAAGCCAGGGGAGGCCCAGCCAAAACCCCAGCCCGCGTGCCCCCGAAACCCTAGCGCCCTGCCGCCCGCGCCGCCGCCCGAGGTTGCCTCGATTTCTGCGCCACCGGTTTTCTCGAAAAACCGTTCGGTTTTTCATCGGTTTTTTTAGTTTCCATTTTTTTAAATAGATCGATTTTTTTCCGATTTATTTAAATAGCGAGCGTTCGTCCGTTCATTCGTTCTAGTGAACGTTCGTCGTTTTTCTTTTTCTCAGATTTAATCCGCGATTTTTCTGATCGTGATTCCTGATCCGATTTTTGTTTTAGTATAAGTTTTCACTCGTTTATCGGATTTAGGCGATTCAAGCGTTGGAGTTTCGTCTCGAAACCCTCTGAAAAAAAATTGCCCTAGATCCAGAATAGTAAACGAAGCCCGTTTCTTTTGTCGTTCGACTTTCATTGCTTCATTTGATTTGATTCTTTTTGCAAACCGGAGTTCTTAAGTTGAACCTTCTGGTTAGATCTCTTATTTGAGTTTTACCTGCACATTAGATGAATACTTATTGTATGCTTGTTTGTTTGTCTGCGATAGAATACCCGGAGTGCGCCGCCTGTTACTTCGAGTCCCTAGGTTTCGCGGATCATCAGCAAGGCAAGTAACACTTTGATCATACCTCCTACTACCCAGTTTTATTGCATTAGATCAATCCTCAAACATTGCATGATTAGGATCTAATTAAATTGTGGGATGGGAAGTAGTTGAGGTAGTACCTATTGGAAATATGCCCTAGAGGCAATAAAAAAAGCATTATTATTATATTTCCTTGTTCAGGATAATTGTATTTATTCATGCTATAATTGTGTTATCCGGAAATCGTAATACATGTGTGAATAAAAGACACCAACATGTCCCTAGTAAGCCTCTAGTTGACTAGCTCGTTGATCAACAGATAGTCATGGTTTCCTGACTATGGACACTTGATGTCATTGATAACGAGATCACATCATTAGGAGAATGATGTGATGGACAAGACCCAATCCTAAACATAGCATAAGATCGTATAGTTCGTTTGCTAGAGTTTTCCAATGTCAAGTATCTTTTCCTTAGACCATGAGATCGTGTAACTCTCGGATACCGTAGGAGTGCTTTGGGTATACCAAACGTCACAACGTAATTGGGTGACTATAAAGGTATACTACGGGTATCTCCGAAAGTGTCTGTTGGGTTGACATGGATCAAGACTGGGATTTGTCACTCCGTATAACGGAGAGGTATCACTGGTCCCACTCGGTAATGCATCATCATAATGAGCTCAAAGTGACCAAGTGTCTGGTCACGGGATCATGCACTACGGTACGAGTAAAGTGACTTGCCGGTAACGAGATTGAACGAGGTATTGGTATACCGACGATCGAATCTCGGGCAAGTAACATACCGATTGACGAAGGGAATTGTATACGGGATTGATTGAATCCTCGACATCGTGGTTCATCTGATGAGATCATCGAGGAGCATGTGGGAGCCAACATGGGTATCCAGATCCGCTGTTGGTTATTGACCGGAGAGCGATCTCGGTCATGTCTACATGTCTCCCGAACCCGTAGGGTCTACACACTTAAGGTTCGATGACGCTAGGGTTGTAGGGATATGTATATGCAGTAACCCGAATGTTGTTCGGAGTCCCGGATGAGATCTCGTACGTCACGAGGAGTTCCGGAATGGTCCGGAGGTAAAGAATTATATATAGGAAGTGCTATTTCGGCCATCGGGACAAGTTTCGGGGTCACCGGTATTGTACCGGGACCACCGGAAGGGTCCCGGGGGTCCACCGGGTGGGGCCACCTATCCCGGAGGGCCCCATGGGCTGAAGTGGGAAGGGATCCAGCCCAAAGTGGGCTGGGGCGCCACTTCCCCCTAGGGCCCATGCGCCTAGGGTGGGGGAAACCCTAAAGGAAGAGTCCTAGGAGGGGAAGGCACCTCCTAGGTGCCTTGGGGAGGAGGGATTCCTCCCTTGGCCGCTGGCCCCCCTAGGAGATTGCATCTCCTAGGGCCGACGCCCCCCCCCCCTAGGCCCCCTATATATAGTGGGGGGAAGGGAGGACCTCTCACCCCTTGCCTTTGGTGCCTCCCTCTCCCTCTCCAACACATCCTCCTCCTCCATAGTGCTTGGCGAAGCCCTGCCGGAGTACTGCAGCTCCACCACCACCACGCCGTCTTGCTGCTGTTGGAGCCATCTTCCTCAACCTCTCCTTTCCCCTTGCTGGATCAAGAAGAAGGAGACGTCACGCTGACCGTACGTGTGTTGAACGCGGAGGTGCCGTCCGTTCGGCGCTAGGATCTCCGGTGATTTGGATCACGTCGAGTACGCCTTCCTCATCCCCGTTCTTTGAACGCTTCCGCGCGTGATCTACAAAGGTATGTAGATGCAATCCGATCACTCGTTGCTAGATGAACTCATAGATGGATCTTGGTGAAACCGTAGGAAATTTTTTTGTTTTCTACAACGTTCTCCAACAGTACCTATTCCCTGTTATATTATCAAACCTTTGGGAGTTACTTCTACGTTTTCCTATTATGCCCTGCTATGCTAGTAGACGTGGATTGGGTGAGTGATATCCATGACAGATGTGAGTTTGTTAATTAATGGTTTATCTAAGGTGGCAACTTAAACACACATTTGGGTGGATTGAGGTACTGGGTATTCCAGGATTGCCTGTTTTTCTTTATGGACCGCCACCCAGGCTCAAAGGGATCATGAGATTTTTCATACTAGAAACTTCCGTGTGCAGCCACGAGCTATTATGGGCTCTAGCATAGTTGATTAAGTCATGCGAACTCTTACAGGGTAGACTAGCAGATGTAGGGGAAAGTAGGTGTAACGGTCTATCCATCGTAAGGTGCTAGCGCTGCTGAAAGACTATGTCTCAGTCATCCGTTTCTCAAACACCGTGTAGTGCGAGAAACCAAACGGAGGCGATCGAGTCTTGTGGGGAAAAGTGCGCAAACCTCTGCAGAGTGTATAAACTAATCATGGTTAGCCGTGTCCCCGATTATGGACAACTTGAGTATCTAGTACTTGGATTATCATGTGAATCTCAACATGTTACTCTAAAAATTAATTCTGTTGGGTTTTGTTTAATGATGATGCTTAATTGGGATTGAGAATGCTGTCAACCATTCTCAATGTTTAACAACTACCATGATAGTTAAATAAAATTTATTCCTTTGCAGTAGGGAAAAATTGGCTTTTCGCAAAACTGTAACCATAGAGCTTTCCACCAGCCAAATATGCATATAGTATAACTATTTCATTCCATTACTCTCTATGTGTTACTTTGCAGCATATTCCATGTGCTGACCCATTTCGGGATGAAAGGTTAATGTTGTAGACTTTTTAGACGACGATTAAGGAGTTTTTAGGTTGTGGTTCTATACTCAGTGATGCCGTTGGAGTTGATGGACTCACTTATCTTCCAAGCCTTCCGCTGTTATCGTTATTAGATGGCCTTAAGCCATATTTATTGTAATAATTTCTCTATTGAGACACTCGATGTAATAAGTGTGTGATTGCTACTCTGTTATAAATCCTCCGAGTACTGTGTGGTGTCAGCATTACTGTCCAGGGATGACACCTGAGCACAGAGATCAGACCGTTTGAGGTCTGGTCGCTACAGCACTGGTGGCGAACTTTGATGCCCAGTGGATGTAATATGTGTAATAGCCGTGATAGCCTAGCGTAAGTTTCTTGCTTATTTATTTCCTTATTGTCTTGTTTATTTGTTTTCTTGTAGTCAGTGCAGTTATTTTTCCGTGGTTTGCTAGTGGCCGCAATAACCTATTTTTAAAAACTAGGCCACATTAACCATGGACTACATATTTACTGTAGTTAACATGGGCCTCCTATGGTCCATAGAAACAATGGGCCTTCTAAGGGCCATAGAAACAATGGGCCTTCTACGGGGCGTAGAAACAATGGGCCTTATACGGGCCGTAGACGCAATGGGCCTTTTTCGGGCCGTATCATCAATGGGCCTTCTACGGGCCGTATGATCGGTTGGCCAAACATGGGCCAATAACAGACCACATTATGGCTGTAAATGGGCTAGAGTTGAAATTGTCCATTCATGGGCTGACCATAACGGGCCGTCGTTATTCGGCCGTATTTGATGATGCTATGAAAACGGCGCAACGTATTGACGAGCCACAAACGGGCCAACTGTAACCACGGGCTGAATTTGGCCCACAAGCAGAAAATGACAGTAACGGGCCGAAAGTAAACGAATGCTGGAAATGAGCCCAAGAATAAATGGGCCCTGAGAAGGCCAAAAGATAACATGGGTTGGAAACGGCCCAACGGAATAATGGGCCGTTAGTGCGTATAAAGTGATACATTGTTCATTACGGGCCAGTTTTACCACGGGTCGTTAATGGGCCGAGGGTTACTAAGGGCCTCATATGGGCCGAAAGACGTCATGGGCCATACATGGGCCGGAAGTTAAAATGGGATGGAATTATATTGGACGGCTCAGATGACGCTATTGGGCCAAATTCGGATAGGTCGTAAACGGGCCCTGGGTTAGCGGGCTGTAAATGGGCTATATGCGAACATGCCGTTAACAGGCTTGCCGTGGGCTGGCCCGCCACCTTTTGACCAAGTCAAACGTGACGGCCTTTTCACAGGAATGGGCCTCTGTTGGGCCGTGCCACGTGTTGACGTATCATAGGCACTTTGGGTCCAATGAGTGGATGACATCTGTCCCAACGATGAGCCGACACGTGTTTCTTCCAGCCAATGATGATTTTACACATGAACCATTGGTCGGGGCTATTAACGGGTGATCGGATCCAAAACCGGACCCGATAGCTTAACGCGTTCTGTTACGGTGGATGCCACGTGCGGTCACCCTTGACAAAAGCACTTCTGTGACGCGCAATTTATCGTCATGGAAGTAGACACTTCCGTGATGATAATTTTGGTAATGTCATGGAACACTTCTACGACAGCACAGGTATGACTATCTTGATTCTGTCATAAATTTGTCATGTATGTACATGCATGACAGAAAACGTGACCTACGGTGACAAACACGTATCATCACAGAAGGGTATTTTTTTTGTAGTGTAACCCCTCCCGTTTGGATAATGGCCCTGTTTGGTTCAATGAGTTAGAGTTAGTTTGGGTTAGTTTGGACTCAACTAACCCAAAAATATCCAAACGAAAGGGTTAGTTTGGGTTAGATGCATCTAACCCACCCAAAAAATCTAACCCACCCAAGGGTGCTTATTCGGGTTAGTTCTTCTTGGGACCACTAAAAAACACCTTTTTCTCTCGCTCTCCCCGCAGCAGATCGTTCCCCACTTCCTCGAAGCTTCTCGTCCTCTCCCTCCCTCCCTCTCGCACCACCCGTGAAGGCGCCTTGCCGTATCCGCGCTCCTGGCCACCGCCGGTAAGTAGCCCTGCCGTATCTTCCCGTTACAACCCTCTTGTCTCCCCGCGGCCCATCCGCCCGCTGGTAAGCAGTCGCGGCTCCATGCGCGCCTCTTCCATGTCGGCCTCAGCTTTGGCCAACGCAACTCCTTGCGTAGGGACGGCCGATTCGATCAGCGGGTTGCGCGAGAGGCCAGCACGGGCGCGTCCCCGTCTGTCTCGGCCAGGGCTCGCTCCACCAAGTCCGGTAGGAAAGAGGGTCCAAAGTAGTATTTACTGTCAATCTAACCCTATCATCCAAACACCTCTTTGGTTAAAGTTAGTTCAGAGTTGGTTTAGGGTTAGAATCTAACTCGAACCTCTTACCGAGTTAGAGTATCCGAACAGGGCCAATTTGAGGCTATTTCAACCCAAACTAGCTCTAACTCAGGGATCCAAACAAAGAGGAGTAGTATTGTACATGCTATAGTCTGGACTGTACCACATTGTTTTTTATGGCCATATCACCGCTTGTTTTCTACTGCTGGTTCACTGAGCTGTCATGGTTCGCACTGCTGGTTCACTAGGCTGCCGTGGTTCGCACTCCTCCAATGTGAGTAGTAGTACTAGTATATACCGCATGATTCTTTGCTCCTTCTTACTACATACTTCACCAACATGTGGGAGAGCCAGCATCCAGGTCGACGTGTCATGCAACAGATTAGAGTGCAGAATGGAAGGGGGGCATCACCGCAGTCATAGTGCCAATAATTCATGACTATAGTGAGTAGTCATATCACAAGTCTTTCCAGCAGTAACGCGCCGTCAAATCGCACAGCCTAACCTTTCCAGCAGTAAGTAAGTTGAATCCTCTACTCCCTCACCCTCCTCGCCTCTCTATCAAACCGCCTACGCGAAAACTGCCGCGCATACTGCCCGGGAAAAGCCACGCCCTCATCTTTTAACTACGCGAAAATAGTTCGAGCTTGTTCGTTCTATATAAATACTAATACTGTATGTTTATTCACCCGTGGGGTTGTTCAATGAATGGAGGGCCGGGGAGCACAAGTGAACAATACTACTACTAGTAGTAAGTAGGAGTCGTACAGTTAGTCACCTTAAATAGAGAGTTTCTTTTCTTTAATGACACGTACACAAATTGAAACGCTTGTTGTGGAGAGAAAAAGATAATCACTCCACTATATATGTACGCAGGGGCCTAAGCGCTTGCTTTACTAGGGTTGCTCTCTTCATTCTCTCATCCTCTCCAGGTCTAAACAAGACAGCGGTAGCGACATTTTCTCTCTACTCACCGTTGGTCATAGATCTGGCCGGATCCCTTCGGCCGGTGTGTGTAGAGGACTAAAGGTGCATCGTTCACGCGGTCATCGCCAACGAGAGAGGAAAGCCATAGCTTCCGGTAGGGCCCGATCCTCTGCCCATGTCGTTCTCTCCGACACAGCGCCAGCTCGGGAGGTCCTCCGACCGTTCTTCCTCCCTACCGTATTGTGCGCAGATTGGACCTGCCGCTGCCGACATCCCGACGACCCTTAGGTACAAGTTCTTCGAAAGCGGCCTTGCTCTACTGCCCCAGCTCCCCAGGTGTCTGCATGTGCATATTTTTTTACTTCCATCAGCTCTTCCAAATCCACCTAAATTTTTAGTATTATTAGAGGTAAAACTACTTCATGCATTTGAATCTAGGACTTGGTTCAAACAATGAAGCAAGGGGGGAAAGTCATAGCATGAATCTAGGACTTGATTCAAAGAGGAAATAACAGGGGGAAAGTAGTAGAGACCGGATACCCAACCGGTCTCTTGGTTGAAAAGGGCAATAATGAGAAAACTCAATACAAACTGGATAAGGAACATATATATTATTGGTTGAAAAAAGGATAGAAAGTGGCGGTTGGTGGACAAGTCAACAGAGTATGTCCAAGATTAGATTTGCTGCCCTCACATAGTAAAAGGTCTCAAGGAATAGATTTTCTGCCCTCACATAGTAAAAGGTCTCCAGGATTAGATTTGCTACCCTCACAGAGCATGAACAAACTCGACATCACCACTATATGCCTCCTTATAGGTACATTGTGCTGATGCGTCCACTGTCGCATGTCCTTATACCAACCTTTTGTTGTTGTTAATGTAAGGGCGCATGTAAAATTAAGCAATCACACTGTTACCTTAAGGACATGTCTAACCAGTGTTATTGTTAATCTAATGCCTTGATACGTCTCCAATGTATCTATAATTTTTTACTGTTCCATGCTATATTATATTCTGTTTTGGACATTAATGGGCTTTGTTATACACTTTTATATTATTTTTGGGACTAACCTATTAACCGGAGGCCCATCCTAGAATTTTTGTTTTTTTTGCCTATTTCAGAGTTTAGCAGAAAAAGACTATCAAACGGAGTCCAAACGGAATGAAACCTTCGGGAACGTGATTTTTGGAACGAACATGATCCAGAGGACTTGGACCCTACGTCAAGACATCAACCAGGAAGGCACGAGGTAGGGGGGCGCGCCTACCCCCCCCCCCCCCCCCCCCCCCAAGGAGCGCCCTCCACCCTCTGGGGCCCACGTTGCTCCACAGACGTACTTCTTCCTCCTATATATTCCTATGTACCCCCAAACTACCAGATACGGAGCCAAAAATCTAATTCCACCGCCGCAACCTTCTTTACCCGTGAGATCCCATCTCGGGGCCTTTTCCGGAGCTCCACCGGAGGGGGCATCGATCACGGAGGGCTTCTACATCAACACCATAGCCTCTCCGATGATGTGTGAGTATTTTACCTCAGACCTTCGGGTCCATAGTTATTAGCTAGATGTCTTCTTCTCTCTCTTTGGATCTCAATACAAAGTTCTCCACGATTCTCATGGAGATCTATTCGATGTAATCTTCTTTTGTGGTGTGTTTGTTGAGACCGATGAATTGTGGGTTTATGATCAAGTTTATCTATGAACAATATTTGAATCTTCTCTGAGTTCTTTTATGTATGATTGGTTATCTTTGCAAGTCTCTTCGAATTATCAGTTTGGTTTGGCCTACTAGATTGATCTTTCTTGCAATGGGAGAAGTGCTTAGCTTTGGGTTCAATTTTGCGGTGTCCTATCCCAGTGACAGTAGGGGCAGCAAGGCACGTATTGTATTGTTGCCATCGAGGATAACAAGATGGGGTTTATATCATATTGCATGAGTTTATCCCTCTACATCATGTCATCTTACTTAAAGCGTTACTCTGTTCTTTTGAACTTAATACTCTAGATGCATGCTAGATAGCGGTCGATGTGTGGAGTAATAGTAGTAGATGCAGGCAGGAGTCGGTCTACTTGTCTCGGACGTGATGCCTATATACATGATCATACCTAGATATTCTCATAACTATGCTCAATTCTGTCAATTGCTCAACAATAATTTTTTACCCACCGTAATACTTATGCTCTCGAGAGAAGCCACTAGTGAAACCTATGGCCCCCAGGTCTATTTTCCATCATATTAATCTTCCGTCAACAAGCTATTTCTGGAACCGTTTTTATTTCACTTTATTTACTTTTCATCTTTATCATAAAAATACCAAAAATATTATCTTATCATATCTATCAGATCTCACTTTCAGAAAGTGACCATGAAGGGATTGACAACCCCTTTATTGCGTTGGTTGCGAGGATTTTATTTGTTTGTGTAGGTGCGAGGGACTCGTGCGTGGCCTCCTACTGGATTGATACCTTGGTTCTCAAAAACTGAGGGAAATACTTACGCTACTTTGCTGCATCACCCTTTCCTCTTCAAGGAAAACCAACACAGTGCTCAAGAGGTAGCAAGAAGGATTTCTGGCGCCGTTGCCGGGGAGCCTACGCAAGAGTCAACATACCAAGTACCCATCACAAACCGATATCTCCCGCATTACATTATTTGCCATTTTCCTCTCGTTTTCCACTCCCCCACTTCACCCTTGCCATTTTATTTGCCCTCTCTTTTCCGTTCGCCTCTTTTTCGCGTGCTTCTTGTTTTCTCGTGTGTTGGATCGCTTGCTTGTTATGATGGCTCTACCTAGATTTGGTGATCTTCACCTTAAAAGGTTAGAAGGGATCGAAAGCAACGTTAGGAGTTTTATGGTCTTACAATTTGAGCATAATAATTTCTTTAGAAATGAGCTTAAGGAACAAAAAAGCTTGATGGGTTATATGAATAAAGAGCTCGATGATATGTCTAAAGAATTTGATGGTTTGAAATCTCAGATTGCTCATCTTGAGAAGTCAATAGCTGAAGTTTCGGATAAGCAGGCCACCTTAGTTAATAAGATGGCCGCTAAGACGGAAATATTTTGGGAAAATAAAGATGAAGATCTAAAAGTTATTGATGTGTCCCCTATTTCTTTATTTTGCAATATGAATCTTGATAATGATGGGACTGAATATGATCCACCTTTACCTAGAAGGCGTTCCAAAAATTCGAATTTTTAGATCTTGATGCAAAAATTGGTAAAAGTGGGATTGAAGAGATCAAAACCCTAGATATTAATGAACCCACTATCTTGGATTTCATGGATTTTAATTATGATAATTGCTATTTGATAGATTGTATTTCCTTGTTGCAATCCGTGCTAAATTCTCCACATGCTTATAGTCAAAATAAAGCCTTTACCAAACATACCGTTGATGCTTTGATGCAATCTTATGAAGAAAAACTGAGTTGGAAATTTCTATCCCTAGAAAACTTTATGATGAGTGGGAACCTACTATTAAAATTAAAATTAAAGATCATGAATGATATGCTTTGTGTGATTTGGGTGCTACTGTTTCCACGATTCCAAAGACTTTGTGTGATTTGCTAGGTTTCCGTGATTTTGAGGATTGCTCTTTAAACTTGCACCTTGTGGATTCCACCATTAAGAAACCTATGGGAAGAATTAATGATGTTCTTGTTGTTGAAAATAAGAATTATGTGCCCATAGATTTTATTGTTCTTGATATAGATTGCAATCCTTCATGTCCTATTATTCTTGGTAGACCTTTACTTAGAACGATTGGTGCAATTATTGATATGAAGGAAGGGAATATTAGATTCCAATTTCCATTAAGGAAAGGCATGGAACACTTTCCTAGAAATAAAATAAAATTACCTTATGAATCTATTATGAGAGCCACTTATGGATTGCCTACCAAAGATGGCAATACCTAGATCTATCCTCGCTTTTATGCCTAGCTAGGGGCATTAAACGATAACGCTTGTTGGGAGGCAACCCAATTTTATTTTTATTCCTTGCTTTTTGCTCCTGTTTAGTAATAAATAATTTATCTAGCCTCTGTTTTGGTTGTGTTTTTTTATGTTTTAATTAGTGTTTATGCCAAGTAGAACCGTTGGGAAGACTTGGGGAAAGTCTTTTTGATCTTGCTGTAAAAACAGAAACTTTAGCGCTCACGAGAACTGCTTCCATTTTTATTTGGAAAGTGCTATTTAGTTAATTATTTTTGCAGACGATTAATAGATAAATTCCTCACTTCCAGCAATTTGTTTTAGAATTTTTGGGGTTCCAGAAGTTTGCGTTAGTCACAGATTACTACAGACTGTTCTGTTTTTGACAGATTCTGTTTTTCATGTGTTGTTTGCTTATTTTGATGAATCTATGGCTAGTAAAATAGTTTATAAACCATAGAGAAGTTGGAATACAGTAGGTTTAACACCAATATAAATAAATAATGAGTTCATTACAGTACCTTGAAGTGGTGTTTTGTTTTCTTTCGCTAACGGAGCACATGAGATTTTCTATTTTGAGTTTTGTGTTGTGAAGTTTTCAAGTTTTGGGTTAAGTTTTGATGGATTATGGGACAAGGAGTGGCAAGAGCCTAAGCTTGGGGATGCCCATGGCACCCCAAGGTAAAATTCAAGGACACCCAAAAGCCTAAGCTTGGGTATGCCCCGGAAGGCAGCCCCTCTTTCGTCTTCGTCTATCGGTAACTTTACTTGGAGCTATATTTTTATTCACCACATGATATGTGTTTTGCTTGGAGCGTCTTGTATGATTTGGGTCTTTGCTTTTTAGTATACCACAATCATCCTTTCTGTACACACCTTTTGAGAGACTCACATGATTTGAAAATTATTAGAATACTCTATGTGCTTCACTTATATCTTTTGAGCTATATAGTTTTTGCTCTAGTGCTTCACTTATATCTTTTAGAGCACGGTGGTGGATCTGTTTTATAGAAACTATTGACCTCTCATGCTTCAATTATATTATTTTGAGAGTCCTTTAGAACAACATGGAAATTTGTTTTTAGGAATAATATAAAAACTTTCATAGAAGTGCATTGAATACTATGAGAAGTTTGATACTTGATAATTGTTTTGAGATATGGAGATGGTGATATTAGAGTCATGCTAGCTGAGTAGTTGTGAATTTGAGGGATACTTGTGTTGAAGTTTGTGATTCCTGTAACATGCATGTATGGTGAACCGTTATGTGACGAAATCGGAGCATGATTTATTTATTTATTGTCTTCCTTATGAGTGGCGGTCGGGGACGAGCGATGGTCTTTTCCTACCAATCTATCCCCCTAGGAGCATGCGCGTAATACTTTGTTTCGATAACTAATAGATTTTTGCAATAAGTATGTGAGTTCTTTATGACTAATGTTGAGTCCATGGATTATACGCACTCTCACCCTTCCACCATTGCTAGCCTCTCTAATACCGCGCACTTTTCGCCGGTATCATACACCCACCATATACCTTCCTCAAAACAGCCACCATACCTACCTATCATGGCATTTCCATAGCCATTCTAAGATATATTGCCATGCAACTTTCCACCGTTCCGTTTACTATGACACGCTCCATCATTGTCATATTGCTTTGCATGATCATGTAGTTGACATTGTATTTGTTGCAAAGCCATCATTCATAATTATTTCATACATGTCACTCTTGATTCATTGCATATCCCAGTAAACCGCCGGAGGTATTCACATAGAGTCATATTTTTTTCTAAGTATTGAGTTGTAATTGTTGAGTTGTAAGTAAATAAAAGTGTGATGATCATCTTTTTTAGAGCATTGTCCCAAGTGAGGAAAGGATGATGGAGACTATGATTCCCCCACAAGTCGGGATGAGACTCCGGACTAAAAAAAGAGAGGCCATAAAAAAGGAGAAAATGCCTAAATAAGAAAAATGAGAGAAAAAGAGAGAAGGGACAATGCTACTATCCTTTTACCACACTTGTGCTTCAAAGTAGCACCATGATCTTCATGATAGAGAGTCTCCTATGATATCACTTTCATATACTAGTGGGAATTTTTCATTATAGAACTTGGCTTGTATATTCCAATGATGGGCTTCCTCAAAATGCCCTAGGTCTTTGTGAGCAAGCGAGTTGGATGCACACACACTTAGTTCCTTTTGTTGAGCTTTCATATACTTATAGATCTAGTGCATCCGTTGCATGGAAATCCCTACTCACTCACATTGATATCTATTAATGGGCATCTCCATAGCCCATTGATACGCCTAGTTGATGTGAGACTATCTTCTCTTTTTTGTCTTCTCCACAACCACCATTATATTCCACATATAGTGCTATGTCCATGGCTCACGCTCATGTATTGCGTGAAGATTGAAAAAGTTTGAGAACACCAAAAGTATGAAACAATTGCTTGGCCTATCATCGGGGTTGTGCATGATTTAAATACTTTGTGTGGTGAAGATAGAGCATAGACAGAGGATATGATTTTTGTAGGGATAACTTTCTTTGGCCATGTTATTTTGAGAAGACATAATTGCTTAGTTAGTATGCTTGAAGTATTATTATTTCTATGTCAATACTAAACTTTTGTCTTGAATCTTCGGATCTGAATATTCATACCACAATTAAGAGAATTACATTGAAATTATGCCAAGTAGCATTCCACATCAAAAATTCTGTTTTTATCATTTACCTACTCGAGAACGAGCAGGAATTAAGCTTGGGGATGCTTGATACGTATCCAACGTATTTATAATTTTTGATTGTTCCATGCTATATTATATTCTGTTTTGGACATTAATGGGCTTTGTTATACACATTTATATTATTTGGGGGACTAATCTATTAACCGGAGGCCCAGCCCAGAATTGCTGTTTTTTGCCGATTTCAGAGTTTCGCAGAAAAAGAATATCAAACGGAGTCCAAACGGAATGAAGCCTTCGGGATCATGATTTTTGGAACGAACGTGATCCAGAGGACTTGGACCCTACGTCAAGACATCAACCAGGAAGGCACGAGGTAGGGGGGCGTGCCTACCCCCCCAGGCGCGCCCTCCACCCTCGTGGGGCCCATGTTGCTCCACCGACGTACTTCTTCCTCCTATATATACCTACGTACCCCCAAACTACCAGATACGGAGCCAAAAACCTAATTCCACCATCGCAACCTTCTGTACCCGTGAGATCCCATCTTAGGGCCTTTTCTGGAGCTCTGTCGGAGGGGGCATCGATCACTGAGGGCTTCTACATCAACACCATAGCCTCTCCGATGATGTGTGAGTAGTTTACCTCAGACCTTCGGGTCCATAGTTATTAGCTAGATGGCTTCTTCTCTCTCTTTGGATCTCAATACAAAGTTCTCCATGATTCTCGTGGAGATCTATTCGATGTAATCTTCTTTTGCGGCGTGTTTGTTGAGACCAATGAATTGTGGGTTTATGATCAAGTTTATCTATGAACAATATTTGAATCTTATCTGAATTCTTTTATGTATGATTGGTTATCTTTGCAAGTCTCTTCGAATTATCAGTTTGGTTTGGCCTACTAGATTGATCTTTCTTGCAATGGGAGAGGTGCTTAGCTTTGGGTTCAATCTTGCGGTGTCCTTTCCCAGTGACAGTAGGGGTAGCAAGGCACATATTGTATTGTTTCCATCGAGGATAACAAGATGGGGTTTATATCATATTGCATGAGTTTATCCCTCTACATAATGTCATCTTGCCTAAAGCATTACTCTGTTCTTATGAACTTAATACTCTAGATGCATGCTGGATAGCGGTCGATGTGTGGAGTAATAGTAGTAGATGCAGGCAGGAGTCGGTCTACTTGTCTCGGACATGATGCCTATATACATGATCATACCTAGATATTCTCATAACTATGCTCAATTCTGTCAATTGCTCAACAATAATTTGTTTACCCACCGTAATACTTATGCTCTCGAGAGAAGCCACTAGTGAAACCTATGACCCCGGGTCTATTTTCCAGCATATTAATCTTCCGTCAACAAGCTATTTCTGGCACCATTTTTATTTCACTTTATTTACTCGGCATCTTTATCATAAAAATACCAAAAATATTATCTTATCATATTTGTCAGATCTCACTTTCATAAGTGACCGTGAAGGGATTGACAACCCCTTTATTACGTTGGTTGCGAGGATTTTATTTGTTTGTGTAGGTGCGAGGGACTCGTGCGTGGCCTCCTACTGGATTGATACCTTGGTTCTCAAAAACTGAGGAAAATACTTATGCTACTTTGCTGCATCACCCTTTCCTCTTCATGGGAAAACCAACGCAGTGCTCAAGAGTTATAATGCCTCCAATGATATGATGCAACTAAACTGTGTTACAAATGGTACTCTTGCTGTTTCCCTGATATGATAAGTAAGTTGCTTCTTTACGCTACTGAGTGACCTGGTGTCCCCACGGTCCCATGCCCTTAAACCAACTCTTTAGCTACTTTTGATTTACTATATCTGGTAAACAAGCAATGACACCACTAAAGTAATCCCATATTTGACGAATGTCATAAGTGATCGTAATGCTTCCGGTAACATGATGCATTGCTGACGTTTTCAAATTTCTACTGTCCTTGTGTGATTGCCATGAACATAATTAAGATGCTTCTTTTCATTTCGTGTATGTTTCGTATATTCTTATTGACCAACAACTGTTTACTTTCTATCTTTTTGTGCAGGTAGGGATATCCATTTCACCTTGTTGCTATTGTGACCTTTTGGTGAACTGCACAAAACACTTTTTTTGGAATGAGTGTCTTGTGTAGTTCAACTAAAATGTCACATGGGAAACATCTCTCAATTTTAGTGGAACTGCACAAAATGGTGATGGGAGTTTCCAAAATCTCCATCAAATTCTGCTGGTAATCTCGTGCAACATTTTATTGGCTTTTGCAAGATGACCCCTCACTGTCACCACAATGGCACTTTATTTTAGTGGAACTGCACAAAAGGTTAAGCAAATTATAGTTGCACCTTACATGAGCAGGACAGCCAACCTTAATGTTGCTGAATTTTAGTGCAACCACTAAAGAAGAACCTGCCAGCTCACGAGAGCAAGTACTTCTTGCTAGCTGAATGATGCAATCTTTGCTTCATTTCAGGTGAACTGCAGAAAAAGGCGCATGGATTGAATCATGGAACTCTAGGCTGGCCTCATCCGAGTGGAGTTGCAGGTTCACCACATCGAGTCGTGGCGGCATAGGGCCCCTCACACCGGTCAGTACTGTCCTTTATCAACATGATTATGCTTTGTCATACTGTGCTAATGTTCTATTTTTTAAATAAAGCTATTCTATCGCAATCTTTTCTCGTTTTGGAAATAAAGTTTGCTTCAACTAGTGCCACTATTATAGTAATCATGCTCTTTCTTATCTATGCAAACAGGAATACTCAATTACAGATGTTGTGATGGTCAACAACATTCGCCAAGTTCTTGGGTTGTATAACACGGCTAGCCAAGATGGATTTAATCCCGATATTCAGCTTATCAAAAGGCTCTAATGGGTTGGTTCTGAATCTTGCAAGCTAGGAATCAATGAGATGTGTAGGCATCTTTGTTATACTTATTGTTTGAATCTTATTTGTTGGTTCTGAATCTTGCAAGTTGGGAATCAATGAGATGTGTATGGATCTTTGATGTACTTATTATTTGAATCTTATTTGTTTGTTCTGAATCTTTCAAGCTGGGAAACACGGCATGATGATGCAGAGGACATCAACCATAACAAATAGTTCAAACTTGGTAGTATTATCTGTGTGAAAGTGCGACAAATGTGCTGATCATGTGCGTCCTGGGAATAATAATTCTAATTGTTGTGCATGTTAATCCTATGGCACTGATAGAACGAGCCAATTCATTGCTTCTTTTAAGCATAAATTTCTTTTAAAGCTAAATTTAAGTAAAGTGACCACTAACACTTGTTATTACAATACCAATACAGACCCGCTCATGAACCGACGTGTGGCCAGAATAGCTTTCTTAATGGAGGCATTTGAATGCGCAGAGGGTGCATATTCTGTCGGGTGTGCAGCGGGCGAGGGAGGGGTAGTAACTGTTGTTGAGACTCCAATGGCAATCCGAGGGGTGAGCCTGCTGGATATGGACTTCAGCAAGGAGTTCACATTTGAGTTCACCGTTAAGTACCATGGCTGCACCAAGTTGAATGTGATGTACACCAATGATCCGGACTTGGTGAAGCTCTGCCTCGCCGAGTTCAAGCAGTACCTACAGGACGAGGAAGCACAAGGTCACAGGACTAGACCTTGTGCCCATCCATTCGTCTCCTGGCAGGGACCAGTGGATCCCGGCCACGTAGGTATGCGTGCGGGACGAGCTTCTCGTCTACCACTACTGTAGGGCCATTAGAGGTTTTGGAGCCTTTGCCCGCTTCATCAGCAGCGCCAACTGCACCTTCACTAAGGTGGAGAGAAGGAAGAACGCGATGATTCGGCCATCTGGCGCAACAAGCTTGTCGACATCCAGAAGCAATACAAGATCATCGGCAACGGGCAGGAGAAGGACTCCGTGGTTTACCTCGCCGAGACCATCATCGACCCCTGCCACGCCAACATGAAAGAAGACAACGATACCAAGGACCTAAACACGTGGTAGGTACCTTTGAATCTAGCCCACATAACCTACACAGCCAAGGACGCATACACATTCTACGACATGTACAGGCGGATCTTGGACATGAGGGCATGTCTGCTTTCCGTAACCGACGAGTACACGGACAGCCGCAACGTCATGATCAAGCATGCCAGGAAGGTATGTTGTACTTTATTTGTTTATAAGCACCTTTATCATCCGAGTGTTTCATGCATTAGCCTATGTGTCGTAATTATCTGTTTTGTCCGAAATATTTCTTCTAAGAACCCATTAACCTGTTTGCTTTTTAGTGGCTATTTGCTTATGTATGTAACTAGTTCACTCGTCCATTTAAAGAAAAATAGTTCACTCATCTACCGTGCTTTGAATCTCCTTCCTCCCAACGTATTCCCTTTCTTGGGTGGACCCAGCAGGCCTCGTACACAGACATATGGGACCAACCACCTATCCATTTGTATTTCTTTATTTTGTTCAATCTTTTGTCCTCTTCCTATACAGCGGCTGGCCATCATAGCCTATGGCGTTGGCCAGGCCATCCCTCTACTCCCACACATTGTCTGGCGGCGGCAGTTCCACCGGCCCACCCTACACCCAAACAATTCAACCCTCATACTCCCCTCTGCCCGTGTCTTCCCCTGCTCCGGTTTGTTCGGTCCGAGGTCTCGACGTCGTCCTCCGCTTGGTGCTCTTGCCGCAGCGCCGCCATCTATCATTCCCAACATGGTCAACAAAACAAGAGGAATCGAAAGACAACTGTTCATCGAGAGGTTGACAGTCCCAGGCCCTCCAGGTCCATGGCCTAGGTTTTGTTGTTTAACATGGGCAGCCCACGACATGTTTCAATGTTTTTTGGATCCAGCAGGTATCAAGCGGCCTCTGGGCGTCCCAACCTAGCTTGTCTATAACATCAGCAGCCCAAGTTACGTTTGTTTTTTCAAGACGACGCACGGCTCAGTTCTTTTTTTCTATAAGAATGCAAAACTAAACCTATGTTTTTACTTCTATAAAAATGTATATATTTATATCTTATTTCATTATATATATAATAGAAACAACATAAGGTTCCGTTAAACCAGTCGTTCGTCCAACCATTTTATAGACCTTCCCACTTCCTTTATTTTTCGTTTTCATTAATCCTATATCTGAATTTTCTCCCACTTTTTTCGATGTAAACTGAGTTTTCTCCCAGTACTTTTCCCTAGAACCAACTCAACTGTCCCACGTCTAGCCCAAAAAATAATAATACCCCAAGTCCTATTAACTCATCAAATTGAAATGATATTTTATTTCATAAAACGAAAGTTCTTAAAAATAAAAATAATAATTGTTTATATATAACTTGGCAAGTTAACTCCTAGTGATTGCGTACATAAGCTTGCAAAGATTTTATTGACCAATGCAGTAATAGACGTGCAATCATGTGTTTATGTTTTTATAACATTTCTCCATCCAGCCCAACATGATATTTTCACCCAGCCCAGCAAGTCCACGGATTTCGAGAAAAATGCAAATGGTCTTTAAATTCTACCATATATATAAATGGGTTGCATAGATGTTACATCATTGTTTCACCCAGCCCACCAAATGGACTAAAAAACAAATGGACTGGCTGACATGTGGGCTAGTAGGTCAAAGCCTAAGCAAGGCGTTGGATTTACATCCAACGGCCAACATTCTTATTCAATCTATCGTCTTCCCCCAGCGCTACTGGGACCGCCTGCTCCAGCCTCCGGCGTCCAGCGGCGTTGTTTTGCGCGCCTCACAACAAAACGCTACCCCGCCGACAGCCAGGCCATCCCTCCACTCCGTACCTCCTGTTATTCTCTGCTGAGTGTAGGCCCACCCCACACCCAAACCAATCAAGTTTCCCACTCCTCTCCGTCTATGACTCCACTACCGGGTCTTCCCCATCTCCAGGTCGTTCCAGTCTAGGGCCTCGACATTGTCCTCCGCCTCGCTACGCTCGGCTCGGCGTGGTCAACAAACGAGAGTCATCGGAAGAGCACTGTACGTGGAGAGCCTGACGACTGGGACCCACTAGGTCCATGGTCGCACACAAGGAAAGTTACTCCTTATTAAGATGTTTACTCCCCCTGACAACTGGGGCCCACTGGTTGTATCTTCGTACGGAAGGAAGTGCCTCCTTGTTATGTGACAAAACTATTCCTCCCGATGACATCTAGGACCCGGCAGATTTGGTGGCTGACTTGTGGGCCTACTAAGCAAATGTGTACGCAGGGCTTTGTCAACTTAATCAACAAATGATTCTAGCAGCTGGACCGTTGGATGTTAGTCCAACAACCGCGCTCCTTCTTCAACCTTTGTTCTAGCTCCTGTCTCTCGTGGGAGGCACCGCGGCAGTGCTATTGCGGACCCGAACCAGTCAAGTTTCCCACTCCTCTCCATTTGTGACTCCACTGACGCGTCTTCCCCATCTCTGGGTCGTTCCAGTCTGGGGCCTCGCCGTTGTCCACCAGCCTTGGTGTGCTCGGCATGGTGTGGTCAACGTGGTCAACACACGAGACTCATCGGAACATGACTGTACGTGAGAGGCTGACAGTGGGGACGCACCACGCCCATGGACGCATGCATGCAACTGCATCCTTTTTACCCTGAAAAATAATGTTTTCTCCCCCTGATTGCTGGGACCCACCAGCTACATCTTCGCACGCAAGGAAGTGCGTCCTTATTACGAGAAAAAAAATATCCCCCCTGACAGCTGGGACCTGGCAGCTATATCTTCGCACACAAGGAAGTGTGGCCTTATCCTCCCTAACAGCTCGGACCAACCCGGTCAAACCGTATGTACCATTGTCTGTCTTGTCGGAACGTGTATGTACATACTAGTCGATCGGTCGCTCTGCAACAATGAACCATGGCTGAGTAAGTAGCGGCACATGTCATAGTAGAGCCCCCCACGTAGCAGTTCAGGTTGTCCCATGTAAACCATGTACACATACATAATGCCACACGCCAAAAAATATGGCCACGTACGTACATATGGGCGGGGTCTCGAACGCCTACTCGCGCATACGTACGGCCAGGTCTCGTGTACATGGCTGGGTAGGAACAGAGAAACTGCGCCATCGCCATGTTCATCGGGAGGCAACGGAATGCGTCATGTTCATCGGGAGGCAACAGAATACGTCGTGTTCATCAGGAGCCAACCGGCTTGGATGGAACAGCCGATCGAAACGAGGCATGGAGTACTGCAGAACGAAGGAAACGACCTTGTGTTCGACCGGCCACGGTCGAAACGGGATCCTGTTCATCGGGAGGGGTCTGGCGTACCGCAAAATGGAGGAAATGGACTTCTCTTGGACCTCCAATGGTCGAAACGGGGTCCTGTTAATCGGGAGGGGTGTGGCGTACCGCAAAACGGAGGAAACAGACTTGTGTTGGAGCGTTACGGTCGAAACGGGGGTCATGTTCATCGGGAGGAGTGTGGCGTACCGCAAAACGGGACTCCACGGGATACTGTTCATCTCCACCGTCGACTGCCTCCACGAGCTACTGTTCATCCACCAGCGACCTCCTCCAGCCTCCACCTGTGACTGTTCATCCACGGGCTCCTGTTCATCCAGCCTCCACCGCTCCTCCACCGGCTACTGTTCAACCAACCCTCTCCACGGGGTCCTGTTCAACCACCCCTCCACGGGCTACTGTTCATCTAGCCCTCCACACACGGGGTCCTGTTCAGTTAGAGCCCAACGCCTCGCACCCACGCGCATATGTGTACGAGAGAAACACGCATTTCTCGGCCCCGACCACCCACCGTAACCGGGAACTCCCTGATATATTCCTCTCCCTCGCTTCTACCACAGTTTTGCCCGTCGTGCACAGCCCAAAGAATGTCATGCAACTGCATCTCCGGCCCGCCCAGGACGAAAAGCCCATTTTCTGTCATGATTTTTTGTCATAGAAGTAGGAGCCCACCACATCTATGATCATACCGGGTTTTGTCACAATTATTGTCATAGAAGTGTCATAAGCGTGACAAAAAAAGTCGTTCATACCAAAATGTCACGGATGTGTCTTTTTTAGTGATTTTGCTCTATTTATAGCCAAATGATTAGCTGCTAGAGAGAAGGTGAAGGAAATATGCCCTAGAGGCAATAATAAAGTTGTTATTTTATATTTCCTTATATCATGATAAATTTGTAATATTCATGCTAGAATTGTATTAACCGGAAACTTGATACATGTGTGGATACATAGACAAAACACCGTGTCCCTAGTAAGCCTCTACTAGTCTAGCTCGTTAATCAAAGATGGTTAAGTTTCCTAATCATAGACATGTGTTGTCGTTTGATGAACGGGATCACATCATTAGGAGAATGATGTGATGGACAAGACCCATCCATTAGCTTAGCATGTTGATTATTCAGTTTTATTGCTATAGCTTTCTTCATGTCATATACATATTCCTTTGACTATGAGATTATGCAACTCCCGGATACCGAAGGAATACCTTGTGTGCTATCAAACGTCAAAACATAAGAGCATCTCCAACAGCCGTCCAAAGCGTGGTGCCCAAAAAATGGGTTTACAACGTGCAAGTAGTTTTTTTAGAGCGCTAGAAGATGTTTGCTCCAACAAGCGCTGAAAATATGCTGCGCGCGCGAGTCCAGCGGTCCCAATCAAGCGGTCCCATTTACAGCAGCCCAGAGTTTGCAGCGCGCGCGACCGTGCGCGCTAAATATGTTTTGCGCGATGCCTTTTTGATGCAGCGCGCACGTATTTTTTGTGCGGCTGCTGGAGAGTCCAGACCGCGTCCGCGCACGCTAAAAGCAATTTTTATACCGTGTGTCGCTTATATAGCGCTTCTGTTGGAGATGCTCTAATTGGGTGATTATAAAGATGCTCTATAGGTATCTTCGAAGGTGTTTGTTGGGTTGGCATAGATCGAGATTAGGATTTGTCACTCCGAGTATCGGAGAGGTATCTCTAGGCCCTCTCGGTAATACACATCATAATAAGCCTTGAAAGCAATGCGACTAATGATTTAGTTATGGGATGATGTATTATGAAACGAGTAAAGATACTTTCCGGTAACGAGATTGAACTAGGTATGAAGATACCGACGATCGAATCTCGGGCAAGTAACATACCGATGACCAAGGGAATAACGTATATTGTCATTACGGTTTGGCCGATAAATATCTTCGTAGAATATGTAGGAACCAATATGAGCATCCAGGTTCCGCTGTTGGTTATTGACCGGAGAGGTGTCTCGGTCATGTCTACATAGTTCTTGAACCCGTAGGGTCCGCACGCTTAACGTTCGATGATGATTTTGTATTATATGAATTATGTGATTTGGTGACCGAATGTTGTTCGGAGTCTCAGATGAGATCACGTACATGAAGAGGAGTCTCGAAATGGTTGAGAGGTAAATATTCATATATAGGACGATGATATTTGGACACTAGAAGTGTTCTGGGGGTACCGGGTACATATCGGGTGACCGGAAGGGGTTCCGGGCATCCCCTCGATAACTACATGGGCCTAATGGGCCAAGAAGGGGACAGACCAGCCCCTAGGGGGTTGGTGCCCCCCATATGGGCTGGCCAAATTGGAGTAGAAAAGGGGAAGGAGGAAAGCAAAAAGGGAATATGATTCCCCCTTCCCCCTCTTCCCTTCCTACTACGAATAGGAATAGGAAAGGGGGTGGCCGAATTGGGAGGACCCCAAGTAGGATTCCTCCAACTTGGGGCGCCCCCTTGGCTGCCTCTCCTCCCCTCCAACCTATATATATAGACACACACACACATAAACACTATTCTGATCATGGGATCAGAATAATATTCTGATCACAACCTGACCTGCCCTGCTAGTAGTACGTTGAATTTCCATGTGAACTAGGTTGAACTTCTGCCAACATTGTCCAAATGGGGCTTGCGATATACCGTTGGAAAGCTATGGACACCAATATCATGACCCAACTTAAATTTTTGGCAAAATATAAGCGGTTTAAGAGCAGTTTTGAAAACCATTTTTTCTTCGCACAAAAAACGTGAATCGTATTTTCGATCGCATTTCTAAACCGTTTATCGGAATGAGGCATATAATATGGCGTTGGAAAGCTGCTGCAAAACCGCTCCTTCCACATGTTGAAAGTTTTCTCTAATTCCCTATGGTTAAAGAGTAATTTGAAAAAACGTAAAATTTCGTAAACCGAACAGCTGAGTTCGTTTTTTCGATGTCTTTCTAAACGGCTAATCCAATGGAGGTATATGATACAGCATTGGAAAGCTTATGAAAGTGTGCTACTTTTTCATCTTGAAAGTTTTTTTCTAATTTTGAATGGTTTAAGAGTAATTTAGAAAATGGTCCAAGTCCTACCGAGTTCGTATTTTCGAGCTAATTTTTTAACCGTTTGTCCGAATGCAGCAAATGATATGGCATTGGAAAGCTTGAACAAATGCGAAACTTTTTGGTATGTATTGTTTCTCCCAATTATTTACGGTTTTAAGTCAGTTTTGAAAATGGCGAAAACATATTTTCGCTGTAATTTCTACAAACTTTATCGGAATGGGGCAAATAATATATCGCTAAAAAGCTACGGAAAATGCGAAACTTTTTCATGTGATGGTTTTCTCTGATTCGTAGTTGTTTTCAAGTAATTTCGAAAACGGCGGGATCATGCTTTCTGCCTTTATCGCGAAACAGATTCTTCGAAAATGCACCGCGTGAAGAACCTGAACTTCTCGGCGCGTGTACCTGAACTTCACTCTGTTTTTCACGTGATTTTTTTGCTCGTAGGTCTCCATCCACTGCTCGTAACTCTCCATCCACTCACCGGAATTGAGCAAGTGATATAGCAGTGGAAAGCTGCTGTAAGCACATAACTTTCCCGTGTTGATCGTTTTTTCATACTCGCGATGGTTTTAAAAGTTTTTCATCTGAAATTCATTCAGCGTAGTAGTTGAACTTCATGCTGTTTTCACGTTGAACTTGTGTGATGTATTTTCATTTGTAATTTTCTCATCCATTCGTTAGTGTTACACAAATGATACTCCTTTTGTACAAACCCCTCTCACAATAATTTTTTTAACTTTCTTTGACAGAGGAGTTGCACTTATAACAACAAAAGTTTTAGTCTTTTATTTTTTATTCTCTTTTTAATACAAAATGCACACCGTGTAGTACGTGAACTTCTGGCAGTTATCAATTCAACTTCTCTCGGTTATGTGAAAATATCTGAGTTTTTTATAAATTTTTATCTGAATTTCTTAATACTTTTTTATAAAATTTTGAAGCGCTCAATTTTTAAAAGTTGAACTTCTTGTTTTTTATTTTTGAACTGCTTGTTTCCAATCTTTAATAACGAGGAAAATCTGAGTTTTCTATAATCATTGAACTTCTTCATCTTTTTAATATGGACTTCCTGATTTTATTTCTTTAATCTTTTTATGAAATTTTGAAGCACTCTATTTTTAAAAGTTGAACTTCTTGTTGTTTTATTTTTTGAACTTCTTTTTTTCATTCTTTAATAACGAGAAAAAACTAAGTTTTCTATAATCATCGCACTTCCTGTTGTTTTCACTTGAACTTCTACCATGTTTTTTTGTTCGTAATTTCTCACCCGTTCATCAGAGTTGCACAAATGATATACCGTGCCGATACCTCTCACATAAGAAGTTTTGAACTTTCCCATGTCGAGCACCTGAACTTTTAGCAACAATTTTTTTATACTTTAACCTTTTATTCTTTTTTTCTCATATGAAAACACACGCCATGCAGTACGTGAATTTCTGACATTTATGAATTTAAACTTCTCTCTGTTCCACTTTAGTAATGAAAAAAATCTAAGCTTTTAATAGACATCGAACCGCTCTAACTTTTTTATTTGAACTTCTTTATGTTTTTTAGAAATGTGAAAATTGGAGTTTTTTAGAAACATCAAGCTTCTTCGTTATTTCGAATAGAGCTTATTAGTTTTATTCTTTAGTAATCGGAAAAAACTGATTTTTCAAATAAATATCAAACTGCTCTAATTTTTAAAATTGAACTTCTTTGTTTTATTCTTCAGTAACGAGAAAAAACTGAGTTTTTTTTATAATCTTTGGACTTCTTTGTTGTTCTCATTAGAACTGCTAAGTTTTATTCTTAGGAAAAATATATTTTTTAAATAAGCATCTAACAACTTTTTTTAAAATTAAACTTCGTACTTTTTTGTATAGGTCGAACTACTATCTTATTTTTAAGTTGAAACTTCTAGGTTTTAGTCTTAAATAACTAGAAAAATATAAGTTTTTTATAAATATCAAACTGCTCTATATTATGTAAATTGGACTTTTGGTTTTTATTTTACTAACATAAAAATGCTAGTTTTGTAATAAATATTGAACTGGTCCATTTATCTAAATTTTAACTTCTAGCTATTTTAGAAATGGTGAAAATCCATTTTTATAAATTTCAAACTGCTCTATTTTTAAAATTTTAATGTCTTGTTTTTTCATTTTGAACTTCTTATCTCTATTAGTTAATAATAAAGAAAAATGGAATTTCGTATAACCATCCAACTGCTCCTTTTAAAAAAATTGGACTTCATGTTTTTATTTGTTTTAGTAACGAAAAAATCATAGTTTTTTCATAAACATCAAGCCGCTCTCTTTTATAAATTTGAACTTTGGGGTTTTTTTAAAATGGAGAAAATTCCTTTTTTATAAAATTGTTTTGAGATGCTTTGTTTTCTTAATTTGACCTTCTTTGGGTTTTGTAATGAACATTTAACATTTTTGTCTTTTAAATTTGAACCTCTAGGCTTTTTCTAGAAACGGGAGTGAGCGACCATAACAAAATAAGATGTACCTATGTACTGCTGCCCGATGAATGATTTTTATTCTACGTGCATTTTCTAGGAAGGATGCGTTCTCCCCAAAAAAAAATGTCTTTCGAACTTTCTCGGTGGAAGTCATTGAACTTCTAGATTAATAAAAAAAGCATGCCCTTTATAGTGTGAACCTCTGTTTTATTGAACTCCAATATATCTCTTTCTAGTTTCTACCAAAAAATTTGCATGTTCATCCAAAAAGAAATAAGCTTCTACTCAAATTATATCTATTTTTTCTCCATGATGAATTAGAAGTGCTCAGCGTAGAAGCATTTACATCCGGAAGGGTTGTTAATAAAGACTAAAGAAGATCAACACATTGGACTGGAGTTGTACGAATTACTACAGTGAACTGTGGTGTGCAAAACATTTCACTTCCTGGGTAGTTTTAGTATATAACTTTTCCACGTAGTAATATATGAACTTCTCCGAACATAATTTTCATTGAGCACTTTTGAACACAGATCATACCATGAAAGAGGTTGAACATATGAGCACGGATGCATCAACATGTGAGGTAATTTTTTGGAAGCTCCTTTTTAAGAGTGCAATGTCCAAAGAAGTCTCGCATCCATTGAACTTCATAACCTGGAGTTTTCAACTTGCAAAAATATTAACTCTCAAACATCAACAAAACAACCTCAAGAAGAAGATTTTTTTCTTTCATAATATCAGTTCTCATTCGGCATTTCAATAAGCATGTACACATCACATAATCAGAACATGTTCTTTGCATTAATTTACAATATGGTGACCATCAGTAGCTGAGATAGAGGTTCTTTTTTAGGCGAGGCTCCTGAGAAGACCACTGTTGTTGCTTTTTCTTGTGAGCTGCCTTGCCAAAACTCTTTGCTGAACTTCCAAACCTTTTTGTACTGTGTCTATGGTGAAGGTCGGTGAGAGGCACCGAGGAAGCTCAGTGAGAGGCGCCACAACAAGTAATGCTCCAGGGATGGCACTCTGAACTTCAGTCCTCCTCAAACTACATCATCCACTGCTGTAGAATAGGACGAGTTGTTCCTCGTGGTGCTACCACAGAAGCGCATGTGCACAAATAAGTAATGGACACGAGCCACGCTGGCGGTTCTACTCCACTCGCAGCTGGGGAGAAGAATGCATCAGCTCCAGCGAGAGTAAAATAGGTAGGTGAGAACTCATCTATATGCACATATATACAAGAAGAGCATCAACTCCTCTATACAGTAAACCATTTTTTTAATATTCTTGTACCTAAACCTTTCCAACATATTTACGTGAACTTCTTGTGTTAGGCCTAGAGTTTGCAAATCAGTAAATTTTGATAAGCAATGTGTATGAATCAATGGATTTTGTACACACATAGCAACACAGAGGGAGGCCTGGGCGGTTGCCAGCCCAGGCCAAAAAAAATATTGCCTTCTGTATGTTAACAGTGGCTGTTAACCCAAAGCCACCTACTGTCACTGCTTTGTTATGCCTCTCACCCTGCGCTCCAGCAGTCACAGCTCTCCTCCCAACTTGAATTTGCAGCCACTACTCTTCTGTACTTCTACTGATTAATTTCCTCCAGAACTGTAGCTGCAGCCACTACTCTACTTCTCCCGATTTCATTCCTCAACCATCTTGTCCATGGCAACGCGAGGGGTGCATGGTACAGCAAGCGCATTGGAACGGTTGAGCAGCCACCACAATAGCATGGTCGGCTTGTGACGGAGGCATCATGGGTTGAGTAGAGGCAGCATGGCGGAGGAAGAAAGGCTCGCTTCGGGAGGCAGAAGCCAGCAACGCGATGATGTTCAGATTAGTTGTGGGTGGAAAGTCAGCGCCAGCTACAGGGTGGGGTATCCGGTGATGCGGCTAGAAGGCGGGCATCCGGAGGAACAGGTGACGGAGCTCGGGCAGCGCGGCGGGGTGGATGGGTCGCAGCTGCGGGGCCCAAGGCACCAGCGACTGGGGTGGTTGGTGGAGGTGCGGGTGCGTCCCGTTTGACCTCATCGCCGGGGTGCTTGGTGTGGGTGGACCGCGGCGGCGGTGGTGCGCAGCCGATGGCGCAGGAAGGTGGGGGAGAGATGGGGAGAAACGGGAGGTTAGGGACGGCGCGCCAGATGTGGTGGGCCGCGGCGTCGCGCGGAGATCCATGGCCCGACGGCGGCTCTGTGGGATCCGGTGAACGGCGGCGGCGCTGAGGAATCCAGGGCGGCAGCGGTGCGTGGGGATAGAGCGTGGATGGAGGCCTATGGTGCGGGACAGGATCGTGGGCATGGGGCGGTGGGTGGGCTGCCTTTTTATCGGGCCACACCGGTTCGGGAACACCTCGCCGCCCCTATATAGTCCGGACGTGATCCAAATAGTTATTTTGATCCCGGGATCATAATAGTGTTGTCCTATATATATATAATGAGGGGGGCACCGCCAGAAGACACAACAAAACATTGTTAGCTGTGTGCGGCGCCCCCCTCCACAGTTTACGCCTCCGGTCATTTTCACGTAGTGCTTAGGCGAAGCCATACGTGGATCACTTCACCATCACCACACCGTCATACTGAAGAACTCTCCCTCGACACTTTACTAGATCAAGAGTTTGAGGGACGTCATCGAGCTGAACATGTGCAGAACTCAGAGGTGTCGTACGTTCGGTGTTTGATCGGTCGAAACGAGAAGAAGTTCGACTACATCGATCAACTGCGTTGTCAAACGCTTCTGCTTTCGGTCTACGAGGGTACGTAGACACACTCTCCCCCTCTCGTTGCTATGCATCTTCTAGATAGATCTTGCGTGAGCGTAGGAATTTTTTGAAATTGCATGCTACGTTTCCCAACAAAAGGGAAGGGTTTGCAGAAGGCAAACGCAATGGAGACACGGAGATTTTTGGCGTGGTTCCGATAGGTGGTGCTATCGTACATCCACATTGATGGAGACTTCAACCCATGAAGGTTAACAGCTGCGCAAGTCCATGGAGGGCTTCACCCATGAAGGGTCCACGAAGAAACAACCTTGTCTATCCCACCATGGCCATCATCCACAAAGGTCTTGCTTCACTTGGGTAGATCTTAACGAAGTAGGCGATCTCCTTGCCCTTACAAACTTCTTGGTTCAACTCCACATCATGACAGAGGCTCCCAAGTGACACCTAACCAACCTAGGAGACACCACTCTCCAAAAGGTAATAGATGGTGTGTTGATGATGAACTCCTTGCTCTTGTGCTTCAAATGGTAGTGTCCCCAACACTCAACTCTCTCTCTCTCTCTCAGATTTGACTATGGTGGAAGAGTTATTTGAGTGGAAAGCAACTTGGGGAAGGCTAGAAATCAAGGTTCAAATGGTAGGAATGGTATCTCTTGATCTCAACACATGAGTAGGTGGTTCTCTCTCAGAAAATGAATGGTGGAAGTGTAGGCACGTTCTGATGGCTCTCTCACAAATGGAGAAGGGGGTGGAGGGGTATATATAGCCTCGACACAAAATCCAACCGTTACACATATTTGACTCATCTTGGTGGGACCGAATGGTTAAACTCGGTGGCACAGATCAGTTCAAAAATGTGAACGTTAGGAATCTCGGTGGGACAGACTAGAACAACTCGGCGGGACCGATGTGCTAGGGCTTAGGGCAAAAATCATCTCGGTGGCGCCGATTGCATCAATTCAGTGAGGCCGAAGTGAAGCAATAAGCAACAGAGAATATGTCAAGCCAACTCGATGAGACCGATTGCATAACTCGGTGAGACCGAAGTAAATGCAACAAGTCACAGAGCGCTGGCAAGGCCATCTCGGTGAGATCGAGATCCGTATAAGTGAGACCAAACTGTTACGGTTTCTAGCAGCGGCTATGTCATATGAACTCGGTGGCTCCGGATAGAAAGAATCGATGGGGCAGAGTTGGATTTTTGGTTTTGGACATATTTGGATGGAGAAAGTGGCTGAGGGTTTTGGAGCAATATCACTAAGCACTTGAGCAAGTAAGCCATTAAGGAACACCTCATCCCCTTTTAATAGTATTGGCTTTCCTATAGACTCGATGTGATCTTGGATCACTAAAATAAAGATGAAGAGTCTTGAGCTTTTGCCAATCTTTATCCTTAGCATTTTGAGGGGTCCACATCTCTAGTCCATGCCATGCCAATCATTGAACATCCTAAAATATTTATCTTCAATCGATATTAGTTCAATGAGCTATATGTTGAATTACCAAAACCACCCAAGGATTAGTTTCACTTTCAATCTCCCCATTTTTGGTAATTGATGACAACTATAGATCAAAGCTTCGACAAATGATAAAATGAATGAAATACATCGTCGCTTTGAGAAGTATGTGATAAACAAGAGCTCCCCCTAAATTTGTGCATTATTTGAAACTTGTGTTTGAATGCAAATGCACAATCGATTAGGATCATGGGTCACTCTTCCATGTCCCATACATCTTGGTGGAGCTCACAAAATGATATGAGTGAAATAACATGCACTCATCACCAAATACATAAGTGAATGATCATACATCAATAATCATAGAGATATAGGCATGAGTCACACATTAAGCATAGTATGATCAATCACACAACCACACAAAGTATCTCATGAGCATAAAACAATAAGTAGCACCAATCAAATGGGAAAATAGCAACGATAATAAAAACCAGTGAGCAAAAGAACGAGACACTCTCCCTCTCAAAGCCTATGATATATACATTTTCTCCCCCTTTGGCAACAAGTTACCAAAAAGCTTGAAAAAGTATAGTGTTATACGACATTCTAGGCGCGATCTCTGGGAGCTCCTTAAGGGGTCTTCTGGCTTGTTGCTCCAGTGTGCGTAGATGGCGTTGAGAGAACTACTTCTGCAAATTCCTCAGCCGATGTCTGCTGAGCTGGTGGTGTTGATACTGGGCGTGGCATTGTAGGAGTGGCGGCAGGTGCCGAGTGAGTATTCCTGGTGTCTGCTACGGGCATAGCTGAGGACATGGATGCCCTTGGCACTGTCTGAAATCTCTCAGTAGTAGTGTCCTCATTGCCATCTTCAGCATCATCTCTCAGCTTCTCCACAATAGATTGTATCTCAGTGACCTTGACATCCATATTGTACATCTTATCATCTACTATCCACTCTAAGCTCTCCTGGTTCTTGGCTAAGTTGTCTAGACTTTGCTCGATCCTCAGTGTTGCTTATAGCAGATATGTCATTTGGTCTTGCTTTGCCTTGAGATTGGCTATTGGGGGCATTGGGTGCATTGGCTGCCTTTTCTGCTGTTGTTGCCTCAACCTTCTCTTGAGCCTCAACTGAAGTAGGATAGGAAGCATCCATCACCACTTCATCGTCTTCAAACTTTGGCCGAAGAGGAAGGTTTTCACTGTCAAGTAGATATGTATTTGTACCAACCTTGGAGTTGATAAGCATCTGAATGTGTGGTGCATATCCACATGACCTCTTCTGTTCAGTATATGTCCTTTTGATTATCTCAACAATCAAGCTCATGACTTTGAATTTCTGTGGGACGTCAAACAAGTGGAGCAAGTTGATGGAGTGGCCACAAATCATTCTCTCATCTCCAGATTTGGGCAATAGAGTGTGCCTCAAAATATAGTTTATGGTGGCCAAACCAGCAAGCAAATAATATATTGATCCAAACTTATGAGTCCCCAAATCCTTGTTAGGAATGGTCTTGTACATATGTGCCATAGTGGTGTGATCCATCCTGGGTTTCCCATAGACATCAACATCATTTTCATATTCCTCTGTGGCTAATGAGAGCAGACCACTCAGAGATAGATGACTGGTATGTAGTGCCCTCAGTCATCCACACAATTCTGCCATCCGGATAAAAATGTGTTGTGGAGTAGAATTGCATTACCATCTCATCATTCCATTTTGTGATCTTTTGTCCAACAAAAGCATCAATTCCAGTAAGTCTGAAGCTCTCATGAACATGGGGGAAGTAGTCTTCATTTGCATCAATATACTTCCAATCCACCCACTTCATGTTTCTTATGATGGGCTTCTTGTCGAGTAGCACTATCTCATAGAAATCTTGTTGTTCACAGGTATGGAAATGTTGGGGAACGCGGTAATTTCAAAAAAATTCCTACGCACAAGCAAGATCTATCATGGTGATGCATAGCAATGAAAGGGGAAGAGTGTTTTCCACATACCCTCGTAGACTGCAAGCGGAAGCGTTATGAAAACAATGTTGATGTAATCGTACGTCTTCACGATCCGACCGATCCTAGTACTAGAAGTACGGAACCTCCGCGATCTGCACACGTTCAGCTCAATGACGTCCCACGAACTCTCGATATAACAGAGTGTCGTGGGAGAGCTTCATCAACACGGCGGTGTGATGATGGTGATGATGAAGTTACCGGCGCAGGGCTTTGCCCAAGCACTACGACGATATGACCGAGGTGGATTATGGTGGAGTGGGAACCGCACACGGCTAAGATAGTTGTCTGTTGTGTGTTCTAGGGTGCCCCCTGTCGGTGTCAAAACCGGTGGATCTCGGGTAGGGGGTCCCGAACTGTGCGTCTGAGGTTGATGGTAATCAGGAGACAGGGAACACAATGTTTACCCAGGTTCGGGCCCTCTCAATGGATGTAAAACCCTACATCCTGCTAGATTAATATTGATGAGTATGGGGGTTACAAGAGTTGATCTACCACGAGATCGTAATGGCTAAAACCCTAGAAGTCTAGCCTATCTGATTATGATTGTCTAGTCCCTCTACGGACCAACCCCTCTGGTATATAGACACCGGAGGGGACTAGGGCTGTACAAAGTCGGTTACATAGAAAGGAAATAATACACCCGGCTGCCTAGCTTGTCATCCACGCAAAGGAGAGTCCTATCCGGACACGGGAGAAAGCCTTCTATATTGTATCTTCATGGCCCAATTGTCCGGCCCATATAAACAGTCCGAACGCCCGAGAACCCCCTTGTCCAGGACTCCCTCAGTAGCCCCTGAACATGGCTTCAATGACAAGGTGTTCGGCACGCAGATTGTCTTCGGCATTGCAGCACGGGTTCCTTCTCCGTATACTCCAACGAATATAGTCTTCGAACAACGACCGTGTCCGGATCTGCAAAACAAGTACCACACACCCCCGTAGAGATTATAATATTTCACGAGTCCCATCTGCTAACAACTTTTTGTAACGTGATATCACGTCCCTGCCCGATTATTATTTTGAACCGTTTTTTGGCCTGCCGCTTTGTATTTCGAGATGCGGTTTTATTGGCACGTCTTGTTAAAGCACAGATCGTGTCCCCTTATTGTGGGGTCCTCATCAATACAGTTATGGGTAATCCAACCGTGCCGCCTGCACGACCCCTAGGGAATAGGCGAGTTTCCTGGCGAGTGGGGAGACGTTTGATATTCATCGTCTTTATAAGGAGATAAGGATTCATCTCTTCCACCCACGCCTTCTCTCCTTCCGCCTACCCACTCTTGAGCTCCAGTGCCCAAGTTCTCATCCTTCCTCCCCCAAGAAAGCACTCCAACCATGTCCGGAGCGCAAGGCAAGTGGATGGCTGAAACACCCACAATGCGGCTATATCTCCCACGTGTCGGGGCACGACTTAGAGGCATAGCCGCATGGTAGTTTTGTCGCAAGAGGGGTAATCTTCACACAATCCCATGTACTAAATAAGAAAGGGATAAAGAGTTGGATTACACTCGCCACTTCACACAATACATAAATAATTCATACACCATCCAAATACACTCAAAGACCGACTACTGTCAAATCCGAATAAAATGGAAGATAAACCCTAAATGCTAGACCCCGATCATCCTGACTGGGCTCCACTACTGATCATCAAGAAACGAAATGTAGTAACGACCCAGATCCTCGTCGAACTCCCACTTGAGTTCGGTAGCATCACCTACACTAGTATCCTCGGCACCTACAACTGTTTGGAAGTATCCGTGAGTCACGAGGACTCAGCAATCTCACACCCGCGAAATCAAGACTATTTAAGCTTATGTGTAGGAGAAGGTAGTGAGGTGGAGCTGCAGCAAGCACTAAGCATATATGGTGGCTAACATACACAAAGCAGAGCAAGAAGAGAAGCAACGCAACGGTCGAGAAGCTAGAAGTGATCAAGAAGTGATCCTGAAACTACTTACGTTCAAGCATAACACAAGACCGTGTTCACTTCCCGGACTCCGCCGAAAAGAGACCATCATAGCAACACACACGGTTGATTCTTTTTAATTAAGTCAAGTGTCAAGTTCTCTACAACCGGATATTAACAAAATCCCATCTGCCACATAACCGCAGGCACGGCTCTCAAAAGTTTATACCCTGTAGGGGTGTCTCAACTTAGCACATCACAAGCTCTCATGGTCAACAGAGGATATTCCTTCTCCCGGGAAGACCAGATCAGTCTCGGAATCCCGGTTACAAGACATTTCGACAATGGTAAAACAAGACCAGCAAAGCTGCCCGATGTGCCGACAAATCCCGATAGGAGTCGCATGTATCTCGTTCTCAGGGCACACCTGATGAGACATCCTACGAGTAAAACCAACCCTCAAGTTTCCCCGAGGTGGCCCTGCAGTCTACTCGGTTTGGACCAACACTTAGAGGAGCACTGGCCCGGGGGGTTAAAATAAAGATGACCCTTGAGTCTGCAGAACCCAAGGGAAAAGGCTTAGGTAGGCAACTGTAAAACCAAGGTTGGGCCTTGTTGGAGGAGTTTTATTCAAGGCGAACTATCAAGGGGTTCCCATAACACCCAACCGCGTAAGGAACACAAAATCAAGGAACATAACACCGATATGATGGAAACTAGGGCGGTAAGAGTGAAACAGAACACCAGGCATAAGGCCGAGCCTTCCACCCTTTACCAAGTATATAGATGCATTAAAGTACATGAGATATAACAATGATATCCCAACATATCCATGTTCCAACATGGAACAAACTTCAGCTTCACCTGCAACTAGCAACGCTATAAGAGGGGCTAAGCAAAAGCGGTAACATAACCAAACAACGGTTTGCTAGGAAGATGGGTTAGAGGCTTGACATGTCAATATGGGAGGCATGATATAGGAAGTGGTAGGTAGCGCGACATAGCGATAGAACGAACAACTAGCAAAGCAAAGATATGAGTGATTTCGAGGGTATGGTCATCTTGCCTGCAAAGTTCTCAGAGTTGCCGAAAGCTTGATCCTCGTTAGCGTACTCAACAGGTTCCTCGTTCATGTACTCGTCTCCCGGCTCTACCCTAGGCAAGAACACAAACAATGGAACAACAATCAATCACGGTGCAATGCACAAGCAACATGATGCAAAACATGGCATGATATGCAAGCTATGATATGCAATGCATATGCGTGCTCCAGAAGGACAAGAATGATCAAGGCATCAACTTGGAAAACCAAGTATGCCACTGGAAAGATGAGGTGATTTCGGTCGAAATCAATATAAGGATCACCGGAAACGGATGCACGGTTTGCAAAAGGCAAGCAAAACAAGAATGACGCAAATCTGTGATTAACAGCATGATGCCACTTAGAATGCAACAAGAAACTAAGCTACTACACTCCAACATAGCAACAAAGCACATGGTAGTGATGTACAAGAGATGCTTGACAAAACATGAACACTGATCTTCGGCTAAAACACACTAGAACAGGTTCAAACAAGCATGGCAAAAGTTCAAGAGATATAAGCTTCACAGACTTGGTGAAAATACTAACATGTCAAAAACAACGTCAGGAAGCCATGTTTAGAGCAGGAAAACAACATGCTACAGGAACATATCATAGCAAAACAAGGCATGGCATGATTCTACTAAATGCATAGAACAAAAGTCCCTTACTGAACATGATCCAAAAGGCACAGAAGATATGATGGCACCCATGTAAACATAGCAAGTTTTATTAACGGTTTCAGACTTAGAAGAAAAACAAAGCAAGGCATAACTAGATTCATGATAGCAACTTTGCGAGCTCATGCCACTCACCAGAAAGCATTGCATGACAACACAAGCATACCAATAGCAAGATGACATGTTCATGAAGCTAACCATGGCAAGAGCAAGTACATAGGATGCATGGATCACTAGCAACAACCATGGCAATATGGATTAACATGTTAACAATCTGCCAGGAACATTTTATAGCAAAAGTAGAGCAAGAAAAAGACATGCTAGAGCACTCCATAATTTCAACCAGGGGCATGAATGGATAGAGAATAACCACATGTTCAAAACATCCTTACTGAAGTATCTCAAGATAGGGGTGTCCAAATGAGGTGTGGTTTTAGCCCACACAATCGTGATCCGACAACGGAGGACATGGAGGTGGTTTAGATGGGTTATTGGGCTGTTTTGGAGGGGTGTTGGGCTGAAACACAAAAGAGGCTTTTGCGGTTGCCCGATTAACCGTTGGGGCATCAAACGGCCTCCAAATGGAATGAAATTTGACAGGCGTTCTCGGTGATGTACCAAGGCCACTTGATAAATCTCGGCTCATTCCGAGAACGTTTAACTCCCGCTCACCAAAAGAGACAAGAGGGGTGCGCCGGTGCATGTGGGAGTGTCGGATTGCGAAACAGACAATGGGGAAAATGCTCAGATGCATGAGACGAACACGTATGCAAAAGAGAAGCACATGATGACATGATATGAAATGCATGACATGAACAAAATACAAAACAAAGACAAAAACCCAACCACGAAGGGAATCTCATAACATAAACCGAAAATGGCAAAATTTGGAGTTACAAATATGGCAGGTTACATCCGGGGTGTTACAATGGCCTCCACCGTCAAGGAGAAGGACATCACCCAACTTCGGGAGGCCGGATATTTGTCCAGGGAGATCGCCCATCGCCTTCCTGATAAGGGACAGATCATCCCCACTCTGGAACCCTATGAGAGGGTCGTGTTCATCCCTCATTTCATCCGCGGGCTGGGATTTCCTCTCCACCTATTCGTTCGCGGACTCGTGTTCTATTATGGGCTGGACTTCCACGATCTTGCCCCCAATTCCTTCCTCACCATCTCAGCGTTTATCGTCGTGTGTGAGGCCTTCCTCCGCGTCGCTCCCCACTTCGGACTGTGGTTGAAGACCTTTAATGTGAAGCCGAAGGTGGTGGGCAGCAAACACGCGGAATGTGGAGGCGCCATGGTGAGAAAAATGTCCAACGTCCCGTGGCCCAAAGGCACCTTCGTGGAGACCGTCAAGGGGTGGCAGAAGCTGTGGTTCTATGTCACTGAGCCCCACGACGCTGCCTGGGCCACGGCTCCCGAATTCAAGTCCGGGGCCCCAATGCGGCTTACCTCCTGGCAGGAGAAGGGCCTGGATTGGTCTTCGTCGGATGAGTTGACTACACTTCAGACGCGCATCAGGAGCATGATGGACAAGAATGCCAAGCTCGTCGATGTGATTCAGGTGATGCTAATTCGCCAGATCCTTCCATGCCAGAACCGGGCTTGCCGTCTATGGGAGTTCAATCCGGCCAAGCAGAAGACCCTGCGACACTTCTTCGGAACTATGCACGAGGAGATCTGGAAGGTGCTCTTCAAGGCCAACGAGACATGGTCGGAGACAACCGAGGACTGCAGACACAATCTGGCCCATCCCGCCAGTTCAGTAAGTATTCCATGCTTCAAGGTGTATCTCTTTCTGGCATGCTCAAGGAGGATGTCCCAACTTCCCTATTTTGCCTTTTCAGGGTTGCACGAAAAGGTGGGGTGGATTTGGTGTTCGGCTCCACTGCCCAAGGAACCAGCCATCCCGCTTTTGATGAAGATGTTGGTTCCGACGCCCTACGTGGTGCCGGAGAAGAAGGCAAAAAAGAAGGCCAAGGGGACTAGAGGAGGCCTCCGTCCCAAGAGTACTTCAGACGCGGCGTCCGAGATGCCGAAACTCACTCCGTCGCCGAAGCCGACGAGGAGGAGGAAGAGGATGAAGAAAGCAACTTCCCCCTCCCCGAGGGGGGAAAGAAGAGGGTGGCCTCCATAGATCTGGAGGCGGAGGCGTCCGAGAAGGGAAAGGCTTCCCTCGCGAATAGCTCCGCGTGGGACGTCGATAGCAGCCCAGAGCGGCGCCCTCGAAGCAAGCCCCTGGCCGAATCGTGAGTATCCGAAGATCCGAAGATCCTGAAGTATTCATACATCCTCCTCTTTCACCTCATAATTCTAACATGTTGAATCATGTATTTCCAGTCTGACTCGTTCCGCCCTCGAGCGATCCTCGTCTACGGGGAACTCGCTAGATCCAAAGGTGATGGACAGTGGGTCCCTTCCAACGGCCTCCTATCGCAAGGCTACAAACGATGTGGAGGTGTTGTCCCAAAGGACCCACGGCCTGGGAGAGATGCAGGAGGTCATCAAGATGACGCCCGAGGGCGTGACCTCGGTCGCTGAACCCATGGGGGGAGCAAACCCCCATGGAGACCGGTGGTGGGGGCTATGTTCAATTCGCCCCCCGGCCGGATGCAGTCCCGGAGACCTATACGGCTCCGGAATCCGGCCAGCAGCCTCCTTCATTGGAAGGAGGTGTCCCATTACACCGGCGACCTCTGTCCAACCAGAGGCGCCGGATACTCTACTGGAGGCGCTGCGAAGCGCTTCCATCGTTGAGGAACACCGTACCCTCATGGGTGCGGTGATTGAGAAGATTCAGTCTGCGAAGAGCGGACTGACCGAAGCATGTGCGAGCCTTCTAATAGGTTTTGAGGTAAGCGCTGCATTTATGTGAAAAGAAAATTATAGTATAGACAGTAGCCCCTGAGACTCTGTACGGTGTTCGGAAAGAAAAGAAGAATAGAGGATCAAATAGCCATTCGCAGGAAACTAATCATACATGTCTTTGTGAGTGAGCAGGCGTCGCTGCTGGCTACGACTTCTCATGCTGCCGAAGTCTCCGGACTGAAGCAGAAGCTGGAACGAACCAAGGAAGAGCTCGGCCATGCGAAAAACCACCTGGAGAATACCCAAGGTATGTGATGATATTGTGTATGTCCGGAAGGGATGAATAATGTAGGCTGATCACAGTTCCATGCCATTTATTAGGGGCGGCGACTGAGGTAGAGGCCCTCAAAAAGGAGCTGGCCGAGGCCGAGGAGAGAGCGGTAAATGAAAAGGCCGCCCGAGAGAAACATGAGGCCAGGGTTGGTGAGGTCCAGCAGGAGCTCAAGGACGTAGTAAAGAAATGCAAATCCTTGGAGCGCCAGAATGCGTACCAAGAGTCTGAACTCACTAAGGCCTGCCAAAGCGCACAAGAGGCCCGAGCCGAAGCCCAAGGCGCCCTCTGGGAGATCCAGGAGGCCAAGAAGATCGCGGCGGGTAAGGCTTTCATTATGCAAAGCAAGTATGTGAGCCCGAGGTATCTCTTACTGACTCGGATTTGGAGTTCTCCAGGGGCGTTTGCGGATTTGCCGCGCAGTGTTTCTGACGCTGCGGAATTTTTCTGGGCCGAAGAGGGGAGCTAAACGGAGAAGATGTTCTTGTCGCAATACCTTGCACCAGAACATCCGGTGCCCTTTAACGACCAGCTAAAACAGTTGGTCGAGCTACATGGCCGAACTAGCCATGAAGGATTTAATAATCCGGCTGTGGCCTGCAGAAGCTATACCCGGCAGCTACTTCGGTCTCGTGAAGCGGCTGGTCAGTGCCTACCCGCGGCTTGATGACATCAAACGGTTGGTCTGCATAGAAGGTGCGCGGATGGCTTTCACCCGCATCAAGATACAATGGGCGAAGATGAATGCCCTCAAGCTCGCGACCGAAGAACCGCCTGCGGGCAAGGAGCATTGCACGCCCGAGCGGTATTTTGAAGATGTTCTGAAGGGATCCCGCATTGTGGCGGAGCAATGTGCTAAGGACAAAATTTTCGAATGAATACATTCATGTAATCCCGCCCTGTATGATAAAAACAAGGCTTGATATGTAATATAATGCTTTGCTGTTTTGTTTAGTTAAAAAATTTAGCTCCTGTGCGGCCGTTTTTATCAAATCTGAGAGTTGGCCAGTCGTCGGCTTCAGCTCCCACATAGGTAGTACGGGGGTGTTCGGGATGAATCTAAACATGCTTTATACAAGAGTTTGGTCCTTAAAGGAGGTGTTTAGCGCAACGAACCAGGCAATCGGACTATGTGGCTTTATTACCCTCACTTAGCCATAGGAGTTTGACAATGAAAATGTAGGCGCAGCCCCTAGTGTCCAGACTAGGGTGTTGTAAACACCTGATCGGATGAGAACCAATTCGTCGTGTGATGTGGGGAAAATCGCTAAAGATTTGAAATCTCTGAAGAGCTGACTGGCTCACGCCGGATAAACTGGGACACAATCACAGTAGTTCTCGCTTTACTACCTTAGCCGATATAGCGGAACGTAAGGTAGTAAGCACAGGAGCCGGGCAACCCAACTATTGACCAAAGACATGATTCGGAGCTAATGCATATAATGCTAAATTCGGGGTGCCGAACTATACTATAAAAGTGTTCGGACTTGTTGCCATAGTGTGGGGAGCAATAAAACCCCTGGTGGATCACGACGTACCAAGGTGTACGGATGCAGATTAAAATAGCAAAAATGAAAATAAAGAAGAAGAAGGTGCCACGTATGTTGGGCTGCAAACTGTTTCCATTATAATTTTAATTAATATGTCAAAGCGTACGTGAACAAAAAATTGTGAGAAGCGACAGTGGCTATTTGACATGCCAGGACCAAGGAGGAGCTGCGTACGGGTCCTGAAAACAGGTAGAGTGATCGCCAAGAGGGACATCTAGAGATTCCCCCGCACGTCTATGCTACTTGCCACCTTGCTGTGTCCGTTCTTCGAAAGGACCGATTATGAGGCCGGCAAGAGGGACCTGCGGATAGGAAACCTAAGGAGGGAAAAAATAAAATGTGAAAGTATGCGTGTCCAGGGGCGGTTGAGCGTTATTATGGATCACAATCTAGTTATGCCTCTGTCTATGCCCATGGTACTTTGAGTGCGTAGTTATGTACGCGCGGCGCGAACGCTGCCACTTGGTGTGGTCTGGGACGGAGGCCGAATTGCTAGTTGAGCTATTGACAAGCTGAGCTTCCTGGCGCATGGTAATCCGGACTCGTTTGACAGTGTCCGGGAGTACGGCTGCCGAATTAAGGTTCTGTTTGCGGAGGGCGCTCTGTACTTCTGTTGCCCGGGCAGTGGTGTGCTCCTCAGTACGGAGGGAGCGCTCCGTATTTCCATTGACTGTTATGACACCACGTGGACCGGGCATCTTGAGCTTGAGATAAGCATAGTGCGGCACCGCATTGAATCGGGCAAACACAGTTTGTCCGAGCAATGCGTGATAGCCACTGCGAAGGGGACGATATTGAAGATTAACTCCTCGCTTCAGAAGTTGTCCGGAGATCCAAAGACGACCTCCAATGTGATTGAGCCCGAGCAGCGGGCCTCTACCCCTGGTATAACTCCTTTAAAGGTGGTGTTGGTGGGCTTGATCCTTGATGGTTCGATGCCCATTGTGCGCACTGTATCCTGGTAAAGTAGGTTGAGGCTACTGCCGCCGTCCATGAGGACTCGTGTGAGATGAAATCCATTCATTATTGGATCGAGGACCAGTGTGGCTGACCGCCATGACGGATACTGGTTGGATGATCCCTATGATCAAAAGTGATCGGGCATGAGGACCATGGGTTGAATTTTGGGGCGACTGGCTCTACCGCATAGACGTCCCTGAGCACGCGTTTGCGCTCCCTCTTGGGGATATGGGTGGCATATATCATGTTCACTGTTTTAATTTGTGGAGGAAACTTCTTCTGTCCCCCTGTGTTTGGTGGACGGGGCTCCTCGTCGTCGTTCTCGCTTTGCGACCCCTTCTCTTTGTCTTCGACATTTAACTTGTCGGCCTATTTGAAGACCCAACAACTCATGTGGGTATGATTGGCTGGTTTATCCGGGGTGCCGTGGATCTGACATGGGCGATCGAGTATGCGGTCCAGGATGGAAGGGCCATGATTATTTCTTTTATACGACTTCTTTTGCTGACCAGACTTGGAGCCACTGAATCCGGCGTTGACCGTCGTGTCCTCGGTATTATCACCGTTGCATTAACGTCTATGTTTGCTGCGTCGGGGCTTGCCGTTGTTGTTTCTGGCTTCCGAAGTGCCAGGTTTGCTTATACTATTATTACTACGGGCTAACCAACTATCTTCGCCCACGCAAAAGTGGGTCATGAGTGCTGTGAGGGCTGCCATAGATTTCGTTTCTTCTTTGCCGAGGTGTTGAGCGAGCCATTCGTCCCGTATGCTATGTTTAAATGCCGCCAGGGCTTCAGCGTCCAGACAGTCGACGATCTGGTTCGTTTTGGTTAAGAATCAAGTCCAGAATTTCCTGGCTGGCTCTCCGGGCTGTTGGATTATGTGACTTAAGTCGTCGGCATCCGGAGGTCAAACATATGTACCTTGGAAGTTGTCAATGAAGGCTTCTTCCAAGCCCTCCCAGCTGCCAATAGAGTTTCCAGGTAGGCTGTTCAGCGAGTGTTGGGCTGACCCCTTGAGTTTTAGGGGCAGGTATTTGATGGCATGAAGATCATCGCCGCGCCATGTGAATATGGAGGATAAAGTCTTCAATCCATATCGCAGGATCTGTGGTTCCATCATATGATTCGATATTGACGGGTTTGAACCCTTCTGGGAATTCATGTTCCATTACTTCATCAGTGAAGCAGAGGGGGTGTGCGGTGCCTCTATGTCGGGCCAGGTCGCGACGTACTTCGGATGGAGTCCGTCTGTGATTTTCGGCTCAAACGTAACTATACTTGCCATGTTCGGCTCAATAGCCGTCGTCGCGCGTCGGGGCATGCCCCCGTGATACATAGATTGATCTGGCCGGACCTGCTTTATCCTTCAGGCCCTGCCGGAGATCATATGTGTATCTCTGAATAGTTTTGTCTTTATAGTGAGGTGGTACGGGCTGGTGTTCGGCTTGGGTTGTTGCTTTGTCCCGACCACGTGGTGGTCGGTCAGCCACATTGTGCGCTGATGGCACAGGCTCCAATGCCTCGTCATCGAATTGAGGTAATAATTTGCGCTTCGGGTAGATTTTGAGTGGTCGCTTGAGGCCGTATTCCTCGGCTTCCAAGACGTTAGTCCATCTGTCATTCAGCAGGTCTTGATCAGCTTGAAGCTGTTGGTGCTTCTTTTTCAGGCTCCTTGCAGTGGCTATTAGCTGGCGCTTGAAGCGCTCCTGCTCGTGAGGTTCCTTAGGCATGATAAAATCCTCGGTGCCGAGGCTCGCCTCATCCTCGGACAGCGGAAGATAATTACTGTCCTCCGAATCTTCGTGCATGGCCTGTTCACCAGGGCTAACTTGCCCGTCTTCCCGTTCATTTTGTTCGGCAGTTGCCTCAACGGGGTCTTCATTGTCCTCGGCACCGTCCGGAGTGTTATCTTCTCCTGTGCCGGTGTTGCTGTCCTTGCTGCGGTGTGACTTAGAGTGGCGCCGCTAACGTCGGCGCTTTGGTTGTATCTCGGGAGGTTTATCCTTGTCATCGCCGCTATTCTCTTTTGGTGCATCCACCAGGTATACGTCATACGAGGAAGTGGCCGTCCAGCATCCGGTAAATGGCGGGTTTTGGGCCTCTTCTTCTCCGGCATCGTCGTCCATACCGTCGATTTCGTCGGAGCCATAATCGAGCATGTCAGTTAAGTCTTCAACAGTGGCTATTAAGTGGGCGGGGGTGGGAAGCGAAATTCGTCATCAGCCTCCAGTTCGAACCGGATATAATTCGGTCGTGAGTCCCCCACTAAGGAGAGTGTTTTTAATGAGTTTAGCACATCACCTAAAGGCAAGTGCCGGAAGATGTCCGCGGAGCAGAATTTGACGATCGACGGCCGGTCAAGCTCGTCGTGCACGGATGCACATGCTCTGGAACCTGTAGCCAGAAGCATGTCCGAGGTTCTGGCAACATAGATCTTACTTGAGGTTGGGTCTGTGTGCGGCTCCAACGCCGATGAGTCTGCAGCCTCCGTGGCGGGGTTGAGCCTCCCGTCCTCGAATGGCGTGACCTGCTCTGGATCTAGAGCCGAAGCAGTTGCAGGTTCTATCTCCTAGGTGTAGTTCGAGGACAGATTTTGGCCATGTTCATCGTGGTGACAGGGAGCGGCTACTACCACGGTCTTGAATCCATCGAAGATCAAGTCTCCGCGGATGTCCGCGACGTAGTTCAAGCTTCCAAATCTGACCTGATGACCAGGGGCGTAGCTATCGATTTGCTCTAGATGGCCAAGCGAGTTGGCCCGCAGTGCGAAGCCGCCGAACACGAAGATCTGTACGGGGAGGAAGGTTTCTCCCTGGACAATGTTGTTGTGGATGATTGATGGGGCCATCAAACCTCTTGGTGACGGCACAACGGAACTCTCAATGAAAGAACCAATGTCGGTGTCAAAACCGGCGGATCTCGTGTAGGGGGTCCCGAACTGTGCGTCTGAGGTTGATGGTAATCAGGAGACAGGGAACACAATGTTTACCCAGGAGGTAAAACCCTACGTCTTTCTAGATTAATATTGATGAGTATGGGGGTTACAAGATTTGATCTACCATGAGATCGTAATGGCTAAAACCCTAGAAGTCTAGCCTATCTGATTATGATTGTCTAGTCCCTCTACGCACCAACCCCTCTGGTTTATATAGACACCGGAGGGGACTAGGGTTGTACAAAGTTGGTTAAATAAAAAGGAAATAATACAGCCAGCCGCCTAGCTTGTCATCCACGCAGAGGAGAGTCCTATCTGGACATGGGAGAAAGCCTTCTATATTGTATCTTCATGGCCCAATAGTCCGGCCAATATTAATAGTCCGGACGCCCAAGGACCCTCTTGTCCAGGACTCCCTCACCCCCTGCCCCCGTATATAAAGGAGCAAGGGGGGAGGCTAGCCGACCCTTGAGGTGCCCAAGGAGAGGAGGAATCCTCCTCCTAGTAGGAGTAGGATTCATCCTTTCCTAGTCCTACTAGGAGGGGGAAGGAAGGAGTGGGAGAGGGGAAGGAAAGGGGGGGCGCCACCCCCTCCTAGTCCAATTTGGAATCAAGGGGGAGGGGCACGCGGCCTGCCCTGGAAGCCCCTCTCTCTCCACTAAGGCCCATCTAGGCCCACTAGTTCCCCGGGAGGGTTCCGGTAACCTTCCGGCACTCCGGTTTTCTCCAAAATCACCCGGAACACTTCCGGTGTCCGAATATAGCCGTCCAATATATCAATATTTATGTATCGACCATTTAGAGACTCCTCGTCATGTCCATGATCATATCCGGGACTCCGAACAACCTTCGGTACATCAAAACACATAAACTCATAATACCGATTGTCACCGAACGTTAAGCGTGCGGACCCTACGGATTTGAGAACTATGTAGACATGACCGAGACTCATCTCCGGTCAATAACCAATAGCAGAACATGGATGCTCATATTGGCCCCTACATATTCTATGAAGATCTTTATTGGTCAAACCGCATAACAATATACATTGTTCCCTTTGTCATTGGTATGTTACTTGCCCGAGATTCGATCATTGGTATCATCATACCTAGTTCAATCTCGTTACTAGCAAGTCTCTTTACTCGTTTCGTAATGCATCATCCTGTAACTAACTCATTAGTCACATTGCTTGCAAGGCTTATAGTGATGTGCATTACCGAGAGGGCCCAGAGATACCTCTCCGACAATCGGAGTGACAAATCCTAATCTCGATCTATGCCAACTCAACAAACACCATCGGAGACACCTATAGAGCATCTTTATAATCACCCAGTTATGTTTTGACGTTTGATAGCACACTAAGTGTTCATCTGGTATTCGGGAGTTGCATAATATCATAGTCATAGGAACATGTATAAGTTATGAAGAAAGCAATAGCAACAAACTAAACAATCGTAGTGCTAAGCTAACGGATGGGTCTTGTTCATCACATCATTGTCTAATGATGTGACCCCGTTCATCAAATGACAACACATGTCTATGGTCAGGAAACATAACCATCTTTGATTAACAAGCTAGTCAAGTAGAGGCATACTAGGGACACTTTGTTTGTCTATGTATTCACACATGTACTAAGTTTCCGGTTAGTAAAATTCTAGCATGAATAGTAAACATTTATCATGATATAAGGAAATATAAATAACAACTTTATTATTGCCTCTAGGGCATATTTCCTTCAGTCTCCCACTTGCACTAAGTCAATAATCTAGTTCACATCGTCATGTGATTAGTTCACATCTTCATGTGACTAATACCCAAAGGGTTTACTAGAGTCAATAATCTAGTTCGCATCGCTATGTGATTAACACCCAAAGAGTGATCGTGTTTTGCTTGTGAGAGAAGTTTAGACTATGGGTCTGCAACATTCAGATCCATATGTATTTAGCAAATTTCTATGTCTATAATATTCTGCACGGATCTACTCTAGCTAATTGCTCCCACTTTCAATATGTATCCAGATTGAGACTTAGAGTCATCTAGATCGGTGTCAAAAGCTTGCGTCGACGTAACTCTTTACGATGAACTCCTTTATCACCACCATAACCGAGAAATATTTCCTTACTCCTCTAAGGATAATGTTGACCGCTGTCTAGTGATCTACTGCTAGATCACTATTGTACTCCCTTGCCAAAATCATGCTAAGGTATACAATAGGACTGGTACACAACATGGCATACTTTATAGAACCTATGACTGAGGCATAGGGAATGACTTTTCCTTCTCTTTCTATTTTCTGCCATGGTTGGATTTTTAGTCTTTACTCAACTAACACCTTGCAACACAGGCAAGAACTCCTTCTTTGACTGTTCCATTTTGATCTACTTCAAAATCTTGTCAAGGTATGTACTCATTGAAAAAACTTATCAAGCATCTTGACCTATCTCTATAGATCTTGATGCTCAATGTGTAAGGAGCTTCACCGAGGTCTTTCTTTGAAAAACTCCTTTCAAACACTCCTTTATGCTTTCCGTAAAATTCTACATCATTTCCGATCAACAATATGTCACTCACATATACTTATCAGAAAGGCTATAGTGCTCCCAGTCACTTTCTTGTAAATACAGGCTTTAACGCAAGTCTGTATAAAACCATGTGCTTTGATCACTTTATCAAAATATATATTCCAACTCCGAGATGCTTGCACTAGTCCATAGATGGATCGCTGGAGCTTGCACACTTTGTTAGCACCTTTAGGTTTGACAAAACCTTCTTGTTGCATCATATACAACTCTTCTTTAAGAAATCCATTAAGGAATGCAGTTCGACATCCATTTGCCAGATTTCATAAAATGTGACAATTGCTAACATGATTCGGATAGACTTAAGCGTCGCTACGAGTGATAAAATCTCATCGTAGTCAACATATTGAACTTGTCGAAAATCTTTTGCGACAATTTGAGCTTTGTAGATAGTAACACTGCTATCAGGGTCCGTCTTCCTCTTGAAAATCCATTTATTCTTAATGTCTCACCGATCATCGGGCAAGTCAATCAAAGTCCATACTTTGTTCTAATACATGGATCCTATCTCAGATTTCATGCCTTCAAGCCATTTTGCGGAATCTGGGCTCATTGTCGCTTCCTCATAGTTCATAGGTTCGTCATGGTTAAGTAACATGACCTCCAGAACAGGATTACTGTACCACTCTTGTGCGGAATGTATTCTAGTTGACCTACGAGGTTCGGTAGTAACTTGATCTGAAGTTTCATGATCATCATCATTAACTTTCTCGCTAATTGGTGTAGGAATCACTAGAACTAATTTCTGTGATGAATTACTTTCCAATTATGTCGGCGTCCTGGGAACGGGGGTCCCCAGACTTGCCTGCCTGCAGCCCATGGCGTGGCTCTACCAGCGGCCCCCTACAGCCCATCTTCACCAGCAAACACTCAAGACCTCGCGGGGGGCCGAGCCTCGCGAGGCGGACGACGCAAGACCTCCTCGGGGGCAGTCTCACTAGGCTAGCTCGCGACAGACGGAGAGATCAAGGCAAGGGGCACCTCGCGAGGTTCCTGCGATGCAAGCCATTATGACCAGGGTCAGGCGGGCACTAGGCGGGCGCCAGCGCGCACAGTGTCCTGGTTTCCTCTTTGGTGCTAAAGAGGCAACTGTAGGCAAGGAGTCCCGAGGCATCAGGAAAAGGTTTCCATATCGGTGCAACGAGACCAAGACCAGCAGGACCGAGGTCACCATGGATCCCAGGAGGGCGTCACCACCAGAGCCTTTGGTAGGCGAAGACCGCCTTTTGTCAGGATAACGTGTACTAGTTGTCCCCCTTCAAACTGGCCGTTGTGGGATCCCTTCCCGCCTAATATTTGGGAAGAGGACCAGGGCCCTATAAATAGGACTAGCCAGCACCGTAGGGAAGGATTGGGTCTGGGAGTGGATCATTCATATCACCCTCAACCACACAAGCTCACCAAGCACAAGAGCACCTCTCCTCAGGAGGCTGTTCTTCCCTTGTACTTGTTCATCCTCAGCCCAAGAGGGAATCCACCACACAACACTAGAGTAGGGTATTACACCACATCGGTGACCCGAACCAGTATAAATCTTGTGTCCCTTTGATCTGCGAGTTCGATGCGCTGAGCCTTGAGATTGCGGTGATGGTGAGTACAAGGGGGAGGAGAGATCTTCGTGCGCACCCCAGTGTTCAAACCTCAAGGGTTTTGCCGGAACCCGAAATCTGACATTTGGCGCGCCAGGTAGTGGTGCGCTGAAGCTTTCCTTCCGTTGAGTTCCACCGCTCCACCGCATCCATGTCAGACGCACGTCGAGCCCGCATCGAGCGGCTGGCTGCCCTCGCCGCTTGTGTCGCTCAGATAGCCCCTGTTGGCAGGCCTCCTCGTCGTTCTCCATCTCCTGTCGCCAACGCCGCCACTGGCCCGGCGGGAAACGAGTAGCAAGCGTCCTCACTGCACCCTTCTGTGCGGCGGGACGGCCACACCGCCACTCCATCGCTGACCGCGGCCGGCTCATCGTCTCACACTCGCCACACGCCCACAGACGCACAGGCCACGCTGCTCATGGCACGCGAGCTTCTGCGCTACCACCCGGTTGACGATCTCTACGAGGACTGGCTGGACTGCATCGCCGAGCTCATCAGCGCTGCTAGAGGCTCTCCTGCACCATCCCTCTCGCTGCCTCGCCCACCTCCGGCCGTGGGCGACGTAGCTCACGAAGCGCCACCGCCCCCTCCGCGTACGGATGGTGTCCTCGCCCCAAGACGTACGGTCCCACAGCGTGATCCGCTACGCCGCGTGCCCGCGCACGAACAAGGAAGTCGCCAAGAGGTTCCCCGGCCACAAGAAAACGCACCAACGCTCCCGGCGCCACCACGACAAGACCGCGTGCCGCCTGCGGCGGTGGTGCGCGGACATCAAGGGCAGGCTCCGCCCCTACAGAGGGCCCCAGTGGCCACCGCAGGCTGCCACGCCTTCGCTCCTGAGCTGCGCACCATCGTTTGGCCAGGCAAGTTCAAGCCGGATCTGCCTCCGCGCTACGACGGCACCCCCGACCCCTCGGAGTTCCTGCAGCTCTACGAGCTGAGCATCGAGGCAGCCAATGGCGACAAAAAGGTCATGGCGAACTGGTTTCCCATGGATCTCAAGGATGGCGCCCGCTCATGGCTCCTGAACCTGCCCGCGGGATCAATCTCCTCCTGGGATGAGATGCGCGACCACTTCATCGCCAACTTCCAGGGTACTTGCGACCGCCTTTCGGCCGCGGGTGACCTGCGCCCCATCAAGCAATAGCCGAGAGAAACCCTGCAGAAGTACATCCAGCGCTTCAACGGCGTTTGACTCAAGATCCCCAAGGTGACGGACAAGGCCATCATCTCAGTGTTTTCCGATGGCGTCCGCGACATCAAGATGAAGGAGGAGCTCGCCATCCATGCGGAGTTATGCATGACTCTGGAGCTGTTCAACATAGCAACCAAGTGTGCAAGAGCTCAGGAGGGGCGCCTTTCCCTCCTCGAGCTCCCAACTATCGACCCGAAGGAGAAGAAAGCCAAGGCCAAGGACCGGAAGCACAAGGGAGTGGCCGTGCTCGCAGCTGAGCCGGATACGAAGCGCGGCCGGGACCAACCCGAGTCGTCCAAGAGCAGCCATCCATTATGCACCTTCCACAACGTACACAGCCACAACACCAACGACTGTCAAGAGCTCAGGGCCATTCAAGATGGACGCTTTGGTCGACGCCCCGAGCGCAATGATCGGGGCTACGGCCGAGGAGGGGGACGAGGTGGAGGATGCTGGGACGAGCGCGGCCCCCGCCAGGAGTGGCGCGACCGGCCTCGTGAGGACCACTGGCAGGAGCAGCCTCGTGAGGGCGCCTGGCGCGATCAGCTTCGCGAGGACCGTCCTTAGGGCAATCCTGGCCTCCCTCCGCTGCTGCCACCACCAAGAAGGAATGACGACCGCCATCAGGACGAGGGGGCTGGGGCTTCCAGGAGCCACGCGCCATCGCTTGCATCTTGGGTGGAGCTCAGGCCCTAGAATCTCAGCGTATCTTCAAGAAGTTTGCTCGCGAGGTGAACGCAACCCTTCCTAGGCTCGAGGCCACGCGCCCGCTTAGGTGGTCCAAGTACGCCATCACCTTCAGCTCGGCGGGCCAGCTCAAGTGCGCGGTAACCGCCGGCGTCCTCCCGATGCTCTGTTCACTCGTCATCAGCAATGTCCAAGTCACCAAGACCCTCATCGACGGAGGTGCGGGGCTCAATGTCCTGTCTGTCGAGACGTTCAACAGCCTTCCAGTGCCCTATGATCAACTGCAGCCCACCAAGCCCTTCTCAGGAGTGACTGACGGCTCCACCACCCCGATAGGGCAGGTCCGCCTCCCTGTCACCTTCGGATAGCGTGACAACTACCGCACTAAGCTCATTGACTTTGAAGTTGCTCACATCCGTCTGCCGTACAATGCCATCCTCGGGTACCCAGCATTAGCCAAATTGATGGCAGTAACCCACCATGGCTACAACGTCCTCAAGATGCCAGGAAGCGGCGGGAACATCACAGTCCCCTACGAAGAAAGAGACGCGGTGTGCTCCCTCAAGCATGCCTTCCAGGCCGCAGCAATCGAAGACCCTGACAGCAAGGGCGCGTACCCTCCTGAGGCCACCCCCAAGAAGAAGAAGCAACTACTCCGCACAGGGCCTCAGGGGAGCGGTGCCACATCAGGATCGTCTCCCGCACCTGGGGTGCCTCCCTCCCTCGCATAGGAAGGCGCACCTGGCGCCCTCCTCAGGCAGGGCTCGGGGGCTCTGTTATGGAGGGCCTCAGACATGGCCAACATCACGAGGGAGGCGCTCGGGCACCACATGGAGGCGTGCTACGCGGCACGTTTCCCTCAGGAGGGCACCGGGAGAGGAGCGCCTGGCACTCAGGAGTTCATCGTCAAGACCACCCAGGAGCTTCAAGAAGCATGGGCAATACGCGGCGACCGCCGCCCACCTGGTGCAGCTCCCCATCCAGGCGAGGGTGGCAAGCTACGCATCTGCATCAACATCCCAGGGATCAACAAGGCCGCATCACAGGAGCGCTTCTGGCCTTCGCGCGCTGGTCGGTGCGAGGGTCCACCTCATAGCTACGTTCGCATGACGTTTGGCCTGCATAATGTGGCAGCCGTCTTCTAGCGCAACCTACGAAGCATCCTGGCAACCCAGGAGGCCAGGCATCACGTGGTCCTGGCAGAGATGGAGATGGTCCTCAGGGAGCCACCTGAGCCCCCAGAGCCTCCCGAGGCTCAGGGCCTTGGTGGCTCGTGAGGAGCGACTTCTTCAGCGCGCGCCTTCAGCTACCCCAGCGCTCCTTCGACAACAAAACTAGGTGACATTTTCCAAGTTCATTCAGCTGGGAGCGTCCCTCGGGCTGCATTATTCCCAGGTCGCATGGGCCTGTCCCTGCGGCGTCTATCGTCTTGCATCTTTAGCTCACCTTACCGGGGGCGCCCCTCGGGCTGCATCATCCCCAGGCCGCTCGGGTCTGTCCCAGTGGCATGTATCGTTCTCACATCTATCTAAGCTAGCTGGTTCCTGCATGAGTTATTTATAGTCATCACCTGCTTGATTGCCACCCACCACGGGAGCCACGCGCTGATCATTTTTCTTTAGGATCCTTCGCATGAGGAGACTAGGCACGGCGCCTATGCTCGGGTCCGTCCCTGCAGCGTTGATAAACCCAACGGCTGAGCTCTGTCTGCCGGGCCGGCCCCGTTCACGTCACCTCCTGGGGTTGTTGGTTCTTGGCCTCCTCATGTGATAGCCTCAGGAGATCTGCTCGGCGCAGGTTGCCTAACCATCTCGCAGGACAACCACAGCCATTAAGAACCAAGACCAGGCGCAACCCGCCTTGAGGTAGGGCCTCATGAGTCCTGCGCTGGCTCACGGGTGCCTAGACACACCTCATCCAGCCCTGCCGTGCAAGCCACGTGTCAGGGCGGGGCTGTACACGCCCCGGGGGCTCCACTCAGAGGGAGCCCTCACCCACGCACCAGTGGAAGCACCATGCTCCGTGCTGGCAGTCGACACTGCCGAGGAGTGACTATGCCCGTGCAAGTGCGGAAGCGCTATGCTCCGCGCTGGTGATAAACAACTAAGGGCGGCCTCCTGGCCGTATCAACCTCAGGGAGCCTCCGAACTCAGTGTCTAGCCTAATCGCAACACCTGCCCTCGGGAGAGTCGCACGAGGGGGCTGGGCACGGGGGCTGTGCTCGTGTCATGCCCAAGCGTACACCACCCTACCAGGTCCCTCAGACCTTGTCGTCGCACGCCCTCCCAAGCGGAGCCAAGGTATGAAGGTCGTTTGGACGTCAAGGGGGACTCCTGAGCATCGCGACTCATGAGCGTAACTTTCCACGTAGTGCCTCACTCCTTGGTCCGTCCTGGTGATCCGGATGGTCCAATGGCGGCTGAGGTATGCACGGGGTCGGGCCCTGCCAACGTAGAACACTATACCTACTCTCGCATCTCCTTTTTATAAGTTGTTTGCGCGTCAAGGGGGACTCCTGAGCATCGCGACTCGGGAGCCTAACTGGCCATGTAGCCCCTCACTCCTTGGTCCATCATGGTGATCCAGATGGCCCAATGGCGGCTGAGGTATGCGCGGGGTCGGGCCCTGCTGATGCAGAACACCAAAGTAAACGGAAAGGAAATCGCAGAATTTCAAACAAATATTACTAAACATATTGATCTCCAAATACCAAGCATAAGTTTAAACGCCTCCACGAGGCATGGTTCATGTTGCAGGAGCAAAGCAGGAAAAGGAGCCGTCGGCAAGTCATCCCATCATCCCCGGCCGCCGCCGCTTGCAAGAGGCGTCCTTTCGACGGTGATGTCGCCCTCACCTGAGCCGCCAGCTGGAGTTGCAGGTTCAGCAGCGTCACCAGTTGGGGGCGCAGGGTCGAAGGTGTGGAACTTCTTTAGCAGAGCCTCCACCTGGCCCTTCACGATGTCGGCAGCAGCTACGCAGCGCTTGTCGTCCACAGGCTCCAGCAGCTCGTCGAGGTTGGCGGCAGGATCATGAAGATAGATGTGGCTGAAGACGTGCGTCAGCGCGGCCGAGGAAAGTGTGCGGGTTCTCCTTCTACCAAGGGGCCGATTCCGCCCATGACCTCCTCAAGCGCCCCGACCAGATGTGGAAGCAGCTGGGTGGGGCCCTCATCGACGATGGCTAGCGGCTCCTCCAAGACCTTCTCATAGAGTGCCCGCAATGCCACGCGGCACCTCTCTTTGAGGGACTTGAAGGCCGCGCGGTCCTCGGCCAGGACCTTCGCCTTGGCGTGAAGCTCGGCCTTCTCCGCCTTCACCTTCTGCTCTAGCTTCTCCAGCCGGCTACGCTCCACGGCCTGCACCTTCGCCAGCTGCTCCAGCTCAGCATCACGACCCCTAACGGCGTCCTCCCAGGCCTTCATCTTCTCCGTCTCCGCCTTGTGGTCTTGAGCTTCCGTCGCACGCTCATTGTGCGCGGTCTCCAGCTCGGCCTCCAGCGACCGACAGCGATCCTGGGTGGCCCCAGCGTCCTGCAACGCCACCTCATGAGCTGCCGTGGCTTGGGCGGCAGCCTGCTTGTCCTTCTCGGAGGCCGCCGTAGCTTGGCTCAATGCTGCCCAGATGGACACATTGGATTGAAGCCAGCCTGAAATCAGCTTCACGTGCCCGGCTGCCAGGTGACGGTCGGTGCCTTGAAGATCCTCTTGCAACAGGGTTAGCACGGAGAGAGCGCGCTCCAGGACATCAGAGGAGGCGGAAGGATCCAAGGTCAGTAGTGCAGCATAAGGAGGAGGAGACAACGTCATCACCAAGGCCTCAGGGGCTAGGAGCTCCTTAACTTGGGGGACCCCAGCAACCGAGCCGGACATCGGCACCTTCGGAGCCAGCGGGGCTATGGGGGCTGCCTCCTCCGGAGGACGCTCCCCCAAGTCTCGCGAGGACGATCGGGCCGGGGAAGCGCGAGCGCTCTCACTACCTTCCCCGCGGAGGAGGGTGCGACCGTCGCAGGCGATTTGGTCCCGAGCAGTACCACCGCTTCCTCCTTCCTCTTCTTCGTCGCGGGCGTCGGCCTAATTGCGCAATGGAGAAGCGTCAAGAATCAGCAGCAGAAGCAAGAACAAAGCAGGACAAGAATACTTACTGGTCCACCGCGGCGTAGTCTCTCTGCTTCGTAAGCTTAAAGCCTGAGAGCCTCGCAGCCTGAGGCGCAGGTGCACGGCCTCCAGGCGATGAAGAGGGGGCAACAGATAGGCTGGAAGCGGCTCCAGGCAGCGTCAGAACAGGGGTGACGTTTTGGCAGATCAGCGCCGACCTTCCCCTCGTCGGAACCTCGGCTGGTGACCTCCTCCGAGGACTGGCCTTGGACCTCGAGGAGCCACCGACCGCATGCAGCTCCCTCCTTTCCAGAAGGACATTGGCCTCATCATCATCATCAAGCAGGGTGCGGAGGATGTCAGCCTTGCGCATAGGGGAGGTCTCCCCCTCCCCCTCGCAGGAAGTCCCTGAGTCGCGCTCCTCTTCCTCCTCTTCTTCATCCTCTTCCTCTGCTTGAGACTCATCGGAAGACACGTCCACCGGAGTTGTCGTTATCGGGACGTTCGAGGGCGTAGGCGGCACGAGCCCACGCCCGTCGAAGACGGGCAGAGCGGCGACAACCTTCGGCCCATCCGGACGTCGGTACAAGGGAATGAAGGAGTCCGGAGGGTACCCTTGGTCGTCCCCAACCAAGGAGCGGAGGGCCGAACACAACTCCTCGTCAGAAAGGGCCTCCGGGCGCAGGCGGAGGTCATCCCCTTCATCTCCAAGATTCCACAAGGAGCGCGGACATGACTGGAGGGGAGCCACGCGCTGCGTCATGAATTCTTTGACAATCATGGCCCCCGTAAACTTCGCCGCCCTTGAATCACCAAGCCACAGGTCGGCGGTCATCCTCTCCAACACTTGCGCCGCCCAGGAGTCAGTGAGCTTCACGCGAAGCCACCCCTCGTGGGACACAGGCATCTCCATCAGCAGCACCAGCCGGGGGTGGGCACGCTTGGCGTCCATCAAGACCAACTTGCCCCTGAAGCCCTCGGCCTTCTTCCCGGCCTTCGAGATGCCATTGGTCTTGTTGGCCGCGACGAAGCCAACACACCCAGAGCAGTGGCCCTCTTTGATCTGGAGGAAGAAGAAGTGGCGCAGCAGCGCCATGGACGGCATCACCCCAACATACGCCTTGAAGTAGAAGGCGAAGATCGACAGGAGGAGGATGGAGTTGGGATGAAGATAGAGAGCATGGATCTTGTAATGTCTAAGGACGGAGTAGAAGAAGTCAGAGAAGGGCGGAACCAGCCCGGCGACGATGCTGCTTATGAAGAAGGGGTAGAAGGTGCTGCCCGAGGCCTTCGGCTCATCGGAGCCAGCCCGAAGCACAGTCTTCCCCTTCTTATCACCCTCCGCTGTCATCAGGAGCACGGCGGCAAGTTCTTCTCCGAAACGCTCGGCGCATCGAGCGCTGGCTCGTTGATACATCCATTTTGCATCATGCTTTTATATCAATATTTATTGCATTATTGGCTGTTATTACACATTATGTCACAATACTTATGCCTATTCTTTCTTATTTTACAAGGTTTACATAAAGAGGGAGAATGCCGGCAGCTGGGATTCTGGGCTGGAAAAGGAGCAAATATTAGAGACCTATTCTGCACAGCTCCAAAAGTCCTGAAACTTCTCGGAAGATGTTTTCCAAATATATATAAAAATTCAGCGGAAGAAACTCACCAGGGGGGCCACACCCTGCCCACGAGGGTGGGGGGCGCGCCCCCTACCTCGTGGGCCCCCTGGTGGCCCTCCGATGACCATCTTCTGCTATATGGAGTCTTTCGATGGGAAAAAATCATAAGCCATCTTCTCGGACGAAACTCCGCCGCCACGAGGCGGAACCTTGGTGAAACCAATCTAGGGCTCTGGCAGAGCTGTGCTGCCGGGGAAACTTCCCTCCCGGAGGGGGAAATCATCGCCATCGTCATCACCAATGCTCCTCTCATCGGGAGAGGGCAATCTCCATCAACATCTTCATCAGCACCATCTCATCTCAAAACCCTAGTTCACACTACAAAAAAAATACACTTCCGTGATGATACGTGTTTGTCACAGTAGGTCGCTTTTTTGTCATGCATGTACATCGTAGAAGTGTTCCATGACATTACCAAAATTATCATCACGAAAGTGTCCACTTCCATGATGATAAATCGTGCGTCACAGAAGTGCTTTCGTCAAGGGTGACCGACACATGGCATCCACCGTAACGAAACGCCGTTAAGCTATCGGGTCGGGTTTTGGATCCGATAACCCGTTAACAGCCCCGACCAATGGGAAATTTCCATGTGTAAAATTCTTATTGGCCAGACGAAACATGTGTCAGCTCGTCAGTTGGTCAGATAGGCGCCTATGATACGTCGACACGTGGCATGGCCCAACAGAGGCCCATTCCTGTGTAAAGGCCGGCCCGTTTGACTTGGTCAAAAGCTGGCGGGCCGGCCCATGGAAAGCCTGTTAATGGCATGTTCGAATATAGCCCATTTACAGCCCACTAACCCAAGGCCCGTTACACCCTATCCGAATTAGGCCCAGTAGCATCATCTGGGCCATCCAATATGATTCCATCCAATTTTCACTTCTGGCCTATGTATGGCCCATGACTTCTTTCGGCCCATATGAGGCCCTATGTAACTCTTAGCCTATTAGCGGCCCATGGTGAAACTGGCCTGTAATGAACAGTGTATCACTTTACACCCGTTAACGGCCCGTGGTGAAACTGGCCCGTGATGAACAGTGTATCACTTTATACCCATTAACGGCCCGTTATACTATTGGGCCGTTTCCAGCCCATGTTATCTTCCCGCCTTCTTCAGAGCCCATTTATTCTTGGGCTCATTTCCAGCATTCGTTTACTTACGGCCTATTACTGTCATTTTCTGCTTGTGGGCCAAATTCAGCCCGTGGTTACAGTCGGCCCATTTGTGGTCTGTTAATACGTTGGGCCATTTTCATAGCATCATCGAATATGGCCTATTAACGATGGCCCGTTATGGTCGGCCCATGAACGGACGATTCCAACTCTAGCCCGTTACGACCAGAATGCGGTTTGTTCGGCCCATGTTTGGCCAATCGATCATACGGCCCGTATAAGGCCCATTGATGATACGGCTCGTAGAAGGCCCATTGATGATACGGCCTGTAGAAGGCCCATTGTTTCTACGGCCCGTAGAAGGCCCACTGCTTCTACGGCCCGTAGAAGGCCCACTGTTTATATGGCCCGTAGAAGGCCCACAGTTTCTACGGCCCGTAGGAGGCCCAGTGTCACTATAGTAAATATTAGCCCATGGTTATTGTGGCCTAGTTTTAAAAAATAGGGTATTGCAGCCACTAGCAAACCGCAGAAGAAGAACTGCACTGACTACAAGCAAACAAATAAACAAGACAACAAGGAAATAAATAAGCAAGCAACTTACACTAGGCTATCACGGCTATTACACATATTACATCCACTGGGCATCAAAGTTCGCCACCAGTGCAAATATAGGGAACACAGCAGCATATAAACGCCGCAGCAAAACAAGTCCAGAACTGAAACCACTTCAGAAGAGCTCAAGAAACAATATCCTGGGTACCCATAATGCTGGCAAGATGCTTAGCAAGCTTATTAACTTTCTCTTATTTGGCGCTTAAGTCCTCGAGCGCTTGTTGTTGCACCAGAAAGTATGCATCTAAATTCTGCAGGGACTTCCTCAGTCCTTCGGCTTCCTGTCACATAACATCTGATCGATGTCTTTCAACTTGAAGTTGAGACTCAAGAAGCCGAACTGATTCAGGCAATGAGTTTGAAGAGCTGGTGCCAGCAGTGGTAGCCAGTAACTCGAACACTACATCAAGACAGGACTTTGGGGTTGTCTCAGTGTCTTCAATATAGTTTTTATCAGCTTTCTTGGAGACCAACAGGGATGTCTCACTATCTTGAACCCTATCTGCATTACTTCCTTTACCATTGCATAACAGGGTACTCTTCTCCAATATTTTATCCGTGTTCTAAAAGAGAAACAAACAAACACATCTCAGGTTTACCAGTTCAGTAGTAAGGTGGATAGGATAACAGCATGAAACAAACATATATCTATGTAGTATGGTCACTGTATGGTCTATATCATTCTAGTTTATGTTGCCAAATCAAGATAGATACAGTTCGAATCATATCTATTTAAGACAAAGCAGCATAGACAGAATATAAGTGTGGGAAACTACACAGCAATAATAACACTTGTAATGTGCATGGCATGAGAATATAACTGTTTATTCAATTGAAACTAAAATAAACATAGAGCAAGTTACAATAGCAAACAGGCAAACACGTTGAAGAAACAGGTTTAAAACATACCTGTTGCGCCATTGGAGTTTCAATTGCATCCTTCATATTTGAAATTAGTTGGTATCAGTAAATACAGTGATGCAAGAGCAAAGTAGTATGAACCATAGCTACGGAACCTGACCTGAGAACAATTCTTCTTCTGCTTTAAGCGTTGACTTCGGGTTCGGAGTGGTGGTCCTCGTGATTTGGGCACTGCAGTTGCCTTACTAACTTCTCGTGTTTGGGTGCTCTGTGGTGGAGACGGTGCTATGTCAACGGGAACTGGGTGTCTATCTGCTGGGGTTGGGGTTAGAAGGGGTGTAGCTGGTTCTCTTTCCAACTGGGTAGGGGTACAATCTGCATGAGTGTGGGTTATGTGTGGTGGGGCTGGTTCTTGAGCAAGTACAACCGTGGTTCTACCTGCATCGACAGGTAGCACGATATTTTGTGAAGACCGTGTTTTTACTCCAACAGATACTGCCATCACTCCCTCCAATTGAAATGGCTGATAAACAAGAAAAGTAATTAAATGTACAGACATTGTAAGATAGACAGGTGCAATGGATAGTAGGGAAGAAAACAGGGCATGAATAATTCACATTTATGTTGTCTAAGCCAACAAAATAGCAGTACACAATTTCACATATATGATGGCTAATTAAACAGGATAGCATGACACAATTTCACATGTATGATGGCTAACTAAACAGGATAGAATGACATACTTCAAAATATGATGACTATGTAAACAGGATGACATGATATAACTATACGATGTGTCTATTAAAGTGGTTGGTGAGGGAGTCCTAGATTAGGGGGTGTCCGGATGGCCGGACTATACCTTCAGCCGGACTCCTGGACTATGAAGATACAAGATTGAAGACTTTGTCCCGTGTCCGGAAGGGACTTTCCTTGGTGTGGAAGGCAAGCTTGGCGATACGGATATATAGATCTCCTACCATTGTAACCGACTTTGTGTAACCCTAACCCTCTCCGGTGTCTATATAAACCGGAGGGTTTTAGTCCGTAGGACAACATACAGAACAACAATCATACCATAGGCTAGCTTCTAGGGTTTAGCCTCTCCGATCTCGTGGTAGATCTACTCTTGTACTACCCATATCATCAATATTAATCAAGCAGGGCGTAGGGTTTTACCTCCATCAAGAGGGCCCGAACCTGGGTAAAACTTCGTGTCCCTTGCCTCCTGATACCATCCGGCCTAGACGCACAGTTCGGGACCCCCTACCCGAGATCCGCGGGTTTTGACACCGACATTGGTGCTTTCATTGAGAGTTCCTCTGTGTCGTCGCCATTAGGCTTGATGGCTCCTATGATCATCAATAGCGATGCAGTCTAGGGAGAGACCTTCCTCCCCGGACAGATCTTCGTCTTCGGCGGCTTCGCACTGCGGTCCAATTCACTTGGCCATCTGGAGCAGATCGAAAGCTATGCCCCTGCCCGTCAGGTCAGATTTAGAAGTTTAAACTACACGGCTGACATCCGTGGGGACTTGATCTTCGATGGATTCGAGCCACTACCGAGCGCGCCGCACTATCATGACGAGCATGATCTAGCTCTGCCGCAGAACAGTGCCCTGGAGGCCGCACCCGCATCAGCTTCGACCCTTAATTCGGAGCCAACTGCGCCGATCGAGGATGGGTGGTTGGACGCCGCCTCGGGGGCTGCGATCCCAACGGCAATCGAGCCGAACACCAGCCCCGCACTCCGCGAGACTCGTGACTCCAAGGAGCCGGACTCCTCTCCGGACTCCGAACCCTCCACGCCCCTGCCGATCGAATCCGATTGGGCGCCGATCATGGAATTTACTGCCGCGGACATCTTTCAGCACTCGCCTTTCGGTGATATTCTGAAGACACTAAAGTCTCTCTCTTTATCAGGAGAGCCCTAGCCGGACTACGGTCAGCAAGGTTGGGATACGGACGATGAAGAAATTCAAAGCCCTCCCACCACCCACTTTGTAGCCACTGTCGACGGTTTAACCGACATGCTCGACTTCGACTCCGAAGACATCGACGGTATGGACGCCGATGAAGGAGACGATGAAGAACCAGCGCCTATTGGGCCCTGGAAAGCCACCTCGTCATATGATGTATACATGGTGGACGCACCAAAGGATGACGACGAGGAGCGGAAGGACGCACCGAAGGCTTGTTCCCTCGAAAAGCAGTCAAAGCGTCGACGCAAGCGCCGCCCCAAATCCCGCCTCGACAGAAATAATGATCACACAGACCCAGCGCTGGAGCAGGGCGAACCACTGCCGGACAACGGCAATCCGGATAATCAAACCGAACAAACAAATTCTATCAAGGATAATGGTCTGGACGACATAATGCCGGACAGGCACCCGGAGCAGCAAAATGCTCGTAAAAGGCTTGTTGCCACCGCGAGGAGTCTTAAAAAGCAAAAGCAAAGGCTCAAGGCTGTGCAAGATACACTCCAAATCAGATGGAGTAAAATACTCAACACAACAGCGAGGTACGGCGACAATCGCCCCTCCAAGAGCTACCCAAAGCGGAAGCTGCTACTTGAATTCGATGAGGAGGCCTGAGACCCCCCACAACCAAATATCAAAGCAGCCACCTGGCCGGATAGACGCCCCCTCTACCAACACAGAGCGGCATACAACGCCACTCACAATACAACACGTGACCCATGCCAGGGCTCGCACCCAAAGGACGGTGCAACAAGATCCATCTATGGACCACGCAAGCGAGCCCCAGCATACAATGCAACACAACAAACATCCGAACAACGCGGTACACCCAGATACAGGGGTGCCGCACACCCCCTATGTTTCACCGATGAAGTGTTGGACCATGAATTTCCAGAGGGATTCAAACCCGTAAACATAGAGACATACGACGGAACAACAGATCCTGGGGTCTGGATTGAGGACTACATCCTTCATATCCATATGGCTCGAGGAGATGATCTCCACGCCATCAAGTACCTACCCCTCAAGCTCAAAGGGCCAGCTCTTCACTGGCTTAAAGGCCTCCCAGAAAGCTCCATTGGAAGTTGGGAAGAGCTCGAAGACGCCTGTCGGTGTCAAAACTGGCGGATCTTGGGTAGGGGGTCCCGAACTGTGCGTCTAGGCCGGATGGTAATAGGAGGCAAGGGACACGAAGTTTTACCCAGGTTTGGGCCCTCTCGATGGAGGTAAAACCCTACGTCCTGCTTGATTAATATTGATGATATGGGTAGTACAAGAGTAGATCTACCACGAGATCAAAGAGATTAAACCCTAGAAGCTAGCCTATGGTATGATTGTTGATGTGTACGTTGTCCTACGGACTAAAACCCTCCGGTTTATATGGACACCAGATAGGGTTAGGGTTACATAGAGTCAGTTACAATGGTAGGAGATCTACATATCCGTATCGCCAAGCTTGCCTTCCACGCCAAGCATTGCAAGGCGGGTTCCTCCTCCAAATACTTCGTAGAAGATTTTGAACACAAAGATAGTGTCCCGCTCTGCAAAATAAGTTTCCACATATTGCCATAGAGAGAATAATATTTACACCAATCTAATCTGCTAACGTATTCCGTAGCGTGACACACCACGGCCAAGCCTTTATCCAAGTCGTTTCATTATCCCACCTCAGCGCTTTATGCGAGGCGGTTTCCTTGGCACGTCTTGCTAAAGCAGAGATCGTGTCCCCTTATCCCGGGATTCTCATCAATACGGGCATGGGTAAACTAACCGCTTCCAGGACTCCTAGATTATAGGCAAGTCCAAACGGACATGGAGAGGACGCTTGATATTCACCCTCTTTATAAAGGGGACAAGGATTTTATCTTTCCCTCCCGTGCTCAATCGAATCCTTCCCCCACCTTAAGCTCAAACGCCCGAAGTTCAGGTCAGGCGCTCCGAACCTCCAGTCATGTCCGGATCTAGCCTTCAAGGCCGATGGATGCCTTCCTCCGTCACGGAAGAAGACATCAAGAAGTTGAGGGAGGCCAGATATCTGACCGCCGAGATTTTGCAGCGGCTGCCTCCCCGAGGGCAGGCCGTCCCCACCCCCGAACCCAACGAGAACATCGTGTTCGTTTCCCACTTCCTCCGAGGTCTAGGCCTTCCCCTGGATCCTTTCGTCAGGGGTTTGATGTTCTACTACGGGCTAGATTTTCATGATCTAGCTCCGGACTCCTTTCTTCACATCACGACATTTATTGTCGTGTGCGAGGCCTTCCTCCGGGTTACCCCTCACTTTGGCCTATGGCTCAAGACCTTTGAAGTGAAGCCGAAGATGGTCGAGGGGAAACATGCAGCATGTGGAGGTGCCTCAGTACGCAAGATGACGGGAGCTCCGTGGCCCAAAGGTTCCATCCCAGAGGTGTCTGAATTGTGGCAACAAGAGTGGTTCTACATCACAGCTCCTAGAAGTGCCAAGTGGGCGGCCCCCCTGCTTTCCGCTCGGGCCCTCCACCACAGCTGATGTCTTGGATCAGCAGAGGTCTGAGCTAGGGTCCAGTCAAGGACGTGCCTATACTACAAGGCCGCATTCGAGGTCTCTTCAATGGAGATTTCAGTTTGGTTGCGGTAACACAGGTTATGCTGGTTCGTCAAGTCCAGCCTTGCAAACGCCGGCCTCTTCGCCTGTGGGAGTGCAATCCCGAGGGTCCGCGTGCCGTTCAGATTTTTCTCGGCCTGATGCACGAGATGTACAAGTCATTCTTCGGACCTCAGGTGGAGTGTCCGGAAATCACCGAGGACGTGGGCCTGAGTAGTAACCGCACCGCCGAACAAGTAAGGCATCTTCCGGCCGAACATACTTTCTCTACTTCGTTACGCAGTTATTTCTAAGAGTTCGCTTTTTGACCAGGACTGGCTAACAAAGGCGAAGTTGATTCGGTGTTCGGCCCCCCTCCCTGAGGGTTTGGAAAATCCAGTATTGGAAAAGATGCTCCTGACTGCACCTTGCCCGGAGCCCTTGAAGGAAGATACTGTGGAGGATAATGCGGACGGACGCGGGCCCCCAACGCTGCCCATTCTAGCCGAGGGAGCGAGCATCTCCATGAGGGAAGGCGACCAGAAGAGGAAAAGGGCTGCGCCCGGAGATTCGGAAGTCGAAGCTTCCAAACGGGAGAAGAAGTCTCCCACAGAGAGTCCTACCTTGGGGGACGTTGTTGCCGCACAAATTCCGCGGGGGAATCAACTCTCCCTCGAGTCGTAAGTGACCCGAAATACTTTTAATAGTACAGATATGCCATCGTTTTCTTCTGAGGAAATGACCACCGCATATATTTTTGTAGTTCGGGCCTTAGCCCCTCTCAAATGAGCTCATCTTCGGGGGATCTTCTTCCAGAGATGATGGAGAGCGAAACGCCTCCTCCGGATTCCTCCGCTCCAGAAGCGGGCAACCCTGAAGTGTCGTCGCGGAGGGCCTCTCCGAGTCCGGTGAGGCCAGAAGATAATCCCATTGACCCCCGAAGCTCCCAGTGTCCGGCTCCCGAAGAGAGCAGAAAAAAGAGTCCGGCACCATCTAGTGCGCGATCGGATGTTCTGAGGGAGTTGGTGGGGCGAGCGGCCATCTCAGATGAACACCATGTGATGATGAATACGGTGATGGAGAGAATATCGTCCGCCGAAAGCGGATTGCATGAAGCTTTTATGCGTCTACTGACAGGCTTTGAGGTACGTAAAAGAATGTATGATAATCCTGCACCTGCTAGGTGTGCCCTGTGTAGATTGTAGCCCCTGAGACTCTGGTTGTCGTCGGAAACGATGACGAACAGAGGATCATATTCCCAGGAAATAACCATACTACCTCTATGTGCAGGTGATGGAAGCTCCGGTGGCTAGCTGGACTAGCGAGTTTGCCCATTTAGAGCGGCAGTTGGATGCGGCAGCCGCCGACATCGAGCTTGTTAACAAAAGGCTTGACGAGGCACAGGGTAAGTGTGAATATCTGGTAAATGCCACATAGGAAGAGCAGCATGATGCCAGTATCTTTAATATGTTGTGACTGCAGATGGAGCTACCACTGTTGAAGCCTTGCGGGCAGAACTTGCCCAAGCCAAGGAACAAGCGAGGTTGGGTAATGCGGCTGCTGTGAAGGCGGCCGAAGAGTTGCAAGCTGAGAAGGCCGAGCATGGCGAGACCCGAGACAAGATGGCCAAGATGGCTATAGAATTAAAAGCCGCCTCCGACCGTTGCCGGGTTCTTGAAAAGGAAAACCAAGCGAAGGCATCGGACCTTGAGAAGGCTGCTGCGACGAAAAAGGATCTCCGCTCTGCTATGAGGGCAAAGAAGGAGGAGCTGCGGGAACCCGGGGATTTTGTAGCTAGGAAATCCTTTATGTTGCGGGGGAAATTCGGAGATCCACGGTATGCCCCTCTGGACCGGCAGTGGAGTTTGGAGGATGTGTATATGGATTTGGCGGCGAGCGCTGCCGATGCGGCCAAGTACTTCTAGGTTCAGACGGACCATGGAGTAGACCAGCTGTTTTGGAGACAATTCCATTCTCCCGAGCGTCCACTTTATTAACTGACCAATTAGCCGAATTGGCCAAACTAAACAGGTTGTCCGGACTCTCTATGAGGTCTGTTGTGGATCAGCAATGGCCAGGAAGGTCAAAACCGAACAGCTATTTCAGCTTGGTGCAGTAGCTCCTTGATGTGGTGCCACGCATTAATGCGATGAGGAGGTCGGCGTGCATAGAGGGCGCACAGATGGCCTTTTCCCGTGTTAAGGCATATTGGGCGGAGATGGATGCTACCAATGTCGTAGCACGGGATTCGGCTATAGGTCGAAAGGCTGCTGACCACTACTTTGAAGAAGTTCTTGAGGGTGCCCGTTTGATAGAGACCCAGTGCTCAAAAAATATTATGTTTGAGTGATATGTAATCTCATTATAAGCGAAATGCTTTCATAAATTTTTATAAGGCTATTTTTATACTTTTGCCTGAAAGTAATATGATGCCTCCTGGGTGGCCATTTATGTATACATGTGGATAACCTGAAAGATTGCAGCCGCTGGCTTCAACCCTCACGCATATAATGCGGAGGTGCTCGCAGAAACACGCATTCACACTTAACCCAACGTCTTGGTCCTATTAAGGAGGTGATAGCAGAGCGAGCGAGGCAACCGGACTATAATGCTTTAGCACTTTCACTTAGCCATAGGAGTTTGACAGTGGGGCTACTAGATAGCCCCTAGTGGCTCCGCACTCTCCCGATCTTGGGGTGCGTACATGCCTGGCCGGGAAACGGCCCTTCGTTAAGGCGGAGGAATTCTAACATTCCCACAGGTCATCGAGTGGTTGACCAGTCTTGCGCTATATCATGACAGTCAGTTTTCGGCTTTCTCTACTGAGGTGCTCGTCCGGATGAACCAGGGCACAATCGCAGTAGTTCTCCTGGTGCTACCTTAGCCGGCAAGGCGGAACGTAAGGCACCAAAACACAGGAGCCGAGCAAACCCAACATTTGACCAAAGACAATGATTCGGAGCTGATGCATATAGGGCCACACTCGCGACACCGAACACTCCCTAAGGTATTCGATCTTTGTGGTATAAACCGGGCCTAAATAGTGGCCTTTGTAAGAAGCCCCGTGTGTCCAGGTACGTGCATTGTTCTGGCGTGGCCACATGCCAAGACGTCAGCATCCTTCACAACGGTGGATATGTATCAACAAGAGACAGTAAAAAAGGTTTACACAGGGTCTTAATCTAAAAAGAATCCTTGGAGCGGGTCCCTGCTGCACGTCTGCGCCTGTGTCTCCGTTGTGCCATATCCTGGACGGGGGAAGCACGATGATCATCTGTAAAAGAGAGGAAGTTAAGTGAAAAAGTTGTCATGCAAAAGGATAGTTTTTAAAGAAACCATGTATAATTCAAGATGATAAGAAATTGCCACTTGTCTGCGCGCGTTGAGCCCCTTGTATTGAAAAATAGGGGTGTGACCACATATTTCCGTATAAATAGCGACGCCGGACTTGATTAGTTGTATCTTAGGTCTTGACGACCTATTGGATGCTTTTGTTTGTCCGGGCGCCTTTAGTGTGCGGCGGCCAAGGCAGCCTCACTCTATTCGGCGTGCAGAGATCGCTTGATATTTCCGTGCACTGTAATGATGCCACGTGGACCGGGCATCTTGAGTGTGAGGGAGGCATAGTGTGGTATTGCATTAAAGCAAGCGAAAGCTTCGCGACCTAGCAGTGCTTGATAGCCACTTTGAAACAGAGCGATGTGGAAAGTTAAATGCTCGCGACGGAAGTTATCGGGGGAGCTGAATGTAACTTGTAATAGAAGGGAGCCCGTACAATGAGCCCCTGGGCCTGGCGTTACTCCTTTAAAGGTACTATTGCTATGGCGAATTTGTGTTGGGTCTAGCCCCATCCCGCAGATTGTATCCTGATATATTAGGTTTAGGCTACTGCCGCCGTTCATCAAGACCCTTGTGAAGTGATATCCGCCAACTACTGGGTCTAATACTAGGGCAGCCCATCCTGCGTGTCGGATACTTGCTGAGTAATCGCAATGGTCGAACGTGATCGGTTGAGATGACCAGTGGCAGGACTTTGTAGTGATAGGCACTTGGGTATACTTTCCTGGGAGTGCCGCATTGTTTTTTCCCTTGATTACGTGTAACACGTTTACTGTTTTGACATCTGGTGGAAATTGCTTTTGTTCCCCCGTGTCTTGCTTGGGGGGCCCGTCCTCGTCTTCACTTGGTGTATCCTCCCCCTTGTGTACGACATTGAGCTTGCCGGACTGCTTGAAGACCCAACATTCTCTGTGGGTATGATTAGCAGGTTTACCAGGGGTACTATGAATCTGACATACTTGTCCCAGAATTTTATTGAGGCTAGACAATTCATCCCTGGTGCCTTTAGGGGGTGGCTTTTGGCCTGGCCGGGAGCTTTTGAATCCGGCATTTACTGTCGTGCCCTTCGTGTTGTCTTCTTTATTCCGGCGTTTGTTATTGCTGTTGCGCCATGATTTCCCGTTTCCATCTCTAACTTCAGATGTACTAGGGTCGCTGGTGCTGCATCTGGCTAGCCAGCTGTCCTCCTCCGCGCAAAAGCGGGTCATGAGGTTTGTTAATGCGGCCATCGTTCTCGACTTATTTTGGCCGAGGTGTCTGGTGAGCCATTCGTCACGGACGCTATGCTTGAAAGCTGCTAAGGCTTCGGCGTCCGGACAGTCGACAATCTGGTTCTTTTTGGTAAGAAACCTGTTCCAAAGCTTTCGGGCTGACTCTCCGGGCTGTTGAGTTATATGACTCAAATGGTCCGCATCCGGAGGTCGAACATAAGTCCCTTGAAAATTTGCCCGAAAGGCGTCTTCGAGCTCTTCCCAACTTCCAATGAAGCTTTCGGGGAGGCCTTTGAGCCAGTGACGAGCTGGCCCTTTCAGCTTGAGGGGTAGGTACTTGATGGCGTGGAGATCATCTCCTCAACCATATGGATATGAAGGATGTAGTCCTCAATCCAGACCCCAGGGTCTGTTGTTCTGTCGTATGCCTCTATGTTTACGGGCTTGAATCCCTCTGGAAATTCGTGGTCGAGCACCTCATCGGTGAAACATAGGGGGTGTGCAGCACCCCTGTTGCTGGGTGTACCGCGTTGTTCGGATGTTTGTTGTGTTGTATTGTACGCTGGGGCGCGCTTGCATGGTCCATAGATGGATCTTGTTGCACCATCCTTTGGGTGCGAGCACTCGCGCTGGTTGCGTGTTGTATGGTGAGCGGCGTTGTATGCCGCTCTGTGTTGGTAGGGGGGTCGTCTATCCGACCAAGTGGCTGCTTTGATATTTGGTTGTGGGGGGTCTGAGGCCTCCTCATCGAATTCGGGTAGCAGCTTCCGCTTTGGGTAACTCTTGTAGGGGCGATTGTTGCCGTACTTTGCTACTGTGTTGAGTATTTTACTCCATCTGAATTTGAGTGTGTCTTGCGCGGCCTTGAGCCTTTCCTTCTGTTTTTTCAGACTCCTCGTGGTGGCAACAAGCCTTTTACGGGCAGTCTGCTGCTCCAGGTACCTGTCCGGCCTTATGTCGTCCGGATCATTATCCTTGATAGAATTTGTTTGTTCGGTTTGATTATCCGGATTGCCGTTGTCCGGCAGTGGTTCGCCCTGCTCCAGCGCTGGGTCTGTGTGATCACTATTTCTGTTGAGGCGGGATTTGGGGCGGCGCTTGCGTCGCCACTTTGACTGCTTTTCGAGGGAACAAGCCTTCAGTGCATTCTTCTGCTCCTCGTCGTCATCTTTTGGTGCGTCCACCATGTATACGTCATATGACGAGGTGGCGTTCCAGGGCCCAATAGGCACTGGTTCTTCATCGTCTCCTTCATCGGTGTCCATACCATCGATGTCTTCGGAGTCGAGGTCGAGCATGTCGGTTAAATCGTCGACAGTGGCTACAAAGTGGGTGGTGGGTGGGCTTTGAATTTCTTCATCGCCCGTACCCCAACCTGGCTGACCGTGGTTCGGCCAGGGCTCTCCTGATAAAGAGAGAGACTTTAGTGTCTTCAGAATATCACCAAAAGGCGAGTGCTAGAAGATGTTCGCGGCGGTAAACTCCATGATCGGCGCCCAATCGGATTCGATCGGCAGGGGCGCGGAGGGTGCGGGGTCCGGAGAGGAGTCCGGCTCCTTGGAGTCACGAGTCTCGCGGAGTGTGGGGCTGGTGTTCGGCTCAATCGCCGTTGGGATCGCAGCCCCCGAGGCGGCGGCCAACCACCCATCCTCGATCGGCGCGGTTGGCTCCGAATTAAGGGTCGAAGCCGATGCGGGTGTGGCCTCCAGGGCACTGTTCGGCGGCAGAGCTAGATCATGCTCGTCGGGACAGTGCGGCACGCTCGGCAGTGGCTCGAATCCGTCGAAGATCAAGTCCCCGCGGATGTCAGCCGTGTAGTTTAAACTTCCAAATCTGACCTGACGGCCAGGGGCGTAGCTTTCGATCTGCTCCAGATGGCCAAGTGAATTGGCCCGCAGTGCGAAGACGCCGAAGACGAAGATCTGTCCGGGGAGGAAGGTCTCACCCTGGACTGCATCGTTATTGGTGATCGTAGGAGCCATCGAGCCTGACGGCGACGACACAGAGGAACTCTCAGTGAAAGCACCAATGTTGGTGTCAAAACCGGCGGATCTCGGGTAGGGGGTCCCAAACTGTGCGTCTAGGCCGGATGGTAACAGGAGGCAAGGGACACGAAGTTTTACCTAGGTTCGGGCCCTCTCGATGGAGGTAAAACCCTACGTCCTGCTTGATTAATATTGATGATATGGGTAGTACAAGAGTAGATCTACCACGAGATCGAAGAGGCTAAACCCTAGAAGCTAGCCTATGGTATGATTGTTGATGTGTAGGTTGTCCTACGGACTAAAACCCTCCGGTTTATATAGACACCGGATAGGGTTAGGGTTACATAGAATCGGTTACAATGGTAGGAGATCTACATATCCGTATCGCCAAGCTTGCCTTCCACGCCAAGGAAAGTCCCTCCCGGACACGGGACGAAGTCTTCAATCTTGTATCTTCATAGTCCAGGAGTCCGGCTGAAGGTATAGTCCGGCTATCCGAACACCCCCTAATCCAGGACTCCCTCAACGCCTTTCGGGCAAATTTTCAAGGGACTTATGTCCGACCTCCGGATGCGGACAATTTGAGTCATATAACTCAATAGCCCGGAGAGTCAGCCCGAAAGATTTGGAACAGGTTTCTTACTAAAAAGAACCAGATTGTCGACTGTCCGGACGCCGAAGCCTTGGCAGCTTTTAAGCATAGCGTCCGTGACGAATGGCTCGCCAGACACCTCGGCCAAAATAAGCCGAGGACGATGGCCACATTAACAAGCCTCATGACCCGCTTTTGCGCGGGTGAGGATAGCTGGCTAGCCAGATACAGCACCAGCGACCCCAGTACATCTGAAGTTAGAGATGGAAACGGGAAATCACGGTGCAACAGCAATAACAAACACCGGAATAAAGAAGACAGCACGAAGGGCATGGCAGTAAACGCCGGATTCAAAAACTCTCGGCCAGGTCAAAAGCCGCCCTCTAAAGGCACCAGGGATGAACTGTCCAGCCTCAACAAAATTCTGGACCAAGTATGTCAGATCCATAGTACCCCTGGTAAACCTGCTAATCATACCCACAGAGAATGTTGGGTCTTCAAGCAGTCCGGCAAGCTCAACACCGTACACAAGGGGGAGGATACACCAAGTGCAGACGAGGACGAGCCCCCCAAGCAAGACACTGGGGAACAAAAGAAATTTCCACCAGAAGTCAAAATAGTAAACGTGTTACACGTGATCAAGGGAAAAAACAACGCGCCACTCCCAGGAAAATATACCCAAGTGCCTGTCACCGCGAAGTCCTGCCACTGGTCGTCTCAACCGATCACTTTCGACCATCGCGATTACTCAGCAAGTATCCGACGCGCAGGATGGGCTGCCCTGGTATTAGACCCAGTAATTGGCGAATATCACTTCACATGAGTCTTGATGGATGCTGGCAGCAATCTAAACCTAATATATCAGGATACAATCCGTGGGATGGGGTTAGACCCAACAAAAATTCGCCATAGCAATACTACCTTTAAAGGAGTAATGCCAGGCCCAGGGGCTCATTGTACGGGCTCCCTCCTACTACAAGTTATATTCGGCTCCCCTGATAACTTCCGCCGCGAGCATTTAACCTTCCACATCGCTCCGTTCCAAAGTGGCTATCAAGCACTGCTCGGATGCGAAGCTTTCGCTCGCTTTAATGCAATACCACACTACGCCTCCCTCACACTCAAGATGCCCGGTCCACGTGGCATCATTTCAGTGAACGGAAATATCAAGCGATCTCTGCGCGGCGAAGAGAGTGCGGCTGCCTTGGCAGCCGCACACTAAAGGCGCCCGGACCAGCGAAAGCATCCAATAGGTCGTCAAGACCTCAGACACAACTAATCAAGTCCGGCGCCGCTATTTATACCGAATAAATGGTCACACCCCTATTTGTCAATACAAGGGGCTCAACGCGCGCAGACAAGTGGCATTTTCTTCTCATCTTGAATTATACATGGTTTCTTTAAAAACTATATTTTTGCACGACAACTTTTTCACCTAAATTCCTCTATTTTACAGACGATCATCGTGCTACACCCGTCCAGGATATGGCACAACGGAGACACAGGCGCAGACGTGCAGCAGGGACCCGCTCCAAGGATTCTTTTTAGATTAAGACCCTGTGTAAACCTTTTTTACTGTCTCTTGAAGGATGCTGACGTCTTGGCATGTGGCCACGCCAGAAACAATGCACGTACTGGACACAAGGGGCCTTCTTACAAAGGCCATTATTTAGGCGGGTTTATATACCACAAAGACCGCGAATACCTTAGCGAGAGTGTTCGGTGTCGCGAGTTTGGCCCTATTATGCAATCAGCTCCGACTCATTGTCTTTGGTCATGTTGGGTTTGCCCGCTCCTGTGTTTTGGTGCCTACATTCCGCTTTTACGGCTAAGGTAGCACCAGGAGAACTATTGGTGATTGTGCCTGGTTCATCCGGACGAGCAACCTCATTAGAGAAAGCCGAAACTGACTGTCATGATATAGCAGGAGACTGGTCAACCACTCAATGACTGTTTGGAATGTTAGATTCCTCGCCTAAACAAAGGCCCGTTTTCCGGCCAGGCATGTACGCACCCCGGGATCGGGAGAGTGCGGCCACCAGGGGCTATCTAGTAGCCCCACTGTCAAACTCCTAAGGCTAAGTGAAAAGTGCTAAAGCAATTATAGTCCGTTTGCCTCGCTCGCTCCGCTATCACCTCCTAATAACGACGAAGACGTTGGGTAAGTGTGAAACGCGTGTTTTTTTGCGAGCACCTCCGCATTATATGCGTGGGGGTTGAAGCCCGACGGCTGCAATCTTTCAGGTTATACACATGTACACATAAACGCCCAGGAGGCATCATATTACTTTCAGGCAAAAGTATAAAAATAGCCTTATAAAAATTTATAAAAGCATTTCGCTTACAATGAGATTACATTTCACTCAAACAAAATATCTTTTGAGCACTAGGTCTCTATCAAATGAGCACCCTCAAGAACTTCTTCAAAGTAGTGCTCAGCAGCCATTCGACCTATGGCCGAATCCCGCGCTGCAACAGTGGTAGCATCCATCTCCGCCCAGTATGCTTTAACACGGGCAAAGTTGATCCATGAGCCCTCTATGCACGCCGACCTCTTCATCGCATTAATGCGCGGCACCACATCAAGGAACTGCTGCACCAAGCTGAAATAGTTGTTCGGTTTTGGCCTTTCCGTCCATAGCTGATCCACAATAGACCTCATGGCGAGTCCGGACAACCTATTCAGTTCGGCCCATTCGGCTAATTGGTCAGTCAATGAAAGCGGGCGCTTGGGAGAATGGAATTGTGTCCAAAAGAGCTGGTCCACTTCACGGTCCGTCTGACCCTGGAAGTACTTGGCCGCATCGGCAGCGCTCGCCGCCAAATCCATATACACATCCTCCGAACTCCACAGCCAATCCAGAGAGGCATACCGTGGATCTCCGAACTTCCTCCACAACATAAAGGATTTCCCAGCTACAATATCCCCGGCTTCCCGCAGCTCCTCCTTCTTCGCCCTCATAGCAGAGCGGATGTCTTTTCTCGTCGCAGCAGCCTTCTCAAGGTCCGATGCCTTCGCTAGGTTTTCCTTTTCAAGAACCCGGCAACGGTCGGCGGCGGCTTTTAATTCTATGGCCATCTTGGCCATCTTATCTCGGCTCTCGCCATGCGCGGCCTTCTCGGCTTTCAACTCTTCGGCCGCCTTCAAAGTAGCTGCATTACCAAACCTCGCTTGTTCCTTGGCTCGGGCAAGTTCTGCCCGCAAGGCTTCAAGAGTGGCAGCTCCATCTGCAGTCGCAACATATTAAAGATACTAGCATCATGCTGCTCTTACTATGTGACATTTACCAGATAATGACACTTACCCTGTGCCTCGTCAAGCCTTTTGTTAACAAGCTCGATGTCGGCGTCTGCCGCATCCAATTGCTGTTTTAAATGGGCAAACTCGCTAGTCCGGCTAGCCACCGGAGCTTCCATCACCTGCACATAGAAGCAGTATGGTTATTACCTGGGAATATGATCCTCTGTTCGTCATCGTTTCCGACAACAACCAGTCTCAGGGGCTACTATCTACACAGGGCACACCTAGCATGTGCAGGACTATCATACATTATTTTATGTACCTCAAAGCCTGTCAGTAGACTCATAAAAGCTTCATGCAATCCGCTTTCGGCGGACGAGATTCTCTCCACCACCGTATTCATCAGCACACGGTGTTCATCTGAGATGGCCGCTCGCCCCACCAACTCCCTCAGAACATCCGATCGCACACCAGACGGTGCCGGACTCTTTTGTCCGCTCTCTTCGGGAGCCGGACACTGGGAGCTTCGGGGGTCAATGGGATTATCTTCTGGCCTCACCGGACACGGAGAGGCCCTCCGCGACGACACTTCGGGGTCTCCCGCTTCCGGAGCGGAGGAGTTCGGAGGAGGCATTTCGCTCTCCATCATATCTGGAAGAAGATGCCCCGAAGACGAGCTCATTTGAGAGGGGCTAAGGCCCGAACTGCAAAGATATATGCGGTGGTTATTTTCTCAGAAGAAAAAGATGGCATACCTGTACTATTAAAGTATTTCGGGTCACTTACGACTCGCTGGAGAATTGATCCCCACGCGGACTTTGTGCGGCAAAAGCACCCCCCCCCCAAGGTAGGACCCTCTGTGGGAGACTTCTTCTCCCGTTTGAAAGCTTTGGCTTCCGAATCCCCGGGCACAGTCCTTTTCCTCCTCCGATCGTCTTCCTTCATGGAGACGCTCGCTCCCTCGGTTAGAATGGGCTGCGTTGGTGGCCCGCGTCCGCCCATATTATCCTCCCCAGTATCTTCCTTCAAGGGCTCCAGGCAAGGTGCGACCTGGAGCATCTTTGCCAATACCGGATTGTCCAAACCCTCAGGGAGGGGGCCGAACACCGAATCAACTTCGCCTTTGTTAGCCAGTCCTGGTCAAAAAGCAAACTCTCAGAAATAACTTCGTAACAAATGAGAGATAGTATGTTCGGCCGTAAGATTCCTTACCTGTTCGGCGGCGCGGTTACTGCTCAGGCCCATGTCCTCGGTGATTTCCGGACACTCTACCTGAGGTCCGAAGAATGACTTGTACATCTCCTCGTGCGTCAGGCCGAGGAAATTTTGAATGACACGCGGTACCTCGGGGTTGAACTCCCACAAGCGAAGGGGCCGGCGTTTGCAAGGCTGGACTTGACGAACCAGCATAACTTGTATTACCGCAACCGAACTAAAATCTCCATTGAAGAGATCTTGAATGCGGCTTTGCAGTATAGGCACGTCCTTGGCTGGACACCAGCTCAGACCTCTACTGATCCATGACATCAGTTGTGGTGGAGGGCCCGAGCGGAAAACAGGGGCGGCCGCCCACTTGGCACTTCTAGGAGCCGTGATGTAGAACCACTCCTGTTGCCACAATTCAGACACCTCTGGAATGGAACCTTTGGGCCATGGAGCTCCCGTCATCTTGCATATTGAGGCACCTCCACACGCTGCATGTTTCCCCTCGATCATCTTCGGCTTTACTTCAAAGGTCTTGAGCCACAGGCCAAAGTGAGGGGTAACCCGGAGGAAGGCCTCACACACGACAATAAATGTCGTGATATGAAGAAAGGAGTCCGGAGCTAGATCATGGAAATCTAGCCCGTAATAAAACATCAAACCCCTGACGAAAGGATCCAGAGCAAGGCCTAGACCTCGGAGGAAGTGGGAGACGAACACGACATTCTCGTTGGGTTCGGGGGAGGGGACGGCCTGCCCTCGGGCAGGCAGCCGATGCAAAACCTCGACGGTCAGATATCTGGCCTCCCTCAACTTTTTGATGTCTTCTTCCGTGACGGAGGAAGGCACCCATCGGCCTTGAAGGCTAGATCCGGACATGATTGAAGGTACGGAGCACCTGACCTGAACTTTGGGTGTTTGAGCTTGAGGTGGGGGAAGGATTCAATTGATCACGGGAGGGAAAAAATAAAAGCATTGTCCCTTTATAAAGAGGGTGAATATCAAGCGTCCTCTCCGTGGCCATTTGGACTTGCCTATAGTCTAGGAGTCCTAGAAGCGGTTGGGTTACCCATGCCCGTATTGATGAGAATCCCGGAATAAGGGGACACGATATCTGCTTCGATGAGATGTGCCAAGGAAACCGCCTCGCATGACACGTTGAGGTGGGGCAATAAAACGATTCGAATAAAGGCTTGGCCGTGGTGCGATGTCACACTACGGAATACGTCAGCAGATTAGATTTGTGTAAATATTATTCTCTCTATGGCAATATGTGGAAACTTATTTTGCAGAGCCGGACACTATCTTTGTGTTCAAAATCTTCTATGAAGTACTTGGAGGAGGAACCCGCCTTGCAATGCCGAAGACAATCTGCACGCCGGACTCGTCGTCATTGAAGCTTGGTTCAGGGGCTACTGAGGGAGTCCTGGATTAGGGGGTGTCCGGATGGCCGGACTATACCTTCAGCCGGACTCCTGGACTATGAAGATACAAGATTGAAGACTTCGTCCCGTGTCCGGAAGGGACTTTCCTTGGCGTGGAAGGCAAGCTTGGCGATACGGATATATAGATCTCCTACCATTGTAACCGACTTTGTGTAACCCTAACCCTCTCCGGTGTCTATATAAACCGGAGGGTTTTAGTCCGTAGGACAACATACAGAACAACAATCATACCATAGGCTAGCTTCTAGGGTTTAGCCTCTCCGATCTCGTGGTAGATCTACTCTTGTACTACCCATATCATCAATATTAATCAAGCAGGACGTAGGGTTTTACCTCCATCAAGAGGGCCCGAACCTGGGTAAAACTTCGTGTCCCTTGCCTCCTGTTACCATCCGGCCTAGACGCACAGTTCGGGACCCCCTACCTGAGATCCGCTGGTTATGACACCGACAGTTGGCATGCCATAAATCACAAACATGCCGTCGATGGAAACATGATGGCATGATATAATTCATGGATAGAATGACATAATTTAAATATGATGACTATGTAAACAGTATGAGATGATATAACTATATTATGTCTTTAGAAAATGGGTTGGCATGCCATAATTCATATACATATTGTCTATGTAAACATCATAGCATGACATAATTCAAATATATGATTTATATACTAAGGAAGTGAGCAGAGGGCAATCGCATATATGATGTGTCAACTAAGGAGATGGCATTCAACATTGTGTATATGATGTAAAAACTAAGCATTGCAATACAACATATGCATTATATGAGTAATATAACCCTGCCAAGTTTGAGCATACACCTCAGGGGGATAATAGGACTGGTCATCTGTCTCTGAATCCTCCTCTGAAGAGCTATCTGTAACCAGCAAGATATCTGCTTCAGCAGGTAGCATTGTCTGCTCTGAAGACCTTGTTTTCACTCCAGATTTCTCCATCACCAATTCAAATGGCTGATGCACAGGAAGAGCAGTTGAATATACAAACATTGTTGACAAAAGCAATGAGAAATACAAAAAAGGACGGCATGATATAATTCACATATATGACACTTGCCTAAACAGCATGGCATTGCATAATTCACATACATAATGCCTTGCAACAAGATAACATTGCATAATTCACATATATAATGTCTTGCAACAAGATGGCATTGCATAATTCACATATATGGTAATTAGACACTAAACAGGTGGCATTCACACAAAGCATGTCTAAACTAAGCAAATGACATAGCAATGCAAGATACCATACGCACGATATGAGCAACATAACCCTGCCAAGTTAGGGCATGCACCTCGGGGGGGGAATATGACTGGTCATCTGTCTCTGAATCCTCCTCCGAGGAGCTATCGGTAACCAGCAAGACGTGCACTTCTTCAGATAGCATTGTCTACTCTGAAGACCTTGTTTCCACTCCAGATTTTTCCATGACCGTGCCAAATGGCTGATGCACAGGAAGAGTAATTGAATGTACTAAAATTGTTGACAAATTTAACACGTAATAAAAAAATGATGGCATGGTATAATTCACATATAAGATGACTGGCTAACCAGGGTGGCATTGCAAAATTCACATATATGATGCCTGGCTAGACAAGATGGCATTGCATGATTCACATATACGATAAAGAAACTAAACAGATGGCATTGACACAAAGCATGTCTAAACTAAGCAGATGACATCTTTAATGTATACAGTAAGCAATGCAAGGCACCATATGCATGATATTACCAACATCAGCATGCCAAGTTAGAGCGAAGACCTCATGGGGTAAATAGGAGTGGTCTTCTCCTTCTGAATCCCCCTCATAACAGTTATCTTCCTCTTGATTACGATCCGAAATGGGTGGAGGAGAGCTGCCTTTGCGCCCACCATGGAACGACGTTTGCATGAAATTTTATTGCCACGCAAGGCTCGTCTGTTTTGCTCTACATGATCAGTTCCATTGTGTACAATAACTGGCATGCATAGGAATAAAACATAGTGAGATTATGTAAGGAGTGCATGCACAAATCCAGAGTGATGGTAGCAAACTGTGGATAGACTCAAAACCAATGATAGCAGGCAGATAATAGCTTTAGTTAAAAAATACAGATAATGACTCCTTTAATGTTTCTTTGCACCCAACATGAAACTCATAGTAGACACCGGAGATTAACCAGATAGTAGATAGATAGTACTGATTGCTGCCCCAATATGTACCCCACAACCATTTAAAAACTCAAGTTTCAGCATTAGTTTGGAACTGACTCAGAGTCTAATAGGTGAACACGACGATAATGTAGCATGTCATCATATTAAGCGACGCATAACGTAAGCAGACACGGAAGAGTGCGACCTCTCTTGCGGACCCATGTAGTCCTCAAGGTCATCTGCTCACTTGATGATGGTAATGCAGTTGCCGTGGCTGCCGGCGGCGGGGAAGAAGATCTGAGGCGACGAAAGACGGTCTGGAGAGCGGATCCCTGCTGTGGTGAACCCTTCCGTCGTTGGAGCAGCTGAGCTGGGGTGGAACACAGCGCCGCATGAGCAGGACAAACCACACAAGGTTTTCTTTGACACATATCTGTAACAGAAGTAATTGAGTAAGGGCTTATTTGAATTTCAGGATTCTAACAATGCAGTGATAGGAAATAGACAGGAATAGGATAGGAATGCACGTGCAAAATAGAGAATTTAAAAACACGGGATTTCTTCCAATCTAGGTGTTTGATTCACAACAATTGGAAGATCACAGGATGCAAAAAAGCCTGGTGAGATTAAGTCAAACCACAAGAAAATGTACGGTTATAATGCTATTATGATACTATCTCTTTGTCTTGTGCTTGATGAATAGGAACATGAAAAGGAGGAGAAATGGAAATTAGAATTCCTACGGTTTTTCTTTCAAGGAGACACTAAAGGAACAAATCCTACAGTTTTCCTTTGCTCCATTCCTTTGCACCAAATTCATGAAAAGTAGTACCATAGGAAACTTTCCAATTCTGGTGTTTTTCATTCACTTTTCCTTTCAAGCACTGGCGATTCTAGTAGGCAGGCTTGAGCAAGGAAAATCCTACACAAAAAAATGTTTTTGTGCTACTTCTATTACTTTGGACCCAGGCCACTGCCATACTAGCTCAACTCCCAGGCCCATCGACAAATGCACAGCTGAAACACGTAGAGATAAATAATGATGGTGTTCAAGAGAGTCCATCACGGATAGCTAAGTTGCCTGGTACCTCACTCCTTGTCATATAGTAGGATAAAATAATCGTATTTCCTGTTACTACGAGTGCTCAATGGACAATATATATAACATGTAGAGTAAAAAAGAGATGCAACAAGTGTAGAACCTCTTTGGCGAAGCCATGTCGATCTCAGCGTGATTGGGTTGGCCGGTGAGGATGCTCCGGCTGACTTGGCTGTCGGAGGAGGGGAAGAAGATCTTAGGCATCTGGAGATGGAGCCCGAGGTACTGCTCCGACGTGATGGAGGGTTTCATCGTTGGAGCAGCTCCGGTGAGTTGTACGACGCCGAGGCTGAAGCAGGACAAGAGAGACAACGAACAACGTTAACCTGAGTGGAATTCTATTCGCATCTCCAATACATGACACAAAATACATAACCACAAAGTGCTAGGTGTAAAATACATCAGCCGCTCATCTCTAAACTTAACTGTCGAAACTGAACTTAACTGTCGAAACTGAACTTAACTGTCGAAACTGAACTTAACTATCAAAACTGAACTTAACTGTCGAAACTGAATTTTGCTGTCGAAACTGAATTTTGCTGTCGAAACTGAACGCACTAGCAAGGTGAGGCTACACGTTGGTCGACTGACTTTTTCCTCTCTGGTCAGTCGATTTTGCAGCCGTTGGATACGAAATCAAGGGCCTGCGGTTCATCTTCAACCTCCACCCCCATGAGCCGGCCAAACAGCAGCCCCCCGCCGCCCGCGGCCGGCGGTGCCCTGCCCCGCCCGCCCCGAAAACACTCCCCACCGCCGGTCCGCCGCCGCCCCGGCCATCCCTCTAGGCCACCCCGTGCCGAGCTTTTTCTCAGGCAATCCCCACGCCACCGCCCCGCCAATGCCCCGCCACCGCCGGCGACCACCGCCCCCATCCTGAACCCTAAGATAGATAGTGGGGTATCTCTTCGGCGAGGCCCCCTCCCCGCAGCGGCTGGTTCTTCCTTCACCCCGGCGAGCCCCCCACCACCTGAAAATCAACTGACCCAAAAGTTGATTCAGTCGACTGAAGTGTAGCTAAATCGGAGCAGCATCGCAAGCAAGAGCAAGTGCGAGAGCAGTAGCGCGAGCAAGAGCAATAGCAAGAGCAGACCAGGAAGGGGACCGAGAGCAAGAGCAGAGCAGCAGGGCGAGCGAGAGCTAAAGCAGCAGCAGGTCCTACTGATGTGGACGTTGCCGCCGAGGGAGCGATGCCGTGGAGGAAGTGGCCGGCAACGCCGCCGTGGATGGAGCCGCGCCGTGTCGGCTCGGGACCGAGCGCCGGCAGCACCGTGATTTTGAATCAAGAAGAAAATGCGGCGATTAGTGTACAACCCCTTTGGTGGCGCCGATTAGGCCGCAGCTTCATTAGAGGAAACGGTGATGATGATTCTCTTCCAGTGGTGCAGGTGAAGACAATGGTGTGGGAATGGAGGTGGTGCGAAAGATGAGGGGAACGTCGGGGCAGCTCCTTGGAGGTGGAGGACGGGGTGGATGAACCGGTGGGACGATGAGATCGACGACGGATCCTCATCCAGTACGATGGATGAGGGACGTCGAGGTGTTGCTGCGGACGACGTCGTCGGGGAAGAGGCTTCGGCTAGGTGGCGGACGGAGCAGGGTGTGGGGTTTCGTCGCGGGTTTTCGCGGCCTCGGTGTACGAATGGGTGGGCGGATGGGATGGCAGTGGGGAACCATGGCTTCGAGACATGCTTGTCCGAAATGTGGGGTAAGTTACGAAAGTACCCCCACCGATTTGAGGCGGTTCTTTCGGTTCAGGGGTACCACGAGCATTTCGCGTGTCTGGATTTCACAGGAGGTGGGAGTTTTCGCGCGCGTTGTAATTTCGGAATAGTAAGGCATGGGTTTACATGGAGGGAGTTGTCGGAGCACAACGAGACAAAGATATATCTTAAATATTTCGGGCTAACAAGGCGCGGATTGAAGAGGCGGGAGTGTCGCAGCACGATAGACAGAGACGCTAGCTTGAATTTTTGGCATAACAAGGCGCGGCTTGAAATTTCGGAAGAACAAGCTTAACGTGTACCCAAAAAAGACAATTTGCACCTCAACACGCACAACACACACACACACAAACACCATTTAGACTAGAGTAAGGTACACGTGCATTGCACGCATGAGATTTGGCAACAAAATTATGAATAAATACCACATTATAGCATGCAACTTTGAGTCATATATGCATAATGTAGATGTTCGTTTAATTCTTATAGTTCATTTCATTCAAAATCATCTAGTTTTTATAAGAAAGCTAATCTATTTTAAGATTCATGGAATTGTGCGTCGTAAGACATAAAGTAAAAACAAATAATGGCAAATCATGTAGAAAAACATTTGGGCAATTCTGATACGGAAGATTCTAGAACAAATAAGAAGTGCTTGTGTTTTGATGTTTGTGCATTATGCTTAAGTTCAACCATGGAGTCTTCTAGATTATACATGTGGCGAAATCTGGTGGAATCTAGATGATATCCAACGGCCAGTAGTGCTCAAATTTGCCATCTTTGGACCATCGGATTCGCCTCATCCAACGACCATCTTTCAAAGTTAAAGTTACCCGCACACAATATAAAAATATAATATATATATATGGGTATAGATATAGATATGTGATGCAAAAGCCGCCCATCATCTCCAATTAGAATAGTGTGTCCATGCACGGATGCGACGTGGCCAAATGATGTGTGCCATCGGTATCTCAAATTCAAATCAGTCTGACCTTGTTCAATGTGTATACATTACAACATGCTCGTTTCCAAACCGCATCGCGCAGATCTCCGTTATATTCATGCATGCATGGGTTTCAAACATCAGGATCTCTTATTCAAATATTTGAATTCAACTTTACATTGATTGTGACCTCACCTATTTAGCTATTCTTTTACACCCACACAGTAGTCTTCTCTTTATAATTGTACCACTAACTTTCTCTTGTGCATGCATGCACACACACTACCAGTCGGCATTATCCATCGCACGCATGCAATCTTTTTCTTCAGGTCGGTCTCCCATGAAGGCACACACCAACACACATCCCCCTCTCCATCATATCGGGCATTCTTTATCTCTCACGCGTGCATGCACAATGATTGATGTTCCTCTATGTATGTGTGTATATAGCTAGGTCTTTCATAGTTTTCCACACAAATCGATCAATCGATATATCCAGTGAGGTCTCACCCTCTTTCCCATGTCCACATCGATCAATCTATATCTCTCTATATAGGATTAACATATATATAGCTAATACACCCACATTAATTATTTATCCAACGTCCCCCTCTCATCATCCATGCCTTCCTCTTCATCTCTTAGACGCGTGCACAATGGCGAAGACAGGGGCAGTAAGGGCCCTACCCCCTCCCCCCCTAACATCACTATATATCAAGGCTAATATGAATGTGATCATTAGACAATTGCTGCTAAAAATGGTTTAAGTTCATGAATTGACCCTCCTCGTAAAGGATTAGCAATGCTTGGCCCCCTAGCTCATTTATTTTTCATGGCTCCGCCACTGCGCACATCAGCACACGTGTTCGCCCCCTCTCTCTAAATATCGATCTCCACTTGTGCATTCCTTCATAGTCTCCCTCCACTCGGCCCCTCGCACCATCTTCTAGCCCACCCACCGGATTTTGCCACATGTACAATCTAGCAGACTCCATGGTTGAACTTAAGCATAATGCACAAACCTCAAAACAACAGTGGTTCTCTTTTGTTCTAGATTCTTCCGTATCATAACTGCCCAAACTTTTTTTCTAGTTGAATTGCCATTATTTGTTTTTACTTTATGAATCATAAAATGTATTAAGGGCTTCTTTGATTCAAAGGATTCTCAAAGGAATTTTGGAGGATTCTAATCATTAGGAATTTTTCCTATCTTGGTTGTTTGATTCGTAGGATTGTAAACTATAGGAATTTTTCCATATGATTCATTTGCACTAGATTTCATAGGAAACATCCCATCCACTCAAACCTCTTTGAAAGAATTCTGCGTTTTTTCTATGCACAATCAAACACTCGTACAATCATGTAGGATTCAAGATGACATTCCACTATAATCCCATGTTTTTCCTATTCCCGCGTTCTTAGCTTTTTATAAAAACTAATTGATTTTGAATGAGATGAACTATAAGAATTAAACGAAGGGCTACATCAGGCATATATGACTCAGAGCTTACATGCTATAGTGTGGTATTTCTTCATAATTTGGTTGCAAAATCTGATGTGTGCAATGCACGTGTACCTTACTAGTATTTCGAGTTTGTGCAAAACCAGTAAACTAGAATACCAATGGCACTCTACACAGTGTCTCTCTTACAGTTCATGAAGCCACGTGGCACATGTGTAGGCGTTGTCGCGACCTCCTTGCGTGGATTGATCACAGTGACGTGCTTCTGGTTCCAGACGAATGTACTCGTCCTCCCTGAGCCTGGCGATACATGCATGAAGCGAAGATGTGCACGCACGCCATGCACGCACTCATTCCTCGCACGCACACGCGGGTACACGGGCGGACGCAATTTTGTACCAAGATCCACCCCATGTGATAATTTGACGCGTGTAAAGTCGTTCACTTCATTGATGGTCGATTAATACAGCACGTGCAAATTGAGTGGATGTGAGGGCGGAAGAAAGACATTATTACTCCACTGCGCGCATGCGAGTAGTTAAATCGTGGGTTGCTAGTAGTACTTCCATTGGTCTCCTTCGTATTTTGTGCCAATTTTTGACAGTAACATACTACTCAATATTTACGCATTTGAGCAGTGTAGTACTTGAAATTTATGTACCGCTAAACTCATCGGGAGCCGTTTCGGGCCTCGAAACCAAAACCATCAATTAATCGTTACCTTGTTCCCATCACATTCGAAAGCCTGCTCACACCTACTAGTAGTATGTACCAAACCTGAACGTGTTCCCACTATGCAGGTATTAGTACTAGTGCTGGTACTTAGGTTATAAAAAGGGGAACTACATAACCGAAAATCACTCTACCTTTCCTCCTCATAACTGCTTCTTCTTCGTCTGTTGTTGCCATGGCCGGTGAGCGGAGCTCTAGGTCGAGAACTACTCGTAACAAGGGAGCGGCAATCAAGGCCACGGAAAAAAAGAGAGGGCTCGCCGCCACGCAGAGACCTCGAAAGATCTCTCATGGGCAGGCGATGGCTCCCAGGAGCGCCCTAGCCCTGGAGGCGAACATGCCGAGCCGACGGAGCTAGAGTCGTTATCCCTCAACGGCATGCCCGATCAGCTCAATAAGCAGAAGGATTTCATCCAAGGCTTGATGGAGTTGCTGAAGGAGAGCCTCGACAACATGCCCGCTGAGCTCAATCAGCAGGGGGAGCTGACCACCGGCTTGGTGATGCTGCTGAAGAAGAGCATTGCCTCGGAGAAGAAGGCGACCAGCGAAATCCTGCGACTTCGGGAGGACAGTGCGAAGCTCTGCCATGAGATCGACCTGTTGAAGGAGAAGAACGCCGGCTGGAAGAAGCTGCATGAGAATAGTAGTTCCTCGATGAAGATGCTGCAGGCCCTCACCATGGAACAGAAGGAAGAGTTGGCAAAGCTCCGCATCGAGCACCCGGCTGCCGTCAAGGTATGTAATATGGCCATGGAACAGATGATGAAGGCTCGCGTCGAGAAATGCCGCGTCATGGACACAATGATGAAGATGGCGGAGGAGACGCGCAAGGAGATGGAGGTCGTGCAGGCGATGAAGACGCAGTTACGACTCCGCGGCGAATTAGATCATTTGGGCTGATAATCTTCCTTCTTCTTTTGCTCCTGTGTTTTATCTTTTGCTTCGGGTGTTTCGCCGCACGTGTCACGTTCTCTACGAGGCATGAATAGAAAAATGTTTTTTTTGAGGGAATGAATAGAACAATGCTAACAATGAGATGACTAGCAAATTAGATCATTTTTTATCGCCATATGGCACTAGGCTGCCGTGTTTCGTGCTCCTCCGTCGTGGTACTACTCCAGTGGAAAACTTGAGTATACCGCATGGTTCTTTGCTCCTCCTCAATCAGGTCGTCGATGCATTTATGCGAGCAGTCAAATCACAAGGCCCCACCTTCCAGCAGTAATGAGCCGTCAAATCACAAAGGCCCTCACCTCTCGTGAAATTGACCAAGCTAGACTGCCCCGCCCTCTAGCCTTTTAAAAGATGTATACTTTTGTACAGCTATAGTATCGATGGATTGTGCCATGGAGCAAAACTTGAAATTTAAAAAAAGGTGGTACATATAGAGAGCGCTCATCGCCAAATTATGCATATAGTACAATTAAAAAGGCTAGTCACAATAATGGTGTCCAGCACAACCCACCCCTCAAATAAAACTAAGAGGGTGCTTGGATACGTTTTAGTCCCATGACTAAAAGTAGTGGGACTAAAACATGCTAGCCTCACCCGTGCTTGGATCCAAATACTAAAAAGGCTAAAATCAAGTTAATGAGAATTTATTATCCTCCAAACCCTCCAATCCAGAACTCGCCTGTGTTAAAGGAGAGGAGTTAAATGAGTAGAGAGAGGACTAATCCACATTTTAGTAGGGGTACCCCTGACTAAAAAATTTTAGTCTCAAGACTAGTTTTAGCCCCTCTTTAGTCAGGGGTGCTTGGAACTTTAGCCTCTTAAAGAGACTATTTTTAGTCAGACTAAAATAAGTCCCTTGGATCCAAGCACCCTCTAAGCATCCTGGAATTCTTTGACAAAACTAAGCACCCTGAAATTCTTTGACAACTAAACTGCTGGCTATATGTTGTTGGCCATATATATTGTACGTATATAATGTGAAGAAACGAGTGGTAGTACTATTCAAACTAAAAGATGAAATGTAAGAAATACTAGTATGTATGTACTGAAGAGTTAAAGTAACGAGAAGAAACATAACATAGTTCTGCTGGGGGCTCAGCACAACACACCCCTCAAATTAAATTAAGCACACCTGAAATTAAACTTTGCAACTGTTTCCGTAGACACTGCATTAGAACCACCATGAGCAACGACACTTCCACCTTACTCGGAGTCCTCGTCCACGTCCTCGACTTCGTCCTTGTCCCTCTTCCTCTTGGCCGATACTTCTTTGCTTGAACCGCACACTTGGCTATTGCTCTTCATCCAACCCTTGTAGATATTGAAGCAAAGGTAGCCATCCATTGCAGCGTACTGGATGTTGTCTATATCTAGTACATTCCGCTACCATGCATGACGATGAAACGTGTATGGAGGTTTCACCAGTTTACCGTACAAAGGATGAACCATGGCTCCTGCCAGGGTCAGCATTGAAGGCTGACGAGAGGGCACCAGCCGATTCTTCTGGAGGTCGAAGGGGTTGCCTACAACGAGGCCTATCCGACCCAGGATTTCTTCGTCGTTACCGAAGTCTACAGTAACGAATTTGACTAGGTTGCTCCCGAGGAAGTCCTTAAAATCCTGGCACTCAACGTCGGCATGGCATATGTGGTAGACCAAGCATAAGTCATGCACGCAAACCTGGACCACGGCGGGCTTCTTCCTCTCGTCGTCCTTTAGATCCTTCTCTCGTCCCAGGACTGTGGTGTACTCAACATCTAGCCCAGCGACCCACTCATCATCTGAGTTTTCGAACATGCGTCTGAAGCGAGAAAGGCATCCTTTCACCGTCGCCGAAGAACGAGTGTAGATGACGTCGAACTCATCGTCGGTGATGGTTCTAACCTTGTCCTCACCGCCGATCATGGAGATTTGGGACGCCATGGATTTGGGAGGAGGGTTAGGATTAGTGGAACTGCCGTAATGTGAATGGACGGGATGACTAGGAGCGAACCGCCGTAGTATTGAAGGACGTGCGGGGACGAGTAGGAGCGAACTGCCAGCGTGCGAACGGCAGGGTAGTGGCTTTCCATTCTCCCATGATACGGGCTTTCAAGAGCCCTTGGATCTGAGATCGAACGGTTGCATGGCGTGATTCTAGACCTATGGGTGAATATCCTATCCTGGAGGGTTATTCTGCAAATTTTCAGCAACATAGCATGTGACCGTTTGATCTCAGATCCAAGGGCTGCCAGGAGCCCGTATCATGGTCGCGCCTACCATGACCGTCGCGTCGCTCGCGCGGTCGCGCCCTTGGAAATTTAACACGGTGCGTTAGGCTATATGATGTTGGCATGTCATACATAGTCATCACTTAGTCACTCATACTACAACAAGGTTGGCTATAAGCGTATTTTTTGTTACTCCTCTCTATCTCTTTCTTCGTACTCAAGGAAGAAACGGTGCTAGTAAGCGCGTGTATTTATTGCATTTGCCAAGGAGTTACCTCTTCCAATGAAATGGTGTTGCTAAGTTTGCTTCATTTAATTAGCTATAGACTCAAAATTGTCTTTTCACCTAGGTACACGTGCTTAGCACCGTTTCTTCCTTGGGTCACCAAACTAGTCTCTCTCTTCTTGATTAACTTGCCACATCAGACTTTATGCCTATGTGGCAAGCTTAAGCACCTGTAGGAGCAAGTAAAAGTAAGTACAATAGTGCGCTTTACATGGCATTTTTGCATATGTGGAGGAAAGAGAGGCAAGGAAAAAGTGGAGAAGTGGGCTCTCATGCAAGAGCCAGCCTCTACTACATGGTGGAGCATTGGGAGAGGCACCTGTATGGAGGTGGTCAGGAATCTGGGAGACTCACGCCGGTCGTAGCTCCGCAGTTAAAATGATAATGGCAAGTCAAATCATGGGGCCCCACCTGTCCAACAGTAACTCGCTGTCAAATCACACAGCCCTACGTTTGCAGCAGCCTACTCCCTCGTCTTCTCGCGTCTCTATCGAACCGACTAGGTGGAACTGCCTCGCCGCCTACCGCGCAGGAAAAGCCCCGCCCTCGACTTTTAAATAGTATACAGTATACTAATTTTGTATCCATGGATTGCGCCCGCGCCATAGAGCAAAGCGTCTAGAAAACGGAGGAGACACGGTGGTCTTGCAATAGAGAAGAGGGAGAGGCGAGACGGTGGTTTTGGAATGGAGATGATGGAGAGGAGAGGAGGTGGTTTTGCAATGGAGAAGAGGGAGAGGAGTGTGTGGCAGCGATTTAGGATTGGACGAGAGGGTCGATGCGCTCTGACTGGATCAAAATAAAAATCAATTTACCCTTCAATTAAGAAAGCGACCCCACATTAACTAGTCTCCCAATCTAAATGTAGCGCCGCTCCTCTCCTCTTCCATTTCAAAACCACCGCCCCTCCTCTCCTGTTCTAGTCCAAAACCAGTGTCGCTCCTCTCCCGTTCTAATCCAAAACCAGCGCTGCTCCTCTCCTCTTCCATTCAAAAACCACCGCCGGCTAGTGAAGGTGCTGTGGAGAAGTAGATCGATGGAGTACAACCGATACGTGAGGATCGCAGACGGCGACCCTGTGAAGCTAGCTAGGATGTTGGAGATACAGTCTTGGTTTGACAACAAGGACCAACTAGCGGCGACGGTGACATCCATGGCCAAATATCTGCAACAGAGCGAAAAAGCGGCGATATTCCTGGAGGGAGTCGCGCCGGAGTACATAGAGCTGCTCCTCTGGGCCATGGAGCAAACAGATTCACCGAATCCGATCATGAGGGAGCGGTGGTGGGAGTATCGATCCCAGATGGAGCATCCACCAGAGATTGAAGGATCGAGCATCTACAGGGTGCCGTTTGTGAGGGTGTCCTGCCAGAGCGAGCCGGTGGAGTCTTCGTCGACCGAACCCAACTGCAAGAGGAGTAAAGCAGTTGGCCCGATGATGCTTCCCCGCCATCGTCTCCCTCGTCGTTCACATCGTCTCACGGGGCAGCTGTCTGCCACCGAGGAATAGGAGAGGGCTGCCCCCCCCAGCCCAATAGTCGGGCAGGTTGTGAATTGTCAGGAGGAGCTTAGGGTTGTCAGTATTTGCAGGTTGTGAATTGTGTTTTGTGTTGTGTATTTTGAGAGTACTTTCAGATATGAATGTCTTTTGAATTTCAGATTTGCAGTATTGAGCATATGAAGTATTTTATGAATTCTAGAGATCTATTTTTATCACTTAAAAATGTAGTTTCATAGGAGTATAAAAGTGCAGACAATGTGATTCTCATAGAAGAAACTGCAAGTTTCAGTTTTAGATTAGAAACTGCAAGTTCAGTTTTAGATAAGAAACTGTAACTTTCAGAGGCAGAGCATTTATATTAACACAGACTTTTCAAACAGGGTTAACATCATGTTGGAAGTTTTATTCATGGTCGAAAATGGAACTACCAGCCAGTTAACATCATGCTGATCAACATCCATGCATAGCACATCTTCATATGATGCACAGTCAGAATTCCCACACAATGTCGAGTGTGCGAAACACATAGAAAATGAGGGACGAAGTTTTGGCAGGTGTTGGACGTGGTTTTGGGCTGCCCCGTCTAGGCTTTCATTTTTAACATGCGCAGCCCACGACCTCGGATGGGAGGTCCATAGGCTTGTTTGTATTTTCTTAGGGCCGTCATGTATCGACCGGCCTATGGACCTCCCATCCGAGGTTTTATTTTTGGCAGCCCAATTTATGTATTTTTTTGAAGAAAACGCAGAGGTATGTTCTATTTTTCTATATAAGAATAGGAACGCCAGGTCCAACTTATGTTTCCCTTCTAACTATATTATATATATTTAAATAATTTTATATGTTGACTGTTTAGTTCACATACTCCCTCCTTTTCGGTTTATAGGGCTCATCACAAAATTTTAGTTTTTCCATTTTATAAGGCTCAATTTGGTTGTTTTCCATCACATGTTCAGATTCCAAGGTGCATTAAATCATTGCATGCAAGTATTAAGAGAAAATTGACCAATGCATGTACTTTATGCATGCATGCATTGCAATTTATGCATTGATAAACATAATTTTTTGAGGAAAACAAGTGCATTAATTAGGTGCTTTTGCAAACTACAAAAAGTATTCCGCCATTCATCATCTACCTTGGTTGGTGAGATTTTTTAATTGAGCCCTATAAACCGAAAAGGAGGGAGTAATTGGCAAATAGATCTTGCCGCCACCCCCCGCCTCCTGACTCCGGCCGCGCCTGCCCCCCTCAGCAAGTCCTCTCGCGCGCCCCATGGAGTCGCCGGCCATATCCATGGGGGAATGGCTGGAAGCCAGGCAGATGTACAAGATGCATCTCCCACATGTCTACAAAGCCTTCCCGCGGATGCTCCAGCCGCTCGACTCCATCGTGTCGGCGGTGCTGCGGGAGACTCGAGGGAGGAGGTGGAGGGAGGGGGCGATGCGGATCCGCGACGACGCTCTCTCCTGGACCCAGTGCACGCACGAATGGAGGGAAGCAGAGGAGGAAGCTGCGAGGGAGGAAGCCGAGGAGGGACTGAATCCGTTCTCTCACTCGCGCAGGTATGCTCGGATGTGCAAGGATCATGTGGATTGGGAGCTGTTGAATCTAGCCCTGCGGATCTACTTCGAAGGAGATTTCTCGGAGAAGCACAGGATGCCCCACCCCAGTGAGCTGCCGATTGCGTTCGTTCGATGGGCGAAAGGAGAAGTGAATTCAGGAGATCCACGCCATGCTGCGAGATGGGAATTCTTGACTGGACTCCTACCCACCAGCACGCCACCGGAGCCGGAGCAGGTGGATCCCCTACCTTACCTCTCCCGCAAACCTGTAGAAGATTGAAATTAGGCTTGCAATCTGCTCCAATTGAGCTGTCTGGTGGTTATTTCTGCTTCCTGAGAGACAACATCTGGCTGGAGGATGAGCAGGAACCAGGAACTCCGATGAATTTCCCCTATCACAATGGGGGGGGAGCGCCGGTTGGGCAGTGGTATGGCCCACCTCCGCCCCAAATGGGGGCACAATCTGGGCAGGCTCCTGTAATTACCCAAGATCAATCTGCTGGTGGTTCTGACTCTCAGATAAGTGGGAAATCTCAAGGCAAGAATCAGCAGAAGAAGAGATAGGACATCTAGAAAACTGCTCCTGCCCCTACTTCGGGCCTTATGGCATACTCTGAGGTGATCTGCTACAACTGTGGGGAACCAGGGCATCATTTGGATAAATGTGTCAACCCCAAGAGTTGTTTTATCTGCAAAATGGTTACCCATAAAGTTGAGAATTGCCCTGTCAGAAGGAAAACCCACAGTTCTGCTAGATATGTTGGAAGTGATAGAAATACTGCTTACTTCCATGTAGTAGCTAACCAGAGGAGGAGGAAAACCCTCATTCACTCCCTTCATGGCCCTAATGGCCCTGTTACTGAGGTAGATGAGATGCTGAAAGTGGCTAGTGACTTCTACAAAGACCTGTTTAAGAAAGAAAACCCTTCTGGGTTCTCTCTACAAAACATTTTTTTCTCTGCTTCTGAAAAAGTCTCTCCTGCTGAAAATGAGCTGCTAGAAGCCCCTTTTTCAGAGACAGAGGTGAAGGAAGCCATTTTTAGCTCTTATCCTAATGGGGCTCCTGGTCCTGATGTGATTCCCTTCTTGTTTTACCAGCATTTTTGGGACTTGGTGAAAAATGATCTCTTAGATCTTTTCCAAGCCTTTCATAGAGGAGAGTTGGATCCAGCAACTTACTCATGGGGGGTCTATTGGGGTCAAGTTAAATAACTGTGAAAGTGATTTTTTTCCTTGCTGGTAAAGGCCTTAGGTAAGGTGACCCATCTCCCCGCTTTTGTTTAATTTAGTAATGGACGTTCTTACTAAAATGCTGAGCAAAGCTGCTGATCATAGTCTGATTGCAAGGCTCTGTCCTGAGGTCTGCCCTGGTGGCATCATCTACCTTCAATATGCAGATGATACCATCCTTTTCTTAGACAATGACTCCACACATGCTAGCAATCTGAAAACTGTGCTAACCTGGTTTGAACAAGTCTCAGGCATGAGAATCAACTACTCTAAAAGTGAACTCATCCCTATCAACATGGATGATCAGGAGTTAACTGACTTCCTCTCTATTCTAGTCTGTAATAAACGTAACTTCCCCATTAAGTACCTAGGTATCCCTCTCCACTATGATATACTGAGGAGAGAGGATATCCAACCCCTTCTGGATAAAATCATTAAAAGGATTGCTGGGTGGAGGGGCAAACTTCTCTCTTACAGAGGTAGATTGATCCTCATACAAGCTTGTTTGGCTAGCATTCCAGTGTATCTCCTCTCCTTCTTCAAGTTCCCTAAATGGGCAGTGAACCTCATCAATTCTCAGATGTCTCATTGCTTGTGGAATGATTTTGAGGGAAATAGGAAGCTACACCTTGCTAATTGGGCCCTAGTCTCTATGAAAAAAGATTTTGGAGGCCTAGGCATACCTAACCTCCAAGAAATTAACATATGTCTTCTAGGGTCTTGGATTAAAAGATTCTATGAGGAAGACCTGAAACCTTGGAAGCTTCTTATTGCCCATAAATACCTAGGAAATAAACCTAATATTTTTGTCCCTTCCTCCAACCCTAAGACCCCTAAATTCTGGAAAGGATTAAAATCTATTATGCATGCTGTGAAATTTGGCTACAGATGGAACATAGGGGATGGGAGAAGAACCAGGTTCTGGGAAGATAGTTGGTTTGGCACATCCCCCCTAGCAGTCCAATTTTGGCCTATTTACTCTGTCCGCAATGACCTTAACAAAAGTGTCAATGAAGTTTGGGATGGTCAATGCCTAAAACTCTCTTTAACAAAAGCATTACCTTTACTGCCGAGCCGGATGCCCTGATTTGGCAGTTGGACAATAAGGGGAAGTATTCCTCCAGCTCCCTCTATCATGTTATCAAGTTTAGAGGGGTTCAACCCGTGTTTATCCCTGCTGTCTGGAAATTGAGAGTTCCCCCTAAAATTCATGTATTTCTCTGGCTTCTCTCCAAAAACAAATTGATGACTAGGGCTAACCTTAGGAAGAGACACATCATCAAACCCCTTGATTGTGTTTACTGCTTGGAACAAGAGGCTTGTTCTCACCTATTTTTTTTGAATGTATAGTTGCTAAACATCTTTGGGCCCACATTGAGGAATATTTCTCTAGTCAGATTGGCTCATCCTTCGAATCTGTCGCCAGATTCTGGATAGCTACCAAAAAGTGCTCAGTTTTAAACACTGTTAGCTCAGCTGTCCTTTGGTGCCTCTGGAAATATAGAAATGCTATGATTTTCAGTAACACCTCCTGGATTTCCATTCCGCAGGTCTTGAGGTTGATCAGGAACATGGTGAGGAACTGGGCGATTCTCTCCTCCAGATCGGACAAGGACAAATTGATGAGCTTCGTGGAAACCCTAACAAGATCCCTCCAGAAACCGTTGGCGATCACTTGTGGCTGAACAAGGCTCGACCTGCTCTGGGGCTGGACCCGTGGGCTCGTCTCAAGATCTCTGATGCAGATGATGGGCACCTGGCGCCGAAAAAGAGGGACATCCACCATGCTACGCCTTATAGCCCGGTCTCTCCGCTTGCTTACTGGTCGCCGCAGGCTGACACGGCCCCTCGGCTGAAGACCGTGAAGGCTTCGCTGGACCCTCCTTGTGTCATTTGAGTGCTCTATCCGCTCTGCCTTTGGCACCGCTCAGGTGATTTGTGTTATTCAGAGAACTTGTTCATCCACCCCCCTAGTTTGTAGCTTTTCTACCTTTGCTTTCGAACTGCTCTTTGAGCTGCTGTATCAGAATATGTTGTGGTTTCGTTCTCAGCAATGGAACCGGGGAGATGCTCCCTGTTTTTCTAAAAAAAATTCATATGTTATAGTATATTATTTTTATTGTCATCATATATTTAACAAATACTTACATATGTAAGAAAACAATATCCCACATCTTATTAACTTATAAAAATAATTTCTTAACAAATAAAATCCTGGATTGTTTTGGCACGAAAATCCTAGTGGTTGTGTACAAAAGCTTGGTAAGATTTAAGGACGAATGTAATAATATCACTTATTATTTAAATATATTTATAACAAAATGCTCAGCCCCTTTTTATTTTTTGATAACATTGTTGGCCCAACCCAACATTATAATTAGAATCAGCCCAGCAAAATCGTGTATTTCGAGAAAGTGCAAATGGCCTGTAATTTTTTAGGAAATAAAATAAACGGGCCGCATGGACGCTACATTATTTGTTCACCCAGCCCAGCTAATGGCTGTAATTCAAAAAAATATCAAATTGACTGTAAATTCTACCGCGCAAAAAAAAGACTGTAAATTCTGAAAAAAAATGGGTTGAATACGTGCCACATTTTTGGAGGCTGAAATGTGGGCCAATAGGTCGAAGCCAATGCAAGTCGTTGTCAATTTAGTCAACAAATGATTCTGACATGTTAGCCGTTGGATTTACATCCAACGACAGGCATCCATCTTCAATCTCTCGTCTTCTTCCTCCAGCGCCGCCGGGACCACCTCCCGCCTCCTGCTGCTAGCAGCTCTGCTTAGCATGCTTCGCTATGAAGCGCTACTCCACCGTTGGCCAGGCCATCCCGCCACCCCTCCACACCTCATGTTCTTCTCCACCGACTGCCGAACCACACCGCACTAGAACCAGTTAACCCTCATACACCTCTCCGTCTGCGACTCTACTCCCGCGTCTTCCCATCTCCGGCTTGTTGCTGTCTGGGGCCTCGCCGTCGTCCACCACCTTGGATGCGCTCGGCGCGGCGTGGTCAACGTGGTCAACGAACGACACCATCTGAAGTAGACTGTGCGTGGAGAGGCTGATAGCTGGGTCCACAGCCGCACATAAGGAAATGCCTCCTTATTACGCGCAAAATAATGATTCCTCCACCTGACATCTGGGACCCACCGGAAGGGCCTTTGTATTTCACGAAATAAAGTGCCCCCCGCTGATATGTCGGACCCACCAGCTATCTTCGCACGCAAGGAAGTGCCTCCTTATTACGCACAAAAAATGAATATTCCCCCTGCCAGCTAGAACCCAGCATAGTGGGAGGCTGACTTGTGGGCCTACCAAGTTGACGGGGACGGAGGGCTTTGTCAACTTAGTCAATATGAACGATTCTAGCTCCTGTTACCGTATGATGTTCATCCAACGGCAGTAGTGCTTCCTCAACCTCTGGTCTTCTTGCTCTAGCCGCCCAAACCAGCGCCGGTCGTGCCGCGTGCTCCTTCCTCCCGTGGCCGGCTGTGATGCCGTGGAGGCCTCACAGCCCCCTACTACTCCTACCGCTGGCCAGACCATCCCTCTACTCACCCACACCCCCTATTAATCTATAGCGACAGCAGCCTCACACCGCAGCCGAACCAGTGAACCCTCGTACTCCTCTTCGCGTGGGCATCCACTGCTGCGTCTTCCCCGGCTCCGAGTCATCCCCTTCCTAGTCCTTGCCGTCATCCACCGCCCTGGTGCTCTCGACGCGGCGTGGTCAACCTGGTCAACGACCGACTTCCATCGGAAGAGTACTGTACGTGCAGAGGCTGACAGCTGGGTCCACGGCAGTCGCAAGGAAGTGCCTCCTTATTACGCGGAAAATAATTATTCATCCACCTGACAGCAGGGACCCACCGAACGGGCCACCAGTATTTTGTGAAAAAAATTGTTTCCCCCTGACTGCAGGGACCCACCATATGGGCCACCGTATTTCACAAAAAAAACGTTCCCCCCGCTGTCAGCTCGGACCCACCGGAAATGCCTCCTTATTACGCACAAAAAAATGAATACTCCCCCGGCTAGCTAGGACCCACCTTGCTGGGAGGCTGACTTGTGGGCCTACTAAGTTGACGGGGACGAAGGGCTTTGTCAACTTAGTCAATATGAATGATTCTAGCTCCAGTGACCGTATGATGTCCATTCAACGGCCGTAGTGCTTCTTCAACATCTGGTCTTCTTGCTCCAGCCGCCCAAAGCAGCGCTGGTCGTGCCACATGCTCCTGCCTCCCCTAGCCGGTTGTGCTGCCGCAGAGGCCTCACTGCCCCCTACTATTCCCACCGCTGGCCAGGCCCTGCGGCGACGGTAGCCTCACACCGCAGCTGAACCAGTGAACCCTCGTAGTCCTCTCCGCGCGGGCTTCCACTGTCGCGTCGTCCCCTTCCTAGGCCTCACCGTCGTCCACCGCCGCGGTGCTCTCCGCGCGGCGTGGTCAACGTGGTCAAGGAACGACTTCCATCGGAAGAGTACTGTACGTGGAGAGGCTGACAGCTGGGTCCACGGCCAAAGCCCAGTTTTTTTGTGATTTGCCAAGTAAGTCGCTTTGTTAGGCCTGTTGGGCTGTAAATCTTTCAAGACGAGGAGAGCTTTCATTCGGCTGGCCGAGAAAATGGCCCATCAGTAATGAGAAATGGGTTGTACATTTTTAAAACACATCAAATCGGCAATTAGTTTCAAATATCTTTTTTTCATTTCAAGATTTTAAATTACATTAATTTTTATGCGTGGAGAATTTGTTGGATTTTATATTGATATACATTTATTTTTAAAATCAGTTTGAATGTGAGTCGAAATTTCAGGATTAAAACAGTTCGGACCGCACCGAAATATGCAAAATTTCGTATAATTTTTTAACCGTTGCCACAATATGGGCTGCAACGCTAACAAAAAGAATATGGGCTCCAAAAAAACCTTAAGAATTAGCAAATGGGCTGTAAATTATTAGAAATAATGGCAGATGGGCTGTATGCTGTTTTCCACAGATTTGAGGCTTACCTAAAAAAAGGTTGACGCACAAGCACTGACTGTTGGATGTCCATCCAACGGCCGTCGTGCTTCTTCAATCTCTGCTCTTCCTGCTCCAGCCACTCAAACAAGCGCCGGCGGGACTGCCTGCTCCCTCCTCCTCGCGGCCGGCTGTGTTGCCGCGCAGGCCTCACCGCCCGACCGTACTCCCATCGCTGGCCTAGCCATCCCTGTACTCACCCACACCTGCTGTTATTCTCCGGCGACGGCAGACGAACCAGTAAACCCTCGTACAGTCGTACTCCCCTCCACTACCGAGTCTTCCCTGCCTCCGTGTTGTCCCCTTCCTAGGCCTCGCCGTCGTCCACTGCCCTGGTGCTCTCGGCGCGGCGTGGTCAACATGGTTAAGGAAAGACTTCCATCAGATGTGGACTGTATGTGGAGAGGCTGACAGCTGGGTCCACGGCGGTAGCAAGGAAGTGCCTCCTTATTACGCGGAAAATAATGATTCCTCCACCTGACAGCAGGGACCCACCGGATGGGCCACCGTATTTCGCTAAAAAAACATTTCCCCCCTAACTGCTGGGACCCACCAGCTACACCTTCGCACGCAAGGAAGTGCGTCCAGGCAAAAAAATGATTCGCCCCCCTGACTGCTGGGACCCACCAGCTACATCTTCGCACGCAAGGAAGTGCGTCCGGGCAAAAAAAAACCAAAACGATTCGCCCCCCTGATTGCTGGGACCCACAGCCCCCCAACTGCTGGGACCCACCAGCTACATCTTCGCACACAAGGAAGTGTGTCCGGGCAAAAAAAATGATTCACCCCCTGACTGCTAGGACCCACCAGCTACATCTTCGCAAGCAAGGAAGTGCCCGACAGTCGGGACCCACCTGGTCAAAGCATACATGGCGTTGTCATTCTAGTCGCGAACGTGTACGTACATATATACTGGTGGATGTAGAGGCATGCACTTGTCGTAGTAGAGGCAGCCAGGGTGCAAGAAAGAAAATACGGCCACCTATGTGTACATACGGGCGGGGTCTCGAACGCCTACTCGCGCATACGTACGGCGAGGGCTCGTGTACATGGCTGGGTCGGAAAGGAGAAACAGCGTCGTCGTCGTGTTCATGGGGAGGCAACGGAATGTGTGGTCATGTTCATCGGGAGGGCTTGGACGGAAGAGGTGATGGAAACGAGGCCTGGCGTACCACACAACGGAGGAAACGGACCTCCTACGGTCGAAACGGGGGTCCTGTTGATCGGGAGGGGTGTGGCGTACCACAAAACGAAGGAAACGGACCTCCTACGATCGAAACGGGGGTCCTGTTGATCGGGAGGGGTGTGGCGTACTGCAAAACGGAGGAAACAGACTTGTGTTGGAGCGTTACGGTCGAAACGGGGGTCCTGTTCATCGGGAGGGGTGTGGCGTACCGCAAAACGGGACTCCACGGGATACTGTTCATCTCCACCATCGACCCCCTCCAGCCTCCACGAGCTACTATTCATCCACCGTCGACCTCCTCCAGCCTCCACGGGCTCCTGTTCATCCAGCCTCCACCGCGCGCTACTCCATCGGCTACTGTTCAACCACCCCTCCACCGTCTATTGTAAATCCAGCCCTCCACACCACGGGGTCCTGTTCAACCACCCCTCCACGGGCACCCCCCCCATCATCTACTGTTCATCCTGCCCTCCACACCACGGGGTCCTGTTCATCCACCCCTCCACGGGCACCCCTCCACCGTCTACTGTTCATCCAGCCCTCCACCACACCACGGGGTCCTGTTCATCCAGAGGCAATGCCATCGCTCACTGTTCATCCAACCCCCCCCCCTCCGCAACGCTCACTATTCATCCCATCAATCGGCTTCAGTTAGCAGCAGTAGCCAAGGAATCGCTTGATCGGGTTCAGTTAACAGCCATCGATCGATCGCTCGGGTTCAGTAACGCGTAGCCTGCAGTGCAATCGCTCGGGTTCAGTTAGAGCCCAACGCCTCGCTTGGGTTCATTTAGAGCCAACGCCTTGCACACACGCGCGTACATGTACGAGAGAAACGTGGATCACTCGGCCCCCGACCTCCCACCGTAACCGGGAACTCCCTGAAATTTTCCTCCCCCTCGCTTCTACCATGGTTTTTTCCGTCATGGACGGCCCAAAGAATGTCATGCAGCTGCGTCTCCGGCCCGCCCAGGACGAAAAGCCCATTTTCTGTCATGATTTTTTGTCATAGAAGTAGGAGCCCGCCACATCTATGATGATACTGGGTTTTGTCACAATTATCATCACAGAAGTGTCATATGTATGACAGAAAAAATTTCGTTCGGCCCAAAATGTCATGGATGTGTCTTTTTTTGTAGTGTCATCTCTTGTATCCAATTCTTGTCTCCAAGTCCGGGATTGGTGCTAGTAGGTTGCTAGTAGTGTTAATTACTCCTTGTAGTTGATGCTAGTTGGTTTAATTGGTGGAGGATCATATGTTCAGATCCTATATGCATATTAATACCCCTCTGATTATGAACATGTTTATGTTTTGTGAGTAGTTACTTTTGTTCCTGAGGACATGGGAGAAGTCTTGCTATTAGTAGTCATGTGAATTTGGTATTCGTTCGATATTTTGATGAGATGTATGTTGTCTCTCCTCTAGTGGTGTTATGTGAACGTCGACTACATGACACTTCACCATTGTTTGGGCCTAGAGGAAGGCATTGGGGAGTAATAAGTAGATGATGGGTTGCTAGAGTGACAGAAGCTAAAACCCTAGTTTATACGTTGCTTCGTAAGGGGCTGATTTGGATCCATATGTTTCATGCTATGGTTAGGTTTACCTTAATACTTTTGTTGTAGTTGTGGATGCTTGCAATAGAGGTTAATCATAAGTGGGATGCTTGTCCAAGTAAGGGCAGCACCCAAGCACCAGTCCACCCACATACCAAATTATCAAAGTGCCGAACGCGAATCATATGAACATGATGAAAACTAGCTTGACGATATTCCCATGTGTCCTCGGGAGCGCTTTACATCATATAAGAGTTTGTCCAGGCTTGTCCTTTGCTACAAAAGGATTGGGCCACTTTGCTGCACTTTATTTACTTTTGTTACTTGTTGCTCGTTACAAATTATCCTATCACAAAACTATTGGTTGCCACTTATTTCAGTACTTGCAGAGAATACCTTGCTGGAAACCGCTTATCGTTTCCTTCTACTCCTCATTGGGTTCGACACTCTGACTTATCGAAAGGACTACGATAGATCCCCTATACTTGTGGGTCATCAAGACTCTATTCTGGCACCGTTGCCGGGGAGTGAAGCACCTTTGGTAGGTGGAATTTGGTAAGGAAAAATTTATGTAGTGTGCTGAAATTTACTGTCACTTGTTACTATGGAAAGTAATCCTCTGAAGGGCTTGTTTGGGGTATCTTCACCCCAACCAGTAGAGCAAAGAGTTGGTCCTCAACCTACTGAACCTACTGAAAATGAAAATGAAAATTAAAATGCTTGCTTTGAAGTTCCTGCGGGTATGATAGAAAAAATTCTAGCTAATCCTTTTTTAGGAGATGGAACAAAACATCCTGATGAACATCTGATATATGTGGATGAAGTTTGTGGATTATTTAGGCTTGCAGGTGCACCCGGAGATGTTGTTAAGAATAAGGTCTCCCCTTTATCTTTGAGGGGAGATGCATTGACATGGTATAGGCTATGTGATGATATGAGGTCTTGGAATTACAAACGATTGAAATTGGAATTTCATCAGAAGTTTTATCCTATGCATCTTGTTCATCGTGATCGCAATTATATATATAATTTTTTTCCTCACGAAGGACAAAGCATCGCTCAAGCTTGGGGGAGGCTTAAATCAATGTTATATTCATGCCCCAATCATGAGCTCTCAAGAGAAATAATTATTCAAAATTTTTATGCTCGGCTTTCTGGTAACAATCGCACCATGCTTGATACTTCTTGTGCTGGCTCTTTTATGATGAAGACTATTGAATTCAAATGGAATTTATTGGAAAGAATTAAACACAACTCTGAAGATTGGGACCTCGACAATGGTAAGGAGTCAGGTATGACACCTAGTTTTGATTGTGTTAAATCTTTTATGGATACCGATATTTTTCGTAAATTTAGCACTAAATATGGACTTGACTCTGAGATAGTAGCTTCTTTCTGTGAATCTTTTGCTACTTATGTTGATCTCCCCAAGGAGAAGTGGTTTAAATATCATCCTCCCATAGAAGTAAAAGTAGATGCACCTATTAAAGTTGAAGAAAATACTATCACTTATAATGATCCTATTGTTCCGATTTCTTATGTTGAGAAACCACCTTTCCCTACTAGGATAAAGGATCATGCAAAAGCTTCAACTGTAGTTCGTAAAAGCAATATTAAAACATATACACCTCCTGAGAAAGTTAAAGTTGAAACTAATATTGCTATTGTTAAAGATCTCTTGTCTGATAATATTGATGGGAATGTTATTTATTTCTGTAATGAAACTGCTAGAATTGCTAAACCCTATGATAAAGATAAACCTAGACTTGTGGTAGGCATGCCTGTTATTTCTGTTAAAATAGGAGATCATTGTTATCATGGCTTATGTGATATGGGTTCTAGTGCTAGTGCAATACCTTATTCCTTATACCAAGAAGTTATGCATGATATTGCACCTGCTGAAATAGAAGATATTGATGTCATAATTAAACTTGCCAATAGAGATACTATTTCACCAATGGGAATTGTTAGAGATGTTGAAGTCTTGTGTGGGAAAACTAAATATCCTGCTGATTTTCTTATTCTTGGTTCCCCACAAGATAGCTTTTGTCCCATTATATTTGGTAGACCCTTCTTAAATACTGTTAATGCTACCATAGATTGCAAAAGAGATGTTGTTACTGTTGGTTTAGATGATATGACTCATGAATTTAATTTCTCTAAATTTAGTAGACAACACCGCGAAGAAGAATTACCTAGTAAGGATAAATTATTGGTCTTGCTTCTATTGCCGTACCTCCTAGTGATCCTTTAGAACAATATTTGCTAGACCATGAAAATGACATGTTTATGAATGAAAGAAGGGAATTAGATGAAGTATTCTTTAAACAGGAACCTATTCTGAAAAACAATTTAACTGTTGAAATCCTAGGGGATCCTCCTCCACCCAAGGGTGATCCCATGTTTGAGCTTAAACCGTTACCTGATACTCTTAAATATGCTTATCTTGATGAGAAAAAGATATATCCTGTTATTATTAGTGCTAACCTTTCAGAGCATGAGGAAGAGAGATTATTGAAAACTCTGAAGAAGCACCGTGCTGCTATTGGGTATACTCTTGATGATCTTAAGGGCATTAGTCCCACTCTATGTCAACATAAAATTAATTTGGAAGAAGATGCTAAACCAGTTCGTGATCATCAACGCCGGCTGAATCCTAAAATGAAAAAAGTGGTAAGAAAGGAGATACTAAAGCTCCTTGAGGCATGTATAGTTTATCCCGTTGCTGATAGTCAGTGGGTAAGCCCTGTCCATTGTGTCCCTAAGAAGGGAGGTATTACTGTTGTTCCTAATGATAAAGATGAATTGCTTCCTCATAGAATTATTATAGGTTATAGGATGGTAATTGATTTCCGCAAATTAAATAAGGCTACTAAAAAGGATCATTACCCCTTACCTTTTATCGATCAAATCCTATAAAGATTGTCCAAACGTACACATTTTTGCTTTCTAGATGGTCATTCTGGTTTCTCTCAAATACCTGTGACAGCCAAAGATCAATCAAAGACTACTTTTACATGCCCTTTTCGTACTTTTGCTTATAGACGTATGCCTTTTGGTTTATGTAATGCACCAGCTACCTTTCAAAGATGCATGATGGCTATATTCTCTGACTTTTGTGAAAAGAATTGTGAGGTTTTCATGGACGACTTTTCCGTCTATGGATCTTCTTTTGATGATTGCTTGGGAAACCTTGATCGAGTTTTGCAGAGATGTGAAGAAACTAATCTTGTCTTGAATTGGGAAAAGTGCAACTTTATGTTTAATGAAGGTATTGTCTTGGGGCATAAAGTTTCTGAAAGAGGTATTGAAGTTGATAAAGCCAAGGTTGATGCTATTGAAAAGATGCCAAGCCCCAAGGACATCAAAGGTATAAGAAATCTCCTTGGTCATGCCGGTTTTTATAGGAGCTTCATTAAGGACTTCTCAAAAATTTCTCGGCCTTTGACTAATTTATTACAAAAAGATATACCATTTGTTTTTTATGATGGTTGTGTAGAAGCATTTGAAATACTTAAGAAAGCATTGATCTCTGCACCTATTGTCCAGCCACCTGATTGGAATTTACCCTTTGAAATTATATGTGATGCTAGTGATTATGCTATAGGTGTTGTTCTAGGACAAAGAGTTGATAAGAAACTAAATGGTATCCAATATGCTAGTAAAACTCTAGACAATGCTCAAAGAAATTATGCTACCACTGAAAAAGAATTCTTAGCAGTTGTATTTGCTTGTGATAAGTTCAGACCTTATATTGTTGATTCTAAAGTAATTATTCACACTGATCATGCTGCTATTAAATATCTTATGGAAAAGAAAGATGCTAAACCTAGACTTATTAGATGGGTTCTCTTGCTACAAGAATTTGATTTGCATATCGTTGATATAAAAGGAACTGAGAACCCCGTTGCAAACAACTTGTCTAGGTTAGAAAATGTGCTTGATGGCCCACTACATATTGATGATAGCTTTCCTGATGAGCAATTAAATGTCATAAATGCTTCTCATACTACTCCATGGTATGCTGATTATGCTAATTACATTGTTGCTAAGTTTATACCACCTAGTTTCACATACCAGCAAAAGAAAAAATTCTTCTATGATTTGAGGCATTACTTTTGGGATGACCCACATCTTTATAAATAAGGAGTAGATGGTGTTATTAGACGTTGTGTACCTGAGCATGAACAGGAACAGATCCTACTCAAGTGTCACTCCAAAGCTTATGGAGGACACCATGCTGGAGATAGAACTGCACATAAGGTACTGCAATCTGGTTTTTATTGGCCTACTCTCTTCAAGGATGCCCGTAAGTTTGTCTTATCTTGTGATGAATGTCAAAGAATTGGTAATATTAGTAGACGTCAAGAAATGCCTATGAATTACTCACTTGTTATTGAACCATTTGATGTTTGGGGCTTTGACTATTGGGACCTTTTCCTTCCTCTAATGGATATACACATATTTTAGTTACTGTTGATTACGTTACTAAGTGGGTAGAAGCTATTCCAACTAGTAGTGCTGATCATAACACTTCTATTAAAATGCTTAAAGAAGTTATTTTTCCAAGATTTGGAGTCCCTAGATATTTAAAGACTGATGGTGGTTCACATTTTATTCATGGTGCTTTCCGTAAAATGCTTGCTAAGTATGATGTTAATCATAGAATTGCATCTCCTTATCACCCTCAGTCTAGTGGTCAAGTAGAATTGAGTAATAAAGAACTCAAATTAATTTTGCAAAAGACTGTTAATAGGTCTAGAAAGAATTGGTCCAAGAAACTAGATGATGCATTATGGGCCTATAGAACTGCATATAAAAATCCTATGGGTATGTCTCCGTATAAAATGGTCTACGGAAAAGCATGTCACTTACCTCTCGAACTAGAACACAAGGCTTATTGGGCTATTAAAGAACTTAATTATTATTTTAAACTTGCCGGTGAGAAGTGGATATTTGATATTAGCTCACTTGATGAATGGAAAACTCAAGCCTACGAAAATGCCAAGTTGTTTAAAGAAAAGGTTAAAAGATGGCATGACAAAAGGATACAAAAGTGTGAGTTTAATGTAGGTGATTATGTATTGCTATACAATTCTAGTTTAAGATTTTTTGCAGGAAAACTTCTCTCTAAATGGGAAGGTCCTTACGTTATCGAGGAGGTCTACCGTTCTGGTGCCATAAAAATCAACAACTTCGAAGGCACAAATCCGAAGGTGGTGAATGGTCAAAGAATTAAACATTATATCTCAGGTAATCCCATAAATGTTGAAACCAATGTTATTGAAACCGTAACCCCGGAGGAATACATAAGGGACACTTTCCAGAACGTTTCAGACTCCGAAAAGGAATAGGTATGTGGTACGGTAAGTAAACCTACTCCAAATCAGTTTTTAACGCAATATTTCTCCGTTTTGGAATATTTAGAAAAATAGAAAAATAAGTAGCAGTCCGGGAAGGACACGAGGCCTCCACGAGGGTGGAGGGCACGCCCCCTACCTCGTGGGCACCTCGTGTGCTCTCCGGAGTCCGTTTTCATACACGACACGTATTTTGGTTGGTAAAAATTCATTATATAACCTCCCAGGGGTTTTGACTCCCGTATCACGCAAAAATCTCCTGTCTTTGTTTCGAGCTGTTTTTCTGACAGATCTAGATTATCATGGCATCTCCAAGTGCTCCCAAGGACAAGTTCATTGAGAAGGCCATCAACCCTTACCTCGCGGAGGTGCAGCAACACCCTCAAACCATTGAGATGCGTGATGGGTTGCTGCACATCCGTGATGCTGAGGGACCAAAGGGGACCGGAAGTGTGGAGACGAGGCTCGAAGCAATGGAGCAACAAGTTTTCAAGTGTCAGGTGATGGTGGAGCGTGGACTCAACTCCAATCACATGATGATCGCAGAATTCACCAACAAACACAAGCTGGATGCCGACAACATCGGGGAGACCATCTTCAAGCTTCACGAGAAAATTGAGCACCTTCAAGCTCAAATCTATGACCTGCAAAACCAAAACTATGAGTATGAATATAGATTCAAAAGGATGAGTTTGGCTGCAGATTTGAGGATCCCAGAGACTCGGTCATATTTCTATGATGGTGAGCCTATGCCTTGGAAGAAGGACGACAAGCCTACGCCATCAACAAAATCACCACCGTCTCCACCAACAAAGAAGAATTTAGTATCTGGTATGGGCACTCCACTTGGCAACTGCCAAGCTTGGGGGAGTGCCCGGTTATCGTATCACCATCACTTTTATCTTTACCGCTTTTCTTAGTTCGATCCTTTTGGTAATATCTTGATCTAGTAGAATAAAAGTTCTTAGTATGATCTAGTCGTGAGTTTTTCTTTATTATCCTACTATGTAATCGAGTCCGTGAGCTATATAATAAAGATTAGTGTTGAGTCAAGGGCTTAATTATTTTGCAATGATCCTAAGGGAATAAAAGAAAGGAGAAAGAAATAAAAAGAAACAAAGAGATCATGTGAATCCTATGGAGAGTAATGAGCTCACATAGAAAGAGTATGATGAATAAAAGTTGTTGAGGGTTGACAAACACAGTTTTGGTCATCGTTGCAATTAATAGGAAGTAATAAAGAAAGAGAGGTCTTCACATATAATTATACTATCTTGGACCTCTTTTATGATTGTGAGCACTCATTAAAATATGACATGTTAAAGAGTTGACATTGGACAAGGAATACAACATAATGGGTTATGTTTTCTTACATCTGAGATGAATTATATTGTCTTGGATCTTCCAACATGATGAGCTTGCCTTTCCCCCTCATGCTAGCCAAATTCATTGCACCAAGTAGAGATACTACTTGTGCTTCCAAATATCCTTAAACCAGTCTTGCCATAAGAGTCCACCATATCTACCTATGGATTGAGTAAGATCCATCAAGTAAGTTGTCATTGGTGCAAGCAATAAAAATTGCTCTCTAAATATGTATGATTGATTGGTGTGGAGGAAATAAGCTTTATACGATCGTGTGATATGGAAGTAATAAAAGTGACAGACTACATAATAAAGGTCCATATCACAAGTGGCAATATAAAGTGATGTTCTTTCGCATTAAGATTTTGTGCATCCAACCATAAAAGCGCATGGCAACCTCTGCTTCCCTCTGCGAAGGGCCCATCTTTTACTTTTATCTCCTACATTGCATAAGAGTCATGGTGATCTTCACCCTTCCTTTTTACATTTTATCCTTTGGCAAGCACAATATGTTGGAAAGATCCTGGTATATATGGCTAATTGGATGTGAGTTTTCATGAACTATTACTGTTGACATTACCCTTGAGGTAAAACGTTGGGAGGCAAAACTATAAGCCCCAATCTTCCTCTGTGTCTGATTGAAACCCCATACCCATAAGTATTACGTGAGTGTCGGCAATTGTGAAATATTATATGATAGTTGAGTATGTGGACTTGCTGAAAAGCTCTTATACATTGACTCTTTCCTATGTTATGATAAATTGCAATTGCTTCAATGACTGAGACTGTAGTTTGTTAGTTTTCAATGAAGTTTACGATTCATACTTGATATTGTGATTGAATTATTACTCTAGCATAAGAGATTATATGACAAGAATTATCTAAGTTGTTGTTCTAAGAATGATCATGATGCCCTCGTGTCCGTATTTTATTTTTATCGACACCTATATCTCTAAACATGTGGACATATTTTTCGATTTCGGCTTTTCGCTTGAGGACAAGCGAGGTCTAAGCTTGGGGGAGTTGATACGTCCATTTTGCATCATGCTTTTATATCAATATTTATTGCATTATGGGCTGTTATTGCACATTATGTCACAATACTTATGCCTATTCTCTCTTATTTTACAAGGTTTACATAAAGAGGGAGAATGCCGACAGCTGGGATTCTGGGCTGGACAAGGAGCAAATACTAGAACCTATTCTACACAGCTCCAAAAGTCCTGAAACTTCACGGAAGATGTTTTCCAAATATATAAAAAATATTCAGTGGAAGAAAACTCACCAGGGGGGCCACACCCTGCCCACTGGGGTGGGGGCGCGCCCCCTACCTCGTGGGCCCCCTGGTAGCCCTCCGGTTACCATCTTCTGCTATATGGAGTCTTTCGATGGGAAAAAATCATAAGCCATCTTCTCGGACGAAACTCCGCCGCCACAAGGCAGAAACTTGGCGGAACCAATCTAGGGCTGTGGCGGAGCTGTTCTGCCGGGGAAACTTCCCTCCCGGAGGGGGAAATCATCGCCATCGTCATCACCAACACTCCTCTCATCGGGAGAGGGCAATCTCCATCAACATCTTCATCAGCACCATCTCATCTCAAAACCCTAGTTCATCTCTTGTATCCAATTCTTGTCTCCAAGTCCGGGATTGGAGCTAGTAGGTTGCTAGTAGTGTTAATTACTCCTTGTAGTTGATGCTAGTTGGTTTAATTGGTGGAAGATCATATGTTCATATCCTATATGCATATTAATACCCCTCTGATTACGAACATGAATATGCTTTGTGAGTAGTTACGTTTGTTCCTGAGGACATGGGAGAAGTCTTGCTATTAGTAGTCATGTGAATTTGGTATTCGTTCGATATTTTGATGAGATGTATGTTGTCTCTCCTCTAGTGGTGTTATGTGAACATCGACTACATGACACTTCACCATTATTTGGGCCTAGAGGAAGGCATTGGGAAGTAATAAGTAGATGATGGGTTGCTAGAGTGACAGAAGCTTAAACCCTAGTTTATGCGTTGCTTCATAAGGGGCTGATTCGGATCCATATGTTTCATGCTATGGTTAGGTTTACCTTAATACTTTTGTTGTAGTTGCGGATGCTTGCAATAGAGGTTAATCATAAGTGGGATGCTTGTCCAAGTAAGGACAGTACCCAAGCACCGGTCCACCCACATACCAAATTATCAAAGTACCGAACGCGAATCATATGAACGTGATGAAAACTAGCTTGATGATATTCCCATGTGTCCTCGGGAGCGCTTTTCTCTATATAAGAATTTAACCAGGCTTGTCCTTTGCTACAAAAAGGATTGGGCCACCTTACTGCCCCTTATTTACTTTTGTTACTTGTTGCTCGTTACAAATTATCCTATCACAAAACTATCTGTTACCACTTGTTTTAGTACTTGCAGAGAATACCTTGCTGGAAACCGCTTATCATTTCCTTCTGCTCCTCGTTGGGTTCGACACTCTTACTTATCAAAAGGACTATGATAGATCCCCTATACTTGTGGGTCATCAGAGGTTCCAGCGCACCCCTAGCTACCTGGCACGCCAAATGTCGGATCGTGGGTTCCGTGCACGAAGATCTCTCTCTCTCGGCGTTCTAGGAACGGGGGTCCCCAGACTTGCCTGCCTGCGGCCCACGGCATGGCCAAGCAGCAGGCCGTACGGCCCATCTTCATCAACAAAGCATCCAAGACCCTCATGAGGGTCCAAGCCTCGCGAGGCGGATGACTCAAGACCTCCTCCCGAGTGGCCTAGTCAAGTAGGCTCGCGAGGGGCGGAGATATCAAGGCAAGGCGAACCACACGAGGCTCTCGTGATATGAGCCATGATGATCGACACCAGGCGGGTGCCAGTGTGCGCAGCGTCCTTGTTTCCTATTTGGTGCAAAGGGGGCAAGCACAGCCGCAGAGTACCGAGGCATCAGGCAAAGGTTTCCATTTCGGTGCAACAGGACTAGAACCATGGACTGCAAGACGGAGGTCACCATGGAGCCCAAGACGGCGTCACCACCAGAGCCTTTCACAGGCGAAGACCGCTTTTTGTCAGGCTAGCTTGTACTAGCTGTCCTCCTTCAAATTAGCCCGCCATTGTTGGCTCCCTTGCCGCTCAATTTTGGGGAAGAGGACCAGGGCCTCTATAAATAGGACTAGCCACCACAGTGGATGGGATCATCTCATCTTAGCTTGAGGGAACCTACACACCACAAGTTCATACGCACAAGAACACCTCAACCTCAGGAGGCTGTTCTTCCACTTGTATTATTCATCATCAGCCCAAGAGGCAATCCACCACCACACTGGAGTAGGGTATTACACCACAACGGTGGCCCGAACCAGTTTAAACCCATGTCTCTCTGTGTTGCGAGTTCGTCGAGTTCGTCCGCGAGATCTAGCGAGCTAGAGCGTAGATCGGTAGGAGGGAAAGACTTCGCACGCACACCAGTATTCGAACCTTAAGGGTTAGCCGGAGCCCCACATCCGACATTTGGCGTGCCAGGTAGGGGTGCACCGTAGCTTCCCTTCCACTAGTCCGTCGCTCCGTCGCTCTGTCGTCTCCATGTCGGACGCTCGCCGTGCTCGAGCTGAGCGTCGGGATGCCCTCGCCGCCCGCGTCGCTCAGACGACTCCCGTCGGCAGGCCGCCTCGTCGTTCTTCGTCTCCCGCCGCCAACGCTGCCACCGACCCGGTGGGGAACGAGCAGCAGGCATCCTTGCAGCATCCTTTGGTGCGGCAGGACGGCCGCACTGCTACTCCATCACTCACCCCTGCTGGTTCTTCGTCCCACATGCACCGCGCACCCATGGAGCCACGGGCCACGCTCATCGCGGCGAACGAGCTCCTGCATTACCGCCCTGTCGACGACCTCTACGAGGAGTGGCTCGACAGCGTCGCCGAGCTCGTCCGTGCCGCAGGGGGGCTCTTCGACGCCGTCCCGCTCTCTGCCTCCCCCTCAACCAGCCGCGGGCGATGGGGCTCATGGCATGCCTCCACCGCCTCGACCCCAAGATGGTGCCTTGGCACCAAGGCGCGCGCCTCCGCGGTGTGATCCACCATGCCCGGCGCCCGCGCGTGAAGAAAGAAGCTGCCAAGAAATCCTGCGGCCGCAAGAAGATGCGCCGGCGCTCCCCGCGCCACCTCGTCAAGACCGTGTGCCGCCTGCAGTGGCGCAGCGCGGACCCCGCCAAGACCAAGCTCCGCCTCAGAAGCGGGCCCCGGCGACCACGGCTGGCTGCCGTGCCTTCACCCCCGAAATGCGTAGCGTCGCCTGGCCAGGCAAGTTCAAGCCAGATCTACCTCCTCGATACGACGGCACCGCCGACCCCGCGGAGTTCCTGCAGCTCTATGCGTTGAGCATCAAAGCGGCCAACGGCGAAGAAAAAGTCATGGCGAACTGGTTTCCCATGGCTCTCAAGGATGGGGCCCGCTCCTGGCTCCTGAACCTGCAGCACGACTCGATCTCCTCCTGGGACGAGATGTGCGACCGCTTCGTCGCCAACTTCCAGGGCACTCGCGATCGCCCACCGGCCGCGGGCGATCTACGCCGCATCAAGCAACAGCCAGGAGAGACCCTCCAGAAGTACATCCAGCGCTTCAACAACACCCGCCTCAAGATCCCCAAGGTCACGGACGAAGCCATCATCTCCGCGTTCTCAGACGGCGTCCGTGACGTCAAGATGAAGGAAGAGCTGGCTATCCACAAGGAGCTTTGCACATCTCAGGAGCTGTTCAACCTGGCGACCAAGTGCGCGAGAGCTGAGGAGGGGCGCCTCTCTCTCCTTGAGCTGCTAGCTATAGGAGTGGAGGAGAAGAAGGCCAAGACCAAGGATGTGAAGCGCAAAGAGGCAGTAGTGTTCGCAGCAGAGCCCGACACCAAGCGAGGCAAAGATCAGCCCGAGTTATCCAAGAACGGCCGTCCGTGCTGTGCCTTCCACAACCTGAACACCCACAACACCGGCGACTGTCAAGAGCTCAGAGCCATACGGGAAGGATGCTTCGGTCGATGCCCCGAGCGCAACGACCGGGGCTGTGGCCGTGGAGGAGGACGCGGAGGCGGACGCTGGGACGACCGTGGCCCGCGCCAGGAGTGGCGTGACCGGCCTATTGAGGACCGCTGGCAGGACCAACCTCACGAGGGCGCCTGGAGGGACCCGCCTCATGAGGATCGCCCCAGGGCAACGCCGGTCTTCCCCTGTTGCCGCCACCGAGAAGGAATGATGACCACCACCAGGACGAGGGGGCTGGGGGCTTCTAGGAGCCGTGTGTGGTCGCTTGCATCTTGGGCAGTGCTCAGGCCCCAGCTTCTCAGCGCATCTTCAAACAGTTCACTCGTGAGGTGAACATGGCGCTCCCCAAGCTCGAGGTCACGCGCCCGCTCAGGTGGTCCCAATGCGCCATCACCTTCAACTTGGCCGATCAGCTCAAGTGTGCAGCCACCGCTGGCACACTCCCTATGTTGTGCTCCCCAGTCATCAGCAATGTGCAAGTCACCAAGACTCTCATCGACGGCGGCGCAGGGCTCAACGTCCTATCCGTCGACACGTTCGACAACCTCCAAGTGCCCTATGTTTATGCTTTGTGAGTAGTTACTTTTGTTCCTGAGGACACGGGATAAGTCTTGCTATTAGTAGTCATGTGAATTTGGTATTCATTTGATATTTTGATGAGATGTATGTTGTCTCTCCTCTAGTGATGTTATGTGAACGTCAACTACATGACACTTCACCATTGTTTGGGCCTAGAGGAAGGCATTGGGAAGTAATAAGTAGATGATGGGTTGCTAGAGTGATAGAAGCTTAAACCCTAGTTTATGCGTTGCTTCGTAAGGGGCTGATTTGGATCCATATGTTTCATGCTATGGTTAGGTTTACCTTAATACTTTTGTTGTAGTTGCGGATGCTTGCGGTAGAGGTTAATAATAAGTGGGATGCTTGTCCAAGTAAGGGCAGCACCCAAGCACCGGTCCACCCACATACCAAATTATCGAAGTACCGAACGCGAATCATATGAACGTGATGAAAACTAGCTTGACGATATTCCCATGTGTCCTCGGGAGCGCTTTACATCATATAAGAGTTTGTCCAGGCTTGTCCTTTGCTACAAAAGGATTGGGCTACTTTGCTGCACTTTATTTACTTTTGTTACTTGTTGCTCGTTACAAATTATCCTATCACAAAACTATCTGTTACCACTTATTTCAGTACTTCCAGAGAATACCTTGTTGGAAACCGCTTATCATTTCCTTCTGCTCCTCGTTGGGTTCGACACTCTTACTTATCGAAAGGACTACGATAGATCCCCTATACTTGTGGGTCATCACTCGTACCAAGACGATGAGGGAGTGGCTCGAGCTTTCTTGGGAGCCATTGGCGGCCGGCTTGAAGGAGGATCTGGGCGGATCTGGAGTCTCCGGAAGCAAGGAACGAGAAAGGGGATCTAGAGCAAGTCGATGGAAAGCAATGAAGGCAAATACAACCCGCGCTAGTCTTTTTTTAGTCGGGCAGTTGCCAAGGCAGCGTGGGGAAGTTGGGACGCCCACGTCCCATCAATCGTCATGCGTCAACCGAGGCCGCTGGCTATTGGGGCCCATGGCGCTCCGCACTGGCCCCTTGGCTTCGCCTCGAAGCCAAGTCCGAGCGCGCCTTGGGCCCGGGGACTACTATCGGCGTCCTGGGAACAGGGGTCCCTAGACTTTCCTGCCTGTGGCCCATGGCGTGGCTCCGCCAGTGGCCCCGTACGGCCCATCTTCACCAGCAAACACTCAAGACCCTCGCGGGGGGCCAAGCCTCGTGAGGTGGATGATGCAAGACCTACTCGGGGGCAGCCTGATGTCTACTACACAACCTTCTTCTTGTAGACGTTGTTGGTCCTCCAAGTGCAGAGGTTTGTAGGGCAGTAGCAAATTTCCCTCAAGTGGATGACCTAAGGTTTATCTATCCGTAGGAGGCGTAGGATGAAGATGGTCTCTCTCAAGCAACCCTGCAATAACAAAGAGTCTCTTGTGTCCCCAACACACCCAATACAATGGTAAATGGTACAGGTGCACTAGTTCGGCGAAGAGATGGTGATACAAGTGGTCTATGGATAGTAGATAATAGTTTTTGTAATCTGAAAATATAAAAACAGCAAGGTAGCAAGTGATAAAAGTGAGCATAAACGGTATTGCAATGATAGGGAATAAGGCCTAGGGTTCATACTTTCACTAGTGCTAGTACTCTCAACAATACTAACATAATTGGATCACGTAACTATCCGTCAACATGCAACAAAGAGTCACTCCAAAGTCACTAATAGCAGAGAATGAACGAAGAGATTATGGTAGCGTACGAAACCACCTCAAAGTTATTCTTTCCAATCAATCCGTTGGGCTATTCCTATATGTGTCACAAACAGCCCTAGAGTTCGTACTAGAATAACACCTTAAGACACAAATCAATCAAAACCTTAATGTCACCTAGATACTCCAATGTCACCTCAAGTATCCGTGGGCATGATTATACGATATCCATCACACAATCTCAGATTCATCTATTCAACCAACACAAAGGGCCTCAAAGAGTGCCCCAAACGTGTGCCAACCCCTATGCATAGGTTCATGGGCGGAACCCGCAAGTTGATCACCAAAACATACATCAAGTGAATCACGTGGTATCCCATTGTCACCACAGATAAGAACGGCAAGACATACATCAAGTGTTCTCAAATCTTTAAAGACTCAATCCGATAAGATTACTTCAAAGGGGAAACTCAATTCATTACAAGAGAGAAGAGGGGGAGGAGAAACATAGGATCCAACTATAATAGCAAAGCTCGTGATACATCAAGATCGTGCCAAATCAAGAACACGAGAGAGAGAGAGTGACATCAAACACATAGCTACTGGTACATACCCTTAGCCCCGAGGGAGAACTATTCCCTCCTCGTCATGGAGAGCACCGGGATGATGAAGATGGCCACCGGAGAAGGATTCCCCCCTCCGGCAGGGTGCCAGAAATGGTCTAGATTGGTTTTTGGTGGCTACGGAGGCTTCTGGCGGCGGAACTCCCGATCTATTGTGCTCTCTGGAAGTTTTACGATACGTAGGTATATATGGGTGAAAGGAGTACGTCGGTGGACCAAAGAGGGGGCCACGAGGCAGGGGGCACGCCCCCTACCCTCGTGAGATCCTCCTTCATCTTCTAACATAGGGTCCAAGTCTATCCGGTAGGTTTCCTTCCAAAAATAACTTCTCGAGTTGATTTTGTTCCGTTTTGACTCTGTTTGATATTCCTTTCCTTCGAAACACTGAAATAGGCGTAAAACAGCAAATCTGGGCTGGGCCTCCGGTTAATAGGTTAGTCCCAAAAATAATATAAAAGTGGAAAATAAAGCCCAATATTTCCCAAAGCAGTAGATAATATAGCATGGAGCAATCAAAAATTATAGATACGTTGGAGACGTATCAAGCATCCCCAAGCTTAATTCCTGCTCGTCCTCGAGTAGGTAAATGATAAAAAGATAATTTTTGATGTGGAATGCTAGTTGGCATAATTTCAATGTAATTCTTCTTACTTGTGATATGAATATTCAGATCCGAAAGATTCAAGACAAAAGTTCATTTTGACATAAAAATAATAATACTTCAAGCATACTAACTAAGCAATCATGTCTTCTCAAAATAACATGGCTAAAGAAAGTTCGTCCCTGAAAAATCATATAGTCTGGCTATGCTCCATATTCACCACACAAAATATTTAAATCATGCACAACCCCGATGATAAGCCAAGCAATTGTTTCATACTTTTGATGTTCTCAAACTTTTTCAATCTTCACGCAATACATGAGCGTGAGCCATGGATATAGCACTATAGGTGGAATAGAGTGGTGGTTGTGGAGAAGACAAAAAGGGGGAAGATAGTCTCACATCAACTAGGCGTATCAACGGGCTATGGAGATGCCCATCAATAGATATCAATGTGAGTGAGTAGGGATTGCCATGCAACGGATGCACTAGAGCTATAAGTATATGAAAGCTCAAAAAGAAACTAAGTGGGTGTGCATCCAACTTGCTTGCTCATGAAGACCTAGGGCAATTTGAGGAAGCCCATCATTGGAATATACAAGCCAAGTTCTATAATGTAAAATTCCCACTAGTATATGAAAGTGATAGCATGAGAGACTCTCTACTATGAAGATCATGGTGCTACTTTGAAGCACAAGTGTGGTAAAAGGATAGTAGCATTGCCCCTTTTTATTTATTTTCTATTTTTTGGGCCTTCTTTTTTTCTTTGGCCTTTCTCTCTCTCTTTTTTGGGGACAATGCTCTATTAATTGATGATCATCACACTTTTATTTATTTACAACTCCATGATTACAACTCGATTCTAAAACAAAGTATGACTCTATATGGATGCCTCCGGCAGTGTACTGGGATATGCAATGAATCAAGAGTGACAAGTATGAAAAAATTATGAACGGTGGCTTTGCCACAAATACTATGTCAACTACATGATCATGCTAAGCAATATGACAATGATGAATGTGTCATGATGAACTAGATGGTGGAAAGTTGCATGGCAATATATCTCGGAATGGCTATGGAAACGCCATAATAGGTAGGTATGGTGGCTGTTTTGAGGAAGGTATATGGTAGGTGTATAATACCGGCGAAAGGTGTGTGGTATTAGAGAGGCTAGCAAAGGTGGAAGGGTGAGAGTGCGTATGATCCATGGACTCAACATTAGTCATAAAGAACTCATATACTTATTGCAAAAATCTAGAAGTTATCAAAGCAAAGTATTACGCGCATGCTCCTAGGGGGATAGATTGGTAGGAAAAGACCATCGCTCGTCCCCCGACCGCCACTCATAAGGAGGACAATCAATAAATAAATCATGCTCCGACTTCATCACATAACGGTTCACCATGCGTGCATGCTACGGGAATCACAAACTTCAACACAAGTATTTCTCAAATTCACAACTACTCAACTAGCATGACTCTAATATTACCATCCTCATATGTCAAAACAATCATCAAGTATCAAACTTCTTATAGTATTCAACGCACTCATAAGAGAATTTTATTATTCTTGAATACCTAGCATATTAGGATTTTAAGCAAATTACCATGCTATTAAGACTCTCAAAATAATCTAAGTGAAGCATGAGAGTTCATCTATTTCTTCAAAATAAAACTACCACCATGCTCTAAAAGATATAAGTGAAGCACTAGAGCAAACGACAAACTACTCTGAAAGATATAAGTGAAGATCAATGAGTAGTCGAATAATTATGCAACTATGTGAAGAATCTCTAACATTTAATAATTTCAGATCTTGGTAATTTATTCAAACAGCAAGCAAAGCAAAATAAAATTACATCTAATAATAGCAAACATCATGTGAAGAAGCAAAAACTTAGGATCAACCGAAACTAACCGATAGTTGTTGAAAAAGAAAGGTGGGATGCCAACCGGGGCATCCCCAAGCTTAGATGCTTGAGACTTCTTGAAATATTATCTTGGGATGCCTTGGGCATCCCCAATCTTGAGCTTTTGTGTCTCCTTAATTCCTCTCATATCACGGTCTCCCTAAATCTCAAAAGCTTCATCCACACAAAACTCAACAAGGACTCATGAGATAAGTTAGTATAAACCATTGCAAAAACCTTATCATACTCTACTGTAGCAAACCACTAAAATTATTATTCAAAATTGCATACTAAATGCCTCTGCATATTTAATAGTCCTATCCTCAAATAGAATCATTAAAGAAGCAAACATATGCAAACAATGCAAACATAACAGCAATCTGCCTAAACAGGATAGTCTGTAAAGAATGCTGCAACATCCATACTTCCCTAGCTCCAAAAATTATGAAAGAAAATTCCCACTGTAGTAAATTTATCAGAGCTTAATATGCAAAATGTTTCGACATTTTATCACATTCTGACTTTTCTAGGGAATTATTGCAACAGCGGTAAACTTTCTGTTTTCAAACAACAACATGTCTACTTGTAACATAGGCATAGTAAAGGCTATCAATGCCAATTTTATTGAAATAAAAGATGCAAAACATTGTTCTAAATAACAGCAAGCAAATACTAAAAAAATAAATTTACTCTCCAAGCAAAACACATATCATGTGGTAAATAAAAATATAGCTCCAAGTAAAGTTACCGATGAACAAAGACGAAAGAGGGGATGCCTTCCAGGGCATCCCCAAGCTTAGGCTCTTGGTTGTCCTTGAATTTTAACTTAGGGTGCCATGGGCATCCCCAAGCTTAGGTTCTTGCCACTCCTTGTTCCATAGTCCATCGAATCCTAACCCAAAACTTGAAAACTTCACAACACAAAACTTAACAGAAAACTCATAAGCTCCGTTAGTATAAGAAAATAAATCACCACTTCAAGGTACTGTAATGAACTCATTATTAATTCATATTGGTGTAATATCTACTGTATTACAACTTATATATGGTTCATACCCTCCGATACTACTCATAGATTCATCAAAATAAACAAACAACACACGAAAAACAGAATCTGTCAAAAACAGAACAGTCCATAGTAATCTGGATCAAACGTATACTTATGGAACTCATAAAATTCTCAAATAAATTTCTGGACCTGAGGAATTTATCTATTAATCATCTGAAAAAATAATTAACTAAATATCACTCTCCAAATAAAAATGGCAGCAATTCTCGTGAGCGCTAAAGTTTCTGTTTTTTACAGCATGATCAACAAGACTTTCCCCAAGTCTTCCCAAAGGTTCTACTTGGCACAAACACTAATTAAAAGCATAAAACCACATCTAAACAGAGGCTAGATGAATTATTTATTATTAAACAGGAAAAAAAATAAAATTGGGTTGCCTCCCAACAAGCGCTATCGTTTAATGCCCCTAGCTAGGCATGATCATTTCAATGATGCTCACATAAAAGATAAGAATTGTAACATAAAAAGAGCATCATGAAGAATATGACTAGCACATTTAAGTATAACATACTTCCTATGCATAGGGATTTTGTGAGAAAACAACTTATGGGAATAATAATCAACTAGCATAGGAAGGCAAAACAAGCATAACTTCAAAAATTTAAGCATATAGAGAGGAAACTTGATATTATTGCAATTCCTAAAAGCATATATTTCTCCCTCATAATAATTTTCAGTAGCATCATGAATGAATTCAACAATATAACTAGCACCTAAACCATTCTTTTCATGATCTACAAGCATAGAATTTTTATTACTCTCCACATAAGCAAAATTCTTCTCATGAATAATACCAAACTCAACAAAATAACTATCATGTGATTGAAAATTAAGATCGAGATGACAAGTTTCATGGTTATCATCATTATTTAAAGCATACGTGTCATCACAATAATCATCATAGATAGGAGGCATGCTTTCATCATAATAAATTTTCTCATCAAAACTTGGGGGACAAAAATATCATCTTCATCAAACATAGCTTCCCCAAGCTTGTGGCTTTGCATATCATTAGCATCATGGATATTCAAGGAATTCATACTAACAACATTGCAATCATTCTCATCATTCAAATATTTAGTGCCAAACATTTTATAGATTTCTTCTTTTAGAACTTGAGCACAATTATCCTTTCCATCATACTCACGAAAGATATTAAAAAGGTGAAGCGTATGAGACAAACTCAATTCCATTTTTTTATTGTTTTCTTTTATAGACTAAACTAGTGATAAAACAAGAAACTAAAAGACTCGATTGCAAGATCTAAAGATATACCTTCAAGCACTCACCTCCCCGGCAACGGCGCCAGAAAAGAGCTTTATGTCTACTACACAACCTTCTTCTTGTAGACGTTGTTGGGCCTCCAAGTGCAGAGGTTTGTAGGACAGTAGCAAATTTCCCTCAAGTGGATGACCTAAGGTTTATCAATCCGTAGGAGCCATAGGATGAAGATGGTCTCTCTCAAGAAACCCTGCAACCAAATAACAAAGAGTCTCTTGTGTCCCCAACACACCCAATACAATGGTAAATTGTATAGGTGCACTAGTTCGGCGAAGAGATGGTGATACAAGTGGTATATGGATAGTAGATAATAGTTTTGTAATCTGAAAATATAAAAACAGCAAGGTAGCAAGTGATAAAAGAGAGCGTAAACGGTATTGCAATGATAGGAAATAAGGCCTAGGGTTCATACTTTCACTAGTGCAAGTCCTCTCAACAATACTAACATAATTGGATCACATAACTATCCCTCAACATGCAACAAAGAGTCACTCCAAAGTCACTAATAGCGGAGAACGAACGAAGAGATTATGGTAGGGTACGAAACCACCTCAAAGTTATTCTTTCCAATCAATCCTTTAGGCTATTCCTATAAGTGTCACAAGCATCCCTAGAGTTCGTACTAGAATAACACCTTAAGACACAAATCAACCAAAACCCTAATGTCACCTAGATACTCCAATGTCACCTCAAGTATCCATGGGCATGATTATACGATATGCATCACACAATCTCAGATTCATCTATTCAACCAACACAAAGGACCTCAAAGAGTGCCCCAAAGTTCTACTGGAGAATCACGACGAAAACGTGTGCCAACCCCTATGCATAGGTTCATGCGCGGAAGCCGCAAGTTGATCACCAAAACATACATCAAGTGAATCACATGGTATCCCATTGTCACCACAGATACGCACGGCAAGACATACATCAAGTGTTCTCAAATCTTTAAAGACTCAATCTGATATGATTACTTCAAAGGGGAAACTCAATTCATTACAAGAGAAAAGAGGGGGAGGAGAAACATAGGATCCAACTATAATAGCAAAGCTCGCGATACATCAAGATCGTGCCAAATCAAGAACACGAGAGAGAGAGAGAGAGAGATCAAACACATAGCTACTGGTACATACCCTCAGAATCGAGGGAGAACTACTCCCTCCTCGTCATGGAGAGCACCGGGATAATGAAGATGGCCATCGGAGAAGGATTCCCCCCTCCGGCAGGGTGCTGGAAAGGGTCTAGATTGGTTTTTGGTGGCTACGGAGGCTTCTGGCGGCGGAACTCCCGATCTATTGTGCTCTCTGGAAGTTTTACGATACGTAGGTATATATGGGTGAAAGGAGTACGTCGGTGGACCGAAGGGGGGGGGCACGAGGCAGGGGGGCGCGCCCCAAGGGGGTGGGCGCGCCCCCTACCCTCATGAGCTCCTCCTTCATCTTCTGACGTAGGGTCCAAGTCTATCCGGTAGGTTTCCTTCCAAAAATAACTTCTCCAGTTGATTTCATTCCGTTTTGACTCCGTTTGATATTCCTTTTCTTCGAAACACTGAAATAGGCATAAAACAGCAAATCTGGGCTGGGCCTCCGGTTAATAGGTTAGTCCCAAAAATAATTTAAAAGTGGAAAATAAAGCCCAATATTGCCCAAAACAGTAGATAATATATCATGGAGCAATCAAAAATTATAGATACGTTGGAGACGTATCACGGCCTCACTAGGCTGGCTGCGAGGGGCGGAGAGATCAAGGCAAGGGGCACCTCGCGAGGTTCCTGTGACGCAAGCCATGACGACCAGGGCCAGGCGGGCGCCAGCGCGCACAGTGTCCTTGCTTCCTCTTTGGTGCTAAAGAGGCAAGCGCGGGCGAGGAGTCCCGAGGCATCAGGAAAAGGTTTCCATATCGGTGCAACGAGACCAAGACCAGCAGGATGGCAGGACGGAGGTCACCATGGAGCCCAGGACGGCGTCACCACCAGAGCCTTTAGCAGGCGAAGACCGCCTTTTGTCAGGATAACGTGTACTAGTTGTCCCCCTTCAAACTGGCCGTTGTGGGATCCCTTCATGCCTAATATTTGGGAAGAGGACCAGGGCCCTATAAATAGGACTAGCCACCACCGTAGGGAAGGATCGGATCTGGGACTAGATCATTCAGATCACCCTCAACCACACAAGCTCACCAAGCACAAGGGCACCTCTCCTCAGGAGGCTGTTCTTCCCTTGTACTTGTTCATCCTCAGCCCAAGAGGCAATCCACCACACCACACTGGAGTAGGGTATTACACCACATCGGTGGCCCGAACCATTATAAATCTTGTGTCCCTTTGTTCTGCGAGTTCGACACGCTGAGCCTTGAGATTGCGGTGAGGGTGAGTGCAAGGGGGAGGAGAGATCTCCGTGCGAACCCCAGTGTTCGAACCTCAAGGGTTTTGCCGGAACCCGAAATCCGACAAATTTGGGAGAAGGTACAATTACCTCATCAAGTTCTACATTCCTCCCACTCACTTCTTTCGAGAGAAACTTCTTCTCTAGAAAGGATCCATTCTTAGCAACGAATATCTTGCCTTCGGATCTGTGATAGAAGGTGTACCCAACAGTTTCCTTTGGGTATCCTATGAAGACGCATTTCTCCGATTTGGGTTCGAGCTTATTGATATGTCTCCAACGTATCTACTTTTCCAAACACTTTTGCCCTTGTTTTGGACTCTAACTTGCATGATTTTAATGGAACTAACCCGGACTGACGTTGTTTTCAGCAGAATTACCATGGTGTTATTTATGTGCAGAAACAAACGTTTTCGGAATGACCTGAAACTTCACGGAGCCACTTTTCAGAAAATATGAAAAATACCTGCAAAAGATGAAGGTCAGGGGGCCCACCACCTCTCCACGAGGGTGGGGGCGCACCCCCCTACCTCGTGGGCCCCCTATTGCCTCTCCGACTACAACTCCAACTCCATTGAGTTTCGGGGAGAAAAAAATCAGAGAGAAGAAATCATCGCATTTTACGATACGGAGCCGCCGCCAAGCCCTAAAACCTCTCGGGAGGGCTGATCTGGAGTCCATTCGGGGCTCCGGAGAGGGGATTCCGTCGCCATTGTCATCATCAACCATCCTCCATCACCAATTTCATGATGCTCACCGCCGTGCGTGAGTAATTCCATCATAGTCTTGCTGGACGGTGATGGGTTGGATGGGATCTATCATGTAATCGAGTTAGTTTTGTTAGGGTTTGATCCCTAGTATCCACTATGTTCTGAGATTGATGTTGCTATGACTTTGCTATGCTTAATGCTTGTCACTAGGGCCCGAGTGCCATGATTTCAGATCTGAACCTATTATGTTTTCATCAATATATGAGTGTTCTTGATCCTATCTTGCAAGTCTATAGTCACCTATTATGTGTTATGATCCGTTAACCCCGAAGTGACAATAATCGGGATACTTACCGGTGATGACCGTAGTTTGAGGACTTCATGTATTCACTATGTGTTAATGCTTTGTTCCGGTACTCTATTAAAAGGAGGCCTTAATATCCCTTAGTTTCCGTAAGGACCCCGCTGCGACGGGAGGGTAGGACAAAATATGTCATGCAAGTTCTTTTCCATAAGCACATATGACTATATTCGGAATACATGCCTACATTATATCAATGAACTGGAGCTAGTTCTGTGTCACCCTAGGTTATGACTGTTACATGATGAACCGCATCCGGCATAATTCTCCATCACTGATCCATTGCCTACGAGCTTTCCTTATATTGTTCTCCGCTTATTTACTTCTCCGTTGCTATTGCTATCATCACTACAAAATACCAAAAACATTACTTTTACTATTGTTACCTTTTGCTACCATTATCACTACTATCATATTACTTTTCTACTAAACACTTTGCTGCAGATATTAAGTTTCCAGGTGTGGTTGAATTGACAACTCATCTGCTAATACTTGGAGTATTCTTTGGCTCCCCTTGTGTCGAATCAATAAATTTGGGTTGAATACTTTACCCTCGAATACTGTTGCAATCCCCTATACTTGTGGGTTATCACTTATCAGGTTGAAACTTTTTCACATAACCATCATAGCCCCAAACTTTAAGAAACGACAGCTTATGTTTCTTGCTAAACCACAGTTCATATGGTGTCGTCTCAACAGATTTAGATGGTGCCCTATTTAATGTGAATGCAGCTGTCTCTAATGCATAACACCATAATGATAGTGATGTGCCAAGGGAGGCAGCCAGGGCAGATTGTTTCTCTTGGCCGGACGATCCGTCGGGGATGTATACTACGAGATCGACGTACTACCGTTTGTGTCAGGAGATTGAGCAGGTGGCGTATGCTTCTTGCATTTGGAAGAGTTGGGTGCCCCTCAAGTGCAAAATCTTCATCTGGTTGGCTATTCAGTACCGCATCTAGACTTCGGACTGGAGAGCTAGGCATGGGCTGCAGGACCGCCCTTCAAACTGCTTCACATGCTTACAAGACGAAGACAACGCTGAACACATATTGGTCCAATGTGTTTATGCTAGGGAAGTGTGCCACGGTTGCTTCCATGAGCTTAACTTGATAGTGGCACGACCGACCAGAGAGGATGATTTAATGCACTTGTGGCTGGAGGCAAGGAGAGGGTTCCGGAAAGATCTCAAGAGAGGTTTTGATTCGCTGCTGATAGCGGTGACTTGGGCCTTGTGGATACAACGCAACGTGTGTGTCTTCAATAGAACGGCCCAATAGCTAGCCCCATCGGAGCTGGTGGAAGTGATCTTAAGAGAAATTCGTGAGTGGAGGGATGCAGGTTTAGGGGTAGGAGGGTTGTCACGCTTTGTGAGAGAGTAGGATCTGTAATGGTGTTGGGTGTGTTCGGGTGTTGCCAAGGAGGGATGCGGGCATCTCCTCATTGGCCTCTCTTGTAATCTTGTTGCTCTTCTTCTATAAAGTTAAGGTACGCGATTCACGTACTCTTGAAAAAAACAATAGTGATAAATCAGTAAAAGACATCTAAGAGCATCCCAAGGTCATCCTCATGGACCTACCATCATCTCGCCAAGTGACTAGCGAACCAATGACACGAGCTCGTGCAAGAGCTCTCGAAACTAAGGTGAACTCACTCCTCTCCGAACTACCACTTACCACGCATGAGAATTGGCTACTACCTCAAGAGGAAACTCTATGTGTGATCAGGTGCTTGGAGGAAGGTCACATACCAACTACATTCAACGGACAAGACAGTGAGGACGCCAAGTTCACGGGACAAGAAGAAGAACTGCTCGAAGTCCCCAGGCTCCAGACGGCCAACGAACCACGGACGTCCGACGACCTCCAAGCTCCGGACGTCCGGCCCTCTCCGGACGACCGACACTTCCATACCCGAGCCAAAACTACAGATTTCCGAAGCGCTATGGACGATCGACGACCTCCAGGCTCCGGACGTCCGACCCCGACCGGACGTCCGACCGAAGTCCACCCGAGCCGAATCTACGGACGTCCGACAGGCACTGGACGTCCGGACCCTCGCGAGCCTCCGGACGACCGGTGACTCCCGGATGTCCGGCGCCTGTGCGCTGCCATCTGTTGGGCCGCAGTCCATGTACCCCCACTTCACCCCTTTTGGACTAAGACTATATATACAGTTCCTATTCCTTCTAGCTAGGGTTAGCATTGGTTTAGCCCATATCTAGAGACAGAACATTTCTCATCCACATCAGATCTACTCCACGAGAGAGACCGCCGCCCCTCTTCGGAGAAGATCCCTTTGGATTCAAGACCTCCTTGCGGAGAAGAACATCAAGACCTGCTCACGGAGGAGACTGGCTACCTTTGTATCGTCCCTAGTTGATCGTGTACCGTGTGAACTCTTATGTACTCGAGGATCTAGCACATGTGTGACTATCTCTTGTTGGTTTAGTGTTTCTCTTGTGTTTTCCACGTGTTTTCCCTCGTTTACATCTTTGTGTTCTTAGCGGGATCCGCTCCTTTCGTGAAAGATCGGCCAAATAGGGTTCCTACCCTACATCATCTTGGTATCATGAGCCATGTTGATCACGATTTCGGAGCCTCCCCATTGTGTTGCTAGCTTAGTTTTGTTGATTTTGTCCCCAATTCAAAAATTCCCCACAAAAATAGCCCCAAATTTTTTGTTTGTGATTTTTTGGTGTGTTGAAATTTTATTGGATTTGATCCATGGATTTGCTTTGCCTTGAGTGGATCTACCTTTTCCCCCTTTCCCCACCCTTTCCATCCACGAAATCGCCCGGATTCGACGAATTTCGACCTCTCCACCTCGTACACGCGCAGTTCATCCCGTGCCCGAATTTTGCCCAGGCACCGGACGTCCGACGACCGAACGACCGGCCCAACCCGAACATCCGAGGATTCCTGATGAAACTGAATTTTTTCAGTTTAGTCACCACCACCGACCCACATTTCCGCCTACGCACCACTACCACCTATACTCCATCACCACTTCCGCATACTACCACCATTGCTTACCCGTTTCGCACTCCGACATGTGTTGCCACTTCGAGCTTTGAGAATTTGAGTTGCGGTTCCGTATCCTTTTGTGTTTCGGCTATCTAGGTACGGTTCGACATCAACATCACCGCCACTCATCTTCGCCATGGACGCGTCATCAACAACGACCACCTCGACTACATCTTGATATTCGTGATTGGATCACCGTCATCCGTTCTTGCTTACGGACGAGGAACCAAAGAAACGGTAACCTCGTCTTGGTATTGGACACATCACTCTTGCCATTACATTGATAGCCATCATAGCCTTACTCCTTTGTGTCTCTTACTGTCGGTGTCAAAACCGGCGGATCTCGGGTAGGGGGTCCCGAACTGTGCGTCTAAGGCGGATGGTAACAGGAGGCAGGGGACACGATGTTTACCTAGGTTCGGACCCTCTTGATGGAGTTAATACCCTACGTCCTGCTTGATTGTTCTTGATGATATGAGTATTACAAGAGTTGATCTACCACGAGATCAGAGAGGCTAAACCCTAGAAGCTAGCCTATGGTATGATTGTATGTTGTCCTACGGACTAATACCCTCCAGTTTATATAGACGCTGGAGGGGGCTAGGGTTACACAAGGTCCGTTACAAAGGAAGAGATATACATATCCGTATTGCCTAGCTTGCCTTCCACGCCAAGTAGAGTCCAATCCGGACACGGGACGAAGCCTTCAATCTTGTATCTTCATAGTCCAACAGTCTGGCCAAAGGATATAGTCCGGCTGTCCGGAGATGCCCTAATCCAAGACTCCCTCAGTTGCCCCTGAACCAGGCTTCAATGACGATGAGTCCGGCGCGCAGTGTTGTCTTCGGCATTGCAAGGCGGGTTCCTCCTTCGAATACACCATGGAAGAGTTTGAATACAAGGATAGTGTCCGACCCTGCAAAATAAGTTTCACATACCACCGTAGAGATAATAATATTTCCACAAATATAATCTGCTGACATGTTTTGACAGCATGACATCATGCCACGGCCCGGTCATTATTTGAACCGTTTTCTTTAACCAGCCCCGCACATAACGCGAGGCGGTTTGTTGACACGTCTTGTCAAAGCAGAGATCGTGTTCCCCTTATCACGGGATTCTCATCTATACAAACGTGGGTAACCCAATCGTGCCTATTGGTATGACTCCTAGATCTTAGGTAAGTCTCAAACGGCCACGAGGAGGACGCCTGATATTCACCCTCTTTATAAAGGGTACAAGGCTTTTTCTTTTTTTCCTCCCACGCTCAATCGAATTCTTCCCCCGCCTCGAGTTCTAACACCCAAAGCTCAGGTCAGGTGCTTCGGACCTTCAATCATGTCCGAATCCAGCCTTCAAGGCTGGTGGATGCCTTCCTCCGTCATGGAGGAGGACATCAAGAAGTTGAGGGAGGCCAGATATCTGACCGCCGAAATTTCGCATAGGCTGCCTGCCCGAGGGCAGGCCGTCCCTACTCCCGAACCCAACGAGAGCGTTGTGTTCGTATCCCACTTCCTCCGAGGACTAGGCCTCGCTCTGGATCCCTTTGTTAGGGGTCTTATGTTCTATTACAGGCTGGATTTTCATGATCTGGCCCCGGATTCCCTTCTTCACATCTCGTCATTCATTGTCGTATGTGAGGCCTTCCTCCGCATTACCCCTCACTTCTACCTGTGGCTCAAGACCTTCAATGTGAAGCCGAAGACGGTCGAGAGGCAGTACGCAGCGTGCGGAGGTGCTTTAATAAGCAAAATTGCTGACGCTCCATGGCCAAAGGGTTCCTTTCCAGAGGTGTCCGGATTGTGGCAGCGGGAGTGGTTTTACATCACAGCTCCCTGAAGTGCCAAATGGGTAGCTGCCCCCACCTTTCTCTCGGGCCCCCCACCACAACTGATGGCATGGATCAGCAGGGGGCTGAGCTGGGGTCCAGCCAAGGACGTGCCAATACTGCAGAGCCGTATCCGAGATCTCTTCGAGGGATATTTCAGTCTGGTTATGGTAATGCAAGTTATGCTGGTTCGTCGAGTCCAGCCTTGCAAACGCCGACCCCTCTGCATGTGGGAATTCAACCCGGAAGGACCATGCACTATTCAACATTTCCTCGGCATGACACACGAGGAGATGTACAAATCGTTCTTTGGACCCCAAATAGAGTGTCCGGACACCACCAAGGACGTGGGCCTAAGCTGCAACCGCCCCGCTGCCCAAGTAAGTAATCACATGGCCGAACACACTGTCCTTTTATTTATCATGAAATCATTCTGAAGAATCGCTCTTTGACCAGGACTGGATAACAAAGGCAAAGATGATCCAGTGTTCGGCCCCCCTTCCTGAGGGCTTGGACAATCCGGTGCTGGAAAAGATGCTCGAGCCAGCACCTTGTCTAGTGCCCTCAAAGAAAGATGAAGGGGGGGAATAAAGAGGCGAAAGCAGGCCTCCTTCGCTACCTATTCCAACCGAGGGAATGAGCGCCTCCATGAGGGAGGATAACACAGGGGAAGAATCTGACATTCTCTCTCCCCGGGGAAGGAAGAGGACTACCTTTGAAGATCCAGAAACTAAGGTTTCCAAACGGGAGAAGAAATCTCCGCCAGAGGGTCCTGCCTTGGAGGGTATTCTTGCCGCACAATGTCCGCGCGGGGATCAGCCCTCTACCGAGCTGTAAGTAATCAAAAAGTACTTAATAGTGAAGATATCCTACCTTACTTCCGAAGACAATAACCAATGCTTATAAATTGTAGTCCGGATCGCAGCCCTTCTCGACAGAGTTCATCTTTGGGGGATCTTCTTCCGGAGATGATGGAGAGCGAAACACCTCCCCCGGACTCACCGGCTCAAGAAGCGGGCGACCTTGAAGTGTCGTCGCGAAGGGTGTCTCCGGATCCACTAGGGCCAGAGGATAACCCTTTGGCTGCCCGGAATCCCCAGTATCCGGCTCCTGAGGAGAGCGACAGCAAGGGTCTGTACAGTGTGCGGTCGGACGTGCTGAAGGATCTTCTAGGGCAAGCTGCCATCTCGGAAGCGCATCGTACACTAATGGGTACGGTAATTGGAAGGATTTCATCCGCTGAAAGTGGTTTGCACGAAGCTTTTATGAGTCTGCTGAAAGGCTTCGAGGTATGTGAAGTAATGTATGCCTTTAACAGTACCGCATACGTTAGGTATGCCCATGCAGATAGTAGCCCCTGAGACTCTGGTTGTCATCGAGAACGGCGGCAAATAGAGGATTATAGTCCCACGTAATAACCAGACCGCCTTTATGTGCAGGTGGTTGAAGCTCTAGTTGCTAGCCGGACTGATCGGTTTGCCGAACTAAAGCGGCAACTGGATGCGGCAGATGCCGACATCGTGCTTGTCAACAAGCGGCTTGACGAGGCACAGGGTGAGTGTTTTTTCTGGTGATCGTCACATAATAAGAGCAGCATGATGCCAGTATCTTTAATATGTTGTGACTGCAGATGGAGCTGCCACCGTGGAGACCCTTCGGGCGGAGCTTGCCCGAGCCAAGGAGCAAGCAAGGAGTAGCAATGCGGCCGCTTTAAAGGCGACCGAAGAGTTAAGGGCCGAACAAGCCGTGCATTGCGAGAGCAAGGAAAAAATAGCCAAGATGGCTGTAGAGTTAAAAGATGTTGCTGACCGTTACTAGCTTGAAGAAGAAAACCGGGTGAAGGCGACGGACCTGGAGAAGGCCCTGGTGGCTTCCAAGGAAGCCCGCTCCAAAATTAGAGCGACGAGGGAGGAGCTGAATCAAGCTGCAGATATCGTGTCTGGGAAGCCCTTCTTGTTGCGGACTAAGTTTGGAGATCCGAAGTATGCTCCTCTGGACCAGCTATGGAGTTCTGTGGACGCGTACATGGATTTGGCTACAAGTGTTGCTGATGCGGCCGAGTACTTCAAGGATCAGAAAGGTCTTGAAGTGGAAAAGTTGTTCTGGTCACAGTTTCAAGCTCCAGTCCGTCCGCTGCTATTGAATGAGCGATTGGCCGGGGGTGCCGAGCTCCATAGGTTGTCCAGACTTGCCATGAGGTCCGTTGTGGATCACCTGTGGCCGGGAAGGCCAAGGCCGAATAGCTACTTCAGCTTAGTGCAACAATTCCTTGGTGCTGTGCCACGTATCGATGCTGTAAAGAGATCGGTGTCCATAGAAGGTGCGCGGATGGCCCTTGCCCGTGTCAAGACATACTGGGCGGAGATGGAGGCCACCACTTTTGCAGCACAGGGTTCGACCATAGGCCGAGTGGCTGCCGAGCACTACTTTGAAGAAGTCCTTGAAGGCGCTCATTCGATAGAGGCTCAGTGCTCGAAGAATATTATTTTCCAGTGACATGTAGTCCCATTCACAAACAATGTTTTTCTGAATTAATCAAGGCTATATTTATACTTTTGCTCGAAAGTACTATGATGCCTCCTGTGCGGCCGTTTATGTATATATGTATATAACCTAAAAGTTTGCAGTCGTCGGCTTCTTCCCCCATGCATATAATGCGGGGGTGTTCGCAAAAGATGCATATCCACACTTGATCCAATGTCTTGGTCTGTTAAGGAGGTGATAGCATAGCGAACGAGGCAATCGGACTATACTGCTTTAACACTTTCACTTAGCCGTAGGAGTTTGACAGTGGGGCTACTATATAGCCCCTGGTACTTCTGCGCTCGTCCGAATACGGGGCGCGTACGTATATGACCGGGAAACGGCCCTTCGTTAATGCGGAGGAATCCCGAAGATTCCGATCAATCATCGAGTGGTTAACCAGTCACTCGCTATATCATGACAGTCAGTTTTCGGCTTTCTCTACTGAGGTGCTCATCCGGATGAACCAGGGCACAATCGCAGTAGTTCTCCCAGTGCTACCTTAGCCGATATAACGGAACGTAAGGTACCAAAACATGGGAGCTGGGCAAACCCAACATTTGACCAAAGACATGATTCGGAGTTTATGCATATAGGGCCAAACTCGCGACGCCGAACACTCCCTAAGGTGTTTGGTCTTTATAACATATACCGGGCTAAACAATGCCCTTTATAAGAAACCCCATGTGTCCAGGTACAAGCAAAATCCTGGCGTGGCCACATGCCAATAACGCCGGCATCCTTCTCGGTTGTGTGGAGTATTCGGAGGATGTGAGCAACAAGAGACAGTAAAAAAGGTTTACGCAGGGTCTTAATCTAAAAAGAAACCTTTGGGCGGGTCCCTGCTGCACGTCTGCGCCTACGTCTCCATTGTGTCGTGTCCTAGACGGGTGTAGCATGATTGTCATCTGCAAAAGGAAAGAACTTAGGTGAAAGTTGCCGTGCCAAAAAGAAGAATGAATTATCAAAATTCCAGAGAAGCCTAGTTGAGCCGGACAGGCCCTGATTACACGCGGGAAGCCCCTGGTATCGTTTTATGAGGGTTCGAAAACCAATCTCATGCATGTATGATGGAACGCCGGACTCGTCTAACTGTGTCCGTGGTCTTGACGACCTGCCATTTTTTCTAGTTGGTGAGGTCGTCTAGTGTGCGGCTGTTAGAGCCGCCGCGTCCTCTTTCGTACGTAAAGAACGGTTGGTATTTCCGCTAACTGTGATGACGCCTCGTGGACCGGGCATCTTGAGCTTGAGAAAAGCATAATGCGGTATTACGTTAAAGCAAGCGAAAGCCGCCCTTCCGAGTAGTGCTTGAAAATCACTCCGGAATGGAGCGATGTGAAAAGTTAACGTTTCACTCTGGAAGTTATCGGGAGAACCGAATACCACCTCTAGTAGTAGAGAGCCCGTGCAGTGGGCCTCTTGGCCTGGTATTACTCCCTTGAAGGTAGTATTACTGTGGCTTATTTGTGTCGGGTCTATCCCCATTTTGTGGACTGTGTCCTGATATATCAGATTTAGATCACTACCGCCGCCCATGAGGACCCTTGTGAAATGGTACCCATTTATTATTGGGTCTAACACCAAGGCCGTCAGTCCTTCATGTCGGATATGTGTATCGTGATCCCTACGATCGAAAGTGATCGGGCAGGCTGACCAGGGGTTGGACCTAGGGGTGACGGGCTCTATGGCGCGTGTGCCTCGGAGTGCGTGATTGCTTCTCCTCTTTGTCACTTGGATTACGTTTACTGTTTTAACCTCTAGTGGGAACTTTTTCTGTCCTCCGGCGCTTTGCTGGCGAGGTTCATGCTTGTCTTCGCTTAGTGTCTCTTCCCCTTTGTGTTCGGCGTTTAGCTTACCGGCCTGCTTGAAGACCCAACATTCTCTGTGGGTATGATTTGCAGGTTTGTCTGGGGTGCCGTGAATCTGACAGAGTTTGTCAAGAATTTTGTTTAGGCCAGATTGTCCTTCTCTGTTGCCTTTGAAAGGCTTTTTCCGCTGACCTGGTTGGGAGCCCCTGAATCCGGCGTTTACCGCCGTGTTATCTGGGCTACCTTCTTTATTTCGACGCTTGTTTTTGTTGCGTCGTGGTTTACCATTGCCATCCCTGACTTCGGATGTGCTTGGGTCGCTGGTGCTGCTACGGGCCAACCAGCTGTCCTCACCCGCACAAAAGCGGGTCATGAGGCTTGTTAGGGCTGCCATTGTTCTTGGTTTTTGTTGACCGAGGTGTCTGGCGAGACATTCGTCTCGGACGCTGTGTTTGAAAGCTGCTAAGGCCTCGGCGTCCGGACAGTCGACAATTTGGTTCTTCTTGGTGAAGAACATGTTCCAAAGCTTTCGGGCGGACTCTCTGGACTGTTGGATTATATGACTTAAATAGTCTGCATCCGGAGGTAGGACATAAGTCCCTTGAAAATTGGCCCGAAAAGCGTCCTCGAACTCCTCCCAACTTCCAATTGAGTTTTCGGGGAGGCTTTTCAGCCAGTGCCTAGCTGGCCCTTTAAGCTTGAGGGGCAAGTATTTAATGGCATGGAGATTGTCTCCACGAGCCATATGGATGTGGAGGATGAAGTCCTCTATCCAGACTCTAGGGTCTGTGGTTCCGTCGTACGCCTCTGTGTTCACCGGTTTGAATACCTCTGGGAATTCGTGATCTAGAACCTCATCAGTGAAATATAAGGGGTGTGTGGCACCCCTGTATTGGGATGCGCCATGGTGTTCGGACGATTGTAGTATTCGGTGTTGGTTGTGTACCGTAGCGCGCTTCCTAGATCCATAGATAGATTTGGTCGCGCCAGATTTTTGACGCAAGTTCTCACGTAGATCGTGTGTTGACTTATGCATGACTTTGTTAGCCGCTCTATCGCGTTCATAGGGTGGTGGATCCGGCCGGTTGGCCGTATCACTTTTCGGCTGTATGGGCTCTAAGGCCTCATCATCGAATTCCGATAATAGCTTGCGCTTTGGATAGCTATTTGGATGGTAACTTCCACCATACTTTGTTACTTTGTTCCACTTGCTGTTGAGCATCTTGTGCGACCTTGAGCCTTTGCTTCTGTTTCTTCAGGCTTCTTGTTGTGGCAATAAGCCTACTGCGGAGGTTCTCTTGCTCCAAGTGTGTTTTCGGGATGATGGGTGCATCTTCGTCCGGACTGTTTTCTTCCCTAGACGGGAATTGATGAGACTTATCTTTGGCGTCATCATGTTCGGATGTCGGATCCGTACTATGTTTGCAGTTTGCATCTTGATCGTGTTATGCCACCGGGGTGGTGCAGTTGTCGTCTCTTCCAGAGTCGCGTGGACTATTATTATCGCTGTTCTTTCTATGGCGGGACTTAGAGCGGCGCCGCTGACGTCGGCGCTTGGGTTGCTTCTTGGAAGTGTCATCCTCCGCTGTCTCATCGCCATTGGCTTCTTTGGGGGTGTCCACCATGTATACGTCATGTGATGAAGTAGCGGTCCAGCGCCCTGTGGGAGGTTGTTCCGGTTTGTCTCCTGCATCGTCGTCCATACCATTGATGTCTTCGGAGTCGAAGTCGAGCATGTCGGTTAAGTCGTCGACAGTGGCTACTAAGTGGGTGGTGGGTGGGCAGCGAATTTCTTCGTCGTCCGCATCCCATTCTAGTCGGACATAGTTCGGCCAGGGTTCTCTTGACAGGGAGAGAGACCTTAATGAATTTAGCACATCTCCGAAAGGTGAGTGCTGAAAGATATCCGCGGAGGTGAACTCCGTGATCGGTGCCCCATCAGTTTCGACAGGCACAGAAGTAGGCGGCTCGGAGTCCGTGGCCGGGGATAAATCCAGTGGTTCGGCGACACGACTCTCATACGGGGTGAAGTCAGTATCCGACTCTATCGCCACTGAGAGTGCGGCCTCCATGGCGGAGTCCATCCCTCCGCTCTCGGATGGCGCGACTTGCTCCGGATTAAAGGCTGGAGTAGCTGCGGATGCGATCTCCCGAACACTGTCCAACGGTAGAGTTACGTCTTGCTCGTCATGACTGCGCGGCGCGTCTGGCATGGGCTCGAATCCGTCGAAGATCAAGTCTCCGCGGATATCGGCCGTGTAGTTCAAGTTTCCAAATCTGACCTGATTGCCAGGGGCGTAGCTCTCAATCTGCTCGAGATGGCCAAGCGAATTGGCCCGCAGTGCAAAGCCGCCGAATATGAAGATCTGTCCGGGGAGGAAAGCCTCACCCTGGACCGCATCGCTAGCGATGATCGAAGGAGCCATCAAGCCTTATGGTGACGACACATTGGAACTCTCAATGAAAGCACCAACGTCGGTGTCAAAACCGGCAGATCTCAGGTAGGGGGTCCCGAACTGTGCGTCTAAGGCGGATGGTAACAAGAGGTAGGGGACACGATGTTTACGCAGGTCTGGGCCCTCTTGATGGAGGTAATACCCTACGTCTTGCTTGATTGTTCTTGATGATATGAGTATTACAAGAGTTGATCTACCACGAGATCAGAGAGGCTAAACCCTAGAAGCTAGCCTATGGTATGATTGTATGTTGTCCTATGGACTAAAACCCTTCGGTTTATATAGACGCCGGAGGGGGCTAGGGTTACACAAGGTCGGTTACAAAGGAGGAGATATACATATCCGTATTGCCTAGCTTGCCTTCCATGCCAAGTAGAGTCCCATCCAGACACGGGACAAAGTCTTCAATCTTGTATCTTCATAGTCCAACAGTCCGGCCAAAGGATATAGTTCGGCTGTCCGAAGACCCCCTAATCCCAGACTCTCTCACTTACCCTTTGAGACTAGCCTTTGAGTATTGCCGGCAACGAGGCTTGTGCACATTAGTGATCATACTTCCCATAGCATACATACATCATTGTTGCATATCTTGGTATCATCTTTTTCTGTCACAAGGTTGTCAGCACATACACAATTGCTATCTTGGTTCGTGAAGCATTGCATGAGAAAATAGCTCAAACATCAAAGAGCCAAACAAGCTTTTAAGCAAAAGGGAAAGATAAGCAAAGAGCTTTTAAGCAAGAACCATAGCATCATACAACATTAAGATTGTCATATTACATCATCCTGGATCACATCATAGAAACACCTTGCATAGAGCATACTTGGGATAGAAGTCGTTGCATTTTTGCTTAGTAGGTTGTGCACAAGTCTTGTATCCGCCTATTGTGCAATCGTGCTAGCGTCTCTCTAGTGTTGTGCAATAAGAGCATTTTTGTGGATTCCACATCTTGGCTCATCCTTGGTTGCCCAACCCCACTTATCTCATTGCGTGTGCATTTCCGTGTTCCTTATCTTGCTTGGTATACTTGTTGCATTGCGAACTTGCGAATCTTTTCCAACATTATTGAAGCTCACTTACAATTGCATCAAATTTTGTGCCACCATCCTAACCAAGCTCCACCATAAGCTTTTACTTGTGTAGGTGTGAGAAACCGACAAGAATTGGTACCAATTGTGCTATTTCCTTGTCCTACATTAGAGTGATCATTGATCCACTTTCAACTTCGGTCAAGGTACATTTGGTATTCGTTCTTCTCTTTCTACCACTCGCATTTTTCTCTTGGAATGGTGGATAGGCCAAGTACTTATACCAACCCACTCTTCATTGAGCACGACGGCGACATGAACTCCTACGTCACCAAGAGCCACCTCTTTGGTGCACAACGTGCTTTGCACCAAGAGCAACAAGCAATGAGTGAACGCATGGACAACCTCACCGCCGACTTGCGACTCTCCGAGCAACGTACAAGGGACTACTTTGACCACAAGCTCGATGATCACAAGCAAGAGAACGACGCAAGAATGGACGAGATTCATGCTTTGTTGCACAACCGCTCTTTTCCCACTTCGTCTTCATCAAAAAGGAGCCGCTCAAGTTGACACTCAGACTTCACCCTCTCCGGCTCAAGTACACCGACATCAAACACTCTTCACCGTGCTGCGCGCTTTGATCGTCAAGCAAGCCTCAATCCTCTACGCGACACCAACTCTCAAGAGCTACCTCCGGGACTACCTCCACTACGAGGCATCGAGCACCGCATCGACCTCATACCCGGAGCACCTCTTCCAAACAAAGCTCCATACCGCATCAACCCCGAAGAAACCAAAGAAATACACAGGCAAGTAATGCTTCTCATAGACCATGGACATGTGCGTGAAAGCTTGAGCCCTTGTGCCGTCCCGGTCATTCTTGTGCCAAAACAAGACGGTAGCTTTCACATGTGCTCCGATTGTAGACCTATCAATGCTATCACTGTTCGTTATAGGTACCCCATTCCATGCCTTGATGATATGCTTGACGAACTTAGTGGTGCCACTATCTTTTCAAAAATTAATCTTAAGAGTGGTTACTATCAAATCCGCATACAAGAGGGTGATGAATGGAAAACTGCTTTCAAAACCAAGTTTGGCTTGTATGAGTGGTTAGTCATGCCTATGGGTCTATCAGAAGCACAGGGTACTTTTATGTGTCTTATGAATCATGTCTTTCCCCCTACATTGGTGTGTTTGTTGTGGTATACTTCGATGATATCCTTGTTTTTAGCAAGTCTCTCAAAGAGCATGTCACCCATGTTCGAACCGTTTTACAAACTCTTCGAAGAGAGCATCTCTATGCTAATATGGAGAAATGCCTTTTTGGCGTTGACAAGCTCGTTTTCTTGGGTTTTCATGTATTTTCTAAGGGTGTTCATGTTGACGAGTCCAGGATCAATGATATTAGGACTTGTCCCCAACCAACCAACTTGCAACAAGTGCGTAGCTTTCTTGGCCTTGCGGGTTTCTATCGTCGCTTTGTGAAAGATTTTAGCACCATTGCTTCTCCTTTACATTCTTTGAGCAAGAAGAATGCGCCTTTTGTTTGGGGACCATCCCAAGATATCGCTTTCAATGAGCTTAAGAATTTTCTTACTCATGCTCCCGTGCTTGCATTACCCAACTTTGACAAACCCTTTGAGATTCATTGTGATGCTAGTGGTGATGGCATAGGAGGTGTGTTAACGCAAGAGAAGCGCCCCATAGCTTACTTTTGTGAGAAACTTTCCGGAGCGCAACTCAATTACCCCATCTATGACAAAGAGCTCTATACTTTAGTGCGCGTTTTGCATGAATGGGAACACTATCTTCGCCCTCATGAATTTATCATTCATACCGATCATGAAACGCTCAAGTATCTTAAGCGACAAACCAAGTTGAACAAGCGTCATGCTAAATGGAGTGAATTTATTGAGTCTTTTCCTTATGTCATCAAGTACATTAAAGGTAAGGAAAACATTATGGTGGATGCCCTTTCCCGCATATGCATGCTTGTTACTCAACTTGAATTGGATGTCATTGGCTTTGAGCATATAAAAGACTTGTATGAGCATGATCCTACTTTTTCTACTCCTTATGCCAAGTGTTTGACGCACACCTCTTGGGAAAGTTATTACATCAAAGATGGATATCTTATGAGAGCTAACAAGCTTTGCAACCCCGAGTCTTCTCTTCGTTTGTTGCTTTTGCAGGAATCTCATGGAGGAGGCTTAATGGGACACTTTGGACGTGACAAGACATTTGCCACGCTCTCCAAGAACTATTTTTGGCCCAAGATGTTTCGCGACGTCAACCGCTTCACCAACCGATGCTCTACATGTTGCAAAGCTAAGTCTAAAGCTCAATCCCATGGCCTTTACATGCCTCTCCCAATTCCATATCAACCATGGGAAGACATTAGCATGGATTTCGTACTTGGATTGCCTAGGACTAGAAATGGAAAGGATTCGGTATTTGTCGTTGTGGACCGTTTCTCTAAGATGGCACATTTCATTCCTTGCAACAAGATAGACGATGCTTCACATGTTGCTAATCTCTTTTGTAGGGAAATATTGCGTCTACATGTTGTGCCAAAGACGATCGTCTCGGACCGCGACGTCAAGTTCCTTAGCTACTTTTGGAAGACCCTATGCACCAAGCTCGGAATCAAGCTACTCTTCTCCATGGTGTATCATCCACAAACTGACGGCCAAACGGAGGTGACCAACCACACACTCTCCGCTCTACTTCGAGTACTCATCAAGAAGAACATCAAGGAGTGGGAGGAGTGTCTACCTATCGCCGAGTTCGCGTACAACCGAGCAAAACACTCAAAAACCGGCAAGTCCCCCTTCGAGGTCGTCTACAGATTCAACCCATTGTCACCATTGGACATTCTTCCTCTCCCACTCCAAGAGCGCATCAATTTGGACGCAAGTGCACGTGTGACTCATCTCAAGAAGGTGCATGAAGATACAAGACATACTATCGAGCGCCAAGTACAACGACTTGCGACCAAACTCAACATCAACAAGCACCCCATGGTCTTCAACATTGGTGATCTCGTGTGGATACACCTTCGCAAGGACCGCTTTCCCCAAGAACGCATGTCCAAACTTCGACCACGAGCGGATGGACCATTCAAGGTGCTTGCACGCTACAACGACAATGCTTACAAGATCGACCTCCCCCGCGACAAGTACAACATGAGTGGTATCTTCAATGTCAAGGACCTCTCGCCCTTCCATGGGGATGAAGAATTTGATCCAAGGACGGATCTTCCCCAAGGGAGGGTAGATGATGCGGAGCATCCCAAGGTCATCCACATGGACCTACCATCGTCTCACCAAGTGACTAGCGGACCAATGACACGAGCACGTGCAAGAGCTCTCGAAACTAAGGTGAACTCACCCTCTCCGAAGTACCACTTACCATGCATGAGAATTGGCTACTACCTCAAGAGGAAACCCTATGTGTGATCAGGTGCTTGGAGGAAGGTCACGGACCAACTACATTCAACGAACAAGACGGTGAGGACACCAAGTTCACGGGACAAGAAGAAGAACTGCTCGAAGTCCCCAGACTCCGGACGACCGACGAACCCCGGATGTCCGACGACCTCCAGGATCCGGACGTCCGGCCCTCTCCGGACGACCGACACTTACATACCCGAGCCAAAACTACGGATTTCCGAAGCGCTACGGACGACCGACGACCTCCAGGCTCCGGACATCCGACCCCGACCGGACGTCCGACCGAAGTCCACCTGAGCTGAATCTACGGACGTCCGACAGGCACCGGACGTCCGAACCCTCGTGAGCCTCCGGACGACCGGTGACTCCCGGACGTCCGGCGCCTATGCGCTGCCATGTGTTGCGTTGTAGCCCATGTACCCCACCCCCCCACTTCGCCCCTTTTGCACTAAGACTATATATAGACTTCCTATTCCTTCTAGCTAGGGTTAGCATTGGTTTAGCTAGTATATAGAGATAGAGCATTGCTCATCCACATCGGATCTACTCCATGAGAGAGACCGCGGCCCCTCTTCGAAGAAGATCCCTTTGGATTCAAGACCTCCTTGCAGAGAAGAACATCAAGACCTCCTCACGGAGAAGACCGCTACCTTTGTATCGTCCTTAGTTGATCTTGTACCGTGTGAACTCTTATGTACTCGAGGATCTAGCACATGTGTGACTATCTCTTGTTGGTTTAGTGTTTCTCTTTTTTTTTGCCCGTGTTTTCCCTCATTTCCCTCTTCGTGTTCTTCGTGTTCTTCGCGGGATCCGCTCCTTTCATGAAAGATCGGCCGAATAGGGTTCCTACCCTACATCAATTCACATCTTGTTCTAACCTATTCTAGATGTCACTTGCTTCTGACATCTTGCAAATCTGACCCTGTGAATAGATGGTGTGGATAGAGTAGATGAGAATCACAAAAAGCAGATGATTTTTCAAAAATTTGAATCCAAACTTTAATTTTAGTTTTCTGTAGAAGGCATTTTGGAGCTACTGATATGATCATCTCGGTGACATCGAATCACGCACAGAGCTTAAACCACTGGTACAGCAAGGTGTTATACAAACGGTTTTTAACCCCTTTCCGTGAGGTGTTCTGAACCGTCAACCAGTGAGTGACTGCGATAGGGGGTCCTTCCCACACGACCCAGAAACCGTTGGGGCTATGCCCTCCTAGCACACACACACTCGACAAATGAGGTCGTGTGTGACCGGCGAGCGATCAAATACGGTTATACATACAGTACTGCTCAAAAAATACAATTATATAGGCAAAATCGTTTCCGGTCATAAGTACATCCCACACAGTCAGTCCCCGCTAAATGTTTATGTTCGTATATACATCCCATACAGTCGCTCCAAGGAAAAGGTTTTCGTTCGCAGGTACATCACACACAATTTCCCCTGTTAAATTGTTTGTGATAGCATTGCCATTGCACATGATATTAACAATTTTATCATTTGCGTTATTGAATGCATCACACACGGTGCATAGAACAAACTGTGTGGTAAAGGCTATCCATCACACACTGTTTTTATGTGGTAAACATTTGCGCAAGGTGGTCTGCAAACAGTTTTCAAAAGGATGTCGTGTGTGATTGTTCATTGATCCAACACGGTTTATTCCTAGAAACTGTGTGCATTGCCTGGGCCATCGCCCACTATGTTTTCTCAATAACCGTTTGCAATGTACAAAAAACCAATTAGCAGGCTAATTGCCCTATTATTAATAATCCATTTATTAATCTAATTGACATTGAGATTAAGCACATAATATATTTCATTTCCATATTAAGGAAGCATGATTTCATAATTGAAATATATCATAGTACAACATGATATAGCTTCAGCACAGCTACCCCATTACACAAGAGCACCAGCACCAACTTTCACATGCAACATCTAGAACCTTTCAAAATTAGCATCATAGACGGCACATAGACAGATGCATCTCATCTGGAAAACTGATGAAGCGGAAGGCGAGAGCCTTCATTCATGTTGAAGGTCTTTGCAACTTTAGGCCAGTGCCTGTGGATGATTGACCGTCCATCCTTCGTCCTCTTCAGGAACACTTCAATATTGAATCGTGGATGTTGTATGAAAACTTTCCTCGCCTCCTGACCATAGAGTTGGTTTGAGAGGTAATCATCAATGAACTGCTTTGGAAAGGCCTTAAAACAACGATGTGCATAAATATCTTCTCTATATTGGAAATGGGGCGAAGGAATAAAAAAAGGCAAGGTATAATAGTTAGTACCATCTTGTAGTGAATTGATGTCTTCTTCATTGTGCAGACAAAGATCTTGTTGTTTTTTGTCGCTAATTTCTTTATCCTAACAATCTTTCTAAGTTTCTTGACTTGATTGATATTCATGGACAACTCATTTCCCCATATGCAAAATGGGTCGAACAATGGGTCAAAACCTCTGACAGCAGGACCTACATGTGTAAGACCAAATTGTTAAAAACCTAAATATTAGAATGGTTCTTGCAGTTGCACAATAATGTGCTATTAGACAACGGACCATCCATGTGCTAACCTCGATTGTAAACCTCAGTGCTTCCCATTGTTTCCCTGCAACACATATAAGGTAGTTAGTCATCAGATTAAGTGAGGGTTCGCATGCTATCAGTAAAATATGTTGATGAAAAATAAGCACATTGCAGATTCATCAGATTAATTCAAGCCACATGGAAAACCCATTTATCTAAACCAAGCATGATTAAGAACTAGGAAATATAGCACTTGTATATGTTTCTCATGTATTAAGTGCAGCCAAATTCGATTTATTCCTCACATGCACAACAATACAAAATTCTACCCACGACAATTGGACATCGCATTGCAGAATTGAACCAAGCAGTTAACTAAACACCACAACAAAAGAACCAAACATTAACTGAGCACCATATTGCACAATATAACATACTCCTAATAGAAGATCAAACATTTAACCAAACCAAGCATGCTTAACAACTTGGAAATATAGCAATTGTATTTGTTTCTCACGTATTTAGTACAGCCAAATTCGATTTACTTCTCACATGGTATACAATAATAGAATGCACCCACAACTAATTAACATCGCATAGTAGAATTGAACCAAACAGTTAACTAAACACCACAACAAATGAACTGAACATTAACTGAGCACCACATTACACAATGTATAAAATACTAGAAGATCATATAGTTAACCAAACCAAGCATGCTTGACAACTTGGAAATATAGCAATTGTATTTGTTTCTCATGTATTTCGTAAAGATAAATTCGATTTATTTCTCACATGGAAGACAATAAAAATTTGTAGCCTAAAGAATTGAACATCACATTTGCATAATTAAACCAAACAGTTAACTGAAGACGACAACTAATTAACCAAATAGTTAATAAGTGAGCACCACACTGCACGATATATAGAACATATACACTAGAGCAACAGATTCCATGGTGCTACCTCTTGAGCACTGCGTTGGTTTTCCCTTGAAGAGGAAAGGGTGATGCAGCAAAGTAGCATAAGTATTTCCCTCAGTTTTTGAGAACCAAGGTATCAATCCAGTAGGAGGCTACGCGCGAGTCCCTCACACCTACACAAAACAAATAAATTATCGCAACAAATGCGATAAGGGGTTGTCAATCCCTACACGATCACTTACGAGAGTGAGATCTGATAGATATGATAAGATAATATTTTTGGTATTTTTATGATAAAGATGCAAAGTAAAATAAAAGGCAATGAAAATAACTAAGTGTTGGAAGAGTAATATGATGGGAGATAGACCCGGGGGCCATAGGTTTCACTAGTGGCTTCTCTCAAGCGCATAAGTATTTTACGGTGGGTGAACAAATTACTGTTGAGCAATTGATAGAATTGAGCATAGTTATGAGAATATCTAGGTATGATCATGTATATAGGCATCATGTCCGAGACAAGTAGACCGACTCCTGCCTGCATCTACTACTATTACTCCACACATCGACCGCTATCCAGCATGCATCTAGAGTATTAAGTTCATAACAACAGAGTAACGCCTTAAGCAAGATGACATGATGTAGAGGGATAAATTCATGCAATATGATAAGAAAACCATCTTGTTATCCTCGATGGCAACAATACAATACGTGCCTTGCTGCCCCTACTATCACTGGGAAAGGAAACCGCAAGATTGAACCCAAAGCTAAGCACTTCTCCCATTGCAAGAAAGATCAATCTAGTAGGCCAAACCAAACTGATAATTCGAAGAGACTTGCAAAGATAACCAATCATACATAAAAGAATTCATAGAAGATTCAAATATTGTTCATAGATAAACTTGATCATAAACCCACAATTCATCGGTCTCAACAAACACACCGCAAAAGAAGATTACATCGAATAGATCTCCACAAGATAGGGGGAGAACTTTGTATTGAGATCCAAAAAGAGAGAAGAAGCCATCTAGCTAATAACTATGGACCCGAAGGTCTGAGGTAAACTACTCACACTTCATCGGAGAGGCTATGGTGTTGATGTAGAAGCCCTCTGTGATCGATGCCCCCTCCGGCGGAGCTCCGAAATAGGCCCCAAGATGGGATCTCATGGATACAGAAAGTTACGGCAATGGAATTAGGGTTTTGGCTCCGTATCTGATCGTTTGGGGGTACGTAGGTATATATAGGAGGAAGGAGTATGTCAGTGGAGCAACAGGGGGCCCACGAGGGTGGAGGGCGCACCTGGGGGGGGGGGGCTAGGCGCGCCCCCCTACCACGTGGCTTCCGTGTTGGTTGCTTAACGTAGGGTCCAGGTCTCCTGGATCTTGTTCATTCCAAAAATCACGTTCCTGAAGGTTTCATTCCGTTTGGACTCCGTTTGATATTCTTTTTCTGCCAAACTCTGAAATAGGCAAAAAACAGCAATTCTGGGCTGGGCCTCCGGTTAATAGGTTAGTCCTAGAAATAATATAAAAGTGAATAATAAAGCCCAATAATGTCGAAAACAGGAGATAATATAGCATGGAGCAATTAAAAATTATAGATACATTGGAGACGTATCACATGGTAAAATTAGATAGCACAATTCACTAGGGATAAACCGAGCATGCTTAACTAGCGTAGCTAGCCAATGGCAAGGTGCTCCTCCAAGATCTGGGGGTCGGCATGAATTTCAGCCATCGCGACCTCATCTGTGCGTGCGGCCGCGATTTGCTTCTCCACTGCCAAATGCTCCTTCAGCTCCCGGCTATACTGCGTGCCCCATGGCTTAGGGCGGCACTTATTTGGTGGAGGGGTCAGTGGTTTGGGTGTAAGGTGTTGCGTCAACGGTCAGGGCATGTGGGATATGGAAGGAGGAGGAGGATGGGGGTCGGATGTGGATTACATGCCTGGATAGACGAGGCCAAAGTAGCGTGAAGGAGGGTCGCAGGTGAGGAGGCAGCGTTGCAAGCAAGGAGTGAAGGTTTCAACTTGGAAAGGAAGGTGGAAACAGGGAAAATGTGGCTTTTGGTAAGGGGGAGGGGGCGGGAAGGTAAATAGTTCCGCCGAAGCCGAGAATTTTGAATCAATTCAGCAAAAAAGCCGGTGCGCAAAGTGCCATCAGACACGGTCCCTTATTCAGAACTGTGTACGATATGTGAACACCACAAAAGATTCAGATAGCTTAACCCGTGTGTGATGAGTTTAAACGTCAAAAATTTTGGTTCAAATTTCCCTGGTTACAGTGGTCATCCACGTCATTGCATAATTTGGGTACACAAAGGAGGCTACACCACACCCACACCTCTTAATCGAGCAAGTTCAGCAATTAAACAGAGCTAGCTGACATAAATATTACTCTAACAAATTAAAGACCGGCGCTCTTAATTAAACAAAACAAAGAGTACTACTACGGCTGGTGCTCGTCGATCTGCGCCGCCTCCTCCATGTCTAGCTCGCGCCCGACGGTCTCCCGGGGAAGGGCATCCATGGCATCCATCGCACCATACTCGGCAAGCATCTCACCATCCACGTCTGCCATCTCTTTGGAAAAGGCCGCCACGAGCTGGGCATGGGCGGCCGTGATCTGGGCTTGGACGGGATCCGTCGTGGAAAGGTATGCGGTGGAGGAACAGACGACTACTCGAACGCTCCCGGCGATTGCCAACTCTTCGGCCGTGGGTTGCCGAGCGTTGTCAGAGAAGCTTCGTTCGATTTGTGCGATGACCGCCACGAGCTGGGCGTGGGCGGCCTCCATCGGGGCTAGGGCCACCACTGCGGAATGGACAGCTGTTGTGCCGCTCTCGCCAGTTGCTATCCCCGAGGCAGATATTGCTACCGCCACTTGAGAAGCAACGTCGGCCATTTGGGCTACCTTGGCTGCCCGGTCGCAGATTGCGGCCGCGCTCATGCACCTTGTTAGCACACGCATGGCGGCTGCGGCCGCGCTCTCGCCCGAGTGGACTGCCGAAGTTGTGCGCACGACATGGGTCCACGTCCCCATCTTTCATCTGCGATGATTGAACAGTGAAATGATATTTGGGGAGCGAGCTAGTGTGCTTGACACGCCGGCTGTGGACTATAGCCGACGCACCTTCTCACGTAAGCCATAGGTGTACTATACACCGATGGTGCTCGAGGATATTTTGTACTACATCTCACACGGTTGGTGATAATAAACTGTGTGGGATCTACTTGATTTTTCATCTTGATTTGAATTACATAATGGGGTCACAACGGCAATGGGCGGTGTTTGAATTGCTAGAACTTTTATCTGCAGTGAACATGCAACTATATGTGTGTCGTAAAAAATTGGAATTATTCAAGGTTCGTTTGGACATTTTATACATTAAATTTGTTTTCTAGCCATTTCAGGTGCACAATTCAAAATAAAACTACATGCACATGCTCCAGTGCAACAACATGGGTTGTAAAATCATATATGTGTCCATGGGTTTATGCTTATGTCACATGAAAGAAATGGGGATGAATTTCGAACACCACGGCATCGTGGCTCTCCGGTAAACGTTGAGATACTTGCTTTGTAATTCTAGTAAATCCAAAACCTTTCTGAAATTCATGAACCTTGGCATGCTATCATGGAATGGCATCAACATGCTGGGGTAAAAAATATTATCCCATTTGGGGCAGGTTATGGTATAAGCTTCTCGCAAACCAGAGCTTCTCACAAGAAGCCTCATGGTTCCGACAAAACGTTATTCGTCGCCTCTTCTTCCTTTCAATTTTTTTCCTGGTGTCAACATAGAACAACAGGAGCGTCGTGTTAAATTTTGGATTTTTTGGGGATCGTTTGGATATTTTTATACGTTAACTGAGTTTTCTAGGCATTTATGTGCATAATTCAAAATTGAACTACATGCACATGCTCCAGTCCATAAAAATGGGTTGCAAAATCAAATGTTTGTCCTTGGTTGGAAGCTTAGGTCACATGCAAGAAATGAGAATGAATGTCAAACGCCTTGACACTGTCGCTCGGCCGCTAACATTGAGATACATGGTTTTAAAATTCTAGTAAATACAAAACTCGTCTGAAATTCATGAAACTTGACATGATATCATGGAACGACATCGACATGTCATGGTAAAAATATTGTCCCATTTGGGCCAGGTTTGGGTATAAGCTTCTCACAAACCAGAGCTTCTCTCACAACAAGCCTGATGGTTTCGGTAGAGAACGTGCCACCTTGGGGGACGAAATGATATCTGTTGCCTCTTCTTACTTCCAAAATTTTCGGGGTTCGCTTGGACATTTTATACATTAACTGAGTTTTCTATGCATTCATGTGCATAATTCAAATTTGAACTACATGCACATGCTCCAGTGCATATAAATGGGTTCAAAATTGGAATGTGTGTCCTTGGTTACATGCTTAAGTCCCATGCAAGAAATGAGAATGAATGGCAAATACCTTGCCTATGTCGCTCGGCCGCTAATATTGAGATACATGGTTTTTAAATTCTAGTAAATTGAAAATGCGTCTAAAATTTATGAAACTTGACGTGCTAGCATGGAACATCATCAACATGCAGTGGTAAAAATATTGTCCCATTTGGGGCAGGTTGGGGTATATAAGCTTCTCACCAACCACAGCTTCTCACAACAAGCCTCATGGTTACGGTAAGGAACGTTTCACCTTTCTGGAAGAAGTGATATCCATTGCCTCCTATTGATTTCAATTTTTTTCTAGTGTCAACATAGAACAACATGAGTGTTGTGTTAATTTTAGGAATGTTTCGGGGCTCGTTTGGACATTTTATACATTAACTGAGTTTTTTATGCATTTATGTGCATAATTAAAATTTGAACTACAGGCACATGCTCCAGTGCATGTAAATTGTTTGAAAAATCAAATATGTGTCCTTGGCTGCATGCTTAGGTCCCATGCAAGAAAAGAGAATGAATGTCAAACACCTTGCCATCGCCGCTCGGCCGCAAACATTGAGATACATGGTTTTTAAATTCTAGTAAATCCAAAACTCGTCTGAAGTTCATGAAACTTGACATGCAATCATGGAGCGGCATCAACATGTTGTGGTAAAAAATTGTCCCATTTGGGGCAGGTTTGGGTATAAGGTTCTCGCAAACCAGAGCATCTCACATAAGCCTGATGGTTTCGGGAGGGAACATGCCACCCTTGGGGATGAAACAATATACGTTGCCTCTTCTTGCTTTCAAAATGTCTCTGGTGTCAACATAGAACGACAGGAGTGTTGTGTCAATTTTTGGAATTTTTTGGGGTTCGCTTGGACATTTTTATACATTAACTGGGTTTTCTAGGCATTTTATGTGCATAATTCAAATTTGAACTACATGCACATGCTCCAGTGCAGAAAAATGGGTTGGCATATGAAATGTGTGTCCTTGGGTGCATGCTTAGGTCCCATGCAAGAAGAATGAATTTCAAACACCAGGGCACTGTTGATTGCCGGAAAAATGTTGAGATACTTTGTTTTTAAATTCTAGTAAATCCAAAACTCGTATGAAATTCATGAAAATTGGCATGCTATCATGGAATGGCACCTGACATGATATGGTATTTTTCGTGTCCATTTTGAGAGAAGACGCACTCAAATAACAGCCAACAAAGACATTTTGAAAAAATAGTTGCCACTTTAATATCTCAAACATTTGTATATTTCAAATCATGTGCATTTTGTTAACCATTCACGTGACGCCATGTGTCCTGGTTTTAATGGCTATAGGAGGTGACGTGCGGACAGTTGCTTAACTGAACAGGAGGCGTGCGAGCACAGTCTGGTGCGCAGGCTGACCGAGAGGCGTGCAAGCTATCCTCCAATGCACGGGCTCACCGGGAAGCGTGCGAGTTGTACGCTGCGCAGGCTCACTGGGAAGAGAGCCCTTTGACTTCCATGGTCGTCCACCTTGCTCGCATCCTCTCCATTAATGGCGCCCGAGCTGCTTTTTCATACGGGCGGCCTTACTGTTCGCCTCCCATTCCCCTCCCTCCCGCAGACCTCCACCAATGCCATGGCACAGAAGGATCATCTGCCACTAGTCTTCAAGTTTGGTGAAGTCGACTCCGAGACAGAGGAGATAGAAAATAAGGAGGAATGGGGCCTCATGGACATGGCCCTGAATGAGCTGGCCATGGCGGTTGATGCCCCCGCTCCCATCCTTGCTCCCATCCCCGCGCCCGTGCCAGTGACCATCCCAGTAGCGACGGGCTGGTCGCAGAGCAAGAAGCCGCGAGCGTCAGCGAGGTCTTTGCGGACCCGCGCAAGCTCGTGTACATGCCAGTGCCCGTGCCCGTGCCCGAGCGTGCCCCTCCACACACTGCGGCGCTGGTCCCCGTGCATTTGGTTGCACCTGTTGCGCTCGTGCCCGTGCGTGCGCCCCCCTCAGCGGCATGGGACACCACCGTAAACCGCTACCTCTCAGCGCCGCCAGTTGTCGTTCTCCCGTGCCCTGCCCATCGATTGCGTGACGACATGATGTTTTATTTCCAAGTGTAGAACATTCTGTGCTGCCTTGAAGACTTCAACAACAGCATTTTGGAGGACGACAACAACGGCGCGGCACGCTGCCGGAAATAGTTTTTTGGGGGGGTTTAATACTGTATCTCGATCATATGAATATAAATTCGCAGTGTGAGTGAATGAAAGATATAGTTTGAACGAACTTGCTTTTTTCTCTCTTAATGTACAGACTTATCAAATGATTTTCTTTTGGAAAAAAATCAATGGTTTTTAAATATAAAACACTCATCGCAAACATTTTAGTTAGAAAACTGTATGCAAACCGAAGGCTTCCCCAGGAAGCCAAGGGAAAATGTGCCAAGCAGGATTTGTGCAGCTCTTGATCACAAACGTTTTAGATAGAACACCCGTATGCAAAGTGAGAGCTACGGTCTTCCCCCTTAAGTCAAGGGAAAATTCGCAGCACAGGATTTGTGCATCCCTTCAACCGAAACTATTCAAATTGAATACGGTATGCAAAGCCAGACTTCGGCGCTAAGCCAAGAGAAAATGTGTCGAGCAGGATTTGTACATCCCTTCAACACAAACGATTGTTTCGGATGACCCGTGTGCAACCACGTACAAACAATTTGATAAGGTTTGCATCTGTCATATTGGGTATTGCTACCTCTTGAGCACTGTGTTGGATTTCCTTGAAGAGGAAAGGATGATGCAGCAAAGTAGCATAAGTATTTCCCTCAGTTTTGAGAACCAAGGTATCAATCCAGTAGGAGGCTTTGCGCGAGTCCATAGTACCTGCACAAAACAAATAACTCCTCGCAACCAACGCGATAAGGGGTTGTCAATCCCTTCACGGTCACTTACGAGAGTGAGATCTGATAGATATGATAAGATAATGTTTTTGGTATTTTTATGATAAAGATGCAAAGTAAAAAAGCAAAGGAAATAACTAAGTATTGGAAGATTAATATGATTAAGATAGACCCAGGGGCCAAAGGTTTCACTAGTGGCTTCTCTCAAGAGCATAACTATTTTACGGTGGGTGAACGAATTACTGTTGAGCAATTGACAGAATTGAGCATAGTTATGAGAATATCTAGGTATGATCATGTATATAGGCATCACGTCCGAGACAAGTAGACCAACTCCTGCCTACATCTACTACTATTACTCCACTCATCGACCGCTATCCAGCATGCATCTAGAGTATTAAGTTCATGAAAACAGAGTAACGCCTTAAGCAAGATGACATGATGTAGAGGGATAAATTCATGCAATATGATAAAAAAAACCATCTTGTTATCCTCGATGGCAAAAATACAATACGCGCCTTGCTGCCCCTACTGTCACTGGGAAAGGACACCGCAAGATTGAACCCAAAGCTAAGCACTTCTCCCATTGCAAGAAAGATCAATCTAGTAGGCCAAACCAAACTGATAATTCGAAGAGGCTTGCAAAGATAACCAATCATACATAAAAGAATTTAGAGAAGAATCAAATATTGTTCATAGATAATCTTGATCATAAACCCACAATGCATCGGTCTCAACAAACACACCGCAGAAAGAAGATTACATCGAATAGATCTCCACAAGAGAGGGGGAGAACATTGTATTGAGATCCAAAAAGAGAGAAGAATCCATCAAGCTAATAACTATGGACCCTAAGGTCTGAGGTAAACTACTCACACTTCATCAGAGAGGCTATGGTGTTGATGTAGAAGCCCTCCGTGATGGATACCCCCTCCGGTGGAGCTCCGGAACAGGCCCCAAGATGGGATCTCGTGGATACAGAAAGTTGCGGCGGTGGAATTAGGGTTTTGGCTCCGTATCTGATCATTTGGGGGTACGTAGGTATATATACAAGCAAGGAGTACGTCGGTGGAGCAACAATGGGGCCACGAGCGTGGAGGGCGCGCCTGCGGGGGGGGGGGGGGGGGGGGGGGGGGCGGGGGGGGGGGGGGGGGGGGGGGTAGGCGCGCCCCCTACCTCGTGGCTTCCTCCTTTGTTTCTTGACGTAGGGTCTAAGTCTCCTGGATCATGTTCGGTGAGAAAATCACGTACCCGAAGGTTTCATTCCGTTTGGACTCCGTTTGATATTCCTTTTCTTCGAAACCCTAAAATAGGCAAAAACAGCAATTCTGGGCTGGGCCTCCGGTTAATAGGTTAGTCCCAAAATAATATAAAAGTGGATAATAAATCCCAATAATGTCCAAAATAGTAGATAATATAGCATGGAGCAAGCAAAAGTTATAGATACGTTGGAGACGTATCAAGCATCCCCAAGCTTAATTCTTGCTCGTCCTCGAGTAGGTAAATGATAAAAACGGAATTTTTGATGTGGAATGCTACTTGGCATAATTTCAATGTAATTCTTCTTAATTGTGGTATGAATATTCAGATCCGAAAGATTCAAGATAAAAGTTTAATAATGACATAAAAATAATAATACTTCAAGCATACTAACAAAGCAATCATGTCTTCTCAAAATAACATGGCCAAAGAAAGTTATCCCTACAAAATCATATAGTCTGGTTATGCTCTATCTTCACCACACAAAGTATTTAAATCATGCACAACCCCGATGACAAGCCAAGCAATTGTTTCATACTTTTGACATTCTCAAACTTTTTCAATCTTCATGCAATACATGAGCGTGAGCCATGGATATAGCACTATAGGTGGAATAGAATGGTGGTTGTGGAGAAGACAAAAAAGGAGAAGATAGTCTCACATCAACTAGGCGTATCAACGGGCTATGGAGATGCCCATCAATAGATATCAATGTGAGTGAGTAGGGATTGCCATGCAACGGATGCACTAGAGCTATAAGTATATGAAAGCTCAACAAAAGAAACTAAGTGGGTGTGCATCCAACTTGCTTTCTCATGAAGACCTAGGGCATTTTGAGGAAGCCCATCATTGGAATATACAAGCCAAGTTCTATAATGAAAATCTCCCACTAGTATATGAAAGTGATATCATAGGAGACTCTCTATCATGAAGATCATGGTGCTACTTTGAAGCACAAGTGTGGTAAAAGGATAGTAGCATTGCCCCTTCTCTCATTTTCTCTCATTTTTTTTATTTGGGCCTTTTCTCCCTTTTTTATGGCCTCTTTTCTTTCCCCCTTTTTTTTTAATTTTTCGTCCGAACTCTCATCCTGACTTGTGGGGCAATCATAGTCTCCATCATCCTTTCCTCACTGGGACAATGCTCTAATACTGATGATCATCACACTTTTATTTTCTTACAACTCAACAATTACAACTCGATACTTAGAACAAAATATGACTCTATGTGAATGCCTTCAGCGGTGTACCGGTATATGCAATGACTCATGAGTGACATGTATGAAAGAATTATGGATGGTGGCTTTACCACAAATACAATGTCAACTACATGATCATGCAAAGCAATATGACAATGATGGAGTGCGTCATAATAAACGGAACGATTGAAAGTTGCATGGCAATATATCTCGGAATGGCTATGGAAATGCCATAATAGGTAGGTATGCTGGCTGTTTTGAGGAAGGTATATGGTGGGTGTATGATACCGGTGAAAGGTGCGCGGTATTAGAGAGGCTACAATGGTGGAAGGAAGAAAAGTGCGTATAATCCATGGACTCAACATTAGTCATAAAGAACTCATATACTTATTGCAAAAATCTACAACTTATGAAAGCAAAGTATTACGCGCATGCTCCTAGGGGGATAGATTGGTAGGAAAAGACCATCGCTTGTCCCCGACCGCCACTCATAAGGAAGACAATCAAAAAATAAATCATGCTCCGACTTCATCACATAACGGTTCACCATACGTGCATGCTGCGGGAATCACAAACTTTAACACAAGTATTTCTCAAATTCACAACTACTCAACTAGCACAACTTTAATATCACCATCTTCATATCTCAAAACAATTATCAAGCATCAAACTTCTCATAGCATTCAACACACTCATAAGAAAGTTTTTACTATTCTTGAATACCAAGCATATTAGGATTATTTAAGAAAATTACCATGCTATTTAAGACTCTCAAAATAATCTAAGTGAAGCATGAGAGATCAAATAGTTTCTATAAAACAAATCCACCACTGTGCTCCAAAAGATATAAGTGAAGTACTAGAGCAAAACTATATAACTCAAAAGATATAAGTGAAGCACATAGAGTATTCTAACAAATTCTAGATCATGTATAGCTCTCTAAAAAGGTGTGTACAGCAAGGATGATTGTGGTAAACTAACAAATAAAGACTCAAATAATACTAGACACTCCAAGCAAAACACATATCATGTGGTGAATAAAAATATAGCTCCAAGTAAAGTTACCGATAGAAGTAGACGAAAGAGGGGTTGCCTTCTGGGGCATCCCCAAGCTTTGGCTTTTAGGTGTCCTTAGATTATCTTGGGGGTGCCATGGGCATCCCCAAACTTGGTCTCTTGCCACTCCTTGTTCCATAATCCATCAAATCTTTACCCAAAACTTGAAAACTTCACAACACAAAACTTAAAGTAGAAAATCTCATGAGCTCCGTTAGCGAAAGAAAACAAAAGACCACTTTCAAGGTACTGTAATGAACTCATTATTTATTTATATTGGTGTTAAACCTACTGTATTCCAACTTATCTATTGTTTATAAACTATTTTACTAGCCATAGATTCATCAAAATAAGCAAACAACACACGAAAAACAGAATCTGTCAAAAACAGAACAGTCTGTAGTAATCTGTAGCTAGCGCAAAATCTGGAACCCCAAAAATTCTAAAATAAATTTCTGGACGTGAGGAATTTATCTATTAATAATCTTCAAAAATAATTAACTAAATAGTACTTTCCAAATAATAATGGCAGAAGTTCTCGTGAGCGCTAAAGTTTCTGATTTTTACAGCAAGGTAACAAGACTTTCCCCAAGTCTTCCCAACGGTTCTACTTGGCAAAAACACTAATTAAACACAAAAAACACAACCAAAATAGAGTCTAGGTAAATTATTTATTACTAAACAGGAGCAAAAATCACGGAATAGAAATAAAATTGGGTTGCCTCCCAACAAGAGCTATCGTTTAACGCCCCTAGCTAGGCATAAAAAGCAAGGATAGATCTAGGTATTGCCATCTTTGGTAAGCAATTCTTCAATGAGGCATATACCGTCTTTAGGAATTTATTTATTTTTATTGATTATCAAACTTTTAGGCACAAGATCAAAAAAATCATTAGCAACAAATGGTTCCTTAATAATAGCAAAAAGATTAGGATGAACACTTATAGATTTGAGATATGCAGTTTCTTTGCTAGAGGATTCACCTTTATTTTTAGGAATATACATAAGCTTGGCAATTTTAGTTGAAAGACTTGGAGTATTCTTTATGGAAGAAAAAGCGGTTCCCAAGTTGGTAATGATACCCTCAAGTTTATCGATTCTAGTGGAATCATGATTCATTCTTTCATTAACTATAGGTTCCTTCTCTTTAATATTTTTCAAAGTTACTCCTACTTTAGATCCATATTGGGTAATTTGGTTGTGGATCTTTTTATCGAAATTTTCAATTAACTCAACGGTAGCAACTTTATTTTCAATAATTTCAAGTTTTTGTGTTACATGCTCCAAAGTTAACATAGTTCCATTAACCAAAAGAGGTGGTGAGCCAAACAAATCTATCATGGCATTATAAGAATCAAAAGTATGGCTACCCAAGAAGTTCCCTCCGGTAATGGTATCAAGGATATATCTGTGCCAAGGAGTAACGCCTACATAAAAATTGCGAAGAAGAACGGAAGTGGATTGCTTCCTGGTAGATCTATTTTGAGCATTGCAAATTCTATACCAAGCGTCTTTTAGATTTTCTCCCTTCCTTTGTTTAAAATTTGGAACTTCATTCTTGGGAGATAACGGAGAGGATAGAGGACTAGCCATAATGACAAGCAAGAAATCCAACACACAAGCAAAAAAAAGCAAGCGGGCAAAAAGAGGCAAATAGAGAAAGAGAGGGAGGATAGAGAGAGAGGGCGAATAAAATGGCAAGGGTGAAGTGAGGTAGAGGAAAACAAGAGGCAAATGGCGAATAATGTAATGCAGGAGATAAGGGTTGTGATGGGTACTTGATATGTTGACTTTTGCGTAGACTCCCCGGCAACGGCGCCAGAAATGGCTCGTTGTCGGGGGTCAAATCTTGACTTGCATGAACCTCCCCGGCAACGGCGCCAGAAATTCTTCTTGCTACCTCTTGAGCACTGCGTTGGATTTCCTTGAAGAGGAAAGGATGATGCAGCAAAGTAGCGTAAGTATTTCCCTCAGTTTTAAGAACCAAGGTATCAATCCAGTAGGAGGCTTTGCGCGAGTCCATAGTACCTGCACAAAAAAAATAACTCCTCGCAACCAACGCGATAAGGGGTTGTCAATCCCTTCACGGTCACTTATGAGAGTGACATCTGATAGATATGATAAGATAATATTTTTGGTACTTTTATGATAAAGATGCAAAGTAAAATAAAAGCAAAGGAAATAACTAAGTATTGGAAGATTAATATGATGAAGATAGACCCGGGGGCCATAGGTTTCACTAGTGGCTTCTCTCAAGAGCATAACTATTTTATGGTGGGTGAACGAATTACCGTTGAGCAATTGACAGAATTGAGCATAGTTATGAGAATATCTAGGTATGATCATGTATATAGGCATCACGTCCGAGACAAGTAGACTGACTCCTGCCTGCATCTACTACTATTACTCCACTCATCGACCGCTATCCAGCATGCATCTAGAGTATTAAGTTCATGAAAATAGAGTAACGCCTTAAGAAAGATGACATGATGTAGAGGGATAAATTCATGCAATATGATAAAAAAACATCTTGTTATCCTTGATGGCAACAATACAATACGTGCCTTGCTGCCCCTACTGTCACTGGGAAAGGACACCGCAAGATTAAACCCAAAGCTAAGCACTTCTCCCATTGCAAGAAAGATCAATCTAGTAGGCCAAACCAAACTGATAATTCGAAGAGACTTGCAAAGATAACCAATCATACATAAAAGAATTCAGAGAAGATTCAAATATTGTTCATAGATAATGATCATAAACCCACAATTCATAGGTCTCAACAAACACACCACAAAAAGAAGATTACATCGAATAGATCTCCACAAGAGAGGGGGAGAACATTGTATTGAGATCCAAAAAGAGAGAAGAAGCCATCTAGCTAATAACTATGGACCTGAAGGTCTGAGGTAAACTACTCACACTTCATCGGAGAGGCTATCGTGTTGATGTAGAAGCCCTCTGTGATGGATACCCCCTCTAGCGGAGCTCCGGAACAGGCCCCAAGATGGGATCTCGTGGATACAGAAAGTTGCGGTGGTGGAATTAGGGTTTTGGCTCCGTGTCTGATCGTTTGGGGGTACGTAGGTATATATAGGAGGAAGGAGTACGTCTGTGGAGCAACAGGGGGCCCACGAGGGTGGAGGGTGCGCCTGGGGGGGTAGGCACGCCCCCTACCTCGTGGCTTCCTCCTTTGTTTCTTGACGTAGGGTCCAAGTCTCCTGGATCATGTTCGGTGAGAAAATCACGTTTCCGAAGGTTTCATTCCGTTTGGACTCTGTTTGATATTCCGTTTCTTCGAAACCATAAAATAGGCGAAAACAGCAATTCTGGGTTGGGCCTTCGGTTAATAGGTTAGTCCCAAAAATAATATAAAACTGGATAATAAAGCCCAATAATGTCCAAAACAGTAGATAATATAGCATGGAGCAATCAAAAATTATAGATACATTGGAGATGTATCAGGTATGTTGCCATTTGTCAAACTGGAAAGATTGACATTTGTTGATCTAGTAACATTGCCATTTGTCAACCTTGTAACACCGCGATTTGTCAAAATATGCAGCTAAAAATCACTAGCACTATCTAATTTTTGCAACTAAATTTCAGTAATTAAGCATAGATTTCATTCATAGATTAAGCAGTCGTTCTTTATACAAATAGTTCAACTCGACAGCTGAACCGACCAAAAATTTCCCCAATTGTTGCCAACCACGTACTGAAATAGCTAGTTCAACTATATATACTAGCTAATTTTAAGTACGTTGTACAGTTCCACCACATGTATAGTCAGATGAACTTAACAAAATAGCCCCTAAATAGTACTACTACCACAGAGGGGCTTTGTACTACTTCCGGCAGCCTCTCCTCTACTGAGCACGCTCAGTAAGAGCCAGAGGAGGAGGAGCCTACCAATGAGCTGGACAACTGCAATACGGTGCCTGCCGCTGTTGCACCTTCAGTGACGCTCACCTTGAACACCCTCTGCCGCTCCAGACGACCCCTCTCAAAGCGGTGGTTCTCCTCGTAGATCTCCCGATTCCTCGCCTCTGAGGTGGCGTGTGTCGCAGCCACAGCGGCGGTAAGGCTCTTTGCGTGCTCGACGTGGCGTTCCTCCTTCTCCCGTAGGAACTCGGTGTAGCGCGCAAGGTCATTGATGCACGTGCAGTCCTCCACCTCCACCTCCCGCCTTCGGGCGACGATGGCAGAGCGGGTGATGACCCCGGCGGTCGACAGTGGGCTGGCGGCCGCGACCACCACCTTCCGCCTTCGGGCCACGGTGGCCGGCAGTGGGGTGGCGGCCACGACGGCCACCTCCCACCTTCGGGCCGCAGCGGCGGAGCGGGCGATGGACCTGGCTTTCGACGGTGGTGTGGGGACAACGGCGGCCAACAACAGCTGCCGATGGGCAGCGGCGGTGGAGCGTGTGGTGGGTGTTACGCGCACACCCAATAGGGACGCCACGCGCACTACACTATGTCGGGGACTGCACCACCGCCGCGGTGTAGCCTCCCAGCTGGAGCTGTCCTCTGATGATGGCAGGGTGGCTGAGCGACGACGACAGATCGGTGCCATTGGCGATTGTGGGAGAAGCAGACAAGATAAGCTACAGGGAGGGAGGGGCAAGTGCGACGCAGGACTCGCTGGCCATGATGGTTTATATAGCAGGCCGGTGAGCATTGGGATTTTGGGGGATTTCACTGAGTCGAGCGGGAAGCTTGCGTGGGAACCTGCGAGGTTGTGCAGGAACGGACTCACCGATGATTCATTGGCGCCACTTCGAGCCATCGTTTGGCCAAAAGAACGCCCCCGCGTGCTGCGCAAGCTTGCGTTGTAAGCCGTCTACGGCAGCGGGGTGACAAGACGTGCAAGAAGAGGACAAAAGGCCACGTACACATACGGTTAATAAAAAAAGTTTGCGATTTAATTACCTACTATACCCCATCCTGGTTTATAAGTAGGATTTAACTAATAAAATACGAATGCATGTCGCCCAAGCTTATACAGTTGGATTCGTATTTGAACATAGTTTCCAATTATATAATTTTTATAACATGCATTAACAGTTTCTTGGTTAAATTTAAGGGAAAAGAATGGCACAGAATATAAAGGGGACTATAGACCAAGACGGAGGTAGTAGCATAGCAACGACCACTCTCTACGCAACGACGCAACTATCGGCTGGCTTGTAGGCGACCATTTCATGTGTGTTCAACTGCTCTATGTGTGTGGTTGCTTGCGGTTGAGGCGGCCGCGGCACGCTTTGCTCGTGTCCCGTCGCGCGTGCTCTGCTCTCGCGTCTCTCCGGGTGCTCTACCCTCGTCCCTCCATGTGCACTGCGAGTGTTTGGGGTCGGCGCACGATCGCACACGTTCGTGTGCATGCGGTTGTGCTGGGCGCGGCGCGACGATGCAGTTACCTGCTGCGAAAACTACCATGCGGACGCGCCGAGAATCCAAGCCGCCCGACCCCCATTTATTCATGTGGCCATTTACCTTCTTCACTCGTGTCACATGACACAATAAGCACACCCACGATGACACATACAGAGAGGACATCCAGCGGTTCCAATGGCACTCCCCGTGGCTCTAATGGCGCTCCCAGCGGCCGACGATGACAACAGCGGGCAGTTCACCAAGCATCACGTAGTGGGCACCCACGTGAGGGGGAAGGCCCTCTCGGTGGTGTACACGAACGATCCGGTCAAGATGAAGATGAAGTATGAGAGCAAGAAGGACAAGAACACCTGGCACAGTGTTTGGCATGAGAGACTGGATGAACAACACGTCAAGTACGCGGCCAAGGACGCGTACACAAGCTACGAGATGTACAGGCGGACCATTGACATGAGGAAGTGTGTTCTTCCTGCCCTAGACGAGGGATCGAGCCACAGAGCAGTGGCGGGAGCGTCACAAGAAGTAGATGACTAGGCGATCATTTTTCCTACTTTAGAATGCATGCAATTGTTTATTGAGGTGTGTGCGAATGATTTGTATAGTTATTTAGGTAATTGGATGTTTATTTCAGTTATATACATATATATAGATGTTATTCTTCTGTAGATAGAGAAAATCACACGGCTTATTAGCAGCAAACGTCTGTGTTATTATTGGTCTTCGCACACATTTCTGATTATGGACCTATTTGTCGTGTATCACACACATATTGTTCAGTTGAACCGTTTCCATTGTGTTGCCTAATCACACACAGTTCATCCTAGTGAACGGTATGCTGTATACCGCACACACCCTCATCTGGCTGCCCGTTTCTGTTGTTCTGCATCATCGCAAACAGTTCTTGTAGATTAACCATTTGCCACTCATCACACACGCAAATCTAATATGAACCGTGTTTGATGTATCTGCCATCGCAAACATTTTCCATCTTTTTGACGATTTAATTACATCACTGTTTGTGATTGATGCATCACACACAGTTTCGTCGAAGGGTCTCTGATTCGACTATCGCGTTTGGACCATCCTGCAGTAGTGAACACACAAGATTCGTCAAACCGAGTTGTGGTTCGGTGGCTCCGAGATGCTAGGATTTCACTGAGATTTTACTGTTGGTCTCACCAATTAGTATATTTCGGTGGCACCGAGTTGTACTTAGTGCAAAGGCCAGAACCAATCAGTGGGACCGAAAGTTTCATTTTTGGTCGGTCCGAGATGAGTTCAGCGGAAACCTAACCCTAAAAATTTTCTTCAAATCTATTCTAAAGGAACTTTTCTATGGATAGAAGAATCTCAAACGAGGCAAGATACATGGCATTATCCTTATGCATTGAATCGGAAGGGGATAGCACGAGGAGATCGAAATGTACCCTAACTTGGTGACGATCCACTATGGCAGCAACAGCGGTGTTGATTCCCATTGACAGTGACGGAGACCTGTGGTGGAGATGCACATGCGGAGACGGCGGTGATCCGGAGACCAAGGGGGCGGCAACAATGGGGCGCGGCCAGGCTCATGAGGTTTGAAGGATTTTTTCAACCGTACGGGTCCGCTGAGTATATATACCCATGTGCTATCGGTGGCACCAAATGGAAAGTTTCGTTGGTGCCGAGATGCAAAACTGTGTGCAGTTATTGCAAGTCGATGGGACTGAGTCATTCTAATCGGTAGCGCCAAGATGAAAACCCAGATCAGTCTAGTGCTTTTGGTGTGACCGAGTTTGAGTGAGTTGGTCTGGCCGAAATGCAATAGAAGTTTTTGGAATGCATCCCTTGATGGATCGGTGGCTCCGAGTGCTCCTCGCCCAGAGGGTCCGAAAGAGACTTGTTCATTTTTTATGATATAGCATGAATAGAGGTTGAGACAAGAAAAGCATAGATAGCTAGAGAAAATTCTTAGGCATTCTTGTCCATCCACTTGGCCAATAAAAACCAAGACAATCAAAACAACAAATGGATGTCCTCGAATGGAGAAATTATGCAACCAACATGCTCACACAATAAGATAGCAATTGAAACATGTGTCAAAGCATGCACAAACAATTCTAGCATCTATCAAGCAATTGGCGATGACTAGGTCATCTATATATGAGTCTATTGACTTAGGAGTCAGATGAGAACATTTGATCATATGTCATACTCATCATTTAAGCACAAGTGGGGTTACCACTTTTACGTAAAACATTAATGTGTTCACACAATTAGAGTTGTTTTAGCTCAATTTTTAGAGCAAACCTCCCCCTAGATGTTATATCCCCCTAAGAGGGATGAGCTAACCTTGGGTTTTGTCGATGATGTGAAGATGTGGATGCTCAATGTTGATGTAGATCATTTGGAGCAATCCATTGGAGTATTGCACTTTCAATACCTACACGGGCTAGTCCCACAAGGAACATACAAGGATATCCATAGACATAGAGTGAATTGCACATATGATGATGTACATGAAAGCATTAGGTTACCTTGTCCCTTGTATTACCAACAAGACGGTTTGTGACTCCATGAACTAGTGCAAGATATAAAATTTGATTGCACAAGTCCTTGACAAAATGAATGTGAGTGAAATATGTTTGCGGAGTCACCCTCAAGAACACTCTAGTTCTTGTTCTTTGGGATCCACATCAACTTGATGGGAATCCTTGGAGTTGTAGTTGTACTTGATGATGTAGAGCTTGATGTAGCCTTGGGAACCCACTTGACCATGGTCTTAGGAGCTTCTTCAAATGAGTCAATCTCTTCTTGAAGCTTGTCCTTGCCTTTTGACTTGTGGTCTTGTGGTGGACGATGATACGTCTCCAACGTATCTATAATTTTTTTATTGTTCCATGCTATTATATTATCTGTTTTGGATGTTTAATGGGCTTTAATATGCACTTTTATATTATTTTTGGGACTAACCTATTAATCGGAGGCCCAGTGCCAGTTTCTGTTTTTTTGCCTATTTCAGTGTTTCGCAGAAAAGGAATATCAAATGGAACGAAACCTTCGCGAGGATCTTTCTTGGAACAAACATCATCCAGGAGACTTGGAGTGGAAGTCAGAGACACAACGAGGCGGCCACGAGGTAGGAGGGCGCGCCCAGGGGGTAGGGGCGCCCCCCACCCTCGTGGGCCCCTCGTAGCTCCATCAACGTACTTCTTTTGCCTATATTTACTCTTATACCCTAAAAGCATCCAGGGGAGCCACGAAACCACTTTTCCACCACCGCAACCTTCTGTACCCGTGAGATCCCGTCTGGGGACCTTTTCTGGCGATATGCCGGAGGGGGAATCGATCACAGAGGGCTTCTACATCAACACCATAGCCTCTCCGATGATGTGTGAGTAGTTTACCATAGACCTTCGGGTCCATAGTTATTAGCTAGATGGCTTCTTCTCTCTCTTTGGTTCTCAATACATAGTTCTCCTCAATGTTCTTGGAGATCTATTCGATGTAATATTCTTTTGCGGTGTGTTTGTCGAGATCCGATGAATTGTGGATTTATGATCAAGTTTATCTATGAACAATATTTGGTTCTTTTCTGAATTCTTATATGCATGATTTGATATCTTTGCAAGTCTCTTCAAATTATCAGTTTAGTTTGGCCTACTAGATTGATCTTTCTTGCAATGGGAGAAGTGCTTAGCTTTGGGTTCAATCTTGCGGTGACCTTTCCCAGTGACAGTAGGGGCAGCAAGGCACGATTGTATTGTTTCCATCGATGATAAAAAGATGGGGTTTATATCATATTGCTTGAGTTTATCCCTCTACATAATGTCATCTTGCCTAAAGCATTACTCTGTTCTTATGAACTTAATACTCTAGATGCATGCTGGATAGCGGTCGATGTGTGGAGTAATAGTAGTAGATGCAGGATCGTTTCGGTCTATTTAACACGGACGTGATGCCTATATTTCATAATCATGCCTAGATATTCTCATAACTATGCGCTCTTCTATCAATTGCTCGGGAGTAATTTGTTCACCTACCGTAATACATGCTACCATGAGAGAAGCCACTAGTGAAACCTATGGCCCCCGGGTCTATTTTATATCATATAAGTTTCCGATCTACAATTCTAGTCTGCTATTTATTTTGTTTTGCAATATTTACTTTTCAATCTATACAACAAAAATACCAAAAATATTTATCTTATTATCTTTATCAGATCTCACTTTTGCAAGTGGCCGTGAAGGGATTGACAACCCCTTTATCGCGTTGGTTGCAAGGTTCTTGATTGTTTGTGCAGGTACTAGGTGACTTGCGTGTAGTATCCTACTAGATTAATACCTTGGTTCTCAAAAACTGAGGGAAATACTTACGCTACTTTGCTGCATCACCCTTTCCTCTTCAAGGGAAAACTAACGCATGCTCAAGAGGTAGCAAGAACGATTTCTGGCGCCATTGCCGGGGAGATCTACACTCAAGTCAATACATACCAAGTACCCATCACAAAATCTTACCCCTCACATTACATTATTTTCCATTTGCCTCTCGTTTTCCTCTCCCCCACTTCACCTTTGCCATTTTATTCGCCCCTTTTTCCGTTCGCCTCTTTTCGCTTGCCTCTTGTGTGTTCGTGTGTTAGATCATTTGTTCCGTTGTCATAGCTAGCCCTTTCTCCCTTCCTTCGTCTCCCGATTTTGAAGTTCTTCACTTCAAACAAAGACAAGGAGAAAGCTTAAAATATTCTTGGTATAGGATGATAGAATCCTATCATAGTTATACTATAGGGGGAGATTTCAAGATTTTACTTCGTAATTTTTATGTTGGGCTAACCATATCGCATAGACAACTCTTGGATTTTGCCGCTAAAGGGAATTTTATTGAAATTGATCCCAATATTGCTTATGAAATTATAGAGGGAATAGTAGGAGTACTTCCCCCACAAAAGGAACTACATCTTACTCAAGAAGGAACCCAAATTTTAGAGAAATTGTGCGAATTGCAAAAATCTATTGAGCCTCTTAAAAATGTTGGTGGGAACCTTCACCGTATGAATACGTTAATCACTCTTTGCAATCAGTGGTTGGATGCTCTAGATCTAAAAATCTCCAAGCATGAAGGGAGACGTAAGGAACCTCCCGGATCCAAGCATAACTCCATTAAAAAGATAAATACCAAAGAGGGCAATACCTAGATCTATTCTTGCTTTTATGCCTAGCTAGGGGCGTTAAATGATAGAGCTTGTTGGGAGGCAACCCAATTTTATTTTTGTTTCTTGCTTTTTGTTCCTGTTTAGTAATAAATAAATCATCTAGCCTCTGTTATGATTGTGTTTTTTATGTTTTAATTAGTGTTTTTTCAAAGCAAAGCCTTTAGGATCTTCTTCGGTGATTGTTGTTTGATCTTGCTGAAAAAACAGAAAGTATGCGCTCACGAGAATAATTTTAGTTTTTTACCGGAGAGTGATAAAATACCAATTCCAAATGTAGTAGATCAATATAGAAATTATTTAGGTCTTCCTAATTTTGAAGGATATTTGGAGTTACAGAAGTATTCAAAATCTCCAGATTGCAACAGACTGTTCTGTTTTTGACAGATTCTGTTTTTCGTGTGTTCTTTGCTTATTTTGATGAATCTATGGCTAGTATCAGGGGGTATGAACCATAGAGAAGTTGGAATACAGTAGGTTTAACACCAATATAAATAAATAATGAGTTCATTACAGTACATTAAAGTGGTGGCTTGTTTTCTTATACTAATGGAGCTCATGAAATTTTTTGTTGAGTTTTGTGTTGTGAAGTTTTCGAGTTTTTGGGTAAAGATTTGGTGGATTTTGGAACAAGGAGTGGCAAGAGCCTAAGCTTGGGGATGCCCAAGGCACCCCAAGGTAAAATTCAAGGACAACCAAAAGCCTGATCTTGGGGATGCCCCGGAAGGCATCCCCTCTTTTGTCTTCATCTATCGGTAACTTTACTTGAGGCTATATTTTTATTCACCACATGATATGTGTTTTGCTTGGAGCATCTTGTATGATTTGATTCTTTGCTTGTTAGTTTACCACAATCATCCTTTCTGCACACACCTTCTGTGAGAGACACACATGAATCGGAATTTATTAGAATACTCTATGTGCTTAACTTATATCTTTTGAGCTAGATAATTTTGCTCTAGTACTTCACTTATATCTTTTTAGAGCACAGTGGTGGTTTTATTTTATAGAAGTCATTGATCTCTCTTGCTTCACTTATATTATTTTGAGAGTCTTTTAGAACAGCATGGCAATTTGCTTTTATTATGAAATTAGTCCTAATATCATAGACATCTGGGATGGGTATAATAAAGACTTTCATATAGAGTGCATTAAATACTATGAGAAGTTTGATACTTGATAATTGTTTTGAGATATAAAGATGGTGATATTAGAGTCGTGCTAGTTGAGTAATTGTGAAATTGAGAAATACTTGTGTTGAGGTTTGCAAGTCCCGTAGCATGCACGTATGGTAACCGTTGTGTGATAAATTTGAAGCATGATGTGTTCTTTGAGTGCCTTCCTTATGAGTGGCGGTCGGGGACGAGCGATGGTATTTTCCTACCAATCTATCCCTCTAGGAGCATACGCGTAGTTCTTAGTTTTGATGACTTGTAGATTTTTGCAATAAGTATGTGAGTTCTTTATGACTAATGTTGAGTTCATGGATTATACGCACTCTCACCCTTCCATCATTGCTAGCCTCTCTTGTGCCGCGCAACTTTCGCCGGTACCATAAACCCATCATTTACCTTCCTCAAAACAGCCACCATACCTACCTATTATGGCATTTCCATAGCCATTCCGAGATATATTGCCATGCAACTTTCCACCGTTCCGTTTATTATGACATGCTTCATCATTGTCATATTGCCTTGCATGATCATCTAGTTGACATCGTATTTGTGGCAAAGCCACCATTCATAATTTTTTATACATGTCACTCTTGAATCATTGCAGATCCCGGTACACCGCCGGAGGCATTCACATAGAGTCATATTTTGTTCTAAGTATCAAGTTGTAATTCTTGAGTTGTAAGTAAAAGTGTGATGATCTTCATCATTAGATCATTGTCCCATGTGAGGAAAGGATGATGGAGACTATGATTCCCCCAAAAGTCGGGATGAGACTCCGGACGAAAAAAAGAGGCCATAAAAAAAGAGAAGGCCCAAACAAAAAAATTGAGAGAAAAAGAGAGAAGGGGCAATGTTACTATCCTTTTTCCACACTTGTGCTTCAAAGTAGCACCATGATCTTCATGATAGAGAGTCTCGTATGTTGTCACTTTCATATACTAGTGGGAATTTTAAATTATAGAACATGGCTTGTATATTCCAATGATGGGCTTCCTCAAATTGCCCTAGGTCTTCGTGAGAAAGCAAGTTGGATGCACACCCACTTAGTTTCTTTTGTTGAGCTTTCATACACTTATAGCTCTAGTGCGTCCGTTGCATGGTAATCCCTACTCACTCACATTGATATCTATCGATGGGCATCTCCATAGCCCATTGATATGTTGGGGATCGTTGCAGAAATTAAAAAAATTCCTACATGTCACCAAGATCAATCTAGGAGATACTAGCAACGAGAGAGAGGGAGTGCATCTTCATACCCTTGAATATCGTTAAGCGGAAGCGTTACAAGAACGCGGTTGGTGGAGTCGTACACGCAGCGATTCAGATCGCGGTCGATTCCGATCTAAGCGCCGAACAACGGCGCCTCTATGTTCAACACACGTACAGCCCGGGGACGTCTCCTCCTTCTTGATCCAGCAAGGGGAGAGGAGAAGTTGAGGGAGAACTCCGACAGCACGACGGCATGGTGGTGATGGAGCTCGTGGTTCTCCGGCAGGGCTTCGCCAAGCGCTACGGAGGAGGAGGTGTAGAAGAGGGGGAGGGGCTGCGCCAGGGGAAGGGTACGGAAGCCCTCTCTTTACCTCACTATATATAGGGGGAAGGGGGTGGAGGAGGCTCCCTAGGGTTCCCTAGGGGAGGGGCGGCGGCCACAGGGGAAACCCTAGATGGGTTTGGGTGCCCCCACCCCTAGGAAACTTGCCCCCCAAGCCGGGAGGGGTGGCTGCCCTAGGGGAGGCGCCCCCACCCCTCCAAGTTATGTGAGATGGGGTGGGAGGGGCGCTCAGCCCCTTAGTGGGCTGATGTGCCCCCTCCCCTTGGCCCATAAGGCCCCCCAACGCTTGTCGGGGCCTCCGAAACCCCTTTCGAACACGCTGGTCGTCACCCGGTACCCCCGAAACAATTCCGGACTCCAATACCCTTCGTCCAATATATCGATCTTCACCTCCGGAGCATTCCGTAACTCCTCGTCATGTCCAGGATCTCATCCGAGACTCTGAACAACCTTCGGTAACCACATACTATTTTCCATAACAACTCTACTATCATCGAACCTTAAGTGTGTAGACCCTACGGGTTCGGGAACCATGTAGACATGACCGAGACATCTCTCCGGACAATAACCAATAGCAGGATCTGGATACCCATATTGGCTCCCACGTGTTCCACGATGATCTCATTGGATGAACCACGATGTCGGGGATTCAATCAATCCCGTATACAATTCCCTTTGTCTATCGGTATGTTACTTGCCCGAGATTCAATCGTCGGTATCCCCATACCTCGTTCAATCTCATTACCGGCAAGTCTCTTTACTCGTTCCATAACGCATGATCCCGTGACTAACTGCTTAGTCACATTGAGCTCATTATGATGATGCATTACCGAGTGGGCCCAGAGATACCTCTCCATCATACGGAGTGACAAATCCCAGTGTCGATTCATGCCAACCCAACAGACACTTTCGGAGATACCTGAGTGCACCTTTATAGCCACCCAGTTACGTTGTGACGTTTGGTACACCCAAAGCATTCCTACGGTATCCGAGAGTTGCACAATCTCATGGTCTAAGGAAATGATACTTGACATTAGAAAAGCTTTAGCAGACGAACTATACGATCTTGTGCTATGCTTAGGATTGGGTCTTATCCATCACATCATTCTCCTAATGATGTGATCCCATTATCAATGACATCCAATGTCCATGGTCAGGAAACCATAACCATCTATTGATCAACAAGCTAGTCAACTAGAGGCTTACTAGGGACATGTTGTGGTCTATGTATTCACACATGTATTACGATTTCCAGTTAATACAATTATAGCATGAACAATAGACAATTATCATGAACAAGGAAATACAATAATAACCATTTTATTATTGCCTCTAGGGCATATTTTCAACAGTCTTCCACTTGCACTAGAGTCAATAATCTAGTTCACATCACTATGTGATTGTAATGAATCCCACACCCATGGGATCTGTTCATATCTCGCTTGTGAGAGAGGTTATTAGTCAACGGGTCTGAACCTTTCAGATCCATGTGTGCTTTACAAATCTCTATGTCATCTTGTAGATGCAGCTACCATGCGCTACTTGGAGCTATTCCAAATAACTGCTCTACTATACGAATCCAGTTTACTACTCAGAGTCATCCGGATTAGTGTCAAAGTTTGCATCGACGTAACCCTTTACGACGAACTCTTTTACCACCTCCATAACCGAGAAAATTCCTTAGTCCACTAGTTACTAAGGATAAGTTCGACCGCTGTCATGTGGTCCATTCCTGGATCACTCTTGTACCCCTTGACTGACTCATGGCAAGGCACACTTCAGGTGTAGTACACAACATAGCATACTGTAGAGCCTACGTCTAAAGCATAGGGGACGACCTTCATCCTTTCTCTCTCTTCTGCCGTGGTCTGTTCTTGAGTCTTACTCAATACTCACACCTTGTAACACAGCCAAGAACTCCTTCTTTGCTGATCTATTTTGAACTCCTTCAAAACCTTGTCACGGTATGTATTAATTTGAAAGTACTATTAAGCGTTTTTGATCTATCCTTATAGATCTTGATGCTCAATGTTCAAGTAGCTTAATCCAGTTTTTCCATTGAAAAACACTTTTCAAATAACCCTGTATGCCTTCCAGAAATTCTACATCATTTTTGATCAACAATATGTTAACAACATATACTCATAAAAAATTCTATAGTGCTCCCACTCACTTCTTTGGAAATACAAGTTTCTCGTAAACTTTGTATAAACCAAAAATCTTTGATCATCTCATCAAAGCGTACATTCCAACCCCGAGATGCTTACTCCAGTCCTTAGAAGGATTGCTGGAGCTTTGCATACTTGTTAGCATCTTTCAGGATTGACAAAACCTTCTGGTTGTATCACATACAACCTTTCCTCAAGAAAAACGTCGAGGAAACAATGTTTTGACATCCTATCTGCAAGATTTCATAAATAATGCAGTAACTGCTAACATAATTCCAACAGACTCTTAGCATCTCTACGAGTGAGAAAGTATCATCGTAGTCAACCCCTTGAACTTGTCAGAAAACATCTTAACGACAAGTTGAGCTTTCTTAATGGTGACACTTACCATCATTGTTCGTCTTCCTTTTAAAATCCATCTGCACCCAACAACCTTATGACCATCAAGTAGTTCTTCCAAAGTCTATACTTTGTTTTTATACATGGATCCTCTCTCGGATTTTATGGCCTCGAGCCATTCGTCGGAATCCGGGCCCACCATCGCTTCTCCATAGCTCGTATGTTCATTGTTGTCTAGCAACATGACTTCCAAGACAGGATTACGTACCACTCTGAAGTAGTACACATCCTTGTCGACCTATGAGGTTTGGTAGTGACTTGATCCGAAGTTTCATGATCACTATC